>NC_060120.1:381459098-382067153 GCF_021461395.2 Schistocerca americana
GTAAGCAAAAATTCTGAAACAAATAGTCAATCATAAAATAATGTTTGGTAAAATACAATTACAATGTAAAGGTAAAATATTTGCTAAAAGTCTTAATAATTTAAAAAAAAAATTTTAAAAACCTTTTAAAACTAAACACAGAAGAGGAAACATTCTAAAGCAGATCATCGAAAAGCTCAAAGAAATGTTTGTCTTTGAACTGAAGTTGTTCGTTTAAAACAGATAATGGATTACTTTTGTGAAGTGAAAAGATTTCAATTTCTTCTAAGGTATTTAGCAGTGGTCTTCTTGACACAGTGTGTAATATTTTCAAATTGCTAGAAATGCAACCCTCAGAATGATTGTATCCATCAAGATGTTGACCAAATATTGATTTGATACGTGCGGTACCAGTAGTATGTTCTTTGAAACGTGTTAATTTTTTTTTTAAATTATTAAGACTTTTAGCAAATATTTTACCTTTACATTGTAATTGTATTTTACCAAACATTATTTTATGATTGACTATCTGTTTTAGAATTTTTGCTTATATGCTTTTAGACTGCATATTGCTAATTCACATCCTTTTATTTTTGACACTATGGCTTATAATTTTAAATTCTTTCATTTTTATTTGCTTATAAGACTGGCATCTAACTTGAGGAATAGCAATGCCTATAAAATAATTGGCACATGTAATCTACATATCAACTTCATAGATAATATTTCATATATACGGACAACTACTTTTTATCATATTTATGCAGCATGTAGTATACATGTCAGCTACAGTTTATTGTAGCTTACTCTTTAAAAATCGTTTCAATAAAGACATGTTGCTGCTCAATAATACATCGTCTGACGTGACAGTCTTCGCCATTCCACTTCACAACAACTTCGTTGGAAAGAAGCCTGCTGCCACATCTTTGCACTGGCGTTTGTCCTCACCATGGCAACCACTAGTTCGACTATCGACTTTACAACAACTTCAGTGAAAAAAGCCTGCTGCCTCATCTTTGCAACGGCGTCCAACTTCACCATGGCAACCAATGGTTCCAAATGGTTCACTGACAGGCCTTGAGAGGGCAACCCATGTACTGCCAAACCGAAGTTCATTTTCCTACATATTCAAATATTTTTTAACGCTTCTTAATTGACAATAGCTGTTTAATAAGCTAAGTTTAGTGTGTACTTATTTCTAATTCTTGACAATGTTCTTTTAACTAAGAAATTTTAAACTGTAAACATAATATTTCTATTTATAGAATACCCACATCAACCGACGTAATAATAAATGCTACATCATGCCATCCATCAAGATACAAAATGGCATTTTTTAAAACTATGATACATAGGATACTGAAATTACCTCTCCAACATGATGCAATCCAAAAGGAAATTGATACATTATAACTCATTGGTTAGTAATGACATCATGCAGTCAGAAGTGGGTGGAGCCTCCATTATATATAGTAAGACGTGCACTGGTTCCTCCAGTAGTGATTCTCCAACAGAAAGAGGCTCCTACTCAATGGTAATTCAATGTTTAATAGCTTTATAACTTTATGTATTTTCTTTAATGTATGTAGCCCTCGTAATTAGAGCTTTGTATACAACTTGTAGGTCTGAAGATGACCACAGTAGTGGTCGAAACCGGTCACCTTGATAAATAAATCGTGATCAAGACTTTTAATAGTAAATATTTATAAGACATTGATCACTGCTGTTCCCGTAATGCATTCAAAAGTAATTAATGTTCATTTATTGTGAGTTTCTTCTATATTGAGCACTTATTTGCAATTTCCCATATTATTTCCCTCCATTTGCAACAAAAACTGAACACGGCAATCGCATACTGGAATGCAACTATGAAGTTACCATTCTTTGCTGATGAACAGGTGCTTATGGCACATTACAACAGTGGCAGCGCACTGATGTGACAGCTACACTTCACCACAGCCTCGCATACACTGCACCTTCTCAACCAATTGCTAAACAAACTCTATACTGACAAGCACGAGAAGTATTTATTAGTGAAGACATACGATGTAACCAAAATTCTCTGTTGCAATAACTATGATTGTAAGCTCAATTGTAGTGTCTTGCGTTTGACACTACAGCAATGAAATGAGTTATCAGAGAAACACAAGTGAATAGGACAAGGTTGTACCTTTAAACTGTGCTAAGGAAAGTTTTTTCTCCTAGTTGCAGTCTGGTTTTTGTGTGTCCTTAAAGCTGACACATGCTAGAAAAAGCACAGTTTCTCTTAAAGATTACAGCATATGCCATCCCATTTCAATTATGATAAAGTATTCACACACCAAATAAAAGTAGGCATTTCCATGATTCCAGCACCGTATAAAATATTGGTGTTCACAATGCAATGTGACCAGAAAATGAGCTCAAAGTCAGGGGTCAATCATTATGAAATGGGCAATAATCACATTAATTACATGTCGTCTCCATGAATTGTTATGAGATCTGTTATCATCTGCATTCATAGCCTATAGATTCTATATCCAACTTCACAGATAAAAAAAATATGTCCAGCTTCAGCAGTGTGAGAGTGGCATATTCACATATTTATTTATTTATCTAAAAACAAAGAAGATGTGACTTACCAAACGAAAGCGCTGGCAGGTTGATAGACACACAAACAAACACAAACATACACACAAAATTCTAGCTTTCGCAACCAACGGCTGCTTCATTGGGAAAGAGGGAAAGACGAAAGGATGTGGGTTTTAAGGGAGAGGGTAAGGAGTCATTCCAATCCCGGGAGCGGAAAGACTTACCTTAGGAGGAAAAAAGTACTGGTATACACTCGCATACACACACATATCCATCCGCACATACTATTTATTTATTTACCATTTTTTGTGTTAATAATAGCTTCTTTTATTATTTACCTCTTTTTAACCCTTATTTCTGTTGCAGAGGAATGAGAAGGGGGGAACATAGTTCTAATAATGTCACTACGTCGTTAACTCTCAACTGCAGTTCAACTTTGGCCTGATTGGCACAGTTTCACCAGTCAAAGTTGATCCTACTTTTTGGTGAAATAATCTGAGATTAATGTTTATACAAAGAAAATTTCTGGGCTCACTTGATCTGAGGTCATTTTCTGCATTAATCTGAGTTCAACTGCTTTACACAACCAGCCCTAAATGTCACATAAGCAATGTGGTAGCGCTTAACACTGAATTAAACTGGGAAACTACTACTACTCCACTGAAGGCTACCTCCACAGTAATTTTATTGCACTATACTGCATTTAAATTGAATGTACATCTTTTACTTCTTTCCATATCCTAGACACCACTATCAGTGCAATCCATGGAATAGGACTGACCAGTAAATACCAACCCCTGAGTCTTTAAAGAATCAAACTCCGATGTGTAAAACAGCTCACACATTTGATTGCTTCACAAATAAGTTAACTATGAAAAGGTTTGAAATTATTTTTAAAGTCTGTTTGGAAGTTGCTAAGTGCTCTCATTGTCAAATCCTAATAAGTACACCCTGGGTAATTTGTGTTCTGTTTTAAGAAAAACTGGTTTCTCACACAACTCAATGTTTATTATGTCAAATCTTATGAAATTTGTTTTGTACAATGATATAGTTTTGCAGGTATATTCAGCAGTGTATATTAATGCTGTGTGCAAAATGCCTTACAGACAGAGTAAGTAGTAAAGAAGTGTTTAATTAAAATAAAATGTCACACCTGATGCTACATTTTCGCTGTTCATGCAGTAACTTTCAGCAAGCAATAAACTTTTTTCCTTTCATCATTTTGTTCAGGATGTCAGAGAATAAGTTCCGTACAGGTTTGAAATTACATGTAAAATTTTTTGAAAGTTTGTAAATGCTCTCATTCTCAAATACTGGATGAATATATACTGGGTAATACGCATGCTGTGTATGAAATACTGAAAATCAAATTTCTGTTGCCCCTGGAAGACACTAGATAGGTAACCTGCAGCTGAGACTGTGCCCCAAGTTAGCCGCTTAGTAATAGAAGTGTAAAATGGACAGCCAGAATTTTATTGAACAACATATATTAATTTTATGGGAAAGGTCTGGTGGAATGTAAATATACTTCTAGATTGACTGAGACCACTCACCAAAAAGTGTAGGTGTTGAGTTCATGGCGGGCTCACACAGAAAAGAAAAATAAATTGATATATTTTTAAGTGATCCACTGCTTTACCAGCAGCATGTAGGAGTAAAAGTGTGTGTGTGTGTGTGTGTGTGTGTGTGTGTGTGTGTGTGTGTGTGTGTGTGTGTGTGTGTGTGTACTCTCAATTGAAAAGTATTACTCTGAAAGCTAGCAAGTTTTCTTTCTTTTTTGTGGGTGCGCCTGTTAATAACTCCACACTTTTGCTTTCCAGTGAGTGGTCTCCTTTAATCCAAAAGTATATATGTCTGCTTGTGTCTGTATATGTGTGGATGGATGTGCGCGCGCGCGCGAGTGTATACCCGTCCTTTTTTCCCCCCCTAAGGTAAGTCTTTCCGCTCCCGGGATTGGAATGACTCCTTACCCTCTCCCTTAAAACCCACATCCTTTCGTCTTTCCCTCTCCTTCCCTCTTTCCTGATGAGGCAACAGTTTGTTGCGAAAGCTTGAATTTTGTGTGTATGTTTGTGTGTCTATCGACGTGCCAGCACTTTCGTTTGGTAAGTCACATCATCTTTGTTTTTAGATATATTTTTTCCCACGTGGAATGTTTCCTTCTATTATATATATATAATAAAGAGAAACATTCCACATGGGAAAAATATATCTAAAAACAAAGATGTTGTAACTCATCAAACGAAAGTGTTGGTATGTTGACAGGAGACAATAAAAAACACACAAACACAAACACACACACAAATTTCAAGCTTTCGCAACCCAAGGTTGCTTCATCAGGAAAGAGGGAAGGAGAGGGAAAGACGAAAGGATGTGGGTTTTAAGGGAGAGAGTAAGGAGTCATTCCAATCCTGGGAGCGGAAAGACTTACCTTAGGGGGAAAAAGGGACAGGTATACACTTGCACACACACACACACACACACACACACACACACACATATCGATCCGCACAATATTTGCGGATGGATGGACGGATGCGCACGTGTGTGTGTGTGTGTGTGTGTGTGTGTGTGTGGGCGCGCGCGAGTGTATACCTGTCCTTTTTCCCCCCTAAGTTAGATCTTTCCACTCCCGGGATTGGAATGACTCCTTACCCTCTCCCTCAAAACCCACATCCTTTCATCTTTCCCTCTTTCCTGATGACGCAACCTTGGGTTGCGAAAGCTTGAAATTTGTGTATGCATTTTTTTATTGTCTCCTATCAACATGCCAACCCTTTTGTTTGGTAAGTTACAGAATCTTTGAAGTACTGGAACAAGATGTGTGTGCTAAGTGAGCATGGCGTTACCTCACCTCAGCCTTCATGTATGCTGGTGTATTTTTTGCAGCAGTTGTTAATACATAAGGCACTCTGTCACCAAGTTTTGGAGCAGTTCCTGGATCACGTTTCTTCATCTTTGCAGCTAGTTCCACATGAGCCTGTTTGGCTGCATAATCAGATTTGGTTAACTCTTTTGTTATAACCAACTGTGATATGTCTATCCTGTTACATAACAAATCTGAAATAATTTGCTTTGCATATTCAACTGCACCATCTGGATCTCTGAAACATAATGTACAATATACAAAAGCTAGCTATATAGAAAAGAAACATTCAGACAGACACCAGTACTGTTGTGGATGCGTCTAGGGTTTTCATTAACTTTGGCACAGTACTATCATTTTTCAATAGCATTTCAAATGCCATATGAGATTTTATATTGCTTTGCGATTATTACTCTTTTTACTTGCTTTTAATTGTTCATCAATATTACTATGCACAAAAGACGTTAAATAGTGTTGAAAATTATAATGTTGTTTATTGCTGTTAAGAACTTTTTTTCTGTTAATAAGTCATCCTAGGATATTAGCTATTACTATAACTACACAAGCTAAATAGCTTAAACATGAAAAGTACTGTACCTTTCAATGAGTAGTTTCTGCAGACATGTGTTCATCATGTTAGCAACAAGAGGGCAGTTGTCTCTGCGGACTGTTTCAATTCCTTTGCAGTCCATTTTGTCATATTTATCAGGTTGTGTGAAGTACAGCCCAGCATAGCGTTTTTTGTTAATCAATAAGTATGGGAAATAAACTTTCTCAAATTCCAGTTTTATGGGCTTAACAAACTTTGAGCTAACATATTCAGCAGCCTCCCTTCCTAATGCCATAGCAGCTTCAAGACTCTTCACTCCAAATTTTACCATAACAGAGTCAGTATCTCCGTAAATTACCTAGAATAGTATGCCTCATTTATTCTCAAAGATATGCAGTAAGATCAAAGAACAAGTCATGAAAAATATAAACTGAAATACATACTTCGGAATCATGTTCATACCCATTAGCAATATTATAATGCTGTTCAACTTCCTGCTTGGTTTGTTCAATCATTGTACGCCCATATGCAGTAACACTCTGTAACAATCAAATCACTTTTTGTTAGGAATAGCTTAATTTGAAATACAGCACGAATATCTAAAAGAACCATATATATTCTCGCATGCTCTGTTCTCAGGAAATTATTATTTCTGTTTTATACCCATGATCAGAAAATCAAGAAATACAGAGACAATACAAGTGCAGGCAAACATAAAATTATATTACACATGATTTAGTAATTATAGAACTTTCTGAAAAAATTATACCTGGTAGTAAGAAAATATGCTTCTAAATCTCAGATAAAAATCTAAATCTCTGATAAAAATCTAAATCTCAGATAACAACAACGTACAAAGTGCACAGTAATGTATTTGTATAAGCGACACCAAAAAAACTCATGGGTGCAATGAAAAGGACAAAAATAACTTTCACTATTAGTGAGAGATAGTGCCACCAAAACACAAACACACACACACACACACACACACACACACACACACACACACACACACACACACACACATTAAAAGATAAATGTGAAACTAGAGTTGTAAATTTTCAGATTCACATACCCCAGATATTTCAAGACATGGAAGTTTCCCCACTTGGGCCCCGGTGAATCCATACACAGAATTTGCACTTATCTTAAGTGCCAGCTGTCTGCCATCCAGCACCTTCTTTTTAAAAGAGTCAGTTTCACGTTTTAACTCCTCCTTTGCTCGTTTGCGGGCACTTAGTAAGTTTTCCAAAATTTCAGGTAGGAGGCCCTTGCATACTGATTGTCTCACAAAATAATTTCCTGCTGGAGTCTTGGTGTATTGATCTGGTGACAATCTGTTACAAGATATATAATAAATGTAAACTTCTTATAAGTATTACAGTGCAAGCATAAACACTATTACTTCAGCAAAGAACAACATGTAACCATTTCATTTCACTTTAAGAAACTCGCTGGACAATTTTGTACTTGTGCTTTGGTTTCTTTAATAACGTTATCTAACTATTTTGTTATATAAATTGATATCTTATGGAATATGTTATGTGTAGATTGAATGATTCATCTCAGGAATGGTGATACTGAACAAAGACATAAATCTCTCTAAAACTGACTGAAATGCTATTTCCCATTTTGCATGGGACATCTGCATGTGCTAAAATTTGACAATTCACAATTTACTTTTGCGGGACTGTCTGTTTAAATACAGTCAGTTAATGACTATTTTTCCACTATAATGAAGTATTGATGAGTTGGTGGCACAGTCTCTCAGAAGAGACTTTGGTGATTGCATTTTTCTTCAATAATTTAGAACCGACCCTTTAAATGTTTGATAAGTATAAAGTAAACTACAGATAAATTTTCATAAAAAGATACCGCCACCTGTAAGAAAGCAGTTGGATTCTTTATCCAGTTGTTTCTATTGTTTTGCAGAGATCTTCGATAGTGTTATTTTTACGACATGTGCACAGCACATAAAAATCTCAAACACTGACAGGGTTTCTTCTGACTTAACATTAGTATTTATTATGTTCCTTTGGTTATCAGGTGTTAAAGAGCTACTTAGTTTACCTAAAAATTGTGCTAATTCCAAATACCCAATAGTAACTTCCTGATAAAGTGAGTCAAAAGTATATATAAATAAGTGAAATATCCATATAGCTAATGTTGGAATATGTTAGCAACTTTTGCACTCTTTTAGTTTCAGAGTAACTGCGTTTCACAGTTAAAACAGTGTTACTGAAATACATATTATGTTTTGCAAGCTAGACAGCATAATTCAATAGCAATTATTGTTGTTTCTAAAAGTTCGCATTTAGACGAATCTTCCTTTACTATTAATTTGCTCAAAAACATGAATTTTCAATTGCAATACATCAAAATACAGCAATATTAGGAAAATTCAGTTTTAATTATTGTAATCTTACAATAGTACTGGACAGTGAATACAGGACATCCACAGAGTCTAGTATGTGGCTAAACATTTATCCATGCACAAATTATAATAAATGAGATTCGATCTGACCATAAACAGTAGGTTATTCAATATCAAAGTGCTATTCGAAGTGTTTGGACAGCGAACCTGGTTGGTGTGTGTGTGTGTGTGTGTGTGTGTGTGTGTGTGTGTATTTTCAAACATCATTCTGCTCTCTCGTTCCTGCTTTAAAACTATAGCTGGTCAAATAAAGCAGTCCACAAAGGAAGAGTATAAATGAAATGTAAGCACAAGAGAAGTGAAAATAGCAATGCTGAATGGAGGGAGAATACTACAAGAAATACAATGGCAAATGAATATAACCACAAGACAATGGTTATTGGAAAATAAGTACAGACAGATAAAATTAATTATATTGATTTATTTACATTGTCAAGAAATGGGCAATAAGGCCCTCTCTCAGGTCTAATCAATCAAAACAAAAGGAACCTAACAACTTTCACAGTATTTGAACAATTGGGCTGTAATGAATGTCTCGAGACATCATGCATGATTTAAAGGAGAGTTGTTGAAAGATGAATTACAATCGTACAAATTTTGGACTTGAGTAACAGTTAGGGCAATAATGTATGGACACTTTAAGGTGGCAGTTTTAGGTGCGGGTACTTTGAATACGGGTTGTATAAGATACCAGTAGAAGTTGTGGCAGTTCAACCTGCTTCACTTATGTTCGTTTGTTGATTGTTGTCCTCGGTGTCGACATACTGCATTGCTACACTGGCTGAAAAATGGGTTGTTGATTCCAACACCTACACTACTGTAAATTACGTAACCAACAGGTGCTAAGTTGCGTTTCACAGTACTTCAGTTTTCACTTTACACAATCCCCAATACTATACAGTTATATGGCCAGTGCACTATTATTTAACCTTCGATAAGCCTCATTAATAGTTAGCAGGCAAAACTCCACATACTGCTACAATAGTTTCTTGTTGAATACCTACGAGCAGTCAAACCTAACCACAAAGTTCACAGTTCTTGAAGAATAATTGGGTACGTAAGGAGCAGACACTGTCACTGTTTTTCACATGGCTTAATTGTTTAACACTTATTCCACAGTTAATTTGAAGCATTGTTGTTGTTCTAACTAGCACGTTACTCGTCACAGACTCAGCCGTGGGCTGACTGTCTCGTGACCAAAAATCGGGCCCTTATATATCATCGCAATAATCGGTACTGAAACTACATATTGTTCGAAGTTAAATTTACAGAAATTACAATTAAAACTTAACTCACTAAATTAACTGAATACATCTATAAATTGGTTGTTTTTAGCAGTTTCTACTACAAGGGTTATGCCAAATTATTTGTTTAAAACATGAAATTAATAAATATAGTTACTTAAACAATACTTTTGACAAATCAGAGCTACCTCATGGTTGATTACTCATAAAATCTAAGATGAATGTAAGGGAAATAATTTAATTCACAAATTTTGAACTGACCACAACTGTCTTATGAAATTACCTGAAAATGTCTTGAAGGAAGCCCATAGGCTGTCTAGTAATACTAAGATCCAAGCACTTCGTGGTTCTGTTTGACTCCATTTCAACTGTGATTCGGATCTTGTGGTGTAACTGACTTAAGGATGTGGCTAGACCTGAAATGTATGCCTGTGTACCATTATCTATAAGGAGAATATCAGCAACATATCTTTGGTGCACAATTATCTTATCTGTCAAAGTTATTGTGCCACCTTTGCACCTGGGTAGGAATGGACTGTTAGCACTTTTGTTTAATGTTTGTTAATTATTACTGCATAAAAAGTTAAGTATTTTGTATACAAATTTGTTTGTTATATTTCTATTTTAGGTCAAGAAATTCATTCTTCTCCTGCTGTATGACTTAATGAGACATAGCCAGCTTAATGACAGCATTATATCTACAGGCTGATTTCACTTCAACAGACAGACTGAATAATCCAGTCAATATATACAAAACTACTATGTAATCGGTTGACTTTTTTCATTCAGTTACACCCAGAGATTTGTTTCATTCAAAAGAACGAATGAATGATTTAAGCAATACATGACTCTAGCACTGAATGAGACAGTTGTTTTCCAACAACCGATTGAATCAATTATTGTCATTCGGTGATGGAGGTGGTGGTGGTGATGACGACAATGATTGGTTTGTGGGGCGCTCAGCTGTGTGGTTATCAGCGCCTGTATAAATTCCCAACCTTTGCTTAGTCCAAACTTGCCACTTTCACGAATGATGATGATATGATGAGGACATCACAAATACCCAGTCATCTTGAGGCAGATGAAAATCCCTGACCCCACTGGGAATTGAACCTGGGACCCCATGCTCAGGAAGCGAGAACGCGACTGTGAGACCACAAGCTGCGAACTATTGTCATTCGGTTGCTGTCATCACTACTGTTATGGTGCCATCTTTCAACAGGACAATGCTAATCCACCCAGTTGTGACCCAGCTTGCCTCACAAGAGGTCAAAACAGCTTTATGACACAGTTCCCAACTGAATCAATACACAGGCCATAGTGGGTGCTATGTCATAGTGAGAAGTGAGCTGTTATTGCCAAGCTTTTTATAAATTTGACTCGATTTTGTGCTCACTGACATAACATCACATACCTTTCCTTTTAATTTGTGAAATTTCATTTTGTGTCCTACTCCCCATCTGGGTACTTCACTTTTTTTGTCAGGTACTGTAGAGAGACTGGACATACTATGATGACTGATAGGGTATGGATAAAACAAATCATATGTAGAATGTGTTCAGTACACATGAACTGGTAATAACATCAATGTATAAATGGTTAAAAGGACTGCAGAGATAAGCAGAAGGTTGGAAGAAAGCAAATACAGGTAAGTCACTGGGAAAAAATTTCAACGGATTTTGCCAAACAAAGGTGGAGAGAAAACAGACATTGAATTGTAATTACTTCTACATAAATGGCAGTTATCTCAAAACAATGACGATTTTCTTGTAATTACATACCCTAGCCTATCTTTGGCTACACCTTGCAGCAAAGTTGTGTAGCACAGATTGTGAGCCATCATTATACTAGGATATAGTGAACTGAAATCAAGAGTTGCTATAGGATCACTGTAGTAACCCTTTTTTGGTTCGATGACAGTGGCACCCTCAAACTGTTCTTCTTGTGCTCCTCCACCATATGCTGGCATTAAGTAATTCCTTTCTCGAGCCTGCAAGGAATGAAAACAAAAATTATTTACCATGAAATGAGGAAATGAATAAAGTTATTAGAAAGAAATGGCTTTTATATTTTCACAATATTTTTCAGTGGACATGAAGTGTTTAATTGTGGGATGGGGCAGAGGGGAGGGAGTAAGAGCTGTGATTATATGGTCTCCTCTAGAGTGTCTTCTAGTTGTTCCATAAAGAAAGGACATTACTAAAGGCGATCAAATAGATTGACAACTGCACATTACATTGCCTGGGACAGTCCTACAACTTCAGAAACCAATTATCTTCACGGCTTGCTGAAGAAGAAACTAAAAATGGAAGGAGTTACGGTAACAGTTAACTATATAGTTAAAGCCCGCTACATAGTATCAACAACGCTGCTTTATTAGAGGGGGGAGTGGTTTCAGGTGGAATCAGCAGGGGGGGAAAAGGGGATAGGAGGAGGGAGGCTAATGGTTGGGAGGGACGGTTGGAAGGCAAGGGAAGCTGATGGCTGGGATGGAGAGTTGGAAGGGGAGGGTGATTGATAGTTGGGACGAAGAAGCAGAAAGCACACAGGATACGAAAGGGGCACTGGCAAGCCTGCCCTGGTGTAAGTGAGTTGCATGCAGGACATAAAATGATGTGGAGGATTGCACCAGGAGGGGGAGATATAACAGCAGAAAATTGAAGTGCAAGTGTAAACTGGGTGAAGTGGGGCATATGGGGTGGGGGGATGACATGGAGACAGCAATGGAGGTGGGTGTAGCACATGAGCTAGTGGAGATTGACACCACAAGGACTGTGGGATTGGAGGATGTGTTGTAAGGACAATACCCATCTACTTAACCCAAATAACGCTGACATCCTTCTGCAAGTACATCAGCCAGTGTTCAAATTATTTATTTCTATGAGTAATGCATTGCTGTGCTGGACTGTAACATATATAGTCATTGAGAAATTGTGTCTTGAAGGTAAGTCCAGTTTTACCATGAACAAATTGACTGATCTTGTTATCGATAGGTACGTATATTTTCTTCCATGTTGTGTCAATAATTCTGATACTATTAATATAACACCTTAGAGGAAAAACTATATTATTTATATGGTTACGATACAATTGGAGGTTTCCATCAATTGTAATTCAATGATGTTTCCAGAAGGATGTCATGGTAATGTGTTGTCATTTTATATTCACAGAAAACAGTGTACACTGCTGGAACTTTTGGACATTTTAGAAACCAACAATGATGAAATACCAAACAGTGATGTGGATGTAACATCTCATCCACCTCTAAATTAAGTTGATGAAGTAACAGATGGAGATTCTGGTGCAAAGGAAAATCCAAGTGTAGATACATTACCAGTAAGTCAATGCTACTGCACTTTGTGATTTGGACATTTCAGCCTATCGTAATGTGAATACAATACAAAAACAATCCTTAACCTGTGATTTGGTTCCAGGACCCTCCAGCAGTACAACAACAACAACAACAACAACAACAACAACAAAATGACTATCAAGGCAAAAAGTTTAAAAGCACAAGAAAAAATATAACTGGAATAGTGGAGAAATAGGTAATACAACACCTGAATGACCTCAGTCCATTTTGGGAACATCTGTCAATTACTATGTATGCTGAATGATAGATTCACATAATTTGTGCCTCATGTGTGGTGCCAATCTGTCAATGAATCGATGGTTTCTTATTTTGGAAGTAAATAATTCATAAAAGGGAAACCAAACCGATGTGGATTCAAATTCTGTTGTGGAGGCATCGGTGGTGGATATATTATTTGGATTAAACCTTACCAAGGAGCTGGCATGTGTGTTAAGGATTATGAAACCAAAAGTATGGTCTACCCAGTGGTAATGACGTATGTGTACCAGTTACTTCCTGCATGTTCCACATCGAATTTTCTTTGATAACCTATTTACCAGTGTTGAACTACTACATGACCTAAATTAGAGGAGTGTGGAAACAACTGGAACAATAAGAGGAAACAGAGATAAGAATTATACTCTATCATCTGTACATGAAATGAAGAAAACAGTGGATCAGATAAAGATTGTTCCGACTTAGCATTAGGGATTTCCACTGTCCACTGTAATGGCAATAATGTTGTTACTGTAGCAAACAATTTTGACAAAGTTCAACCATTGCATACTGTAACAAGATTTCCCAAGAAACAAAAGAAAAGTATTAGTGTGCCTCGGCCTAACCTATTACATTCCTACAATCCTCATATGGCACACACAGATCACACTGATAAAAATGTACCACTGTAGAGATGCTCTATAATAGGAAAACAGTGGTATTTCCCCATCATTGCATATTTGATAGACACTGCAGAGCCAAATGCCTGGGATCTTTACAAGAACAATGAAGAAGCCATAGATCATTTAACACATTTTGCTGTCAAATTGTCACTGAAATACTTGAAAGCAACAAAAGAATGACTAGCAACGGAGGGCATCCTAATAATAGTAATAATAATAATAATAATAATAATAAGAAGAAGAAGAAGAAGAAAAAGAGTCTCAATTTGATGGAAGGGAACACTACATTGCTGAATTACCAAAGTACCAAAGGACGAGAAAACGAAAAACAAGTTGAAATTGTTACAAAAAGACTACTACAATGTGCTTAAAATGTGATGAACCTATTCATGTTTGTTGCTTTTTATCTTATCATAAAGTTGCATAAAACAGGTTTTTAAGGTTATTTTATTTACCATATTTATTCCACCCCATGAAAAATGGACCTTGCCGTCGGTGGGGAGGTTTGCGTGCTTCAGCGATACAGACGGCCGTACTGTAGGTGCAACCACAACGGAGGGGCATCTGTTAAGAGGTCAAACAAACGTGTGGTTCCTGAAGAGGGGCAGCAGACTTTTCAATAGCTGCAGGGGGCAACAGTTTGGATGACTGACCGATCTGGCCTTGTAACATTAACCAAAACGGCCTTGCTGTGCTGGTGCTGCAAACGGCTGAAAGCAAGGGGAATCTATGCCCGTAATTTTTCCCAAGGACATGCAGCTTTACTGTATGGTTAAATGGAGTCCTCTTGGGTAGAATATTCTGGATGTAAAATAGTCCCCCCATTTGGATCTCCGGGTGGGGACTACTCAGGAGGACGTCGCTATCAGGAGAAGCAAAACTGGCATTCTATGGATCGGAGTGTGGAATGTCAGATCCCTTAATTGGCTAGGTAGGTTAGAAAATTTAAAAAGGGAAATAGGTAGGTTAAAGTTAGATATAGTGACAATTAGTGAAGTTTGGTGTCAGGAGGAACAAGACTTCCAGTCAGATGAATACAGAGTTATAAATACCAAGTCAAATAACGGCAATGCAGGAGTACGTTTAATAATGAATAAAAAAATAGGAATGTGGATAAGCCATCATGTACAGCATAGTGAACGCATTATTGTAGCCAAGATAGACATGAAGGCCACATGCACCACAGTAGTACGAGTTTATATGCCAACTAGCTTCGCAAATGATGAAGAGATTGAAGAAATGTATGATGTGATAAAAGAAATTATTCAGATAGTTAATGGAGACAACAATTTAATAGTCATGGGGGACTGGAATTCGAGAGTAGGAAAAGAAGAAAAAGTAGTAGGTGATTATGGACTGGGGGGTAAGGCATGAAAGAGGAAGCCACCTTGTAGAATTTTACATAGAGCATAACTTAATCATAGCTAACACTTGGTTT
The DNA here is from genome assembly GCF_021461395.2 of Schistocerca americana. NCBI lineage: Eukaryota > Metazoa > Arthropoda > Insecta > Orthoptera > Acrididae > Schistocerca > Schistocerca americana. The sequence goes on from NC_060120.1 coordinate 381,474,432, forward strand.
AAGAATCATGAAAGAAGGCTGTATATGTGAAGAGGCCTGGAGACACTGGTGTGTTTCAGATATATTATGCGAGGGTGAGTCAAATGAGAACCTTAAATATTTTTTCAAATATTATTTACTGTGAAGAAGTGGTACAAAGCTGTACCACTTTTCAACATTATCACCCCTATGCTCAATGCAAGTCCTCCAGCACTTACAAAGGGCATACATTCCTTTAGAAAAAAATTCTTTTGGTAGTCCGCGCAACCAGTCATGCACCACGTGGTGTACCTCTTCATCAGAATGGAACTTCTTTCCTCCCATTGTGTCTCTGAGTAGTCCAAACATATGGAAATCACTTGGGGTAAGGTCTGGTGAGTATGGTGGATGAGGAAGACACTCAAAATGCAGGTCTGTGATTGTTGCAACTGTTGTACAGGCAGTGTGGGGCCTTGCATTGTCATGTTGCAAAAGGACATCTGCTGACAGCAATCCATGTCGCTTTGATTTGATTGCAGGCCGCAGATGATTTTTTTAAGAGATCTGTGTATGATGCAATGGTGACTGGTCCCTCTAGGCATGTAACGCTCCAAAATGATGCCTTTTCCATTCCAGAAGAGAGTCAGCTTAACCTTACCTGCTGATGGTTCTGTTCGAAACTTCTTTGGTTTTGGTGGTGATGAATGGCGTCATTCCTTGCTCACTCTCTTCGTTTCCGGTTGGTGGAAGTGAACCCAGATTTCGTCCCCAGTAACGATTCTTGCTAGGAAGCCCACCTTCTGATTCAAAGCACCGAAGAAGTTCGTCACAAGCATCAACACATCGTTCTCTCATTTCAGGAATCAGCTGCCGTGGCACCCATCTTGCAGACACTTTGTGAAACTGGAGCACATCATGTACAATGTGGTGTGCTGACCCATGACTAATCTGTAAACACGCTGCAATGTCATTCAGTGTCACTTGGCAATTCTCCTTCACTATGGCTTCAACTGCTCCAAATGTTCTGTGGGGTCATAACTCGTTGTGCCTGACCTGGACAAGGAGGATCTTCCACTGAAGTCACACCATTTGTGAATGTCCGACTCCATTCGTAGACTTGCTGCTGTGACAAACATGCATCACCATACTGAACCTTCATTCGTCGATGAATTTGAATAGGTTTCACACCTTCACTACGCAAAAACCGAATAACTAAATGCTGTTCTTCCCTGGTGCAAGTCGCAAGTGAGGAGGCCATCTTCATACTGATACTGCGATGGTATATGTGCATCTGCAATATGCTACCACCTACAGGCCATTCTACATGCTGTTTGTACCACACTTACCAACTTACAGGATAACGGCATGAAATTTCGATTTGTTATTACAAATTTAAGCTTTTCATTTGACTCACCCTCGTATAATGGTAAGGTAGAGGTTTAGGAAATAGGTTTTAAACTATAAGATACTTCCAGGGGCAGATGATAGACTCTGACAACAATTTATTGGTTATGAGCTGTAGATTAAAACTGAAGAAACTGCAAAAAGGAAGGAATTCAAGGAAATGGGACCTGGATAAAATGAAAGAACCAGAGGTTGTAGAGGGTTTGAGAGAGAGAGCATTAGGGAACGATTGACAGGAACGGGGGAAAGAAATACAGTAGAAGAAGAATGGGTAGCTTTGAGAGATGAAACAGTGAAGGCAGCAGAGGATCAAGTAGGTAAAAAGATGAGAGTTAGTAGAAATCCTTGGGTAACAGAAGAGATACCGAATTTAACTGACAAGAGGAGAAAATAGAAAAATGCAGTTAATGAAGCAGGCAAAAAGGAATACAAACGTCTCAAAAATGAGAGTGATAGGAACTGTAAAATGACTAAGCAGGGATGGCTAGAGGGCGAATCTAAGGATGCAGAAGCATATATAACTGGAGGTAAGAAAGATACTGCCTACAGGAAAATTAAAGAGACCTTTGAAGAACAGACAACCACTTGTATGAATATCAAGAACTCAGATGGAAAACCAGTCCTACGCAAAGAAGGGAAAGCAGAAATATGGAAGGAGTATATAGAGGGACTATACAAGGGATATGTACTTGAGGGCAATATTACGGAAACGGAAGAGGACGTAGATAAAGATGAGATGGGAGATATGGTACTGCATGAAGAATTTGACAGAGCATTGAAAGACCTAAGTCAATACAAGGCCTCGGGAGTAGCCAGCATTCCGTTAGATCTACTGACGACCTTGGGAGAGCCAGCCATGACAGAACTCTTCCATATGGTGAACTAGATGTATGAGATAGGCAGAATACCTTCAGACTTCAAGATGAATATAATAATTCCAATTCCAAAGTAAGCAGGTGCCAAACCCACCAGTTTAATAAATCACAGCTACAAAATCCCAACATGGATTCTTTACAGAAGAATGGAAAAACTAGTAGAAGCCAACCTCATGGAAAATCAGGTTGGATTCCAAAGAAATGTGGGAACATGCAAAGCAATACTGACCCTACGACTTATCTTAGAAGATAGGTTAAGGAAACGCAAACCTACGTTTCTAGCATTTGTAGACTTAGAGAAAGCTTTTGACAATGCACAGTGGAATACTCTCTTTCAAATTCTGAAGGTGGCAGGAGTCAAATACAGGGAGTGAAATGCTATTTACAATTTGTACAGAAACCAGATGGCAGTTATAAGAGTCGAGGAATATGAAAGGGAAGCAGTAGTTGGGAAGGGAGTGAGACAGGGTTGTAGCCTCTCCCCGATGCTATTCAATCTGTATATTGAGCAAGCAGTAAAGGAAACAAAAGAAAAATTCGGAGTAGGAATTAAAATCCATGGAGAAGAAAAAAACCTTTGAGGTTCGCCGATGACATTGTAATTCTGTCAAAGACGGCAAAGGACCTGGAAGAGCTGTTGTTCAGAATGGAACAGTGTCTTGAAAGGAGGATATAAAATGAACATCAACAAAAGCAAAACAAGGATAATGGAATGTAGTATAATTAAATCAGGTGATGCTGAGGGAATTATATTAGGAAATGAGTTTTGCTATTTGGAGAGCAAAATAACCGATAATGGTCGAAGTAGAGAGGATATAAAATGTAGGCTGGCAATGGCAAGAAAAGTGTTTCTGAAGAAGAGAAATTTGTTAACATCGAGTATTAATTTAAGTGTCAGGAAGCCTTTTCTGAAAGTATTTGTATGGAGTGTAGCCACGTACGGAAGTGACACACAGACGATAAGTAGTTTACACAAGAAGAGATTAGAAGCTTTTGGAATGGGGTCACTGCTATCTCCTGGGACACAATGTCACCTTTCTGATATACTTTTGACAATCATCAATACTTTAGGGTTGAAGGAGACCACTCAACGAAAAGCAGAAACATTGAGTTGTTGATAAGCACACACAAAAGAAGGAAAACGTGCTACTTGTCCCAAAGCTAGCAAAGTTTCCTTCTTCTGTGTGCACCAATCGATGACTAACTGCTTTTGCTCTTTGGTGTGTGGTCGTGTTTATGCCTAAAGTAATTTATATTCCGATACGAATTAATAGAGGGAAACATTCCACATGGGAAAAATATATCTAAAAACAAAGATGATGTGACTTACCAAACGAAAGCGCTGGCACGTCGATAGACACACAAACAAACACAAACATACACACAAAATTCAAGCTTTCACAACAAACTGTTGCCTCATCAGGAAAGAGGGAAGGAGAGGGAAAGACGAAAGGATATGCGTTTTAAGGGAGAGGGTAAGGAGTCATTCCAATCCCGGGAGCGGAAAGACTTACCTTAGGGGGAAAAATGTCTGCTTGTGTCTGTATATGTGTGGATGGATATGTGTGTGTGTGCGAGTGTATACCCGTCCTTTTTTCCCCCTAAGGTAAGTCTTTCCGCTCCCGGGATTGGAATGACTCCTTACCCTCTCCCTTAAAACCCATATTCTTTCGTCTTTCCCTCTTTCCTGATGAGGCAACAGTTTGTTGCGAAAGCTTGAATTTTGTGTGTATGTTTGTGTTTGTTTGTGTGTCTATCGACGTGCCAGCGCTTTTGTTTGGTAAGTCACATCATCTTTGTTTTTATATTCCGATACTTTGCTTTTGTCATTAACTGTAATTTAAATTTTGATTCTACAGATTGAATGAGAAACATAGATACTACAGCGACATACAAGTCTGCACCAGTTGTAAAGTAGTAATTTGAAAACAGATCAATTTTTAACACGCCAATAACTGAGCTACTGAGCTTATGACAGTGTGAACATCACAGTATTAGAAAAAATGCTTGTTTCAACTGGATTACCTCCCTACAGAGCACCTGTGAGCTAGAGACTGTTTCTTTGATTAGTAATCAAAACGTCCTCTGTCCCGGGTTCGAACTCCGCCACTGGTTAAATTCTCAATAAAAATCATCAGCATTGGTGGCTGAAGACTTTGGCATAAGAAGTCATCCTCATTCAGTGAATGGGCCTTGTCAAAGATGGAGGAGGAGTGGACAGATGTTCAGAGTACTCTCTTGCCGTAAGGTGGGAAACTGCCCCTAAAGGCAGAAGAATCAGCAATGATCAACAGCATGAGGATACAGAAGGCAATGGGAACCACTGCATTAAAGACACACAATGTGTATCCACAGGACATGCGGTCTGTAACTGAAGAAGTGTCATGATCATCTCTCCATTGGCAAAAGATTCTGGAATCGCCTCCATTAAGATCTCCGGGAGTGGACTGTCAAGGGGAAGGTAGCCATGAGAAAAAGATTGAATAACCAATGAAAGGATAATGTTCTTTGAGGTAGGGTATGGAATATTTGAAGTCTGAATGTGGAAGGGAAGCTAGAAAATCTGAAAATGCACACACAGAGGCTCAATCTAGATACAGTTGGGCTCAGTGAAACGAAATGGAAAGAAGACAAATACTTCTGGTCAGGTGAGTACAGTGTAATACCAGCAGCAGCAGAAGATGGTACAACAGGAGTAGGATTTGTTATGAATAGGAAGGTAGGGCAGAGAGTGTGTTACTGTTAACAGCTGAGTGATCTGGTCATTCTCACCCGGGTCAACAGTGAACTAACACTGAGAACTGACCTTGCAAGCTCAAAACCAAGACACAGAGACAGTATATGAAGATACTGAATGGATAATTCAGTACATGAAGAGAGAGTCATGAGGGACTGGAATGCAGCTATTTGGGGGGGGGGGGGGGGGGGGGAGGAGGGCATAGAAAAAAGGTTAGGGGAGAAGATGGGCTTGGTAATAGAAATGACAGAGGAGAAAGACTAATTGAGTTCTGCAACAAATTTCAGCAAGTAATGCCAAACACTCTGTTCAAGAATCGCAAGAAAAGGAGGTATACTATATTGAACGGGAGATACGAGAAGATTTAAGTTAGATTTCATCATTGTCAGGCAGAGATTGCAAAATCGGATACTGGATTGTAAGGCGTACCCAGGAGCAGATATAGACTCAGATCACAATTTAGTAATGATGAAAAGTAGGCTCTAGTTTAACAGGCTAGTCAGGAAGTATCATCAATACAAAAAGAAGTGGGATACACAAGCACTAAGGAATGAAGAGATATGCTTTATGTTCTCTGAGTCAACAGATACTGTGATAAGTAATAGCTCAGTAGGCAGTTTAATTGAAGAGGAATGGAAATCTCTTAAAAGGGCAGTCATACAAGTTAGAAATAAAAACCCATAGATACAAGGAAGGTAACTGTGAAAAAACCATGCGTAACAGAAGATATACTTCAGTTGATCGATGAAAGAAGGTAGTACAAAAAAATGTTCACGGAAATTCAGGAGCATAAGTTGCTTAGGAATGAAATAAACAGGAAGCGTATGGAAGCTAAAGAGAAATGGCTGCATCAAAAACACGAAGAAATCAAAAAAGAAATGATTGTTGGAACGACTTACTCAGCATGCAGAAAAATCAAAACAACCTTTGGTGAAATTAAAAGCAAGATTGGTAACATGCAATGGGAATTCTTCCACTGTTAAATGCACAGGAGAAAGAGTAGACAGATGGAAAGAGTGCATTGAAGGCCTCTATGAGGGGAAAGACTTGTCCAATGACATGAGAGAAGAAGAAACAGGAGTCGATATTGAAGAGATAAGGGATCCAGTTAAGAATCAGAATTTAAAAGAGTTCTGGAAGACTTAGGATCAAGTAAGTCAGAAGGCATAGATAACATTCCATCAGAAATTCTAAAATCGTTGGGGGAAGCGGGAACAAAACGACTACTGATGTTGATGTGTAGAATGTGGGGAAGCGGGAACAAAACGACTACTGATGTTCATGAGTAGAATGTATAAGCCTGGCGATATACCACTCGACTTTTGATAACAGCTCATGCATCCAACTTGCTGACAAGAAAAATATACAGAAGAATGGAAAAAAAATTGAAGATGTGTTAGGTGACGATCAGTTTGGCTTTAGGAAAGGTAAACGCACCAAAGAGGCAGTTCTGACATTGCGGTTAACAATGGAAGCAAGATTAAAGAAAAATAAAGATACGTTCATAGGATTTGTTGACCTGGAAAAAGCATTCGATAATGTCAAATTGTGCAAGATGTTCAAAATTCTAAAAAAATAGGCATAAGCTATATGACAAGACAGGTAACACACAATATATACCATAGCCAAGAGGGAACAATAAAAGTGGAAGACAAGAACAAAGCACTCAGATTAAAAAGGTTGTAAGACAGGGATATACTCTTTTGTCCCTACTGTTCAATATATACACTGAAGAAACAATGATGGAAATAGAAGTACGGTTCAAAAGTGGAATTAAACTTCAATGTGAAAGGATATCAATGATTCGATTTCCTGGTGACATTGCTATCGTCAGTCAATGCGAAGAAGAATTAGCGGATCTGCTGAATGGAATTAACAGTCTAATGCATACAGAACATGAATTCTGACTGAACTGAAGAAAGAGAAAGTAATGAGATGTAGCAGAAATGAGAACAGCGAGAAAATTAACGTCAGGATTGATGATCATGGAGTAGATGAAGTTGAGGAGTTCTGTTACCTACACAGAAAAATAACCCACAATGGGAAAGCAAGGAAGACATCAAAACCAGACTAGAACTGGCAAAAAAAGGGCATTTCTGGTCAAGAGAAGTCTACTAGCATCAAACAAAGGCTGTAATTTGAGGAAGAAATTTCTGAGAATGTACCTTTGGAGCACAGCATTGTATGGCAGTGAAACATGGACTGTGGGAAAACTGAAAAGAAGAGAAACAAAGCATTTGAGATGTGTTACAGAAGAATGTTGGAAAATAAGTGGACTGATAAAGTAAGCAATGAGGAGGTTCTCCACACAATTGGCAAGGGAAGGAATATATGGAAAACACTGACAAGAACAAGGGACAGGTTGGTAGGACATCTGCTAAGACATCAGGTAATAATTTCATGGTACTAGAGGCACCTACAGAGGTAAAAACTGTAGCAGAAAAGACAGATTGGAAAACATCCAGCAAACAATTGAGGACGTAGCTTGCAAGTGCTACTCTGAGATGAAGAGGTTGACACAGGAGAGAAATTTGTGGTGGGGCGCATCAGCAAACCAATCAGAAGACTGATGAGCCCCCCCCCCCCCCCCAACTAAATAAAAAAAAATAATGAAAAAACAAACCGCACGCGCACACACACACACACACACACACACACGCACACACACACACACACACTATCTGTGGTATCAAATCTTTGTTGTCAGAAAGAAGAATCTATGGTAAGTATAATGAAAGCACCATTGGGCCTCAGAGATGGTTGACAATGGTCTCTCCCAAGCAGCCATACTGAGCACCCTCCTACACATAGTCTGTTACTCCATAAAGTGTAGACTGGATTTACAAAAAAATTGAGAAACATTAGGGTGGTTTTAGTGATTCAGCTGTTCTCCATGTTCTCCTGCCACTAGAAGACAATGCGCAGAACATTCACACCAACCAAGCGAAACAGCCAGAAAGTCCCCCCTTGGGAAGCTGTTCAACTTGTGTATAGTGTTGGCTTGAATACTGGTTATGTCATCAAAGCATTGATCCTTCATGTGAATTTCTGCTCTCTGCCATTTTGCGGTAGGTTCGTATTGACAGCAAGAAGTCTTGTCACCTCTGGCGATTTTTTCCTGAAATAGATATGTCTGCATTTTTCATTTCAATCAAGTTGCAGCAGGCAATCACACGTCATAGTTTTTGCCTGGGAGTCAAGATGTGGAGGCCAAATTTTGCACGCATTATTATCTTTTTAAAATCAGTCAGGATAATGTCCTCGACACCTGATTTAGAAATATTCCAGTTCATTGTTCCACTGCAATTTGTGACAATATTGTTGACACATTTTGGCTGCTTGTCTATTACTTAGCACTGCCTGCGCATAACTGACTGAGCAAACATACAACGTTCTTTACAGTTATTGGTTCAAACTGCCACTGCAGTTATTGTGCTGACATTACTTATACGCCAGGAATAAAATCTTAAGTCTCACAGAAATTTTTGGATGAGGTAGTGTAGTATATATGCAAGATCTTGAGGAAAGTTTCTCGTGAAGGGTATCTACCTAATGGTGTGCTAATGTTCTCTGTCTGTATTCAACAGCTTTTCCCTTGAAACAGCAAGATAAATTATGGAACATACTGTAGCAAACCTTAGAATTTGATTGAATGAGAGACTACACTGCAGATATTATTGGTAGCTATTTTTACATTAAGAACAGTTCTGCATCGCCCGGATAGTATGAACCTTGTAGAATAATTACCCCATTCGTGAATCAAGCTGTTTCTAGGTATGAGAACTGACTGAAGGTCAATATGGAGAACTCACAAAAATGATACTTCTAAGATAGAAAGAAAGATGAAGGCACTGAGATTTGAGTCTGGAAAATGGTGGAGAGCTCACATGAAAACTGTTTGCCTCATAAACAGAAGAAAGCCATTTATTACGAAGTCTCTTGATTGGAAGACCTCAAATGTACATAAAATACCTAACAGAAATCTTAACTCCATTCAGCTACTAAGATGAAAATGCACTAATCTTCACTAATATCATTCTAACCTTCAGTAATATATTATATACGATTCTCCAGATTTGAAGACTGAAATCAACATTTTGCTCAATACTATCATCATGTTTTTGATGAATATTTATATGGGAGGATCAAAGACATTAACAGCAACTAAGTACAATGCACAATATACAACCATACAGAAAATTATCAAACCCTATATTCCCTACCTACAGAGGCACCCATCTACTACGCAGAAGACACTGAAATTACAGAAGCAGTACAATATGGCATATCTTGCACACAAAGCAGTGTGGTGATACTGACCAATTCCCTAAATGTGCTAAAGAGCCTCAAAAATCCAAAATAGAACAGAAATGTATTGCCTATAATCATAGACATTATTAAAGTCGTTTCTACACATAAGCAAGCAACAATAGTAACAAATTTCTTTTTGATTCCAGGGCACAGTGGACTCTTTCATAAAGAAATAGCAGACAGTTCAGCAGAGCGAGCAATTAACTTAGGGAATGAAAAAGTGAGAAACTACTGGGAGACACAATGACAACAATTTCAAAAGGAGTGCATTATCACCCAGTGAAACCTAAAATAGCATTATCTCCTTAGTTTACAAATTGGAACAGAAGCAATCTATTCATAACAATGATACACAGACGCACTTACATTACGGCAAATTTCCAACCTGTCTGTTCCAAGAAGGATTGAAGGAGTATCCTTTACCTAATTTATGCAACGAAGAAGAGGACACAAACCAACTATTATTCTCGTGTACAAGAACCAACACATTACAAAAGTCTTATCTGAGTATTGGTTAATGCAATGGTTCCCCCCCTTCCAGCATCAGCTGCAGTATTGTTGTCTACCCCAAAAAAGTGAAATAGTATTAAATGAGATGTTCAAGCACTTAAAATATGTGTTATCCAACTATCTAAGATATACTGTGAACAAAATGTGTGGATATTTTAGAAAAGCTTTTATTATTATTATTATTATTATTATTATTCTGGTACAATTACTTTATGAGTAGTTTCGAGTTGTGTCATAAATCAACACCCTACTTTTTTTTGTAAATATTAACTAACAAAGTGCATAGCAGAATAACCATTAAGAATGATACTACGTAAATATGATCGATGTCTGTATGATGATAGCCAAATACCAATAAAGAATAAAAAATAATACATATGAGGGTGGTTTGAAAAGTTCTTGGAATCACCATGAGAGGTCAGCGCCAGCGCAACGAGTTGTTCACGCGATATTCATTGGGCTGTTGCCTGTAAACATGTGCCATGTCAGTGCTCTTGGAAAAGAGCTGTGGCAGTGACGTGGCTCTGTGATTTGCGAAGATGGAAAAACATTGAGATTCAAGCAGTGATTAAGTACTTTGTAAAGAAAAATATGAAACCAAAGGACATTCATGCCAATTTCCAGAATACACTGGGGGACTCTGCTCCTTCATATTCAACTGCTGCGAAGTGGACAAATGAATTTAAATTTGGTCGGAAGAGCTTAAATGACGATCCGCGCAGTGGTTGGCCAAGATGTGTCACTCACTACTCCAGAAATCATTGCAAAAGTGCACAAAATGGTCTTGGGGGATCGCCGATTGAAAGTGCGTAAAATTGCTCACGCTTGCCAGATGTCATCTGAAAGGGTATATATTTTAACAGAAGAGTTAGAAATGAAAAAATTATCTGTAAGATTGCTGCCGCGACTCTTGACACTGGATCAAAAATGCATGAGAATGGATATATCTGAACAATGTTTGGTCCATTATAGGAGTAACGAACACTATTTTTTGCACTGGTTTGTGACTGCAGATGAAACTTGGGTGCACTACTATACCCCACAGACAAAACAACAATTAAGGCAGTGGAAACATGCTGATTCTCTGCCACCAAAGAAAGCAAAGACAATTCCTTTGGCAGGAAAGGTCATGGAATCAGTGTTCTGGGATGAGAAGCAGATCATGTTTGTAGATTATCTCCCCACTGCGCAAACAATCACTGGAGAATACTATCCTAACCTCCTGGACATATTGCAACAAAAAATACATGAAAAAGGCTGGGTTTAGCAAGGAAGAAAGTCATCTTCCATCAAGACAATGCACGCCCGCACCCATGTGTCGTTGCCATGGCAAAATTACACGAACTAACGTATGAATTGTTGCCACACCCGCCTTATTCACCTGATACGGCTCCATCAGACTTCCACCTCTTCCCAAAACTGAAATTTTTTTTTGGTGGGCGAAGATTCACTTCAAACGAAGAATTGATAGCCGGAGATGACAATTATTTTGCAGGCCTGGAGGAAATTCATTTTTGAGATGGGATCAAGGCACTGGAACATCAGTGGACCGAGTGTATTAATCTACAAGGAGACAATATTGAAAAATAAAAATACGTTTCCATGATGTACGTACTTTTTTTCTATTCCGTTCCAAGAAGTTTTCAAACCATCCTTGTATTATACAACTTACATAGCAGACCAATTTAATTCTTGTTAATGAATTGTCCTCACCTTGCGCAGCAACTGGGATACAACTTTGATCTGCTGCCCTCTAGTTAACAGGCTTGCAAGAGAAACTCCAGTTACCCTTGCCATTTCCATGTAGTTGATTATACACATAAGTTTGTCTAAAAGTCTTATTGGCAAATAGGCATCCTTCAAACAGTAAACAGCTAACCTAAACAGAAAAGAAACTTAGACAGACTTCTGCAGTTACTGGGAAGAACACAAAATATGCTTCAAGGCAACCCACTTGGCAAAACTCAATTAGATACCGTGACTACCATACATGCAGTAGAACTAACGAAAGCATTTGCTTTTTTACTAGTGTTCTACAACAATACACTAGCAAGATATAAGGTCTATCTGTATACCAATTTGTTGTTATTTATCTTGGCTAAAATAGTGCAAAAGTTTTATACTGGGGACCAAGCATCAGTTACTTACATAAATCACTTAAAAATGAAGGTAAAAGCAATTATCAACAATTTTTTAATCTTCAATATTTATAAACACGCACTGTTTGAAGTGCTTAGATGCACGGGATCCACGATGAAAGAGGAACCACCTGGTCTTTCCAGTACAGTTCGAACTCCAGAAAATGTAATGAGAGCTCAATCACACTTACCTTCGCCTGGTCTGAGGATTCCCATTCTGAAGGTCTGTAATGATATTGTGATGCACATCTTCTTTCTGCTCTTGCAGAAAGTGGTAACTCACAGCATTTAGTGTATATGACCGCAGTTTGTACTCTCTCAGAAGAACCTGGAATTACATGAAGAAAGGACAATATTAACAGAATTGTTGGGACTCCCACAAATATATTTTGGAAGTGATCCCCATAATTTCTTATGAAAATTTAGGAGGGAACATCAATGACAGCAACATACACATAACAAAAATCACATGGAAAATGATTTACTAAATAAATTTAAATTCCAGGCTAAAATCAATGGAATCTCCAGGTAGGAATATCAGCAATGTAGCAAAGACAGACTGCGACTTACTGTAAAGAAGACATGTCAAGTTGTGGACAGGCACAATTAAAAGGAATACACACAAAGGTTTTGGCCAGCCTTCATCAGTAAAAGATGACACGCATCATTCACACACACAAGCAAGCACACTTCACATACACACAACCGCCAACTCCAGCATCTCAGACCAGATGCAACTATCGTGGGATGCAAGCAGTACTCTGGAGGGGGCAGGGAAGAGGAAGGGATAGTAGTGTATGGGTAGGGAGAGAGAAGAACGCTGTCTGGTAGGGTGTGCAGGGGCTAGACTGCCAACAGGCGCAGCGTCATGAGGTTGTGGGGCAGGGAGGTGGGGAAAAAAGGAGAGGAGTGGGGAAAGATGGGCGGACGCGTTGGTACAGGGCTGCAAATAAACAGAGTGAGAGATGAGAATGGGGAGGAGATGATAGGACAGAGGGGATGGAAACTGCTGGGTCGAGGATGGAGGTACAGTATGTTATCACACACACACACACACACACACACACACACACACACACACACACACACACACACACAGAGAGAGAGAGAGAGAGAGAGAGAGAGAGAGAGAATATTAACAAAGCTCATATACTCTTATGGAAAAATGGAATGGAAGTAGGGGCAAAGGAATGGAACATATGCAAGAAGCAATGCTAAATCCAGGATGGAGCAGAGGAAACATGTTTTTTAAACCGATAGTACTACGTGCCAAGTAGGGTACTAATCTTGAGTGACCATTTGCAGACAGCTCAGACAATGCTGTTTCAGTCGCTATGGGGCATTGGAGCATACAGCATCATGTGTTCATGGCTGAGCAGACCTTGCGGTCATGGTTCCACATATTTTCCATCGAAAGTTTAATGTCGGAGGTCGAAATACAGTCCCAGATTGAAACCCTATACTCTGATGGGTTGCAGTGTTTAGAAGCACGGGATCCATGATGAAAGAGAAACCACCTGGTCTTTCCAGTCCAGTTCGAACTCCAGAAAATGTAGACAGGATGAGAATGGCAGTTCCTGCTAGTCTGAAATGATCTGCTAGGTGGCAAGCTGTACCACTGGGTATGTCACTTCATTACACTGTGCTAATTTCTTCGAAATCCTGTCATTTGTTGTTACAAGAGGATGTATAATGTAACTGATACTCTTCTTAATTTGTTGAAAGCTGTAAATCCCATGCTTGCATGGGATTTAATGTCATGATTTCTTTGTGATGCTTGTAATGAAAACCACATTGTATTCTAATTATAATAATTTTCAAATAATAACTAACTGCACTTCAAAATTTAATCTTTTTCCTTGAACATTTATTCTCTTTGTTGTGAAAATACCCAAACTTTTGCAGTTGCTTTTAGGAATCTGGGTCACTCGTTAGTTGTTTTTGACATTACCTTTGAAGTAAACTGACAGAGGGGGGCAGGGGGAGCGGGGCGGGGGGTTTGGAGGTGCAGCTGACACCAGGAAGGAGTTATGCAAAGCAACACAGGACGTGTATCTACATCTGAAAGAAGACGACTTTCAAATTTCGCACCAGCTGCATAACGACAGTGCTAGTAGTGCCATCAAGAGGATGCAAATGAGGTTTGCTTTAAATACATGCTGTAATGGTCATGAGTGTTAGTAACCTTTGAGACCAGATGTAGTGAGGTGATGGTAGCAAGAACGTCTTTAAGACGACGAAGGCATGATTATCAACAGCTCATCGAGTTCGAATAAGGTTCTGTAATGGGGCTATGAGAAGCTGGATGTTCCTTCTGAGATACTGCAGAAGAACTAATCAGAAATGTGGCCATTGTACATGACTGCTGGCAGCATTAGTCACAAGAATGTACGGTCATTAGAAAAATGGGCTCTGGACGGCCAAGTGGCACTAACAAAGACCATTGAGTTCTGTGTGGCTCTGGCACTTTGTATGACATCTGCAGTAGCGATCTGAGCAGCAGTCAGCACCACAGACACCCAATGAACTGTTACAAATCAGTTATTTCAAAGACAGCCCCGAGCCAGATCCTTACAGCATGCATTCCACTGACCTCAAAACGACCGCCATATGAGACTTCAGTGCTGCTCGTTCAAGGGCAGAGATGAGATCTTTCATGTTTTCTGACGAAAGCTGCCTGAATTGGTGTCAGTAACGGCCATGTGTTGATTAGGAGGCCAGGTGAGCACCTGCAATCAACCAATCTGTGGCCTTGACAAACACCTAGAGCTATTATTTGGGGTGCAATTTCATATGACAGCAGGAGCACTCTCATGGTTATCCCATACAACCTGACTTCAAATTTGATGTCAGTCTGGTGAGTCAACATATTGTGCTGCCATTCATGAACAGCATTATTTACCAACAGGATAACGCTCTTCCATGTAAACCACTGTAACCCAATATGCTCTTCAGAGTGTCACCTTGTTGCCTTGGCCTGCAGATCTGTCTCCAATCAAGCACATATGGAACATCATCGGGTGACAACTCGTGTCAACAACCAGCATTAATCATCCCTGCTCAAGATGATGAGCACGAAGATGTAGTTCATCGTCAACTGGATGTCTTCCTCAATGCTGAGGAAGACCCAGAAGACGAACTCCCACTTTCCACCCCTGAAGCAGTGGCGAAAGTAATTAGCTTCCATACCAACAAAAAAAGTGCCAGGATTTGACAGCATCACCAATCAGTTAGTTAAAAACGTCCCACCTTTTGCGATCACACACCTCGTGAATATCTTCAACGAGTTTACTTGCTCTCAGATTGCTGGAAACACCCGGAAGTGGTCGCAATACACAAATCAGGGAAAGACCTTCTATTCCTGCAACATACAGGTCGATTAGCCTCTTGCCAACCCTCAGCAACATCTATGACTTCCTCCAACTAATATCCGTTGTTGTTGTGGTCTTCAGTCCTGAGACTGGTTTGATGCAGCTCTCCATGCTACTCTATCCTGTGCAAGCTTCTTCATCTCCCAGTACCTACTGCAACCTACACCCCTCTGAATCTGCTTAGTGTAATCATCTCTTGGTCTCCTTCTACGATTTTTACCCTCCACGCTGCCCTCCAATGCTAAATTTGTGATCCCTTGATGTCTCAAAACATGTCCTACCAACCGATCCCTTCTTCTGGTCAAGTTGTGCCACAAACTCCTCTTCTCCCCAATCCTATTCAATACCTCCTCATTAGTTACGTGATCTACCCACCTTATCTTCAGCATTCTTCTGTAGCACCACATTTTGAAAGCTTCTATTCTTTTCTTGTCCAAACTAGTTATCGTCCATGTTTCACTTCCATACATGGCTACACTCCATACAAATACTTTCAGAAACGACTTCCTGACACTTAAATCTATACTCGATGTTAACAAATTTCTCTTCTTCAGAAACGATTTCCTTGCCATTGCCAGTCTACATTTTATATCCTCTCTACTTCGACCATCATAAGTTATTTTACTCCCTAAATAGCAAAACTCCTTTACTACTTTAAGTGTCTCATTTCCTAATCTAATTCCCTCAGCATCACCCGATTTAATTTGACTACATTCCATTATCCTCGTTTTGCTTTTGTTGATGTTCATCTTATATCCTCCTTTCAAGACACTGTCCATTCCGTTCAACTGCTCTTCGAAGTCCTTTGCTGTCTCTGACAGAATTACAACGTCATCGGCAAACCTCAAAGTTTTTACTTCTTCTCCATGAATTTTAATACCTACTCGGAATTTTTCTTTTGTTTCCTTTACTGCTTGCTCAATATACAGATTGAATGACATCGGGGAGAGGCTACAACCCTATCTCACTCCTTTCCCAACCACTGCTTCCCTTTCATGCCCCTCGACTCTTATAACTGCCATCTGGTTTCTGTACAAATTGTAAATAGCCTTTCGCTCTCTGTATTTTATCCCTGCCACCTACAGAATTTGAAAGAGAGTATTCCAATCAACATTGTCAAAAGCTTTCTCTAAGTCTACAAATGCTAGAAACATAGGTTTGCCTTTCCTTAATCTTTCTTCTAAGATAAGTCGTAGGGTCAGTATTGCCTCACGTGTTCCAACATTTCTACGGAATCCAAATTGATCTTCCCCGAGGTCCGCTTCTACCAGTTTTTCCATTCGTCTGTAAAGAATTCGCGTTAGTATTTTGCAGCTGTGGCTTATTAAACTGATAGTTCGGTAATTTTCACATCTGTCAACACCTGCTTTCTTTGGGATTGGAATTATTATATTCTTCTTGAAGTCTGAGGGTATTTCGCCTGTCTCATACATATTGCTCACCAGATGGTAGAGTTTTGTCATAACTGGCTCTCCCAAGGCCATCAGTAGTTCTAATGGAATGTTGTCTACTCCCGGGGCCTTGTTTCGACTCAGGTCTTTGAGTCCTCTGTCAAACTCTTCACGCAGTATCGTATCTCCCATTTCGTCTTCGTCTACATCCTCTTCCATTTCCATAATATTGTCCACAAGTACATCGCCCTTGTATAAACCCTCTATATACTCCTTCCACCTTTCTTCCTTCCCTTCTTTGCTTAGAACTGGGTTGCCATCTGAGCTCTTGATATTCATACAAGTGGTTCTCTTCTCTCCAAAGGTCTCTTTAATTTTCCTGTAGGCAGTATCTATCTTACCCCTAGTGAGACAAGCCTCTACATCCTTACATTTGTTCTCTAGCCATCCCTGCTTAGCCATTTTGCACTTCCTGTCGATCTCATTTTTGAGACGTTTGTATTCCTTTTTGCCTGCTTCATTCACTGCATTTTTATATTTTCTCCTTTCATCAATTAAATTCAATATTTCTTCTGTTACCCAAGGATTTCTATTAGCCCTCGTCTTTTTACCTACTTGATCGTCTGCTGCCTTCACTACTTCATCCCTCAGAGCTACCCATTCTTCTTCTACTGTATTTCTTTCCCCCATTCCTGTCAATTGTTCCCTTATGCTCTCCCTGAAACTCTGTACAACCTCTGGTTCTTTCAGTTTATCCAGGTCCCATCTCCTTAAATTCCCACCTTTTTGCAGTTTCTTCAGTTTCAATCTGCAGTTCATAACCAATAGATTGTGGTCAGAATCCACATCTGCCCCTGGAAATGTCTTACAATTTAAAACCTGGTTCCTAAATCTCTGTCTTACCATTATATAATGTATCTGATACCTTTTAGTATCTCCAGGATTCTTCCAGGTATACAACCTTCTTTTATGATTCTTGAACCAAGTGTTAGCTATGATTAAGTTATGCTCTGTGCAAAATTCTACAAGGCGGCTTCCTCTTTCATTTCTTCCCCCCAATCCATATTCACCTACTATGTTTCCTTCTCTCCCTTTTCCTACTGACGAATTCCAGTCACCCATGACTACTAAATTTTCGTCTCCCTTCACTACCTGAATAATTTCTTTTATCTCATCATACATTTCATCAATTTCTTCATCATCTGCAGAGCTAGTTGGCATATAAACTTGTACTACTGTAGTAGGCATGGGCTTTGTGTCTATCTTGGCCACAATAATGCGTTCACTATGCTGTTTGTAGTAGCTAACCCACACTCCTATTCTTTTATTCATTATTAAACCTACTCCTGCATTACCCCTATTTGATTTTGTATTTATAACCCTGTAATCACCTGACCAAAAGTATTGTTCCTCCTGCCACCGAATTTTACAATTCCCACTATATCTAACTTTAACCTATCCATTTCCCTTTTTAAATTTTCTAACCTACCTGCCCGATTAAGGGATCTGACATTCCACGCTCCGATCCGTAGAACACCAGTTTTCTTTCTCCTGATAACGACATCCTCTTGAGTAGTCCCCGCTCGGAGATCTGAATGGGGGACTATTTTACCTCCGGAATATTTTACCCAAGAGGACGCCATCATCATTTAATCATACAGTAAAGCTGCATGCCCTCGGGAAAAATTACGGCCGTAGTTTCCCCTTGCTTTCAGCCGTTCACAGTACCAGCACAGCAAGGCCGTTTTGGTTAGTGTTACAAGGCCAGATCAGTCAATCATCCAGACTGTTGCCCCTGCAACTACTGAAAAGGCTGCTGCCCCTCTTCACACATTCAGAATACCCATACAAGAACATATTACCAGGGAGCAACTTCTGCTGGATTTAGAATTCGAATTCCAGCAGAACCACTCTGCCCCACAACACATCATGAGAGTGGTTGAAGCAGCCACAGAGGGCTTCAACCACAGAGGTTACTGCGGGATAGTGCTACTAGACATAGTTGCAGCCTTTGACTAAGTATGGCATAGAGGGTTACTCAGCAAGTTATACACACAAGGGTTCCCTGGAAGCATAGTTAAGCTACTTAAAAGCTATCTCATGGACAGAAATTTCTCTGATAAAATAGAAACACCCACCTCCATCAGAAGGCGTATCCATGCTGGGGTGTCTCAGGGATCAGTTGTGGGATCCATAGTGTACAGTTTGTAGACTGTGGCCTCGACAAACACCTAGAGCTATTATTTGGGGTGCACACTGCACTATATGCAGATGATACAGCCTTCTACGAATGTAATGGGAACAAGGACCTGATCATCCGTAGGCCACAAAGGGTTTTAGATGACACAGAAACTTGGGCCCGTCGCTGGCACATCACCATCAACTCTGAGAAGATGCAGGCTATGCTGATCAGCCGGAAGCTCGGAAGGTGCGGACCCCTTCAACCCCCTCCCCCCTCAACGTTTACCTAAACAGAATCCAACTCTCCTGGCACAGACCCGCCAAATATCATGGCGTAACCTTGGACTCTCATCTTACGTGGATGCCCCACATAGATGAGGTCTACGGGAAGGTCTGTGCCAGAATGTCCCAAGCATCAACACAACCAGCTCCCTTTCCCTGCTCTGTAGGAGTAAATGTGTACCAGGTGCTTAAATGGCCAATAACGGAGTATGCATGCCCTGTCTGGGGAAAAGTCGCCAAGCAGCAACTGGAAAAATTCCAGAGGTTCCAGAACCACACATTTAGGAGGGCACTGCACCTACCTCTGGGTTTCCCCACTGGTAATCCTAACACCGCATCTGAAATCCCCTTCCTGAGAGAGAGTTTCCAAGAAGTGGCAAGGGCCTTCTATGAGAGCTCTTTCACATCTGGAAATGACCTCATCCGCACTCCCTAGGTCAGTAAGACATGTCCCGCGGCAGGCACAAATGCCCAATAACGATCTTCAATGACTAAGTTACAGGGAGAATTCTTATCTCCAATTCCTAACCCTGTTCCTTTCCCTCTAAAATCAATCGCCTCGCCAACCTCAGGCAAGTACCAGACACATGCAGAACATTCCTCATATTACACACATCCAAAAATCATAGGGGAAAAAAAATCTCACACACAAGCAAAGCACGTGGAGTAAAAGCCAAAAGGCTACAAATTCCTCAAAACACTTCCCCAAAGATGTAAAAGCATCAGATAAGAGAGAGAGAGAGAGAGAGAGAGAGAGAGAGACACCAAGTGCAATATGCACGTAACTCTTATCCCACAAACTGACACCCAGCACCTGTATGACACAATGCCTGCATATTTACATGCTTGCATTCAACATTCGGGCGGTTACACCGGTTATTAATGTACCAGCATTTCATTTCACATTTGCAATGACTTTTCTCATGCTTAGATTAACCTGGGGCTTTTAACATTGAAAACTTAAATATGTTACCTAGACAAACATATTCCCAAAATTTCATTACCCTACATTAATTATTTCTTGGGCTTGTTATTTATTTTTCATATTTTTTTTAAAAAAATTTCTGTCAGTGTATTTAAGTTTAAATCCTATTATACCCATTCCTTGTTGAAATTAATACTAGCGACAATTTTTACCCATTTTCTTTACAGTCAAACATATGTAGACTATTTTAGCATCTAACTGGACAGATTTTATTAATTTTACCTACACAGAAGTCTCATGTAAATCAGTGACTAAATAAAGAATTCAACTCACCAAGAGAAGATCGAAAGCGACTCGACCCTCAACATTGATATTTTTGTTTTCCCGTCGCCCCATCTGTTTGCTCTGTAGAACTTGTTCTTTCACAACAGATCTACAAAAGTTTATGGTGAAATAAATGCATGTTGTAACACTGGGTACAAAGCTGAAGAACAATTGCATTTACTTACTTTATATTTTTAATCCTTCCAAGGTAATTGAAATTTCTTGCATTCAAATGACTAGCTCTACTAATTAGATAATAAAAGTCGAAGTTATTAATATTGTAGCCAGTAAATAGATCAGGATCCACTTCCCGCACGAATTCTGCCCATTTCTATAAAATTTAGAGACATACCAATGAACAACAACTTTAATACGACAAAATAAAGCAAATCCAAAAACATGTAACTTCTATTACAACATCAATGCAGAAAGCCTGAGTATTGACAGGTACTATTATGAACAGCAAACTTCACTTACTTCCAACATCTCTGTTTCTTTGTCGAAGCTCAAAACTTTACAACCTACTATTGGAGCACAAGTATCAAGAGTGAAAACAATACGCAAAAATGGCTCATGTTCTCCTTGACGAATTACCATGTTAGCTATCTGGATGACTGGGTCATGATTTGGTTCCGGGAATACACCTGTTGAATAAATAATTATTTTCACATCACAATCCAATTTATTTAAAGCAAAAAATGTAAATAGGGCTAGATATAGATATCTGGGTACAGATAAATTATTTGAGAGTTGTAAATCAGACATTATGGAACTGGTGCATCCATTTCACATACACAAATACATATGATAAACTAGGTACATATTATGATGATGGCATTAGGGGAGCAACACTCTCCTGACAAACGATTTGATAGGATAACAACAATCAAGCAGCTGAAACAATGCTCCCCATGGAAGAACAGGAAACAATCAGCAAACATCCTTTTAAACCTCATTTGTGAAAGTTGCTATAGCAGCAAGTGGTGACGTATGCTTTATTCATATGAAAAAAGACACCAACTAAATAATTGTGACATAGGATTGACTGTGTGTGATTGAATGTCACAGATGAGTTAAGCATTTTCACCTGTGGCACTGAATTATCTGACAGTTTGCCACTAAAAGGGATGGGAATAGAACCCTAGGACCTCCGTACACACACTTCTCTCTGTTACTTAATCAAAACATTTAATTTTTTATCAGGAGATGTGCAAAATTGTCTCCTATTTTTGTAAATCAAGGTCTTTAGATTTCCCTTGATATATATATATATATATAGAGGGAAACATTCCACATGGAAAAAAAAAAAATATATATATAACAAAGATGCTGTAACTTATTTTTCACAAGTAGGGCACTTTTGGGGTTCAGCATTGTTGTTTTTTGATGCTGTGACTTGCCAAACGAGAAAGCGCTGGTAGATAGGACACAATAAAAAACACACAAACACAAATTTCAGCTTTCGCAACCCACGGTTGCTTCATCAGGAAAGAGGGAAGGCGAGGAAAAGACAAAAGGATGTGGGTTTTAAGGGAGAGGGTAAGGAGTCATTCCAATCCCAGGAGCAGAAAGACTTACCTTAGGGGGAAAAAGGGACAGATATCCTCGCCTATAAAAATCCTGATTCCAAATTTGTAATTTATTAATCAAATGCAATCATTTGATACACATGTCAACAACAATTTTTATTTTGGCATTTTTGTAACGATTTTCATTTTTGTATGTTTTTAAGTCCTTCTATCACTATGTTTTGTTCTATCAGTGTGTTACTAACATGATTTGCATGTAAACAGAACCAGCTGTCTGTGACAGTCCCCAAGCTCTGTTTTTGTGCACTAAATCCTACTTAGAATTAGCCTTCCACCTCACTTGAAACTATATAAATGATAATTTGATTCAATAGACA
The DNA here is from genome assembly GCF_021461395.2 of Schistocerca americana. Taxonomy (NCBI): domain Eukaryota; kingdom Metazoa; phylum Arthropoda; class Insecta; order Orthoptera; family Acrididae; genus Schistocerca; species Schistocerca americana. Next base: position 381,496,745 of record NC_060120.1, read on the forward strand.
CTGTGTTCTTGTGATGTGTGGCTTAGCTCATGCCATAAGAATTTAACAAAGAATCTTTGTATAAATGCCTGCCTCAACAGAGTGGGCAGTTAGTGGTGGAGTGATGTGAGCAACAGCTGGTGGTTAGGTTTGAAAAGTGCAGGTAGTACTTTATTTTGGTTTCTGGTAATAGTATGGTGGCAACACTGAGGTTTGTCATATTATATTGCAGCAGATAAATGTTTTTATTTATGTTGGAGGCTAATAATTATATTTAAAAAAATTATTCAAAGTTTCTGATTGTTATTTAAACCTTCAAGATGATATCAGACATCACGTAAAGCCATGGACCTGGAACCCTGGACAAAACAGCAACAATAAAATACCTGTAGGAGCTGGAGGCTCAACCATATGCCAGAGAGCAAACACTGGTGACTCACAAGCACAACATGCCAGAAAATAAAAAGTAAAACACAATAGCCAACACAACTACATATGCACAATAGTTGGTTACAAGCGTGGTCTTGGAGAAAAAAAACACACACACACACACACACACACACACACACACACACACACACACACACACAATTCCCAAAAAGGATATTGTTTATCTATCTTTTCAGGCAAAATACATGTGTGTACTGTTGAAAGTGTGTAGAGTATGTACAAAGTTGAAAAAGAAGAAAGCATCTTGTGGACATAACTTAAAGCTTTCTGTGTGCAATAGCTGGCCACAATCTGAAGTACAAATATATGTTACGACACTAGAGGAATTTGTATTTTTCCTTCATTTTTTCATGATTGAAAGATATTCGATTTAAAGATAGGCTTTAAGCACCATTATATGCAACTGGAATGGTGCTCACTACTTATTACAAATGGTACACAGGTATAAGTTATAATGATTTTTCTGTTCTTTTCTTCTGTATGCCTTTCTGTTATTTATCTGACAGCATATCTCTGCCCTGATTTGAAAGGGTAAATTACACACAGTGTAACAGGTCAGGTGGAATTATCCTACTTGTTCTTATACCACTCCTGATGCTAATTTTAAAGTGCGCACATTAAAAATCAATACTGCTAAAATAACTTATTTGGGAGCCCTCATTCTCCTCTTTCTAGCAATTTTTTTCTTTTTCTGAAAAATTAATATTTCAAATGTTATGCACAATCAACTTTTTTCCCAGAATGTTCCAATATTAAAATGCAATTCTTTCTGAAATCCAGTGTACTATAATTTTGTAGTCCTGATTTATCTGTTTCCATGCATAACTTTACTGAAATAATTTGTTAATTTAATAATTTATCATATAATTTGGCCAAAGAAAGAGCAGTCAAGTAACTGTTTAACTTGTGACAAAACGTCAATACAAGATATTAGCGTGCAACTCATATGAAAGTGCTCTACAGAATACTTATTCTGGAGCAATACTATAAATATAAAATAATGCATATAGCCATACACTATATGGCTACATAATATATAAATACTGTCTGGTGAATGAAACTGAGAAGAGTCAACCACTCACCTTTTCTTCCTGCACATTCAATGTCAAAACTTAATATTCTAAAAGGGGCTACTTTGCTCCACTCTCCTTCAGGGGGATGTGCTATGAGATCCTCCCACGATATGTCAACTTCAATCTGGCAACGGGACTGCACATGAGCTGTAGGGCGAGGTCGCCACTTGCCTGCTGGAAGCTGCACCCAGGAGCATCCAACCATGTGTGTGTCCACCATAAACCTGAAACAATCAATGACTGATTAAGGAGATGCACAAGGAACTATATTTCTTGACACAACAGAGGAAAAGTGAGAACAAAGTAAAAATTACAATATGTGAAGAACACTGTGCTACTGCACTCTCCAGACATGTCTTCACTGGTCATTAGGTCGCAGTTTGAAGCGGAACTCATTACTAAAGACAAATATACTCCAGTTAATGAGAAGCACCCTGGACAGTAGTGGGATACCAACTAGACTGTTGCCTGCCATATGGCCCGACAACCAGGAGTGATGGTCAGAGGTGCCACTTCTTTTCGTAGCACGACCACTTTGGTTATCACCCATGGCACCCTTTCAGCACAGCAGTACATTGCTGATGTTCTGCACCCCGTTTTGTTGCCCTTCATGACAAGCCATTTTGGACTTAAAGTAAGATAATGCCTGCCCGTACACGGTAAGAGTTTTTACTGGTTGTCTTCCTGCTTGAAAAACCCTACCCTGGCCAGCAACATTGCCAAACAATCTCCAACTGAGACTAGAGCATTATGGGCAGGGCCCTCCAACCAGATCGGGATTTTGACAATCTATGGTGCACTTGGATATAATTTGGCACAATATCTCTCAAGAGGACATCAAAAATTCTGTCAATCCATGCCAAGCCAGATAACTGCTTGTATATGGACCAGGGATGGACCAATGCATTACTGACTTGCTCAATTTGTGAAGCTCTTTTGCTTGAATATTACTAAAATTGTAATCGTTTGTTTGTCTGTACATGTACATCACATCTGCTGACTTCTGTCACATCCGGATAATTGCTTTGTGGTGTCTCCAGTCCCCCCCCCCCCCCCCCCCTTCCACCGAGTGTATTTATCAAAAGTATCTACATTGTGATAATGTTTGTAAACAAAGATTGCTAGTAGGTCTCTGTGTGCATTAATACCAAGTGACAAGTGGTGTACTCCTAAATTGTTTTTTGGGGGATCAGCAGTATCAGAAATAGATGTGATGCCCAGGAAATCAGCTTTTGAACTAGTCCGGTGGGGTAATTGCATCCTATTAAGCCTAAGGTGAGAATGGTGGTGTATTGCTGTATGAAGTCTGCATCTGCACAAATATGTTTGCCTCTGATACCAAGGCTGTATGGGAAGGAACATTTGACATGGAAAGGATGACAACTGTCCAAATATAAGTATGGTTGTTCGTTATAGGTTTAATGTGGATGGAAGTGTGCAGCTGGCCTCCAGTGAGGATGAGAACAATATCAAGAAAAGTGGCAAGGGATTCGGAATAGGACCATGTGAAATTTAATTGGGAGATTGCATTTAGAGAATTTTAACAGATCAGCGTCACCATGAGTCCATATGGCAAAGATGTCATCAACGTATCTAACCAAACCAGGGGCTGAAGGCTTATGGATCACAGGAGAGCCCCCTCCAAGCAACCCATGAAAAGGTTAGCATTGGAAGGAGTCATCCTGGTACCATGGCCATACCCCTGACTTGTTTGTAAGTCTGCCCCTCAAATGTGAAGTAGTGGTTGGTAAGTATAAAATTGATTAAGATGAGAAGGTAGGTGGGTGCTGACTGAGGAAATGTTCAGCAGCAATTCCACTGTGATTTGTGAATTTGTCTACGACAATTTGTTTACTGTTCACTACCTTCCAGGTCTTTTCCTGATGTCTTTCACTGATTTATTTGCAAATTTGACAGCTATTTTCTTTTCTACCCTCCATCTACCTTCATTATATGTAATTCTTTCACTTTTTTTGTGTTTCTTTTTTGCCTAACTGCTCTGATTGATTGCTACCCGCTGTGTCCTACATTACTTTATTTGCCAAACACAATAGTTTACATTTTCTCCTATGACTTCCTCTTTCTTTAGCCCAGTTTTTAAAATTTATCTCCTTTCATAACTTTCCCTACCAATTTTTTTCTTATTATTTTTTCGTATCATACAGGCCACATTTCTGCTGAGAAATTCTCACCTACTCATTATCTCTCTTTAATCCTTGCTGTTCTCACAAATTTTGTACTAATTTTTTCTGATACTTTTCTTGCTTCTCTTCTGCTTCTCTTTTTGCCACTCCCACCATGCCTAACACTCCTCTCTTGCCATAAACTACATCTGTTCTTTTCAAAAACATGACTTTGCACTATCAAAATTGAGGTTCCACATTTGTTTCTTGAAACTTGCTTGCCCCTTGATGTTACTCCCAAAGACCTAACATTGAAAGTCCCTGTTTCTGGATGTAATCCTACTCTACAACAACCTCTTTTACAGTTTCAAATACAGCAATTCTTGCATTTACCCAGCTAATCTGTGACCTATATATGCCTCGTCTGCCTATTTCCACTTCACCAGACTTCTCTCCTTCTACAACATCCTGCAGTTATCTGCCTCTCTTGTTTCCCTGGCTGATATCTGCCACACCAACTTCAAACTGCAACAACATATCAGACTTCACATCAAATATTATCCCACTTTTTCCTAAACTACCCGAACATGGTTTTTTTCTCTTCCTGTCCTTCTGCAGTGCTGTCTCCTACAAACCAAGCTTGGCCAACCTCCTTAACGTCACACAGCCTTAAAACTTGCTTCTCAGACCAGTAATGACTCAATCACAAGAACCAATTACAACAGTGCAGTGTTCTCAACCTCTTGTCTAAAGCAATATCCCTCCTGAATCATCTGCATTATCTAAGAGTCTCACTGTCAGCATTAAACCTGCATTTAATCATGCTGCTTTGGCAAAGAACCTACTTTCCTTTGCATGTAATGTCAACTGAAAATATCACTTTGCTACCCAATCTCAAAATCTTTCCAACCACAAACCTCACATTGAGCCCTGCCTTGAACTTTTACAATCATGATCCCAACTTGATCCACCATCACTCGCTCAAAATCATACCTTACAAGCCTTCCAAGAATTCCTCAAATCCAGCATTGCCTCACAAACCTTCGTAAGGTCCCTACAACATGACCCTACCTAACCAGTCATCTGCAGAACTTCAGCCTCTTCACTCACTAAAAGCCGCTGACTTCATCATTATCCTCCCAGCAGACAAGGGATCTACCACTACGGTACTTGATAAACAGGAGTATGTAAATGAATGTCTACATGAGCTGTCTGACACCTCTACATATAGCATCTGCCATGAAGGTCCCATTCCTGTGATTCAAACCGACCCACAGCCCCTCCTTACAACCTCAGGGCTCTCACAAGGATTAACACCTCAATCCAAAGAACTCCTTGCCTCCGCCCAACCCCCCCCCCCCCCCCCAACGTTTTACCTTCTTCCTAAGCTCCACAAACCCAATCATCCTGGCTGTCTCATATATAAATAACAGAGGGAAACATTCCGCGTGGGAAAAATATATCTAAAAACAAGATGATGTAACTTACCAAACGAAAGTAATGGTCTGTTGATACAGACACTAACAAACACAAACACACACACAAAATTCAAGCTTTCGCAACCCACGGTTGCTTCATCAGGAAAGAGGGAAGGAGAGGGAAAGACGAGAAGATGTGGGTTTTAAGGGAGAGGGTAAGGAGTCATTCCAATCCCGGGAGCGGAAAGACTTACCTTAGGGGGAAAAAAGGACAGGTATACGCACGCACGCACACACACACACACACACACACACACACACAAATCCATCCGCAAATATACAGACACAAGCAGACTTATGTAAAGGCAAAGAGTTTGGGCAGAGATGTCAGTCGAGGCAGAAGTACAGAGGCAAAGATGTTGAATGACAGTTGAGGTATGAGCGGCGGCAACTTGAAATTAGCGGAGGTTGAGGCCTGGTGGGTAACAGGAAGAGAGGATATATTGAAGGGCAAGTTCCTATCTCCGGAGTTCTGATAAGTTGGTGTCAGTGGGAAGTATCCAGATAACCTGGACGGTGTAACACTGTGCCAAGATGTGCTGGCTGTGCACCAAGGCATGTTTAGCCACAGGTTGATCCTCATTACCAACAAACACTGTCTGCCTGTGTCCATTCATGCGAATGGACAGTTTGTTGCTGGTCATTCCCACATAGAAAGCTTCACAGTGTAGGCAGGTCAGTTGGTAAATCACGTGGGTGCTTTCACATGTGGCTCTGCCTTTGATCGTGTACACCTTCCGGGTTACAGGACTGGAGTAGGTGGTGGTGGGAGGGTGCATGGGACAGGTTTTACACCGGGGGCGGTTACAAGGGTAGGAGCCAGAGGGTAGGGAAGGTGGTTTGGGGATTTCATAGGGATGAACCAATACGTTCCCTACCCTCTAGCTCCTACCCTTGTAACCGCCCCCGGCGTAAAACCTGTCCAATGCACCCTCCCACCACCACCTACTCCAGTCCTGTAACCCGGAAGGTGTACACGATCAAAGGCAGATCCACATGTGAAAGCACCCACGTGATTTACCAACTGACCTGCCTACACTGTGAAGCTTTCTATGTGGGAATGACCAGCAACAAACTGTCCATTCGCATGAATGGACACAGGCAGACACAGACAGTGTTTGTTGGTAATGAGGATCACCCTGTGGCTAAACATGCCTTGGTGCACGGCCAGCACATCTTGGCACAGTGTTACCGTCCGGGTTATCTGGATACTTCCCACTGACACCAACTTATCAGAACTCCGGAGATAGGAACTTGCCCTTCGATATATCCTCTTTTCCCGTTACCCCCGAGGCCTCAACCTCTGCTAATTTCAAGTTGCCGCCGCTCATACCTCACCTGTCATTCAACAACATCTTTGCCTCTGTACTTCTGCCTCGACTGACATCTCTGCCTTTACATATGTCTGCTTGTGTCTGTAAATGTGCGGATGTGTGTGTGTGTGTGTGTGTGTGTGTGTGTGTGTGTGTGTGTGTATGTGTGTGCGCGCGTGCGCGAGAGAGAGAGACTGTATACCTGTCTTTTTTTCCCCCTAAGGTAAGTCTTTCCGCTCCCGGGATTGGAATGACTCCTTACCCTCTCCCTTAAAACCCACATCCTTTCGTCTTTCCCTCTCCTTCCCTCTCTCCTGATGAAGCAACCGTGGGTTGCTAAAGCTTGAATTTTGTGTGTGTGTTTGTATTTGTTAGTGTCTGTATCAACATACCAACGCTTTCATTTGGTAAGTTACATCATTTTTGTTTTTAGATATATTTTTCCCATGCGGAATGTTTCCCTTTATCAAAAAACAAAGATGATGTAACTTACCAAATGAAAGTGTTGGTATGTTGATAGACACACAAACAAACACAGACAGACACACAAAATTCAAGCTTTCGCAACCCACGGTTGCTTCATCAGGAAAGAGGGAAGGAGAGGGAAAGACGAAAGGATGTGCTTGTGTCTGTGCATGTGCGGATGGATATGTGTGTGTGCGCGCGAGTGTATACCTGTCCTGTTATCCCCTGAGGTAAGTCTTTCCGCTCCTGGGATTGGAATGACTCCTTACCCTCTCCCTTAAAACTCACATCCTTTCGTCTTTCCCTCTCCTTCCCTCTTTCCTGATGAAGCAACCGTTGGTTGCGAAAGGTTGAATTTTGTGTGTATATTTGTGTTTGTTTGTGTGTCTATCGACCTGCCAGCGCTATTGTTTGGTAAGTCACATCATCTGTGTTTTTAGATATATTTTTCCCACGTGGAATATTTCCCTCTATTTCATATCTATGCCTTAGTTGATCAACACCTGCAACCCATAGGGCAAAGACTTCCCTCCCATATTAAAGGGACCAACCATTTCCTAGATTGTCTGAAATTTGTGTCTGTCCCACTCCCACCCCACACCTCACTTGTCACCACTGATGCCACCTTCCTCTATATAATCATCCCCAATGTACATGGTCTGCCTGCTGCTGAATATTTCCTTAGTCATTGCCCATATGGTTCCAAGCCTATGACTTTCTTCCCGCTCTTCCCAATCAACGTTATACTTGCCAACCATTACTTTACCTCTGAGGGAGGGACATACATACAAACAGATCAGGGGTACAACCATGTGAACCAGGATGACTCTTTTCTGTGCTAACCTTTGCATTGGCCACTTGGAGGGTGCTTTCTGGGGATCCATAAGCCTTCAGCCCCCTGGTTTGGTTTAGATACACTGACGGCATCTTTGCCACATGGAGTCATGGTGAGGGTGACCTGTTAAAATTCTCCCAATTAAATCTCACATGGCCCTATTCTAAGTCCCAGGTCACTTTTCTTGATTTTAATCTCAACTTCACCAAAGGCCATTTACACACTTCTGTTCACATTAAAACATAGTAACAAACAATATTACTTACATTTCGACAGTTGCCATCCCTTCCATATTGGATCAGATGCAGACTCTTTACAGTACTAATCACCATTCTCAATTCAGTCTTTACTGGATGCAATTACCCCACCGGCCTAGTTCAAAAGCAGATTTCCCAGGCCATCACAGCTAATACTGATACTGTTGATCCCTCCAAAAAACAACTTATGGAGTACACCACTTGTCACCCACTATTATTCTGGTCTTGATCACCCACTATTATTCTGGTCTTGAATGTATCAATCAGGTACTTCAACAAGGCCATGACTTCCTAAAATCAGCCTTGAAATGAGGTCCATTTAGTCTGAAATTTTGCCCACCACACCTAGCATAGTTTTTTATTGTTCTCCCAATCTCCACAATATCCTTGTCAAACTCTATACTGTCCCTGCACACATCTCCCTGCCCTGTGGCTCCTACCCCTGTGACAGTCCAGACTGCACGACTTGCCCTATGCACCCTCCTACCTGCCCTGTAACTGGCAAAACATACTATCAAAGAGAGAGCCACCTATGAAACAATGCGTCATATATCAGCTGTTATAACATTGTTTGGCCTTTTACATAGGCATGACAACTACCAAGTTACCAATTATGACGAATGGGCATAGGCAGAGGGTGTATACTGGCAACACACAATATCCTGTTGCAGAGCATACACCACAACATGACAGTCATGGCCTTGGTGCCTGTTTCACCACACGAGCCATATGGATTGCTTCCCAGACACCAGTTTCTCAGAATCCGCAGGTGGGAACTGGCCAGAATATGATTTGAAACACACACTATAGAGAACTGTATATGACTTGAAACAACAGCTAGCTTGCAGATACTATTTACACTGTTTGTGACTCCAATTTGTTACATTCTAACTTCACAGCATGAAAGATCGCACCTGTTCTAATCGTGAGCAAGACCCTGAGCTGACGCAAGTGCCTTCACTCAAAACCTCAAAATTAGTGAGTTGTTCAGCCCTGCACTAGGTTATGCTATAACACTCCCTAGGGTTTACTCTAGTCACTTTTCCATCTGAAGATCTCTCTCCACTGAGAATGACATACTGTGTTCTATTTGCTAGGAACTCATCAATCTACTCACAAAGCAGGCCCAATATTTTGTATGCTCATATTTTGTTAATCAAGTGACAGTGGAGAATTGTTCTGAATGTCTTTTGGAAAATGAAGAACACAGCATCAAGCTGGGCACTGAAATTTACTGCCTTCTGGATCTCACAGATGAACAGAGCAAGCTGGGTCTCACTCGGTCTTTGTTTGCAGATGTGCTGTTGGTCCCGACAGAGGAGATTTTAGGTCTCCACGTAAGTGATTATATGAGAGCATGAAATATATTTAAAAAATCTAAAACGGAGCAACATAAGCAATATAAGCCTAAAATTGGGCACATCTGTTTGATGAGCTTTCTTGAAAATAGGAATGCCCTACACTTTTCCCTATCATTTTGAAAGTTTCGGCTTCTAGCAACCTATAGTGTGTGTGCGTGTGTGCGTGCGTGTGTGTGTGTGTGTGTGTGTGTGTGTGTGTGTGTGTGTGTTTAGAGATAGATAGATAGATAGAGAGAGAGAGAGAGAGAGAGAGAGAGAATGTGCATGTGTGAGCTGTGTTTGTAGCAAAGTAAAGTAACTAAAAAGAGGATACACAGAAGTTACTACTGGCAGGAAGAGAGCAGTCTAAAACAAACTATTGATGATGTAACAGATATCTCAAACAAGCAAACTATCTGTTTGAAGAACGATAACTGTGTATTTAAATCATGACCTCAGAAAAACTGAAACGTCAATAACTTCACTGATTCCATATACTGACCATGAAAAAGTTATATTTGAAAATGCATTGACAGTATATATACATTTGTAACAGTTTATTTTTACCAAATAAAATTGATTTACACTTATTTTTAGCAAGCAAGAATTTACAGCATTTGAGTTCTACAATAACATCCCCACACTTTCAAACAAAGATTCTGTAGTTCATAACAAATGGGCTGTGCTTTGTTTTCATGGCAGAAAGAGAAACAACATTGTAGACACATAGCAATAGAAAAATTTGTCCATTTGCAACTATGCCACACACTGTGCATAGTCATCTAAATTTAAAATGCCAGTAAATTCATTTTGCAGCCAATGAAAACAGCCTGCATCTTCAACAGCTCAAATTTCATGAACGAAAGTTGTTCAACATCTCTGTTTCTATGAGACTCCCTACCAGCCGGGACAATAGTCGTTTAGAGGCTGTGCAGCCTGGTCCAGATGTACAAGGAAGTAGATATGCCAATAATGAATGTGTGATGGTGCTGCCTCCTCAGAATGTGGGGCTGAGGAAGACAAGGAAGAGGAAAAATGCCTGTAAGGCTAATGACTGAGCTGACAAACTGAATTCTTTCAGGATCAGGTGGTGTATAAAACGGATACCTGCAGTGCTATAATGCATTTTTAATGACTGTAAGACGTTATGAACCATGCACCTTAATTTTTAAGCAACTTTTTACCAATTTATTATTAGATTGCAAAGCCAAACAAAAAATTTAGTTTATAAAATCGAAGTGACTTTTAAAATTCCTGAAAAATTGACACCTGAACTTTCTCCTTCTTCCTCTTCCTCTTTGTCATCATCCTTGTCCTCCTCATATATATGATGGTCTTCATTGCCATCGAGAGTTTTACTTATGCCACACTTCTTGAAAGATTTAACAATAATGTCTTCTCCCATTCTAGACCATGACTGTTTTATCCACTGACATACTTGTTTGATTGTAGGTCATTTTAAAGCCCACTTCGGCATGAATTCATGTTGTATTTCATCCATCATCCACTTGTTCCTTTCCTCTCTCATACACACTTTAAATGGTTTATTTATCGAGACATCAAGAGGTTGCAATTGTGATGTAAGTGCTCCTGGAGTAACAACAAGTTCTATATTTCCCTGTCTCAGTTAATCTTTCACAGTATTTTTCAAACGACTACTAAACTGATCTAGCACAACAAGCAAACTCTTCTTCAATAAAGCACCTTTCCTTCGCTCCCCCACTTTGTTAATTCATAATTTCATACCAGCCTTGCCCATAAAACTTTTGTCATGTATGTAAACAACAGCACCTGCCCATATTTCATAAGGCTGGCTTGTTTTGGGCTTGAAAATGAGCACTGGATTAAGTTCATTACTATCAGCAAAACATGAAAGGACAACAGTTTCATGTCACTTATTTTTATAGTTACAGTTTTAGCACTTTTCACGAGCACTGGATTAAGTTTATTACTATCAGCAAAACATGAAAGGACAACAGTTTCATGTCACTTATTTTTATAGTTACAGTTTTAGCACTTTTCACGGCAACAGTTCTGTTACTCGGAACATCAAACGTTGACGGAGTTGTGTTCATATTCGCTATCTCGCTTCGTTCAACACTGTTTTTCTTTTGACACTGAATAACAAAATGATGGAAAGATAACATTCTCTCTTCATCCTCTTGTGACATTTTCTGATGTATTTTGGTTTTGGTTCACATGCTAGATCCATGACACTTCATAAACATGTAGCACAAACCAACACTACCCGTAAGGTCTGTTACGTTCCACTGTAGCGCTAGCTTATGAGCGTGCATTTGAATCATTTTTGTATTAATTCCAATGCCACTTTGATGGTGTCCTTGAATCCATTTCAATATGTTACCTTCTAATTTTGGCCATTTTGCATTCAGTCATCTGCACATCTAGTCTTCCTCATTTTTTTGGTTCTTCTTTACTCAGTCACCAATTGCAACCCCCCCCCCCCCCCCCAATTGGTGGAGGGCTAAAATACCGCTCAGCTGTTTTGTTTCCTTGTTCTTCCGCATATGCTATTAATTTCAATTTATAGCCGGATCATATGAATATCTTTCATTTTTCTCCCATTACGAAAGTAGCTACTAACAAAAATATTGGACTGCTACCAATAACACAAATCACTTTCAGTTCAAGTTCACTGGCCCGTAGACTGAAATGATGCATCATACGCTAGACAGTGTTCTGGGTTTGTGATAGTGGAACAAGAGCTCTCTCTCTCTCTCTCTCTCTCTCTCTCTCTCTCTCTCTCTAACTCTCTTAGCGTTACCAAGCTTGTGAATCCTCACAACTCATGTTCCTCACACTGCTGCTGCCAGTTGAATCCAATGTCGTCAGAAAGAATGTGGCTTTTTTTAAGACTGTCAGGAATTTTAAGTCAAACACTGGATATTTTTATACTAATTTCGAGTATAAGAGACACCTGCACTTTGGAGGCAATTTTTTGAAGATAAGTGTCTTATAGTCGTTAAAATATGGTAGATAATGAGTGTAAGGTAAAAAAGCAATCGCTCCTCTGCAGCACACTGTCTAACTCGGGTAGAGACATTGCGTCAGCCGAGGAAGACAGCTGCAAATAACACATTGTCACAAGGGCCTATTACCATGAAAGTAAAAACACCTTAACTATGTATGACATAATTAAGATTCAATTCATACATCTTGGAGCCAGCTTCACCAAATGTGCAATCTCAGTGCCTCTTTCACCACACACACCATCTTGATTCTTCCCACTGACACTAGTTTCTTAGAATTCCACAAGTGGGAATGAGCGCTACAACACGTCCTCAGTTCTTGTCACCCACCTGGCCTTAATTTACGTTAATTTCTTCTGTCTCAGCATTTCTTCACAGTAACTACTCCCTCCTTCACTCCACTTTAGTTTTCTACATATTTCATTTTCTGACCTGTCCATTTTTCGCCGTCCCCCCCTCCCACCTGGGTTATATACAATGTACTTAGCTTTTCACTCTTATTAACTCATCCACAATGTTTCAGTAGTAATCTCTGTGTTGCATATTACCCTGTCTTCCACTTTTAAGCTCTCAGGTTTTGAAACCTCATCCGGTGCAGTCCCCAACAATCAGTCTTTCCTTCTCATCCAGTCCGGTAAGTCTCCCCTGACCTGGGTATCTGGGTGACTTTTCTGAACTCTACTCCTTTTCGTACGCCTCTCCAGTCCTTTTCCTCCACCCCTCTTTCTTCTCCTTCAACCCTGCCGCAAGAAGAAGGAACCACTGGCTCCGAAAGCTAGTATAAGTTAAACCTTTTTTATGTGTGTGTTCTATTGCCATTTGGTGAGTAGATTTTTTATCTTTCCAATTACATGATAAAACAAAGTGGTTTTTGGTAATGAAAGATTGAAAAAAGCATAGCACCAATCTGTAATTACTATTAAAATAAAGGGAAGAACAACTACTGACTTTGTAGTGATTTGAGAATTTCTGTATAAATTCTAGAACCACTCAGCCTTCTATTGTCTCGAACACACGATATTCTAGATAAAAGTGTGGGATGGTAAAATCCTACCTACTGCATGTCACATGTTTGTGTGTGCACATTTAAAATCAGTTGCGGGAAGAAGGTAGACACGGCGGTCGAACAGCACCAACAAGTACCTGTCCGTCAATCCATAGATGTGTTAGTGAGGGTGTAATGAAGAACCATGGAGTTTACATGCCGCTCTGTGCTTATTGTATCACTGACTATTGTTAATTATAACAAGAACAGTTGGACAAAGCACTATTATAGACTCTTGACTCAGCCTTGGTAGAATTTTCGGATTCATTTTAAGAAAGTCATGGTAGTCAAGCCAACTTTCTTTTAACTGTAACTCATTTTGTTTTTTAATGTTCGATGGTACAAGGTACTTACAGAAAGTTACATATGTATGTTGAAAGTGTGAATTATATTGTGCATGAAAGTCAAATACATCGTTAACTGCCGAAAAGGAAAGTTTGTATGTCAACTCATTTTATAAGTAGAAAGAGTCTTAAAAGTTCCTGTACCACGCGCTATTTGACAGAGAAGAAGTCAAGAGATTTTCTAGCAGCCGGCTATCCCGTGAAGAAGAGGGGGCTGCAAAATTCCAAGTAAGCCACCTCGTAAAGAAGTGGAATGTGATTTGGGGAAATAAATCGGTACAACCCACATCCACACTCACACTTGTGTCAGTTGTCAGAACATTAGAACATGGTTACCTGTGTGAAAGGACTGAAAAAACAGGAATTTTCAGTCAAAAACGCGAAAAGAAGCTGTTGTGTGTTGCCATAGCAACCAGACATAACAAGACAAAGGATTTATTCTGAGACATTGGAATACATTCAAGTATCCAATGAAGCAAAATTTGAATGAAAAATCGTGAAGACACGGAAAATTCATGACGACAAAACGTTATTTCGATGTATTTGTCTAAGTAGTATGCATAGAACACTTCAACCAAGAAGATCCAGTGCAGGGAGTATACAGCTCTTACACACATCACGGGGACGCAGATGCGAAAACCAACCTACACCCGATGCCGCTGGTACCAGATGTTGTTAACTGGTTTTGACCTGCCTCCACAATTGCTCACCTACGCAGCAAGAATTCTACGCCAGGTGAGCATGAAACAAAACTTCATTACTTTAGAACGAAGTGGTACAAAATACTGTTGAGTGAACTTTTATTTGTGTAATTATCATATTTAAAGTTAGTTTTAAATGATTACAGGAGCTAAAGCATTTAAAAGTATGGAAAATTTACAAGTTGGGGAAACTCAGGAACCGGCTATGGCCATGAAAGTTAGCAAAGAGGTTCCTGACTGGGCTGAGTTGATAAATTTAATCAAAGCTCAGAGTCTGCAATTAAATGATCAAAGTGCAACTCTCAGTCAATTACACTCCCAGACTGAAGCTTTAAACACCAAAGTCGACTCTCAAAGTAAAGAATTTAGTAATCTATGTGAAGGCATGGGTGCTTTGAAGACTTAATTTGACACTGTAAGTACTAAAGTAGAGAATTTAAAAATAGATTTTAAAAACGAGATGACAGATTCTTTAACCACTCATATAAATCATATTTTTGCTGATCTTAGTAAGAAACAGAATGACAATTTGCAAGATTTATCAAAAAGGTTAGAACTGGACACTGAGAACAAATATAACAATGTAGAATCAGAACTTACTGAAAAGTTAGGATCTTTTGAAAATACGTGAAACATTAAATATAATGATGTGAGACATGGGTTGTATACTTTGCAACAGAGTGTAGATAAGCAACAATGAGTTAATGCCAATCATTCAATCGCAAATTACAGGTGTCAGTACATGGGCAGACAATGTAGAAAGGAATTTCAAAGAGAAAATAGCAAACTCTGATATTATAAATGTACACTACCGGCCATTAAAATTGCTACACCACAAAGATGACGTGCTACAGACGTGAAATTCAACCGACAGGAAGAAGATGCTGTGATATGCAAATGATTAGGTTTTGAGAGCATCCACAAGGTTGGTGCCGGTGGCGACACCTACAACGTGCTGACATGAGAAAAGTTTCCAACCGATTTCTCACACACAAACAGCAGTTGACCAGCGTTGCCTGGTGAAACGTTGCCGTGATGCCTCGTGTAAGGAGGAAAAATGCGTACCAACACGTTTCCGACTGATAAAGGTCAGATTGTAGCCTATTGCGAGCGCGGTTTATCGTATCATGACATTGCTTCTCGCGTTGGTCGAGATCCAGTGACTGTTACCAGAATATGGAATCGGTGGGTTCAGGAGGGTAATACGGGACGCCGTGCTGGATCCCAATGGCCTTGTAGCACTAGCAGTCGAGATGACAGGCATATTATCCGCATGGCTGTAACGGATCGTGCAGCCACGTCTCAATCCCTCAGTCAACAGATGGGGACATTTGCAAGACAACAACCATCTGCACGAACAGTTCGACGACATTTGCAGCAGCATGCACTATTAGCTCGGTGACCGTGGCTGCGGTTACCCTTGACGCTGCAACACAGACAGGAGTGCCTGCGATGGTGTACTCAACGACGAACCAGTGTGCACAAATGGCAAAACGTCATTTTTTCGGATGAATCCAGGTTCTGTTTACAGCATCATGATGGTCGCATCTGTGTTTGGCGACATCACGGTGAGCGCACATTGGAAGCGTGTATTCGTCATCGCCATACTGGCATATCACCCAGCGTGATGGTATGGGGTGCCATTGGTTACACGTCTTGGTCACCTCTTGTTCGCATTGACGGCACTTTGAACAGGGGACGTTACATTTCAGATGTGTTACGACCCGTGGCTCTACCCTTCATTCGATCCCTGTGAAACCATACATTTCAGCAGGATAATGCACAACCGCATGTTGCAGGTCCTGTACAGGCCTTTCTGGATACAGAAAATGTTAGACTGCTGCCCCGGCCAGCACATTCTCCAGATCTCTCACCAACTGAAAACATCTGGCCAATGGTGGCCGAGCAACTGGTTCGTCACAATACGCCAGTCACTACTCTTGATGAACTGTGGTATCTGTTGAAGCTGCATGGGCAGCTGTACCTGTACACGCCATCCAAGTTCTGTTTGACTCAATGTCCAGACTTATCAAGGCCGTTATTACGGCAAGAGGTGGTTGTTCTGGATACTGATTTCTCAGGATCTATGCATCCAAATTGCGTGAAAATGTAATCACATGTCATATCTAGTATAATATATTTGTCCAATGAATACCCGTTTATCATCTGCATTTCTTCTTGGTGTAGCAATTTTAATGGCCAGTAGTGTAATTAGTTTGGAGGAACAATTTGGGGAAATTATAGATAAAAAAGTCACTGAGAGAATAACATCCGGGAACGCATCACTTATTCCTTCTTCCAAACTTAATGATACCAGGAAGGGTATAGAAGACCTGTGGAGAGAATTTAAGCTTATTCAAGACGAAGCAGAAAAAAGGGTAGCTTCACCTAATGTGGTGCTAATGCAGGGTTATTGACACAATTCCCTAAATTTAAGCCGGATGGAGATGTACATCTGACACATTTCTTAAAAAGGTTTAAGGAAGCATTACCAAAAAATTGGGAAGATCCTAAGAAAATCGAATTTGCTGTGGGGTACCCTCTAGGGGAAGCCTCAGAATGAGGAACAGTAAATATTGAGAATTTTTCCTTCTGTGAAGACTTTCAAAAGAGATTTAAAGAGAAATACTGTCAGTTCTCAAGAGAAGTTGATATGAGATCTATGGGACCCAAAATATTATAATAATACTTGGGGTACTATGAGGAAATATTTCGATTGGCATTTAACACGAGCAAAGTATTTAGATAAGCCAATGGAAGAAGGGTTAGTACATATTTTAACTAGGTGATTACCCATCTATGCGAGAAAAGACAACTTATGTAGCGGTTGGAAAATGGTAGAAGAGTTGTTGTCTTTTGTTGACACACTTGATGCAATAAATAGGGACCACAGGGGAACTTTACACCAAAGTGAAAGTTCGAACTATAAAAGGAATAGTGGAAATAATTTTAAAAGGCACGAGGTAAACTTAGCGAAAGTACACCAGTGTAATAAGAAAAGTTGCAACGGTAATTATCAAAAGCAGCATCCACATTCAAATTTAAGTCCAGTAACTTCTCAAGAATTTGTACTGAGTAACCAAAAACACAAAATGGGAATGTAGTATCTCAATTCTGTAACCAACCCGTAATTAGTAGTAATGAGGAAAACTTAGTTTGGCCTGGATCCAGAGCCAGGGACCAAGCTGTGGAAATACATTAGGAGGTCGTATCCCATATAAGTATGTTAACTTTACGCACAAAATACCCACAAAGGAATGGTTGCTGCTTGAAGAACCAAGCTTAGCTACTAACAACCCACAACTTATAATAGCAGGGACAGTGGAAACTTCTGAGGTTAACATATTTACAGATTCGGGAAGTGAGGTATCACTCATCTCAAATGCATTTTTTAACTCGCTGCAGAATAAACAGCACTTACCGTTATTGCTGGTGACTGGAGTATACATAATAGGGATAACGGGAACAAAAATAAACTCAGGTGAACTGCAGTATTGGAAATATGGTATTTTGTCAAACACTGTTGATGGTAGGAAATATTAATAGAGACATAATGTTTGGTTTAGATTGGTTGTTTCAGTTTAAAGCCACCTTAAACTTTGACGAACATCTACTTTGTTTTGGTAAAGGGGACAGTAGATGCTGGGCACCTTTTGTGACAAATAGTCACTTTAAGGAACAAACCACTTAGTGTCAGTGCCTGCGATTAACGGCTACAGCACAATTATCACCAAAAAATCGATAACGTTGATCAAGTAACACATCGAAATGGTATACAAGACAAAATTAATGAATCCCCAACATTAACCGATCAACAAGGGTGAGATTTATATAAAATTTTAATGGATTATGAAGTAGTGTTTTCCGACTGTCCAGGTAATATCAGCGACTATATCTGTAAGTTCAAAATCAATGATGGCGCTCCATTCTTTAGCAAATCGTATCCCATACCAATGAGTTTGAAGGAAGCAGTTTGGGATGAGATTAACAAAATGATTGATGATAATATTATAGAATGAAGTTCCAGTGTAATGAATAATCCTCTGGTCATGGTGAAGAAAGATACAAGTGGGGTATGATTAGTCTTATACTCTCATAAATTGAACCGACATACAGAGACGGAGAGAGATCACCTGATTAATATTGACAAATTGTTATCCAAATTTGAAAAGAATAGATTCTTTAGCATGATGGATTTGATCGTGGGATATTGGCAGATAAAATTACATCCAGAATCCAAAAAGTATACAGCCTTTTGTTTGATGGCAAATCGTATTTCAATGTACTGTCATTTGGACTTAGTATCTCTTTGTCCGTATTTATATGTGCGTTAGATGAAGCACTAGGGAGAGACTTATTGAAGGATTTGATAATATACACAGACGATATCGTAATAATATCAGCTACTTGGGAGGAACATTGTCTAACTTTGTGCAGACACTGAAAAAAATTTAAAGAGAAAGGTATTATGGTGAAGCTGTCAAAATTGTTTTTTGTGCGCCAAGAACTTGAGTTCTTAGGGCATATTGTAGGGGTAGAGGGAATTAGACCAGACCCTGAACGCATAAATGCTATCAAAGAATGTCCGCACCCCAGAAATGTAAGACAATTAAAAGGATCTATAGGTATGGCCGGATACTATCGACAGTATGTAAGAGGGCAGGAGTTAAATGACCCAAGAATTTTAAGTATATTAAAAAAGGGAGTACTGTGGACTTGGGATCAAGGTGCAAATGATGCATTTGGAAACGTTAAAAGAGCGCTTGTTGAGGTACACATATTACATCATCCAGTTATGGGCAAACCGTTTAAAATTTCAACAGATTCATCTGATTATGGTGTTGCTGATAAACTTTTTCAAGGAGAATGGGATCCAAATAATTCAGAGCACAGAACCATACCTTTTGCTAGCTGTAGCCTAAATAACCACAAACTAAATTACACAGCTACCGAAAAGGAACTATTGGCGATTGTATGGAGTAATCAAAAGTTTCAAATACTAGTATGGGAATCAGGTATCCACATTTATACAGATCATCAAGCTTTATCCTTTCTGATGAGTAGTCGATTACTACACAGTAGGTTGATGCAATGGATGGTTTTCCTACAGGAGTACGATATTAAGATACGATACGTAAAAGGTTCTGAAAATATTGTGTCTGATGCTTTACCGAGGCTACCCACAGGAATGGAAAAACTGAAACGTATGGAAGGGTCCGGCGTTATTTTTGTCATTAATTTTATGTCAGCAGAATATCCGAACATAAGGGTAAAGGAAATGGCTCAAAGAATAACAGAGAATATTCATCATGATCCTTACTTCACAGAAATATTTTCTATGTGTATCCGGAACTCGTTATTTCTTAATCAGTTATGAAAATGGAAAATTATAGATCATAACTTGTGTTGGAGAGAGAGCGTAGAATCACAGCATTGGTGTTTATGTATTCCAAAGGTAATGGAAGACAAACTTGCATTGTATGTTCATATGGGATATGGACACTTCGGAATCAAAAAATGTACATCCCATATGAATAAGTTTTATTATTTCAAGAAGTTAGGTCATAAAACAGCATCTTTGATTAGGATCTGTGAAACTAGCCAGAAAGTAAAAAGAGAGTAATACTCATGAGAAATACAGAATGTATCCTGTTATCTATAAGTCATTGCACGGCCTTGCAGCAGCAGATTTCTTTGGACCAATTCCACAAGAAAAGGGAGGAGTATCATATATTTTGGTTATCATAGAATGCTGGTCAAAATATGTTAAACTATATCCTATTAAAAGAGCAAATACGCAGATGGTTATACACTGTTTACAACAATACTTTCTAGAAGTAGGTAAACTAAAATGGTTTCTTACAGATAACGGACCACAATTTGTAAGCAACGAATTTAGAGAATCCCTAGTATGGGAAAGTATAATAATCTGTCATCAAATCCGAGTGAATGAGTAATGAAGGAAATTGTAAAATTATATTGTACATACTGCCATGAAAAACATACTTTGTGGGCAATAAAAGTTAAGGACTTTGAACTTATACTAAATGAATTACCCGATTTATCGACTGGGTTGACACCTTTAGATATTATAGGCAAACCTTTTGTAGGAGAACCTACAATTAAGTATTTTAATTGGCTTGAACAACCCAGTGTCAATTATGAAGTAAATCAGGAAATAGTTCCTAAAAATTTGACTGAAAAGGTTCAACAAAGAGTAAGTAAGCATAATGAAAAAGCTGTGGAACCTCAGTACCAACTCAACGACCTGGTTCTTATAAAACAACATCTTCCCAGCTCGACTCTGAAGAAAGAGACTCTTAAGTTTTTTCAAAAATATGAGGGGCCATACCGGGTACAAACGGTGGTCCATCCTAAGACGTTATTTTTCGTAGATCCCACAACTGGATTAGAAAAGGGGAAATACAATGTTAAGGATGTAAAATTGTATAATCCCCAGGGACGTTAACATTCTGAGTTAACAGGCGGAGTGAAGACCGTCAGATCCAGAGTTGCTTTCAGTGCTTTTTCCAAACAATTTCCTGCACCAAATTCCTTTAAAATCTAAAACTATCCTAATAATCTTACTGCTTTAAAAAAACTGAATATGACCATAAAACAGAGACCAACTTAAGAGAATCATAGAAAATAAAAGTGATATCTACACGAAATAAACTGAATCAAGTACTGTATTTGTGGAACATATAATAAGATGTGACCAGCCGAACAACTGTTATACCATAGTGTATAGATTTTCTATTTTGTGTAGAGTATTTTATATCTTTCATGAGATGTGATATAGATGGGAGGGTTTGTATAAAATTTGAAAGGGATGGGTATTGTAGCTAAAAGCAAGATTTACAAGAACAGATACATCACGACTAACACAAAACACACATTTCAAACAACCCTCACAAACAAGTGTGCCTGATTCTTCTTCATTTTCTGTTTCCACGAGGTTGCAAGGATTTGCTTTGGGGATCTCAAAGGATGAAGGTGGGACAAGTCCATTCTGTAGGAGATGATTCAACACCAAACCACCTTCGGCGCCTCACTCAAGTAACTGAGAGGTAGGATCCTGGGGAAGGGGGTTGGGAAGGGTTTCCTGTCTTTGACGCTATCTTCCTTCTCTTCTTCGATCCTGGCAACCACATCTATCTTTTCCTTTCCTCCTTCTCAACTTGAGGACTTGTTTATCTTTTCCCCCTTTCCATAATCATAAATTCCTATCGCTTAAGTCCTTCCTTATTTCTGTGGTTACTAAGAACCTGCATCTTATCTTTAGATAAGAAGGCCAAGGAATCATACTATACAAACACACGTCCGCATATACACAAATATACACTTCTACGCAAACATTAAATTATATAAGACAAAGCCTATCATGATGTGAGAACCACCTGGTGTTGTAGGGGGGAAAAGGTGTGTACATAGGGAATTATGCACACATATATGGGGAGTTGTGATGGTTCTACATCGAATATACATAAGGAGAGGTGCCCATACATAACAAACAACTATAAAATAGTAATGAGTAAAGGGGACTGATGACCACAGATGTTAAGTCCCATAGTGCTCAGAGCCAGTAATGAGTAATGGATAAATAAGAAAAAGGTGTGAGCAATGTCAGTGAAATTAAAACTCTGATGAATTGAAGGATAGGGGGATGTAAGTGGTATATATAAACATAATATCTATAGAAAGTATAGAAGTTGAAAGTAGAGGAGGACTCTAGGGAGTGAATGATATATTAAAGAATGAATGCAAAGTTTAAAACAGATTTATACCTTTACCAGAAGATACTTAATTATGGTATACATAGAAATGAATATTAGGGTAATGAATCTTGAGGCCTACTCAGAAAGGATAAGGAGGGTGTACCCGGCATTCACTAAATATAAAGGGCAGATGAACCTACATGGTGATAGGACGATCTGCGGCCTAAAAATAGAGATATTTTGTACGGGGCGTACCAGCCAGAATGGAAAGAGGAAGTGTTCTTATAAGGTCAATGCACAAGCAAGGAATAGGTGCTGATCCTAGGAGATGGGGACAGTATCGTGACAAAAGTCACAAATTTTATAGGAATTATTCTTGAAAGTGTAAATCCTATGAATGACTAGCATTATTATGGTTCGCAGACTTATATGAGTGTCAAAAGAACACTTTCATTTCGCCCAGAGTTCCTCTAAGCTACAATAATGCAAATAGTACATACTAGGAAAAAGGTAGTACAAAAAGATAAGAATAGAAAACAGATTACTCATGTGTCATAAACACCTGAAATTTTCAATTGAAAAAAGGAAATAAAGAAAAGAAAAAGAGTTCTCACAATTTCTAAATATCAGTAAAGCTGACTAAAACAATGAATAAATGCTCATGTCTTAATAACAAAGTAAAATAAGAAAAGAATAGAGATACAATAAGCGAAAGATTGTTCCAGAGAGGGCAGAGAATTGTTACGGAAAGCAGGGATATGTATATAAACAAATGTAAAAAAAGTATAGTAGTAACATATGAAATGTTATTACGAATGATATCATTTGAATAATGATTATGTATAAAATATCGCGTGTTCGATCGGGGGAGGGGGGGGTATTATGTAGTGATTCGAGAATTTCTGTGTAAATTCTAGAACCACTCAGCCTTCTACGGTCTCTAACACACGATATTCTAGATTTGAGTGTGGGATGGTAAAATCCTACCTCCTGCGCGTCACGTTTGTGAGTGCACATTTAAAATCAGTCGCGGGAAGAAGGTAGACGCGGCGGTCGAACGGCACCAACAAGTACCTGTCGGACAATCCACAGATGTGTTCAGTGAGTGCGTAATGAAGAACAATGGAGTTTACATGCCGCTCTGTACTTACTGTGTCATTGACTATAGTTAATTATATCAAGAACAGTTGAAAAAGTACTATTGTATAGACTCTTGACTCAGCCTTAGTAGAGGCAAGACGTATTTTCGGATTCATTTTAAGAAAGTCATGGTAGTCAAGCCAACTTTCTTTTAACTGGAACTCATTTTGTTTCTAATGTTCGACGGTACAAGGTACTTACAGAAAGTTACATATGTATGTTGAAAGTGTGAATTATATTGTGCATGAAAGTCAAATTCATCGTTAACTGACAAAAAGAAAAGTTCGTATGTCTACTCATTTTATAAGTAGAAAGAGGCTTAAAAGTTCCTGTACCAAGCGCTATTCGATGGAGAAGAAGTCGAGAGATTTTCTAGCACCCAACTATCCCGTAAAGAGGAGGGGCTGCAAAATTCCAAGTAAGTCACCTCGTAAAGAAGTGGAATGTGGTTTGGAGAAGTAAATCAGTACAACCCACACCCCCACTCACACTTTAAGTCATCAGAACATTAGAACTTAAGTATTATGAATGGTAGTACCAAACATAGTTATTGTGTGAGAGTAGCTTTAAGGATTTGTTTTCTGAGGAGAGGTGGAGGGAAACTTCTGTTTCAACGACGAAGTGCTCGATGATGTACGAAAACAGCAGGTTAAGAAGCACCTGATAAACAAGAAGAAGTACCAAATGTGAGAAATTACTGAGTGGGTTTAATTGGTAGGATACGACTGCTGAGGAATTTTTCAGGAAGAAAGAATTTGGTAATGTTATTGTATTAGGCTGTAAGTGATGTAAAGTCTATGTACTATACGTAATTGTCAACTTATAATATATGACATGCAGAATTGCCTGGAGCTGGATCCAGTGGGCTGGATTTGATTACAAATGGAGGTGTTGCTCTGCAGTTAATTTACTTGCCACAATTGAATGAAATAAAGATACCTCCATATGTAATGCACAACCCTCATGGAAGCAGGACCAACCGTGGCCAGCAAAGCACTTACATCAGGACCAACCTATTGATACAGCAAGTAGTGTCACCACAGCATTGAATGGCCCAGCAGAGGCAGCAGTGCTGTATTACTCTTGGCAAAGCATAAACGCAGAGCCACTGTGTCGTGATTGACCTTCATGTCTGAGCTGTTGCTCGGCTGCTGCTTAAATGACGAGAATTGATAGTCCACAAAAACAGGGATTGCCAAGCCCGTACAAATAGTACTTATTTTTAGACAGAAGTTTGCAGTCTGACAGCCATCAACTAGTCACTATCCCTGGACTCATGCCGCCGCTAGCTGCAGTTCTGTGTTCATGCTGAGTCTGATACTGCTGACTTAGTGCCCTCCAACCACCATCACTTCACCAACTGACTGACAGTATGACCGACCACAGACAAGCCACTCACTGACCACAGCACCTTTTCACTGATTGTGTATAGTTTGTGCTTTAGGGGCATAGGCTTCTCCTAGTTTGCTGAGAAATAAATGAATGTCTCAAAAATGATATTTTCATGATGAAACATTGTATGACAACCAGACGTCCGCTCACTGCTCCACTGTTGTTATGCCCAGGGTGGTGAACTCCTAGCTTCCTGACCTCTGACAATCTTGTTCCATCACCCACCATACAGGACAACCACCCCCGGGCTCTACAGTATACAGATTATCGTTACAAAAATCGACTCTGTTAAATAGATATATGATATTCTGTCTTCCAACTATTGTCGATTCAAAAGAAATTTATGACTGGAAATCGCTTTTAGTGCAATGGTGATATATGGCAGTCAGGTATTTCAGGACCTTTCAAGAAATTCAGTAATAGAGTATACCCACTGTAAAAAGGAGAGTAAGGGCCCTGGCCTACTAGGGAACAAAAATGAAAAGCAAGCACATTGTCACCTAAAGTAAACAGACTTTCATATCAGCTTAAAAACTGGTTACGTTTCTTACACAGGCACAATAAAGACATGGAGTGTACAGTAGAATATGAGTTTAAATACACAAGCAAGAATCTGATTAATGGCAAATTAGTTAATTTGTTGATGCCTAAGCAGAGCTTTCTACTCCTGACACTGAATGTTGATAAGTTGGCACTCTTCCAATCATTGAGTTACTTGGGCAGCCAATGTGTTAACTAGCTGCTTTTTATGCCAACTAACAAACACTCTACATATTACAAACATCTAGAATATAAGGGCATGCAGTAAGTTGAGTACACTTACATGTTCATTACAACATGCATTTTTTCTGTGACTTATGGAATAGCCATTTGTCAAGGTTGTAGAATAATATGTCCTGTGAATTTCAAAATGATAGTCTCTAACAACTGGAAAATTAACAAACCTGATGTCAAAATCTATGTTGGATTCATATGCTTGGTACTGATGAGGACCAAGTGCTGGAAAAATCACTTCTTTCTCCAGAAGTCGTTTTGCTGGAGCAATTAGACGTGGAAGTGCCACAGTTATCTTGATAAAAGTTTGCAAGTCCTGACCATGATAACCAAAGAGTGTTTGGCGTTTAACAATTTCAACGGCAAGTACAGCTTGTTGCACCTCTTCTCGATTTGAACGCATGTCTGCCAAAACAGCCTTGTTTAGTGCCTCCTGAAACCATGTAAAACATAATTTGAAGTCTCCAACGAATTTAATTGTTATCAAATAAGAATATATAGTAACCACATCAAATAGTTATTGTTTACAGATGTTGGATTGACAATAATTAAAGAGCCACTTTTCAGATCTCAACTGCTGATTCATCAACACAGTATTAATACGCAGTGAAGAGCCAAAGAAACTGAAGTGCTGCAACACAACACTGCATGGACTTCACTAATGTCTGAAGTACTGCTGGAGGGAATTGACACCGTGAATTCTCCAGGACTGTCCATACATCTTTAAGAGTACGAGGGGGTGGAGATCTCTTCTGAACAGCACCTTGCAAGGCATCCGAGATATGCTCAATAATGTTCACGTCTGGGGAGTTTTATGACCAGCAGAAGTGTTTAAGCTCAGAAGAGTGTTCCTGGAGCCACTCTGTTGCAATTCTGGATGTGTGGAGTGTCACATTGTCCTGCTGGAATTGTCAAAGTCCATCGGAAGGGACAATGGACATGAATAGATGCAGGTGATCAGACAGGATGCTTATGTACATATCACCCGTCAGAGTTGTATCTAGAAGTATCAGGAGTCCCATATCACTCCAACTGCACATGCCCCACACCATTACAGAGCCTCCACCAGCTTGAACAGTCCCCTACTGGGTCCATGGAGTCATGAGGTTGTCTCCATATACACACATATCCATCCGCTCGATACAATTTGAAACGAGACTTATCGAACCAGGCAACACGTTTCTAATTGTCTACAGTCCAGCGCCGGTGTCAGTGTTGAAGGGCCCAGGCTAGGCGTAAAGCTTTGTGTCACACAGTCATCAAGGGTACACGAAAGGGCCTTCGGCTCTGAAAGTCCACATTGATAATGTTTCATTGAGTGATTTGCATGCTTTCTGATGACCCAGCAATGAAATCTGCAGCAATTTGCAGAATGGTTGCACTTCTGTCACACTGAACGATTCTCTTCAATTGTCATTGGTCCTGTTCTTGCAGGATCTTTTTCTGGCTGCAGCGAAGTTGGAGATTTGATGTTTTACTCAATTCCTGATATTTGCGATACACTCATGAAATGTTCGTATGGAAAAATCCTCGCTTCATCGCTACGTCAGAGATACTGTGCCCATCACTTGTGCGCCAACTATAACACCATGTTCAAACTCACTTAAATCTCGATGATCTGCCATTGTAGCAGTAGTCACCGATCTAACAAGTGTGCCAGACAATTGTTGTCTGATATAGGCATTGCCGACCACAGTGTTTTATTCTGCCTGTTTACATATCTCTGTATTTGAATACGCACGCCTTTACCAGTTTCTTTGGCACTTCAGTGTAATACGTTAGTGGAGTACAGTCCATTAAATGCAATATATGATTTGGACAATCTCTAACGTAATGTAACTGCAAAACTGATTGGATTGAATGAGCAGACTATTTAACAAAGTAACTGCATTAGCAATACATTAATACAAAGAGGCAAATGATTAACCATGGTACAACTAAGATTGGGAACTCAGTTCACCAATATAGATTATATCAGCATTACATTTGTGGATTCATGAGAAACAGAAATCAATTAAACAGGTTTCTTTGTTTGTTGTTGGACTAATATGGTATGTAGAAATGCAAATGGTAAGTAAAATTAGTATGAATGCATTTCTAACAAGAAAAAATTTCTCAAAGCATACTTTACTGACAATACACTATAGCATCATTTATTAAAATGTATCATATCCATATGACATGACATCTCAAGTGGAAGGAGACACATCAATTTGAGTAATTTACTAAGTTTAAATGAACTTAATCACAATATGATGTAAATTACATAATAATGTAATACTGTTACATAATTTTGCAATTAACACCACTAAAATTTATAAAATATCCTTTCTACCTTCAACAGGTATGGGTAAGGTTGGGTTAGGGGGATGGGGAGTAGAAGGGGTGGGGGTGGAGGCAGTTGAGTGCAACATTTGAACAGAGAAATAGTGTTGTAGCAGATGTTTAGGTTAAGAGGATTACTTATGTGTGTCGGGTCAAATCCTCTGTACTTACTTTATACTGTATAAGCTGAAGGTCTCCAGACACTCAACACTGTTGTCAACCTATCTTACATGAAACTGATCCCTGCAGATGTTTCACAATTCTTACAAGACCTCATTTTTAGTCATAAAACCAGGTTTTTTTCATGTAAATAACCAGCTTTCTCTTACTCATTCCCTTTAGTGGAAACATTTCTTTGTCACTATCTTACTGACCACAGGAGAGTCAACTGAAAACTAACTGTTTAAAAAAAAGTTTTGCACATGATACATTATTTGTAAAGTTTGTGTATTTCTGACCAGAAGCTTCTTTCCCAATACTATTCTCACCACATGAAATCACTATGTACAGACACCATTGGAAAGGAGGTAAAGGTGGATGAGCATTCATTTTCAGGATAGTTGATTAGAGCACATTGTTTCTTGCGTACAGTGTCAGTCTGTCTACGTGCCTAGAAGAATCATTTCAAGGTTAGACCAGGCCGATGTGCATTGTCACTTTATGAGAAGCAAGGAGAGGTTGCTTGCCCAAAAGGTGTACACAAAAGTGATGTCAACTGAACATTCAGTTGCTGTTGTGGGAGACCTACTAGTGATGATCTCTCACATAGCAGTCAACAATACAAGCTGAGGACCACTACCAACAAACTATAGCTTGTAAGTATGTAACAGAACTATGTGCTTCTTTTCAGGAGGCTAGTGGAACAGCTGTAGTAACCCAGACAGTGATGATGATGATGATGATTAGGTCCC
Organism: Schistocerca americana; assembly: GCF_021461395.2. NCBI lineage: Eukaryota > Metazoa > Arthropoda > Insecta > Orthoptera > Acrididae > Schistocerca > Schistocerca americana. Next base: position 381,525,398 of record NC_060120.1, read on the forward strand.
ATACTCCAAGGAGCATAGCGATGATGCGGGAGACCCGCACCACCGACTAGGCAAGTTCCTAGCGGAGGTGATTTGCCATTGCCTTCCTCTGACTGTAATGGGGATGAATGATGATGATGATGAAGATGACACAACACCCAGTCATCTCGAGGCAGGGAAAATCCCTGACCCTGCCGGGAATCGTACCCAGGACCAAGTGCGCGGGAAGCGAAGAACGCTACCACAAGACCATGAGTTGTGGACAACCCAGACAGTACACAATCAAAATTTGGTATTAAGGAATCTATTACAAACATCACAAATCCCCTGGAATTGTGTCACATGAAGATGGTGAACGATGGTGAACAAGGGAATACCAGGAATTAAATCTGGATCGATGACATAAGGTTCTCTGCAGTGATGAGTGCAGGATTTGTCTGACATCCAAAGGCTATTGGTTAAAGCTTTGAGGCAACTATGTATCAATGAACGTATCAGGTATGCAGTTCCATAGGTTCAGCAGGGACACCAGTAAGTTGTATTTCAGCTCTACAGTCAACATTTCAGTGATGGGTTTGTCTGTCAAGAAGATAAGTACACTACATTTATTTTTTTTAATGACTTCTTCCAGATGGGAAGAATAATAGAACAGAATAATCATTTCAGCTAATATGAACCTGATGAAGTGAACTTGGAATCAACTGAAATTTATAGTGCTTCATGACAGGAATCCTCTTCATAATTTCCTAACACAGTGAGTGCCCTAAGGAGAGCTGCCACGGAGGAGTGGGACAGACAGGAGGAGCAACATCTCGGCCACCATGTAGACAGGTTGCCTAGAAGGACCCAAGTATGTTACAATGCTCAAGGTGGAGCAACAATGTATTACATGTTACCCAGTAGCATATTTTCACACTTCACAGATTTGGAAAGGTGTGCCTTTCATACAAACTTTATTTTGGTTATTGTTTTTACAGTAAATTTTCTTTTTAGGTTCATAAGCCATACGCTCTCACTCTCTGCTCCCTTGTACCTACACTGACACACATTTGAATATGTGCAGATGGTACAAACCTTTTCTTTGTGCAGTTTACATAGAACATTCTCAGTTTCCACATTTCTCAAGCTCTGATCCTCTGTACTTTTCACCCAGCACATCCCTCGCAATCTTTCAGAAATTTTTCACCTTCAGCCTGGCTTGACTCCATTATCCAAACCATTTCCCAGAAAGTCATGACATTACAGGTATTCGTAACCTTAGCACCTATTCTGATATGACTATTATGCAGATGAGGTTCCACACAGTGGTCATTAATTGTAGTACCTGTGTGGCTGAATGTGTCTTCCTGTGACCCCATCCCAACACGATTTCCACCAGATTCTCAGAACATTAGGTTCATCTCAAAATCTTGTACCTGTCCAAGTCTCCCTCCTAACACTGGTACCCCTTCTACTGCCACATTTCACCTGCTCCCAAAGCTCCACAATCTCAAACCTGCAGGTCTGCCTACTGGTTGCCTCTTCCGTTGCTCATTATGTAACTCATACAGAAAGATCCTCGATGAATGTTGACAAGTGTCCCTAATCTGCTGTCTGCAATTCCTCATAGTTCCTATCCCATTATCACCCAACTCCTTTCTTGACATTGAAGATGCTACATCCATGTACACCAAAGTCCTTCATAGGTAGTTAAGATTCACCTGACACTTTCATGTCTAGGAGTCATGTCAAGGAGAGCCTGTGCTCTTTCCTCCACAATCTCAACACATTCTGCAAAATCTATTTAACATGGTCCTTCTTGATTTAATGAGTACCTTCCACTCAGGTGGCTCTCTAGTATCTTCTCGGCATATCAAATGCGTCTAACGCCAACAGTATCTCCGTTTTGACAGATGTCACCTGTTTCACATTAAGAAGTTATTTCCTTACTGCCTTGGAACACTTGGGTTACACATTTGCACCGGGAAGCAAGAGTTAGCCAAATTTAACCATAAACTTATCAGATTCTTCACAGACAAACAATGTACTGGTTACCTGTTGCAAAAGATTATTTTCCATGCCATCTCTTCCTGTAAAACAACAAAGCTGTAGCATTGCCAAGCAGTTGCTGAACGATACTTCTTTCATCACCCAATATGTCCCAGGGATCAAAAACCACAACATACAAGGGATGAGGAGTATCTTATTCAAAATCCAACCCTCATCACACCAAGTAATATTTTCTCATCCACCTTCCTTTAAAAAATATTGTACACAACCCTAATGTAAGCCCAGTTCCCAGTCCTTTGGTTGGTTGGTTTGTAGGATTGAAGGGACCAGACTACTAGGGCCATCAGCCCCTTTTTCCACGAACTTGAAACACCCACAAGGAATAAAAACAAGCAATGGAGATGACAAGAGACAACACAGGACAAGAAAGACACAGACAGAGACCAGACAAAAGGAATTAAAATCACACCGAGTGTGACAGTGGTTGGCCGGCAACAAAAAAATGCCAACCATCAAGAAACACACAAAAGCCCCAGCCAAAGGCCAGACTAAACACAAAAGAGAAGGACAAACACTTAGATCAAGCGATAAAAACCCCCAGCACCAATAAAACTCAAAACTAAATCTGCCATCACAACGTCATCTAATAAAAGAGCAGGAAGGGTATCAAGCAGCGCAAACGTCTGCCTGAGTGGAGTTAAAAGCGGGGTGTGTAACAAGATGTGGACCACAGCCAAAGCTGACCTGCAGTCACATAAAGGTGGGTCCTCGCGGTGCAATAAATAGCTGTGCGTCACTGAGGTGTGGCCAATGCACAGCCGGCAGAGGACAACAGAGTCCTTGCGAGACCCGCAAGGAGGAGCGCCACGAACTGGTAGCCTCCTTGATGGCCCGAAGTTTGTTGGGTGAAGGAAGGGCGCGCCATTCTTCACCTCAGGTGCGAAGTACCTTCTGCAGCAAAACTGACCTGAGGTCACTCTCCGAAAGGCTAATCTCCAAGGCTGGTGCACCAACAGCCTGTTTGGCCAGCGTGTCAACATGTTCATTTCCCGGGATGCCTACATGACCTGGGGTCCACACAAAGACCACAGAGTGGCCGCAACGGGCAAGAGTATGGAGGGACTTCTGGATAGCCATCAGCAGACGAGAGCAAGGAAAACACTGGTCGATAGCTCTTAAACCGCTCAGGGAGTCACTATAGATAACGAAGAACTAACCTGAGCAGGAGCGGATATACTCTAGGGCGCGAGAGATGGTGACCAGCTTGGCAGTGAAAACACTGCAGCCAGTCGGCAATGAGTGTTGTTCAGAATGATCCCCTAGAGTAAGAGTATAACAGACATGACCAGTAACCATCAAACCATCAGTATAGACAACATCAGAGCCTTGAAACGCAGCAAGGATTGAAAGAAAGTGGCGGAGAAGGGCCTCAGAAGGGACCGAGTCCTTTGGGCCCTGTGCCAAATCGAGCCAAAGGCATGGGCGGGGCACACATCACGGGGGTATACATAGAGGGACCCGGAAAAAAGGTGGAAGATGGAAAACCTCAAGCCCAGAGAGAAGAGCTCTGATGCAAAGTGCAATCATACACCCTGACCAGGGCCGCCATACCTGGAGATGGACGACTGACTGAGGGAACAGGAGATGATAATTGGGATGCCCAGGCAAGCTACAAACGTGTGTAACATAAGCAGCCAGTAATCGATGGCACCGGATCAGCAATGGAGGGACACCTTCCTCTACAAGTATGGTGTTGACAGGGCTTGTCCGGAAAACTCCAGTGGCGAGTCGGATCCCACTGTGAAGGATGGGGTCCAGCAACCACAATGTGGAAGGGGATGCCGAACCATAACCCAGGCTCCCATAATCTAGACGGGACTGAATTAATGCCTACTACAGCCGTAAAAGGGTAGACCCATCGGCACCCCAGCTGGTGTGACTCAAGCAACGAAGATCGTTAAGATGCCGCCAGCATGTTTGTTTAAGCTGCTGAATATGAGGCAGCCACGTCAACCGGGTATCGAAAACCAATCCCAAAAACCGATGTGTCTCCACCACAGCAAGAGGTTCGCCATAAAGATAAAGCCGTGGCTCACGGTGAACAGTGCATCGCCAGCAGAAATGCATAATGCAGGTCTTGGCAGCTGAAAACTGGAAGCCATGGGCTACAACCCAAGACTGCGCCTTTCGGTTAGCGCCCTGCAGCATCTGCAATGGCAGTGGAGCTATAGTATAGACAGAAGTCGTCTGCATACAAGGAAGCTGAGACAGATGTTCCCACCTCTGCAGTGAGCCCATTCTGCAGTGAGCCCATTAATTGCCATCACTTAAGACAGATCCTTGTGGTATCCCATTCTCCTGAATGTGGGAGGAACTATGGGAGGCTGCAACATGCACATGGAAGGAACGAAGCGACAGAAAATTCTGTATGAAAATCGGGAGCGGCCCCCGAAGTCCTCAACCATGAAACGTAGAGAGGATGTAATGTTGACATGTCGTATCGTATACCTTCCGCATGTCAAAAAAGACGGCAACCAGATGCTGACGGCAGGCAAAGGCCGTACAGATGGCAGACTCTAGGCACACCAGATTATCGGTGGCAGAGCGGCCTGCCATTGCAATGGGAACCCATCTTCAACCCAGATATGGTTAAAAAGGTCTAGGAGGCGTCACTGGCAGTCCACTGAGAGGTGTTTGAGCATCTGAGAGCGGATGTGATGTGGCCCGGGAGCTGTATCAAGGCAAGCGGTCACTGAATGGAGCGGTGTACGATTCAGGGTGGAGCGTGTGAAATGAAAGACTCCGACGTTCCAACTGCTCTTTCACTGAGCGGAAGGCCACTGGGTAATTCACAGAAGCGGAACTCTGAGCAAAATGCTCTGCTAAGCAGTTTGCAATTGTGTCGGAGTCAGTACAGACTGTTCCATATAGCGAAAGTGCGGGTACGCTGATTGGGGTCCATCTGCAATGGAGAGGTACGGAGGCCAATGGTGGAGACACCCCTCCCCCAGCACTCCTGTTTGCATTGGTGAATGAGGCGACGGGCTTGTGCACGGAGCCGTTTAAAAGTGACAAGGTGTTCCAATGATGGATGCCGCTTATGACGCTGGAGTGCCCGCCTGAAATCTTTAATCGCCTCAGCGATCTCAGGCGACCACCAAGACACAGTCCTCCACCGAGAGGACCCAGAAGAACAGGGAATGGCAGTCTGCAGCAGTAATGATGCAGGTGGTGACCGAGTGAACCACCGCATCAATGGCGTCATTGGAAAGAGGCTCAATAGTGGCAATGGAGGTGAACAAGTCCCAGTCAGTCTTATTCATAGTCAATCTGCAGGGGTGCCCAGAAGAGTGACGCTGTGGCAGTGACAGAAAGATCAGAAAGTGGCCACTACCGCACAATTTGTCATGCACAATTCATTGGGCAGATGGTAATAGGCTAGGGCTGCAGACCGTAAAGTCGATGGCTGAGGACGTGCCATGCGCCATATTGAAATGTGTGAAGACACCATTATTTAGAGAGGAAGGTCGAGCTGTGTCAATACTTGCTCAACGATACTGCCTCGACCTGTTGCCAATGATCCACCCCACAGAGGGTTATAGGCGTTGAAGTCGCCCAGTAACAGAAAAGGTAGCAGCAATTGGGTTATAAGCACAGCCAGGTCATGCTGCGGGACATCACCATCTGGTGTGGGGCGGGAGGGGGGGGGGGGGGGGGGTTGCTCCCGAGGTAGGTGACGCAGAAGCAACAGGGTAGGCAGTGCCCTCCCCCATGGGCAAGGGGGCCTGTGGAGTTGTAGGGCTCAGTGTGCCGACTGGAATTTGCTAAACTGATGGGGCCATCACGGTTGTCGTAGCGGCGGCGTATGAGAAAGTCATTCGGACAGGATGAAGTCATTCACATTTCCTCTTAGCCTCAGTATAGGTCAGTCGGTCCAGGGTCTTATATTATATGATTTTCCGCTCTTTCTGTAAGATCCTGCAGTCTGGCGAGCAAGGTGAATGATGCTCTCTGCAGTTGACACAGATGGGAGGCAGGGCACATGGAGTATTGGGATGTGATGGGCGTTCGCAATCTCGACATGTGAGGCTGGAAGTACAGTGGGAATCCATATGGTCGAACTTCCAGCACTTAAAGCACCACATTGGCGGAGGGTTATAGGGCTTGACATCACAGCGGTAGACTATCACCTTGACCTCTTGTAATGTATCACACCCTCGAAGGCCAAGATGAAAGCACCATAGCAACCTGATTATCCTTCGGACTCCGATGAATGCGTCAGACGAAATAAACACCTCAATGCTCTAAATTGGCGTGCAGCTCATCATCGGGTCCCTATGGAAAATAATACCCTGGACCATATTTAAACTCTTATGGGGTGTGATGGTAACTGAAACATCCCCCAACTTGTCACAAGCAAGTAACGTTCGTGACTGGGCCGAGGATGCCTTTTTTATCAATACTGATCCAGAGCGCATTTTGGACAAGCCCTCCACTTCTCCAAACTTGCCCTCTAAATGCTCTACGAAGAATTGAGGCTTTGTTGACATGAAAGACTCCCAATGAACTCTCGTACAAACTAGGAAGGGGACGAATATGTGTCACTGCCATCCTGAGCCTTACGCTCTTCCCACGGTGTGGCCAGGGAGGGGAACGATTTGGGATCATATTTCTGAGCATTGAATTGAGCCCGAGAACGCTTAGAGACTGCTGGCAGCTGGCCGCCAGCAAGAGATAATGTACTGTACTTCACTGCAGGTCATCTGCCCAAGGTCCCTCCCCATGGGCGCCACCCAGCCTCAGCAAGAGCCACCTGGCAGGATGGCCATTGCCGGGAGTCCCAATGCCCCAGGGAGATAGGCATCTACTCCTTGGCATACATGGGGAGTTAACGGTGCAGGCATCAGCAGAACAATCCGTGCGTTGTCAGGGGGCTACAACCAACAGGGTACATGGCAGCCCCATCGCAACGGACTGGCTACCATGCTGGATATGAGGTGCAGAGAAGTCCATGGTCATCGTCGATGCAGAAATCAGCACTGCATAGTGCATGGTGGAAAACGCACCCAGGAAGGTGTCCTCACCCAAGAGATGGAGAATAGGCAGGACTGCAATGCGATGACAAGAAAGTGGGCTAAAGCTCTCAATGCTCGATGGACACAGTGCACCTTGTAAGGTGCCCTTCCCAAATTGGCTCGCTCTTCAGGAAAATATTGAAGAATGGAGGTCAAACTCTACAGGGGACCATCACATAAAGGCCGAAACATGTGAAACTCCCTTTTAGTCGCCTCGTACGACAGGCAGGAATACCTCAGGCCTATTCTAACCCCCGGACCCACAGGGGGGTCCCAGTCCTTTATTGCACGTATCATTCTGCAGTGGTTGACCCAGATGCAGCATTAAAATGACACACACACACACACACACACACACACACACACACATTATCTCCTGCTACAGGGCTGTCACAGTCATTTCCAATACCATAAAAAAATACTGGCAAAGTGAAAAATTGTTTCTAAGAATAAAATTTATAAACCATCAAGTTTTTGTAATATATCCTCTTTTTTACCTTTGCTTGGATGCCTATGACTTTGTTCTAATGTAACAAAGAAAACAATTAATTATAGACAAAATTATTTTATTGGACAGATAAAAAATCTACTCACCAAGTAGTGGCAGAATAAACACATAAAAGACGGTTGTAATTGGCAAACTTACGGAGCCAATGATTTCTTCTTCAGGCAGAAGGATTGAAGGGAAAGGAAGACGGGTGAAGAAAATGGTTTGGAGAGGTCTAGGAAAAGGGGTAGAGTTCGGGAAAGCTACCCAGAACCACTGGTCAGGGGAGACTTACTGGACAGAATGACAAGGAAGTAAGTCTTCCCTGACCTGCGGTTCTGGGTGACTTTCCTGAAGTCTACCTCTTTTCCTAGACCTCTCCAAACCTTTTCCTTCACCCCTCTTCCTTCCCCTTCAACCCTTCTGCCTGAAGAAGGAGCCACTGGCCCCGAAAGCTTGCCAATTACAACCATCTTTTACATGTGTGTTCTGCCACTGCTTGGTGTACTAAGTTTTTCTATGTTACAGTAACAGCAGCAAACAATTATTACTGATTCATTCATTTGTGAGTCACATCAGATTTTTTTTTCCAAAGTACACTGGTGTGCAGAAACTTATAACACAGCTCGATGAACCTTTGACCATACATAGAAAGAACTAATACAATATAGCACAAAAGATATCTGAAAGAACTATGCATTTAGACAAAAAATGACACTTTTATCCAAAGACAATTATTAAACTGAACTCACTGCAATTCCCCTCGACATTACAAAATGTGGAATGTGGTTATTAATAGATTGTACGATCAGCACTGACAGCAATCCATGCTCTGAATGCGCTACCATGTTGGCCCAAAGCTGGTAAGGAGTTCTTGTGATAGGGCATTCCATTCCTCCTGACAATTGTTGGAGTAGTGTTGGTCCATATGGATGGTCTGCAATACATCTCCCCAATGCATCCCATACACATTTGATGGGATTTAAGTTGGGAGGAAGGACAGGGCAGTCCATTCACTAAATATCCTTTTGCCCCAAGAGCTGCTCCTCCAGTGCAGTTCAATAGTGTCGCGCACTGCCATCCATAAAAATGAAGCAAGTACCAAATGCTCCTCTGAAAAGACGTCATGGGGGAGGAATACAGCATCTCAGAAACACTGACTGGTGAGAGTACCGCATTTAAATATTCGTAGGATGGTAAGCCCATGCAACATTATTCACCCCACACCATAACAACTGGACTGCTAAAACAATTATGTTGGACAATGCTGGATGTACCCTCATATGGTGAGAGGTGGGAAAAAGTAATGTACCCAGGAGCACTGTCGAACACAATCTTCTCCCCCCCCCCCCCCCCCAAGGTGTTACAGCATGTGGAGGCATAATGTAGTGTGGGTGTACTGACCTCCAAATCTTTGAACATGGTACACCCACCAATCAATCTTATTGCGATGCTGTACTCCTCCCATACACAAGCCTTTTCATGGATACATTCGGCCCTTACTGAATTTTTACGGACAACAATGCGCGACTGCACAGAACACTGAATGCGAAGCAGCTCCTGGAACAATAGGGTATTTGGTGAATAGACTGGCCTGGCCATTAGCAAGACTTAAATCGTATTGAACACGTGTGGGATGCAATGGAGAAATGTACTGCAGCATGTCTGCATGCACCAATGCCCACACAGCAATTGTCAAACTACAGAGGTAGAGGAATGGAACACCCTTACACAATAACTGCTGTCTGTGGTGATCACACACCCTAATTAAGAACTGTGTCCTGCCATTTGTAATGTCCAGAAACCATCATTAATCACGGTAACTTCAATGTAATTATTGCCTTTGAATAAAAGTGTCATTTCTTTTTGTTTCATTATGTATTTCTTTCAGTTATCTTCTGTACTGTACTACAGAATAGCAGTACTTTCTATCTATGGTCCAGGGACTGATGACCTAAATTATGTGCCGCATACATATGCAAATACAAAATACATAGCAAGGAACATATTGTCTAAAATAAAAAATGAATTTAGAAATACTGCTACACAGGCACAAGTGCTATCAAATAAAGCATATCTGTCAGAAGAAAATTTTATGTGAATCATAGGTTCAAAATTATTTCACATTACATGAATGATATGGAAATGACAAGTAACTTTCTTACTCTGAATGAATGGCAGTGAGTCTCCTTAAATCCATCTGGAGCAGATACAAAGAAATATGGAGAGAACCCATGTACATGACAGCATACAGAATTTCTATCCATTGTAATACCATACATTCTCATTACTGGAACAGGACCTAGTTGTGAACCCGGCATTCCAGTTAATGGTTTACCTGGAATATAAATTCTACATAAATGATGAAGAAAAATCAGGAAATAGAATAGAAAGAACTGCTAATGAACATCACTAAATTGTCAGTGACAATACTGATTTTGGTACCTGTGTAATGATCAATATCTATTTGTTGAAATTCTATGGCATCTCTGCTGGGATCTAATTGAGGTGGTGGAGGACGACTCCATTTCATGTCTGTGTGTTCCGTTTCTGGGCCCTGGAAAAGTTTTATTTTCAGTTATGGAGTATATAATGCTTATCTTACAATAGTATCATAAATGAGGCTGAGTTTTCTAATTACACAATTGAACATTTGTCTACTATGCAAAACTGTATAGACTGTGTGGTAGCAATACAATGAGAAAACTGCAAAATTACAGGAAGACATAACGTCTGGCCAGTACTTACCTTCTGGAGGTAAATATTGGCCAATCATTCTGTCTCCACGTAAAAATTTAAAATTGTAAGAAAAATCCACATTCAGGTGATATCATGAACTGAAATTTTTTTTTTGTCAATTTTTTAAATGTAAAAATGTTTTAAGCATTTCTTTTATGTTTGTTAGTGCTCAGCTTTTATTAACCTAGGTGAATAAGGTAAACAAATAGAATAAATGTCTATCACTTTCAAGAAGAAATGGAAAGCACCTTCACTGGAAATCCAAACATTGCAATTATTAGAAAGTAATCTGAAAAAGTATGGCAACAAAGATAGCAAATGAAACAGATAAATCTGTAATAATTTTATTTCCAGGGGGACTGCAGAAAAAAAATGAAGAAATAAGAAGCAGCTTGAGCACTTATCAAAACAAATTAACTTCCTTGTGATAACAGCAAAGTGACATAATGGATAACTACTGAGAGATAATAACTGCTGATAAAAGCCACCGGATAACTACTGAGAGATAATAACTGCTGATAAAAGCCACCAATTCAGAATGTAAACACACTGCAACCAGGAAAGATTCTACAAAATGTAGCCACAAAACTTGAGCTGCTACAAATGAAAATTCATGAAGTGAAGCCAATATACCTCATGCAATGAAGAACGGTGTATCTAATTAGTAGATTTAACAGTAGTAGGGCATATGATGATTGTCAAGTTAAGTAATGTTTATATGGTAAGACATATATTAACAAATGAAACAACTATTACAAACTAATACTAGTTAACTACTGTTAGATTCCAGAAAATTATCTGTTCTTTGGTAAAAAAAAAAAAAAAAAAAACCAATATAATATAATTAACAGACAAGCAACAGCTTTTTCATGGAACAACAATTACCTTCTTGCTTTCGAAATAGTGTCCAATAAGAGTCTTGTTTCCAATGAGCATTGTTACTTGTGCAGTCAGCAGGTACAGTTTATTCATGAATATAGTCTGATTTTAATTTTACAAGGATTCTCAATCACTTTTTTTTTTTAAGGTCTCTGCACTGAATTGTGAACTGTTTTTATTCATCTCATGATGTACATTTGCAATCCAATTGCTCTGCGTACATGAGCCATGCCAAAAATTTATAATACAGTTACAACGATTTTCACATTAATAAATAATAGCACTACAATTAATAATAACACTAAGGATATTTTCTGCAACATGCAACGCATTGTACCCAGCTCAAATTTCCAGTTTGTCCTGCACGAATTCATCCACTGAGTAATAACATTTCAGTGTCAGTGTCTCAAATAGCCTTCTTTTAAGTGGACCTAAATTCATCTGCATCAATTTTTCTCCTTTTTATTACAATTTTTCATTCCCATGTATTGAGGTCCCTGGCCGTACAGTCTGTGGCAGTGGGTGGGAGCATAAAATTTTCTTTGTTTTTAGTATCATGTGAATGGACAAAATGGATTCCCTCAAATAATTCATGCCTGTGTACAAAAATATAATAATCTCATATATGTATATGGGTGGCAGAGATAATATTTTAAGTTTTCTAAATAATGGACGACACGGTTCTTTTATGATTTGCAGTGCAAATATTTCGAACGTTTTCTTTTTTGTATTTTTAGTATCTGCACTATGTTTGTCAAGTTATCCCAAAAAGCAATGCCATACCTAATAATGGATTCAAAGTAGCTAGAATATGCTACTTCTTGTGTGCCCATGTCAGCTGCAGTAGATAATATTTGCATTGCAAATGCGAAGCTGCTCAATTTGTTTGCTAAGCATTCAATGTTTGCCTGCTCGCTCAAATTTTTATCTACATTTAAACTTATGAATTTGAATGAATGAAGTTCTTCTGTATCTTGCTTGTTGTGAACAATCTTAATCCACTCAAATTTTGACTGTTCGGTTTTGAATTGCATCATGTGAGTCTTAGATATGTTTAGATTAAATCCATTTAACTGAAACATATTTTATAAGGTACAGAGGGTACCGATCACTGATATGGGAATCTTTTCCAATCCTGTTCCTCAACTGAGATAGACGTATCATCTGTGAACAGAACTGATGGTGAGCTGACACTTAATAATAAATCACTAACATAGAAGAGAAATAGGACTGGACCTAATATGGAGCCATTTAAAGAGATGCTAACTCTTTGCTTTCTGTTTGATAAATAGAATTTAAGCCATTGTAGAGCACTGCCGCTAATGCCATACTTTTCAAGTTTGTAAATTAGCAATGTACGGTTTACAGAATCAAATGCCTTTGTGAGGTCGCAGAAAATTCCTGCCACCTTATTTCTCTTGTCTAATGGTGAACTTATTTTCTCAATGAAACTGTTCCCTGCATCTATGGTGTTTATCCCCTGAAGTTTTGGATTTGGGCAACAGCAAGTTTTTCAAATATTTTAGATATGACTGGGAGAATTGAGATATGGCAATAAGTTCCCATGATATCTCTTGATCTCTTGCTGAAGAGTGGTTTGACTTCAGCATATTTCAGTACCTCTGGGAAACAGCCCTCATTAAAACATTATTTATTACTTGAGCTAGTGGGTTCGCAATTTTATTGTCTGCCGCTTTAATAACTTTGGTGGGCATTCCATCCCAACCTGCAAATTTTTGTTTTTTAATGTTAGAATAGCATTTTTTACATCCTCCAGAGAAAATTTTAAGAATTTTGTAAGGTTTTTAGAGTTTTCATTCAGGCCAAAGGGATTTATTTTATTGCGACAATCAATTACATTTACATCAGACTTTTCTACATTAATAAAGAATTCATGAAAGTACTCTGGTATTTGAGTTGGAGTTACAATAGTATTTCCTTCAATGTCAATTTTTGAAATTTCTTGATTACAGGCTTTAACACCTAACTCAGATTTAACGACTGACCACATAGCCTTTGTCTTCTTTTTACGGGTTAAAATTAGCATGTTATTTTGCTGCCTTCACATCTCTTTTAAATATGGTTTTATAGTGTCTAACATATTCAATGAAATCAATATCTTTATTACATTTTAGTTATCTATGCAGTTGCCTTTTTCTTATACTGGAAATTTTTATGCCCTGGATAATCCACATTAATTTATTTGTGATTTTATTGCTGCAGGGTCTAGGTGGAAATGTTTCATTAAAGACACCAAGAAAACTGATTACTCACCAAGAGGCAGCAGAACACACACATAAAAATGTCTTTCCTCCTCTCCCCTGATGTGTCGTTCCAAGTGAATTTCCTGAAACCTACCTCTTTTCCTAGACCTCTCTAGTCCTTTTCCTTCATCCCTCTTCCTTCCGCTTCAACCCTTCTGCCTGGAGAAGGAGCCACTGGCACTGAAATCTTGCCAATTATAACCCTCTTTTGTGTCACTTGGCGCATAGACGTTTTATCTATATAATTTTGTCAATAATTGATTGTTTTTAATTGTTATAAGAAAACTATTTAGGAATTTCTCTAAGTTTTCATCACTTGAGTTATAATGATTAAAAGGTCATGTTTTTTAATTTTAGCTTGTTACTAAATATTACCAAGTTTTTTTTGCTAAAGTTCCTGTTCACACGGGTTCTCATACGAGAAACGTTCGTGTTTGTCTGTGGCAGCTCAATGAACAATGCATAATAATTTGAAATACCTAGATCTAGACAAAATTTACACACGTCTTCATACACATAATTAGTTAGAACATTGTCAATACAGGTTGCTGATTGGCCATTGCCTCTGGTAAATTCGAATAAATTAAATTTGAAACCTTATTTATTTATTTATTAAGTCTGTGAACCTTGAAGCATAGCTACCATCACATGTGATATTAATATTAAAATCAGCAGCTATTACAATTTTTTTCTTTTTTTTCCTCTACAAAGATCTTCTAGCATAATTTGAAGCTTAGATAAGAATAGTTCTGTTGTTGACATCCCTGGAATTCTATATATTGAGATTATTACAACATTTGCTAGTGAGTCCACTATTTCTCCCCAACAGCTCTCAAACATACATTCTTCATTGAAATAATTAAAACAATTTCTGGTCTCATAATTAATATCACTATGTAGAAATATACATGAGCCTCCTACAATGTAGAATTCCGCTCTGAAGCACAGCCAAGAAGGAAGTATCTCTTTGGCAATTATTCACCTGTCTTGCATTGCAGTTGTTCAAAATTCAGCTGAATAGGTGTTTACAATTAACAACAAGTATTGCTAGAGCATCATTCAACAGAAAGAAAAAGAATGAATCCCTAATACTTGAAAAGACCAGAGCAAGTTTAACAACTTGCATCTACTTAAAAAATATTATTTCTCCATAAAATGGAAGATGATAGTCTCCCAAATAAGCTAGTGCCCTATTGCAGCCAACACAATGATTGGAAACAATGTATACTAACTGAGCTTCTTAATCAGTTTGTATGTTGACTGCAATGTAGCTTGTTATTGAGGCGGACACTCAGAATTTTTACACATAGGGTAGTTTCTTTAGTGTGTCACCACTAATGTCTATTTTTTGGTAAAAGCAAGTCATTTTCAGGAGGGATAGTCAAACTTTTAGTTATCACATTGAAAAATTAAACTGTGACCATGAAACTTAAAGAGACGATTTTAGTCCTTCCCTACATAATCACTTTTCACAGACTGCACTTAGTGTTTCGTGGTCAGTGTCATTGTCTCTAGATCGCTCGGTCCCGGTGTCAGTTCTCGGCTGGGCCAATTTTCTTCACTCAGGGACAGGTGTGGTGTCCTAATCATTACATTTCATCTTCATCGCTGCGCAAGTTGACAAAATGGCATAAAATTGAGAAACCTGCGCCAGGAGGACATAAAACCCCTTAAATGGTCTCTCAAGCAATAATGGCATGTGTTCATTTCATTCTTCACAATATACATTTTCCCCAATGATGGATGACTAGGAGGAGGTGTACGACTCTGCATTTTGGCTGTTCCAGAATCGTTCCAGATCAAAAATCACCTCACTGTCAACCGAAAATGCCCATACTACAATTACCGCTTCGTCTGAGGAAAGAGAAAGAAACACTAATTGCCTTGTCAGGAGGACATAAGGAGAGCCGGTGAGGGAGGGAGGAGGGGTGGCAGTGGTCAGGAGGGAGCAATATGTGTGACTGTGTACTGTGCAGAATGAGCTGGAGCAGGGGCAGCCAAGAATTCAACATGTGAGTCCTGCTCTTGCTCATGTACCACAGCTCTCTCACCTGACAGCACACTTCCCAACACACTGTCTGAGCATATGGAAGAATTACTATCACGTGGGATATGATTTGGTTTCATATTTTCCAACAACTGGATCACAAACAATAATCCACTGGATGCCTAAGTGCACAGCTACCACTAGATATTCAAATTTATAGGACAACATGCGAGCACTGCCCTTGCTTATGTACCACAGCTCTCTCACCTGACAGCACACTTCCCCACACACTGTCTGAGCATAAGGAAGAATTACTATCACGTGGGATAAGATTTGGTTTCATATTTTCCAACAACTGGATCACAAACAATCATCCACTGGATGCATAAGTGCACAGCTACCATTAGATATTCAAATTTATAGGACGACACCAGTCAGTTGCCAAAATCAGTAATTTATTGCAGATCTAAAAATGGCAATAACCTTTAAACAGCATTTTGCTTCTACAATGAGACAAACAGAAATGATACTTTTATTCGAAGACAATAATTACACTGAAGTCAGCGCAGTTCATGACAGTCCCCTGGATATCATAAATAGTGTTGCATTGTTCTTAATAGAGTGTGCAACACAGACAGCAATACATGCTCTGGAACGTGTTCCTCTGCTGGCTACAACGTTGGTAAAAAGTTCTTGTGGTAGGGTTTTCATTTCCTCCACCTTCGCAGTTGCATGGTTGTTGGTGCATGTGAAAATGCTGCAATACACCTCCCTAATGCATCTCACATGTGCTCTATGGGATTTACCGTATTTATCCAAGTGTAAGACAGTACCCCCTCCCCCCCTTTTTTTTCAGAGGCTTCTTGAGAAAAATTTATTTTTGACATATTCTTTCTACTTAAAATTACAAACTGTTTCATTGACATGAAGTACCTGCCTAAAACATTAGCATTATACCATATGGCATTTACTGTTTGCCTACATTTTGATAATACAAGGAGAAATAAAATGAACAAAAAGAAATGTTTTACATTAATTTTTATTTTCACTACCTTTTTCACTTACTAAGCCTGTCATCTGGAGTATCACTATTTTTAATCATCACCATCATCCTAATAGCACAACTTGGAAATTATATCTTTATTGTCACAAATAATTGGCACGCCTTCCAAATACGTTGCAGTTTCTGAGGTTGTGCTTTTTTGCTGAATACGTATTGGCTTTCAATTCTATATTGACTGAGAATGTTAAACTTGCTTCCAAACATATCATAAGAAGAGAAAAACTGAACGGTCACCAGCCTAGTTAGGCACATTAATTTGGAAATATATATTTCAGAAAATTGGATATTAGTTATTGAATTTAATTTTGTTGAGATTTCCCTTTGATTATTAGATTAGATTAGATTTACTTTCATTCCAACTGATCCGTAGTGAGGAGGTCCTCCAGGATGTGGAACATGTCAGAAAAACAACAATACATGAGAAATATTTAAACTAAAACAAATAAGCTAATGTACCATTCCACAGGTCCCAAGTGGAATGATCGTCATTTTTTAATGAACACTAAGAGTCATTTTACAAATACTATTGCACTGAATTTAAAATAAAAAAGTTTTATATTTATTTATAAGGTAAGAAACATGTAATACAACTACTGTAATACTTATTTACAATGAACACATTACTGCACTGAAATTGTGCAGAAGTTATGTTGTACTTATATACAAATCAGTTGGTTTTCCTCAGAAATTCATCAATGGAGTAGAAGGAGTTGGCCACCAATAAATCCTTTAGGCTTCTCTTAAACTGAATTTCATTGGTTGTTAAGCTTTTTATGGCTGCTGGCAAGTTATTGAAAATGTGTGTTCCTGAATAATGCACACCTTTTTGTACAAGACTAAGTGACTTTAAATCCTTGTGAAGATTATTCTTATTTATAGTATTGATTCCATGAATTGAGCTGTTGGTTTGAAAAAGTGATATATTTTTAATGACAAATTTCATTAAGGAATAAATATATTGGGAAGCTGTAGTTAGTATCCCTAGTTCCCTAAACAGGCTTCTGCAGGATGTTCTTGAGTTCACACCACATATAATTCTTACTGCACGTTTTTGTGCCCGGAAAACTTTAGCTTGGCTTGATGAATTACCCCAGAAAATAATCCCATATGACATTATGGAATGAAAGTAAGCATAGTATGCCAGCTTTTTCATTTTTATATCCCCTATGTCTGACAAAATTCGCATTGCAAACAGAGATTTGTTAAGACGCTTCAGCAGTTCTGTGGTGTGCTCCTCCCAGTTGAATTTATTATCAAGCTGTAATCCCAAGAATTTAACACCGTCCACTTCTTCTATCTTCTTGTCATCATATGTTAGACATATACTCTTGGGACACCCCTTACAAGTTCTGAACTGCATGTAGTGTGTTTTTTCAAAGTTTAGTGATAAAGAATTGGCTAGGAACCAGTGATTAATGTCTACAAATATTTTATTGGCTGATCTTTCTAAGACTACACTTGATTTGCTATTTATTGCAATGTTTGTATCATCAGCAAACAAAACAAACTTGGCATCTGGTAATGTTACTGATGAAAGGTCATTGATATACACAAGAAAAAGTAAGGGCCCCAAAATGGAACCTTGTGGGACCCCACATGTAATTAGTTCCCAGTTGGATGATGCCTGATAGCTTGATACATGTCTCTTTCCTAATAACACCCTTTGTTTCCTGCCAGAGATATAAGATTTGAACCATTTTGCAGCATTTCCTGTTACACTATAATATTCTAGTTTACTTAAAAGGATATTGTGATTTACACAGTCAAATGCCTTTGACAGATCACAAAATATACCAGTTGCCTGCAATTTTTTGTCTAATGAATTAAGTACATTTTCACTGTAAGTGTAGATAGCCTTCTCAATATCAGAACCTTTTAGAAATCCAAACTGTGACTTTGACAGTATGTTATTTGAGATAAGATGGTTATAAAGAATGAACCATGGACCTTGCCGTTGGTGGGGAGGCTTGCGTGCCTCAGCGATACAGATAGCCGTACCGTAGGTGCAACCACAACGGAGGGGTATCTGTTGAGAGGCCAGACAAACGTGTGGTTCCTGAAGAGGGGCAGCAGCCTTTTCAGTAGTTGCAAGGGCAACAGTCTGGATGATTGACTGATCTGGCCTTGTAACAATAACCAAAACGGCCTTGCTGTGCTGGTACTGCGAACGGCTGAAAGCAAGGGGAAACTACAGCCGTAATTTTTCCCGAGGGCATGCAGCTTTACTGTATGATTACATGATGATGGCGTCCTCTTGGGTAAAATATTCCGGAGGTAAAATAGTCCCCCATTCGGATCTCCGGGCGGGGACTACTCAAGAGGATGTCGTTATCAGGAGAAAGAAAACTGGCGTTCTACGGATCGGAGCGTGGAATGTCAGATCCCTTAATCGGGCAGGTAGGTTAGAAAATTTAAAAAGGGAAATGGATAGGTTGAAGTTAGATATAGTGGGAATTAGTGAAGTTCGGTGGCAGGAGGAACAAGACTTCTGGTCAGGTGACTACAGGGTTATAAACACAAAATCAAATAGGGGTAATGCAGGAGTAGGTTTAATAATGAATAGGAAAATAGGAATGCGGGTAAGCTACTACAAACAGCATAGTGAACGCATTATTGTGGCCAAGATAGATACGAAGCCCACGCCTACTACAGTAGTACAAGTTTATATGCCAACTAGCTCTGCAGATGACGAAGAAATTGAAGAAATGTATGATGAAATAAAAGAAATTATTCAGATTGTGAAGGGAGACGAAAATTTAATAGTCATGGGTGACTGGAATTCGAGTGTAGGAAAAGGGAGAGAAGGAAACATAGTAGGTGAATATGGACTGGGGGACAGAAATGAAAGAGGAAGCCGCCTGGTCGAATTTTGCACAGAGCACAACATAATCATAACTAACACTTGGTTTAAGAATCATGAAAGAAGGTTGTATACATGGAAGAACCCTGGAGATACTAAAAGGTATCAGATAGATTATATAATGGTAAGACAGAGATTTAGGAACCAGGTTTTAAATTGTAAGACATTTCCAGGGGCAGATGTGGACTCTGACCACAATCTATTGGTTATGACCTGTAGATTAAAACTGAAGAAACTGCAAAAAGGTGGGAATTTAAGGAGATGGGACCTGGATAAACTAAAAGAACCAGAGGTTGTACAGAGATTCAGGGAGAGCATAAGGGAGCAATTGACAGGAATGGGGGAAATAAATACAGTAGAAGAAGAATGGGTAGCTTTGAGGGACGAAGTAGTGAAGGCAGCAGAGGATCAAGTAGGTAAAAAGACGAGGGCTAGTAGAAATCCTTGGGTAACAGAAGAAATATTGAAATTAATTGATGAAAGGAGAAAATATAAAAATGCAGTAAGTGAAACAGGCAAAAAGGAATACAAACGTCTCAAAAATGAGATCGACAGGAAGTGCAAAATGGCTAAGCAGGGATGGCTAGAGGACAAATGTAAGGATGTAGAGGCCTGTCTCACTAGGGGTAAGATAGATACCGCCTACAGGAAAATTAAAGAGTCCTTTGGAGATAAGAGAACGACTTGTATGAATATCAAGAGCTCAGATGGAAACCCAGTTCTAAGCAAAGAAGGGAAAGCAGAAAGGTGGAAGGAGTATATAGAGGGTCTATACAAGGGCGATGTACTTGAGGACAATATTATGGAAATGGAAGAGGATGTAGATGAAGATGAAATGGGAGATATGATACTGCGTGAAGAGTTTGACAGAGCACTGAAAGACCTGAGTCGAAACAAGGCCCCCGGAGTAGACAATATTCCATTGGAACTACTGACGGCCGTGGGAGAGCCAGTCCTGACAAAACTCTACCATCTGGTGAGCAAGATGTATGAAACAGGCGAAATACCCTCAGACTTCAAGAAGAATATAATAATTCCAATCCCAAAGAAAGCAGGTGTTGACAGATGTGAAAATTACCGAACTATCAGCTTAATAAGTCACAGCTGCAAAATACTAACACGAATTCTTTACAGACGAATGGAAAAACTAGTAGAAGCCAACCTCGGGGAAGATCAGTTTGGATTCCGTAGAAACACTGGAACACGTGAGGCAATACTGACCTTACGACTTATCTTAGAAGAAAGATTAAGGAAAGGCAAACCTACGTTTCTAGCATTTGTAGACTTAGAGAAAGCTTTTGACAATGTTGACTGGAATACTCTCTTTCAAATTCTAAAGGTGGCAGGGGTAAAACACAGGGAGCGAAAGACTATTTACAATTTGTACAGAAACCAGATGGCAGTTATAAGAGTCGAGGGACATGAAAGGGAAGCAGTGGTTGGGAAGGGAGTAAGACAGGGTTGTAGCCTCTCCCCGATGTTGTTCAATCTGTATATTGAGCAAGCAGTAAAGGAAACAAAAGAAAAATTCGGAGTAGGTATTAAAGTCCATGGAGAAGAAATAAAAACTTTGAGGTTCGCCGATGACATTGTAATTCTGTCAGAGACAGCAAAGGACTTGGAAGAGCAGTTGAACGGAATGGATGGTGTCTTGAAGGGAGGATATAAGATGAACATCAACAAAAGCAAAACGAAGATAATGGAATGTAGTCGAATTAAGTCGGGTGATGTTGAGGGTATTAGATTAGGAAATGAGACACTTAAAGTAGTAAAGGTGTTTTGCTATTTGGGGAGCAAAATAACTGATGATGGTAGAAGTAGAGAGGATATAAAATGTAGGCTGGCAATGGCAAGGAAAGCGTTTCTGAAGAAGAGAAATTTGTTAACATCCAGTATAGATTTAAGTGTCAGGAAGTCATTTCTGAAAGTATTCGTATGGAGTGTAGCCATGTATGGAAGTGAAACATGGACGATAAATAGTTTGGACAAGAAGAGAATAGAAGCTTTCGAAATGTGGTGCTACAGAAGAATGCTGAAGATTAGATGGGTAGATCACATAACTAATGGGGAAGTATTGAATAGGATTGGGGAGAAGAGAAGTTTGTGGCACAACTTGACCAGAAGAAGGGATCGGTTGGTAGGACATGTTCTGAGGCATCAAGGGATCACCAATTTAGTATTGGAGGGCAGCGTGGAGGGTAAAAATCGTAGAGGGAGACCAAGAGATGAATACACTAAGCAGATTCAGAAGGATGTAGGTTGCAGTAGGTACTGGGAGATGAAAAAGCTTGCACAGGATAGAGTAGCATGGAGAGCTGCATCAAACCAGTCTCAGGACTGAAGACCACAACAACAACAAAGACGACTGTACATTACTTTTTCGAAAATTTTTGAGAATGCTGGCAACAGTGAAATTGGATGGAAATTTGATGCTATTTCTTTATCTCCCTTCTTAAACAGTGGCTTAACTTCAGCATATTTCAGCCATTCGGGAAATATTCCACTGATAAACGACTGGTTACACAGATAGCTTAATATGTTACTTAGCTCAGAATCACATTCTTTAATTAACTTTGTTGATATTTCATCATACCCACTAGATGTTTTTGATTTTAAAGATTTTATGATGGACATTATTTCTGTTGGGGTAGTGAGGGTCAAATTCATATTATGGAAGTTACTTGAAATGTCTGGTCTAAGGTAATCCATAGCAGCATCTACCGAACCTGACAACCCCATCTTTTCAGTAACAGTTATAAAATGTTTGTTAAAAAGTTCTGCAACACTATACACATCTGTCACCAATGCATCATTTACTCTTAATGCTATTTGTTCCTCTTCATGTCTGGTTCTACCGGTCTCCTCCTTCACTATATCCCATATTGTCTTTATTTTGTTATCTGATATGACTATCTTTTCCTTGTAATATATTTGCTTTGACATCCGTATTACAGTCTTTAATATTTTGCAGTATTTCTTATAATGTGCTATAGCATCAACATTGGAAATGTTTCGGATTGACAGATACAGTTTTCTTTTTGTTTTACAAGATACCCCTATTCCTCGAGTAATCCATGGCTTCTTTGTAGACTTTGCTCTAACCTTGGTAAGTTTTGGGGGAAAGCAGTGTTCAAATAAGGTAAGCACTTTATTAGCAAAAATGTTATATTTTTCATTCATGCCATGAGCACTGTAAACATCAGTCCAGTGAATGTCTCTGAGGAGTGTCCTAAAATAATCAATTTTTGGCTTACTGATTACCCTCTTGAGCTCAGATTTAACAGATTTTATATCCTGTTCAGTATTAACATTTAACAGAAGGAACTGCATGTCATGGTCTGAGAGGCCATTGACTATTGGTTTTGTAATATAATTTTGTTCATTTGACTTTTCTATAAAGATATTATCAATGGCTGTTTGTGAGCAAGTGGTTATCCTAGTGGGGAACTTTACTGTGGGAATTAAGTTGAATGATAGTGTTACTAACTCAATAGGTTCTTATTGGGAGAGTCTTTAAGGAAATCTACATTGAAATCACCAGCAACCACTATTTCTTTGTTTTTGGTTGTTAAATGGGCCAGTACAGCTTCAAGGTGGTTTACAAACAGATTAAAGTTACCTGCAGGTGCTCGATATACACTTAATATTATGAAAGATTTTTTGTGAAAATCTAATTCTGTTGCACATGCTTCCATATGCTGTTCTAGGCAAAATTTATGAATGTCTATGTTCTTAAATTTATGACAGTTCCTGATGAATGTGGCAACTCCTCCTTTCTCCATTTCTGATCTACAATAGTGAGATGCTAACCTAAACCCTGTAACACTTAAAAGTTCTATACCAGTGGTCACATGATGTTCAGAGAGGCAGATTATGTCAGCTGGGTTTGAAGACTCTAATTCATCTATGCAGATAGTTAATTCATTAATTTTATTTCTCAGTCCTTGAATATTTTGATGCAATAAAGATAGCTGACATTTCACATTGACTGACTTAAAATTGGATGGAGTTAAAATATCTGCTGACAGTTGAAAATTCTTAACAAATGGCTGTTTATGTTGATGTAATAAGCTGGAATTATGTTTTTTGATTTCTTTCTCAAACTGAAGGTTTGTCTCAGTTCTAACCTCTCTTAAAATTTGTTTTCTTTCTGTCCTCCCTACCCTAAAAAAGGGTCTTTTCTGAATCCTATAACCACTGGTATTTTACCACTCATGACAGTGCCTCCCCCCTTTAACTTTCCTGCAGCAGTTACCAATAACACACACACCAGTAAATTTTGGGGAGCAAAATTGCACCGAGCTCATACTAATGATGGCAACAATCATTAGCATTACTTAATCAAAATACTGAAACATCACTGCATGAAGTGCAGAACTAATTTTGGACGTAAGACTCCTTTTCTTTAGTAACAGTAATAGTTCATTTTTTTCTTATAATGAGGACAATATGATGGGGACCCATAAACTGGTATAGTTTCACAAGCCAAGGTTCTTCGAGTATTGCAAAAGTAAAAACTATCACTTAAATTACTTTGCAAAGTAATAAAATGCAATGCTGATCTTAATTAACTTCAAAAGGAACAATTCATGATGGGCACCAAAACTACACTATCTGTGAAAATGTTCATAACTTCGCTCCTAGTAGTACTACCACAAATCGGTTCATAAAAGATTTATATGTACTTGTACAGGGTGTAAATAAAGTCTGGGACACTTCCAATTATTTATTGCACAAGAACTAAACATTGTACAGATGTCATACATATTGCATTCCGAAGAGAAACTCTGAAAGTTTTTTTACAAATATTTGATATGTGAACCACGAGCGATCCACAGACGTCAATATGGTAATCAAATTCTTGCCATACTCATCCCAGAGTGGCATCATCGACTGTGGCAGGCGGTTCCCATATTCTCTCCCCGGAGCTCTGCTACATCATGTGGTAGAGGCGGTACATACAGCTGATCTTTATGTGTCCCCACAGAAAAAACTCACACAGAGTGAGATCTGGTGATCTGGGAAGCCATTTCATGAAACAACTGTCTCCTTCTGTAGCACGGCCTATCCATCGATGTGGCAGCTCCGTGTTCAGGTACCCACGAACTTCACGATAAAAATGGGGACTTTCCACACTGTCATTGGAGCAATTTCGAGTTCATGGGATGCACGACGCACCGATTTCTTTGGACTCCTTATGAGTCTCGTGTATGCACTCCACATTCACTTCACTCACACTGAGACGTCCGCTTCTCTTTACCGGGCACAAGCAACCCATTGTAACAAATTTGTTGTGCCTGTGGTAAATGGCCTTCCTTGTTGGTGGCGTCTTACCATACTTGGTTCTAAACGTCCAGTGCTTCTAAACACCCATTTTGTAGCACACTTGTTTTTGTCGAACTCCAACACACAGAAATTTCGCTCTGCTGACAATCAGCAAATTACCACACTACGCTGTGGTGGTATACATGAAAAAAAAAAAAAAACTTTCAGGGTTTCTCTTCAAAATGACATATGTATGATATCTGTACAATGTCTGGTTCTTGTGCAATAAATAATTGAAAATGTTCCTGGACTTTATGTACACCTTGTACTTTAATCACCTGTGAAGCAGGTGTTCCTGGCAATAATATTTACACAACCTTGCACTGTAATCCCACTAAACTATATTTTATAATAAACTAAGGACACTTTGGCAAAAGCTTACCCAACTTCACTTTTATGATTCTAGCTTTTAAATAATTAAAGTTTTCACTTTCCTGTCGACTGATTTTTAAATTTTTGTACCTAAACTTCCTACCTTAACAATTTTTCTTGGAGCAGTCTATAAACAAAGCATCCAAATTTTACTCTCTTGCTACTCCTTTTCCTTTAGGCAAAAAATCACTTTTAAACACATAAATGGCAGAGCTGTTCATTTAAATCAGGATACTCAGTTTTAGTAGCACTTAGATGAGGACCCTGCGTAGGTTCATGATCAGGGTTGAAGTTATGGTTTCGAACACGAATTGACATTTTATGTGATTATTATTGAAACAACACACAAATTAATTGGTCCATGCCATTATACATTACTTAACTGAATGTATTAAGTCTGTGAAGCAGTGACGAAGATTAGCGGCAGGTGAAATGGCGGCTAACTGTACTCACGGCTCTTGACGTGCAAATGCTCTATAAAATCTCTTTTTGGCATCGGATTTTCAACTTATTAGAGCCATTCCATTATTCAATGAATACCAAATAATAGCCAGATCCACATCTGAGGCAAATCCCTTCTAATGCAGCTTCCAATAGCCTCTCTTAGCACTGTCGAGGTGTACCGTGCTAAGACTAGCCACACACTGCTTGTCGTTCACACAAGGAGCCATTCAGTTTGACCACCAACCCCACCTTCTGCATCGTACCATGCCACTTTCATTGCGTAAGGACTTCCCTACAGTGTTTACATGTTACAAATACAAGTGCCCTCAGCATGAACCAGTTTTTAACAAATATGTTGTTGTTGTTGTTGTTGTTGTTGTGGTCTTCAGTCCTGAGACTGGTTTGATGCAGCTCTCCATGCTACTCTATCCTGTGCAAGCTTCTTCATCTCCCAGTACCTACTGCAACCTACATACTTCTGAATCTGCTTGGTGTATTCATCTCTTGGTCTCCCTCTACGATTTTTACCCTCCAATACTAAATTGGTGATGCCTCAGAACATGTCCTACCAACTGATCCCTTCATCTAGTCAAGTTATGCCACAAAGTACTGGCAGAAGTAAAGCTGTGAGTACCGGGCGTGAGTCGTGCTTCGGTAGCTCAGTTGGTAGAGCACTTGCCCGCGAAAGGCAAAGGTCCCGAGTTCGAGTTTCGGTTGGGCACACGGTTTTAATCTGCCAGAAAGTTTCGTTTTATGCCACAAACTTCTCTTCTTCCCAATCCTATTCAGTACCTCCTCATTAGTTATGTGATCTACCCATCTAATCTTCAGCATTCTTCTGTAGCACCACATTTCGAAAGCTTCTATTCTTTTCTTGTCTAAACTATTTATTGTCCACTTTTCACTTCCTACATGGCTATGCTCCATACAAATACTTTCAGAATCGACTTCCTGACACTTAAATCTCTACTCGATGTTAACAAATTTCTCTTCTTCAGAAACGATTTCCTTGCCATTGCCA
Source organism: Schistocerca americana (assembly GCF_021461395.2). Classification (NCBI taxonomy): domain Eukaryota; kingdom Metazoa; phylum Arthropoda; class Insecta; order Orthoptera; family Acrididae; genus Schistocerca; species Schistocerca americana. The sequence continues at coordinate 381,551,882 of NC_060120.1, forward strand.
GTCTACATTTTATATCCTCTCTACTTCAACCCTCATCAGTTATTTTGCTCCCCAAATAGCAAAACTCCTTTACTACTTTAAGTGTCTCATTTCCTAATCTAATACCCTCAACATCACCCGACTTAATTCGACTACATTCCATTATCCTCGTTTTGCTTTTGTTGATGTTCATCTTATACCCTCCTTTCCAGACACTATCCATTCCGTTCAACTGCTCTTCCAAGTCCTTTACAATGTCATCGGTGAACCTTAAAGCTTTTATTTCTTCTCCATGGATTTTAATACCTAATCCGAATTTTTCTTTTGTTTCCTTCACGGCTTGCTCAATATACAGATTGAATAACATCATGGAGAGGCTACAACCCTGTCTCACTCCCTTCCCAACCACTGCTTCCCTTTCATGCCCCTCAACTCTTGTAACTGCCATTTGGTTTCTATACAAATTGTAAATAGCCTTTCGCTCCCTATTTTTACCCCTGCCACCTTCAGAATTTGAAACATATAACAAACATATACTTCTTTTATAAACTTATTCATATTACAATAATTTAAAATTTCAAGATATTCTTTTACTTTTTCATATATATATAAATTACAAGACTCTAATTTTCTTGCCATACATCAAGGAGTTCAAACAACAAAGAACGCACACTTCATAAATCGCAGGTACACAGTTACTTAAAATACGCCTACTCGTAATTGATAAAAGTGTTACACTTTGGCCATTGGTAAACTATGATGAGAGGATCGTTGCAGAGCTCATGAAGACCGTTATGCTCAGCTCTTGTCAAGTTCATGGTTGCTGATTTGGACTTTGAAAGAATGTGGCTCGTTTTGTGACAGATTTCTTTTGCAGTTTCACTGGGAAACTTACGAACTGCTTCCTTCTTCACACCACTTCTGATCTCAACAAAGGGGATACTTCTTGGAGATGGTGCGAAGTTAAGTCCCTTCTTGAGAGCTGACACGGCACCCGCATAGATGTTTCTTATTGCCTTGTTTATAACATCGTGTTCTGTCCTCTTACCTTCTGCCCCAGGCTGTTCCTGTTATAGCTGTTTGAATTTTGCTTTCTGCCTTTCTGTGGTTTTCCTCTGCGATGACATCTGTTGGTGCTGCTGCGGCTGCATCAATCCAGTCCTGATCCAAAGAATGGCCATACAAAGACGGCAGCAGCAATCATTCGACAATCACCACTTGACAATGGCCGAGGAGAACTTGGCCGGACGCTCGTGGATTTTAAACCACTGCATGTGGCTGGATACCCGAGAAAATTTTATCGGTATATATTGCTGCGAAACTATGCATTCGTAGATCCTAGTAACATCTGTTGGTGCCATCTCCACCATGGGTCTTGATGCTGTAATTTGTTCTCATGACAACAATTACAGTCAGTTTAGTAGGATTTTTTTTTAATTTTTTTTTAATGACATTCAATTTTGGTTTAATTTTCTTTCTTGCTTCATCTGAATGTCACTATCTTGTTCTAAAGATGATTAAAAGGTGATTAAGTTTTTGCTCGGTATCCAAAATGAACAGTGACTGAATTTCTCATTTGCAAATGATTACACACACACATTAGCAAATAAAATACTAACTTTCATTCAGAATCGAGAAACGAATTTGAAGAACAACATGTTTACCTTACAATATTAGCATTATTTAAAAAGCACCATAACTTTTTGTTTTCAGTAGCCATAGATTTATGAGAACTTTTATTGCAAACATGTTCAAACACAACAAGAGTGTACGACACAATAGAATTTGATGCTATGTCCTTTTGTGTTTCACAAAATGTCAAATTTTAAGCAGAGCAACAGACTATTGTGATGGCTAATTCACAGTTTCTCATATATTCCATGCACAGTTGCACTAACATTACACGAGTCAAATGTCATGTGACAGTTTGAGCAAGGTCGATACTGTATTGAGCATTTCAGCGTGTCGGGAAATCTTGAATCAGTTTAGCACAAGTATCGTTTGCCGGAGCTACCCTTCCAAATTCTTAAAAATAAATCTACACATGACCTCAGTAACCAAAGTTTCATCATCTGTAAAATTAAATGCAATAGTTCAATCTGCAGATATACGACCATGCTGTATTCTTTGACTGACGATTTTGGGGGAGAAAAACCTTGTCTTATAATCGGGTAAATACGATGAGTTGAGGGAATGGGGCAGGGCAGCCCATTCACTGAATATGCTTTTGTTACAAGAGCTTCTCCACCTGCACTGTCTGATGTGGTCACACAATGTCAACAACATAAATGGAATCAGGGCTGAATGCACCCCTTAAAAGATGTACATGGGGGAGGAGTTCAGCATTACAGTGTTGTTGACTGGTGAGTGTATCTTGTTCAGAGATTTGGACGTCATTACACCCCTGCAATATATTGTGTGGGCCACGAAAACTATCATGTTCAATAACGTTCTTGATGGCATTGTGTGTTTCCCCTCTCACCATATGAGGGCATGTCCAGAATTGCCAAACATGATCGTATTGGTGGTCCAGGTCTTATGGCATGTATGGTCGTACTGACTTATCCTTGAACACAATGCACTCACTAGTCAAAAATTATTCTGATATAGTACTTCCTCTCCACATGCCCCTTTTCAGGGGCACATTCGGTCCAGACTTCATTCTATGAAAAATAATGTGTGACCGCATTGAATTGTGCAGGAGCAGCAGCTCTTGGAATGAAAGAATATTTGGTGAATGGACTTACATGTACATTCCTCTGACTTTGATTACGTCAAATAGGTGTACCACGCATTTGGGAGATGTATTGCAGCACATCTACATGCACCAAAAACACTCCAGCAGTTGCCAGGAGGAAGGGAACACTCCATCAGAAAACTCCTTACTAACCTTGCAGTCAGCATGGGAGATGTTGCAGAGCATGCACTGCTGTCTATGCTGATCTTACTCTCTATTAGGAACCATCTCCCGAATTTGGTAATGTCTAGGGGACCATTGTGAATCGTAGTGACTTCAATGTAATTCTTATGTTTGAATGAAAGTTCCATTTCTGGTCATCTCACTGTGTATTTCTTTCAGCAACCTTCTGTACTATGTTGTAATAGTTCTTTTTGTGTATTGCCTATGTTTCGTCGAGCTATGTTACTTGGCAGTGACACATCTTGTGAAAGTTATTTTCATCCTTAAGTTTCCACACTGTGTGTGTGTGTGTGTGTGTGTGTGTGTGTGTGTGTCGTGATCCATGCCATTATACAAAAGGATCAAAAGATAAAGAAAATTATTATTTGTGTCCATACTATGAAAAAGATAGTTGGTACTCACCATACAGCGGAGATGTTCAGTCACAGATAGGTACAAAAACAGACTGTCAGACAAAGCTTTTTTTCTACCAAACATGCCTTCATTAGAACACACACACACACACACACACACACACACACACACACACACACACACACACCAGTCTCTGGCTGCCACGGCCAGATTGGTAGCAGCAGCACATAATAGGAGAAGTGAACTGGGTGGGGGAGGGTGAAGGACAGTAAAGTAGAGGCGGAGGATGGTAAAATGGTGCTTGTGGGCATACACGGACAAGGTAGTGAGAGGGTAGAGCAGCAGGGTGTACTTGGGAGGTTAGCTGGAGGGCTAGAGTGCCGAGTAGAGCTGGAATGGGAAAAGTGAAGGAGAAAGGTGAGTAAAGGACAATGGTTAATGAAGTTTGAAGCCAATGTGTTATTTATCGTAGGGAGAATTCCAACAGCGCAGTTTACAAAAGCTGGTGTTTGTGGGAAAGATCCAGATGGCACAGGCTGTGAAGCAGTCATTCACCCCTGCTCTAAACCCATTGTCTTATGGCCCATATACCTGTAAGAGACCTAGAATGAAGACCTGTCAGTTACAACCTCCCACGACGACCACCTCTACCACCACCACCTACTTCAGTCCGGCCACAAGCATCATCTTTCCCATCAAAGGCAGGGCTACCTGTGGATCAGCCATACGATCCACAAGCTGAGCTGCAAACACTGTGCTTCATTTTACATGGCCATGACAACCAACAAGCTGTTTGTCTGCATGAATGGCCACTGACAAACCGCGGCCAAGAAACAGCTGAATCATCCCATTGCTGAGTACGCTGCCCAACACAACAGTCTCGATTTCACTGACTGCTTCACAGCCTGTGTTATTTGGATCCTTTCCACCAACATCAGCTTTTCTGAATTGTGCAGGTGGGAGCTCACCCTACATTCCTGTAACCCTCCTGGCCTCAACCTTTATTAGTCACTGTCCTTTACCCACCTCTCTCCTTCCCTGTTCCCATTCAAGTACTACACAGCCCTCAAGTTCACCAATGCACCCACAGTCTTTTTATGGCTCTGCTTGTCTATTGCCTCCCCCCCCCCCCCCCCCCCTCCTGCCAGCCGTCCAACTTCCCGATTGCACCTAGCTGTCCTGCCCTCTCCCTGTCTCGTCTCTATATGCTCCCACAAGCAGCACTTTACCATCCCCCATCCCTACTGTGCTATGCCTTCCCCTCCCCGCCCCTGCCTCCTCCCTTCTCTTACCTCCACTTCACAGTTTGCTTTTCTCATCATGCGCTGCTGCTCGCTCTCTGGCCTTGCCCGCCTGAGACTGTGGTCATGTGTGTGTGAGTTGCTTTTCCATGAGTGAGTGTGTGTGTGTGTGTGTGTGTGTGTGTGTGTGTGTGTGTGTGTATTTTCTATTCCAATGAAGGCCTCTTAAGTCGAAAGCTTTGTTTGACAGTCTTTTTGTTGTGCCTATCTGCGACTCACTCAGCATCTCCACTATATGGTGAGTAGCAACTATTTTTTTCATAATATTGCCACGTAGAAGAAGGTGTAATTAGATGAATGATGAACACTATCTTCACTTAATGAAGGTTTATTCAGCACTTGCACATACAAGAGCGGAAAGCCTCCAGACAGAACAAAAAAAAAAAAAAAAAAAAAAAAAAAGGTTCAAATGGCTCTGAGCACTATGGGACTTAACTTCTGAGGGCATCAGTCCCCTAGAACTTAGAACTACTTAAACCTAACTAACCTAAGGACATCACACACATGCATGCCTGAGGCAGGACTCAAACCTGCAACCATAGCGGTCGCGCAGTTCCAGACTGTAGCGCCCAGAACTGCTTGGCCACCCAGAACACATACAGTATATATACAGCTACAGAACATTCCAGTACAATGATTCTTGACATTTGTAGATACTTCTAGAATGTACTTGAACCAAATATAGAAATTAAAATTGTAGAGTCTAGGAGAGTTTTGAACTCACAACCCTCCATGCAACAGTTTAGTATCACAACCCCTACACCACGGTGTTACTCAGCTTTTTCTGCGACATTACTCCCTCCTTAAGAGAACAGCATCTTGGTGTTACATCGACCTAGTCTGGGATCGAGTCATCGGTCCTGCAAACTCCGACTCCTGATAACTGATTCTCGCCCTGGCGGTGAACTTCTTAGAAATTCTTTTGCCGCTATGCTCTTCGCCACCTTTCCACTTGTTGTCTGTCGCTGGGTTGCAGGATCCTTCATTCGAAGGACGTGGACCATATATCTGATCTTTCATAGTCTTGTGTCGGGGTCGAAAACTTCAACTTCATAAGTAATATCAGACAACTGTCTTACAACCTTATAAGGTCCAAAGAAGCGCCTGAGGAGCTTCTCAGAGAGACCAACCTTCCGAACAGGAGAGAAGATCCAGACAAGGTCACCAAGCTCGTAGACAACAGGGCGGCGATTGTTTTCTTGAACCTGCAGCGTGTGGAGTCAAGCTAACTGCCGAGCTTCATCAGCTCTGGTTAACACCTGGCCGATGTCGTCGTCCACGTCATCAGGATGTAACGGAAACACAATGTCCATCATCATAGTCGTCTCATGCCCATGTACCAGGAAAAATGGCGTAAATCCTGTGGTGTCTTGTTTGGCGGTGTTGTAGGCAAATGTCACGATAGGTAGCACCTCATCCCAGTTGCTCTACTAAACACTGACGAACACTGATAGCATGTCGGCCAAGGTCTTATTAAAGCGTTCAGTAAACCCATTAGTTTGCAGATGGTAGGCAATCGTCATGTGATGAATAATGTTGCACCAACGGTTTATCTCTGTCACAGGATTCGATTGAAAAACTTTCACTCGATCCATAAGAACCAATCTTGGGGCACCATGTTTTAACACAATGTCTTCCACGATGAATGTGGCTACCTCGGATGCTTCAGCTGTTTTCATGGCTTTTGTAATGGCATAGCACGTCAGATAGTAAGCGCAAACAATAATCCATCTATTGCCACTAGCAGACGTTGGAAATCATCCGAGGAGGTCAATCCCAACACGCGGGAAAGGCGTTTTGGCTGGTGGACTTGGTATGAGTCAGCCAGGTGGTTTCTGAGGAACTGCCTTTCTCCTCACTCTCGACAGTGTGACCCATACTCTTGCGGATTCTATCGTATGTCTTAATAAATCCTAAATGTCCGGCCTCAGGTGTGTCATGGAATTTCTGTAGAACATCTAAGTGCATGTGTTCAGGAATCACTGGTAGCCACCTCTTTCCAAAGGGATCAAAGTTTTTCTTGCAAAGTAATTCATTAACTACCTTAAATTGTCCTTTCACATCCGCTGACGGAGTCTTTGGTGTGATGTCATAAGCGAGTGACTGCGTGTGAGATCGCTCTCTAAGTTTTTATATATTTTTAGGTTTCAGATACAAATTTTAACTGTTTTTGTAATAATATTTACTATATAAGTGACTTATTAGTGGTTCCTTCATTCACCTCTGCCTTTCTTGTGTTGTGACCTGATATTTGTGAGTGTTTCGTATCGAGCAACTTAACCTCTTACCTGTGTTTACATTCCGCGCTGACCAGTTGCAGCTGTAGCGGCGCATCGAAAGCTAAGTACTAATTAATTGTTTGTGTATAGTGGTTTATTTAGTAACTTTAGTAGTCTTCAACTGGTGTTCTTGGTGTTTTCTGGTGAAATAATTTCAGAAGAACCTTTTGGGGAACTGTTTTCAGTTTCTTTACTGTGTCATTAGACGTTTGATTCTCTTTCTGTATTAGTCTTTTGTTATATTCTCATTTGTTGTTGATTAATACTGTTAATAATAGTAGTTACTTCCTCTGTAGAGTAAGTTTGTGATTATTGTAGTCAGGTTTTTAACATCACCTTATTGCAGTAGCGGATCTTAGATAAAGTAGTTTTCTTGTTTCAATAAGTGTAAAATTTTACCATGAGTGAGAAGTGTGGGCTTTGCCGTAGGTTCGTAGGTAGTGGATTGGGGTGTGAGACTTGTTCGAAGTATTTTCACTGGGGGGAATGCAGTGGGGAAGCCAGTGGGCATTATGGTGAGATCCTCCCCTGGAACTGCAGGTTATGTAGCAAGAGTCAGTTGATAGAGGAGCAGGAGCATAAGATCTGTGCCCTTCAGGTGCAGTTGAAAAATGCACAGAAGGAGCTAGATAGGATGAGGAGGGAGAAGGGGGTTGGGGAATGGGAGCTGGCTGTTGGCAAGAGATCTGCTAGGAGACGAAGATTTTCAGATAGTTTTACTATTGGTGTTTGCGATAGACATGACCAACTGTCAGAGTCTAGTGGAGAGGAATCTCTAGTAGCTGTAGATGTAGGAAGTATGCAGCAGACCTCAGCAGTTACGGTGGCTAGGACAGATGCAAAGTCAAAGAGGAAGAGGAAGGTTCTGCTGTTAGGTAGTTCTCATGGCAGAGGTGTAGGCCAGCAGTTGCTGGAAGTGTTGGGGCGTGAGTACCAGGTCACCAGTATTGTGAAGCCTAATGCAGGATTGGCTCAGGTCACTGTTAACATAGGGGGGTTATGTAGGGATTTTACTCAGGAGGATCAGGTAGTGATTGTGGGTGGGGCTGGTAATAGTATTGATAGGGATGGGGAGTATGACATAGATGGTGGCCTGGAAAAGATAGCCACTCAGACTGGCAACACGAATGTGCATTTCGTGGAACTGTTTCAGTGTCACGATCAGCCTCATCTTAATACAGCCATCAGGCATAATAACATGAGACTTGGGGGTGCGCTGATGACAGAAAGCATGGGTCACATTTCAGTGGTGTCGGTGGAGTCTATCAGCAGGACGGGTTTCACTAGACATGGCCTGCATCTCAACAGGTATGGGAAGGGGAGGATGGCAAAGCTTATAGGTGACAGCATAGGTGGGGGTGGTGGGATCACTCATGGGAAAATTCCTGCAGTAGTGGGTGTTAGAGCTGCACCTTTTTTAGATTGAAGTAAGCTGGTAGGTATTCGTGCTTAAGGGAAGTCTCTCTAACAAAGGAACCACTTTTGACAAAGCTTAGGTATCTGGGTAATGTGGGAATTAGTATATTTCATCAAAATATACAGGTATTAGAGATAAAGTTAGTGAACTGCTTATAGATGTTGACTCTGAAATTATTGGTATATCTGAACACTTCTTAAATAAGGAGGTAATTCAGAGGCTTCCTTTACCAGGATACAGGTTGGCTGGCAGCTTTTCTAGGAGCTCTTTGCGGTGTGGGGGAATAGCCAAGTATGCGAAAAACGGCATCCCATTTGAGTCAATTGATGTTTCAAAGTACTGCACTGAAAAGGTGTTTGAATGTTGTGCAGGTGTGGTTAAATTTACTGGAGCTAAACTTCTAACTGTTGTTATTTATAGATCCCCAGACTCTGATTTCACAACATTTTTGCTAAAGCTAGAGGAGGTTCTTGGTTCACTTTATAGGAAATACAAAAAGTTAGTTATATGTGATGACTTCAATATTAATTGTATAAGTGATTGTGCAAGGAAAAGGATGCTGGTAGACCACCTTAATTCATATAATCTTATGCAAACTGTATTCTTTCCAACGAGAGTGCAAGGGAACAGAAGAACAACCATAGATAACATTTTTGTTCAGTCCTCATTACTAGAAGGGCATTCTGTTAGCAAAAAGGTGAATGGCCTTTCAGATCATGATGCACAAATTTTAAGTCTAAAAGATTTTTGTGCTGCAACACATGTTAAATATAGTTATCAACTGTTTAGGAAAGCTGATCCAGTTGCTGTAGAGACCTTTGTAAACCCTATCAAGGAACAAGAGTGGCAAGATGTTTATAGCGCTGATACAGTAGACTATAAATATAATGCTTTTCTCAAGACTTTTCTCATGCTCTTTGAAAGTTGCTTTCCGTTAGAACGTTCAAAACAGGGTACTAGCACAAACAGGCAGCCTGGGTGGCTGACTAGAGGGATAAGAATATCTTGTAGAACAAAGTGGCAATTATATCAAAACGTTAGAAACAGTCAAAATCTAAATGCAGCAGCCCATTACAAACAGTACTGTAAGGTGCTTAAAAATGTTATTAGGAAGGCAAAAAGTATGTGGTATGCAGATAGAATAGCTAAGTCTCAGGATAAAATTACAACCATATGCTCAGTCGTAAAGGAAGTGGCTGGTCTGCAGAGACAGGCTGAGGATATAGAATCAGTGCGTAGTGGGAATGTCCGTGTTACTGATAAGTCGCATGTATGTACAGTATTTAATAACTTTCTGAATACAGCAGGCGAACTAAATAGAAACCTGGTCCCAACAGGGAATCATATAGCGCTCTTAGAAAAAAGTGTTCCGAGACTGTTACCTGAAATGCTCCTCCATGATACTGACAAGAGGGAGATTGAGTTAATAATTAAATCACTAAAGACCAAGAACTCTCATGGAAATGACTGGGTATCTAGCAGAATACTGAATTATTCCAGAATAAGATTTTCACTCTGCAGCGGAGTGTGCGCTGATATGAAACTTCCTGGCAGATTAAAACTGTGTGCCCGACTGAGACTCGAACTCGGGACCTTTGCCTTTCGCGGGCAAGTGCTCTACCACCTGAGCTACTGAAGCACGACTCACGCCCGGTACTCACAGCTTTACTTCTGCCAGTATCTCGTCTCCTACCTTCCAAACTTTACAGAAGCTCTCCTGCGAACCTTGCAGAACTAGCACTCCTGAAAGAAAGGATACTGCGGAGACATGGCTTAGCCACAGCCTGGGGGATGTTTCCAGAATGAGATTTTCACTCTGCGGAGTGTGCGCTGATATGAAACTTCCTGGCAGATTAAAACTGTGTGCTCGACCAAGACTCGAACTCGGGACCTTTGCCTTTCGCGTGGCAAGTGCTCTACCATCTGAGCTACCGAAGCACGACTCACGCCCGGTTCCGAGTTCGAGTCTTGGTCGGGCATACAGTTTTAATCTGCCATATCTGTAACTTTTCCTTTAGGAGTGGTTGGTTTCTTGACCGATTAAAGTACTTGGTAGTGAAGCCACTTTATAAAAAGGGAGACAGGGATAATGTTGACAACTTTAGACCTATTTCTATGCCATCGGTGTTTGCTAAAGTTATCGAGAGGGTTGTACATACAAGGTTACTGGAGCATTTAAATTCACATAATTTGCTGTCAAATGTACAGTTTGGTTTTAGAAATGGTTTAACAACTGAAAATGCTATATTCTCTTTTCTCTGTGAGGTTTTGGACGAATTAAATAAAAGGTTGCGAACGCTAGGTGTTTTCTTTGATTTAACGAAGGCTTTTGACTGTGTTGACCACAAAATATTACAGCAGAAGTTGGACCATTATGGAGTAAGGGGAGTAGCTTACAATTGGTTCGCCTCTTACTTTAAGAACAGAAAGCAGAAGGTAATTCTCCGCAATATTGAGAGTGGTAGTGATGTTCAGTCCCAATGGAGCAATGTTAAGTGGGGCGTTCCCCAAGGGTCGGAGCTGGGGCCACTGCTGTTTCTTATTTATATAAATGATACGCCTTCTAGTATTGCAGGTGATTTAAAAATATTACTGTTTGCTGATTACACCAGCTTGGCAGTGAAGGATCTTGTGTGTAATATTGACACAGTATCAAATAATGTAGTTCATGAAATAAGTTCGTGGCTTGTGGAAAATAATTTGATGCTAAATCACAGTAAGACTCAGTTTTTACAGTTTCTAACTCACAATTCAACAAGAACCGATATTTTGATCAGACAGAAAGGGCATATTATAAGCGAGACGGAACAGTTCAAGTTTCTAGGTGTTCGGATAGATATTAAGCTGTTGTGGAAAGCCCATGTCCAGGATCTTGTTCAGAAACTAAATGCTGCTTTCTTTACCATTAGAACAGTATCTGAAATAAGCGACAGTTCAACACGAAAAGTAGTCTACTTTGCATATTTTCATACGCTTATGTCGTATGGTATTATTTTTTGGGGTGATTCTTCTGATTCAAAAAGGGTATTTTTGGCTCAAAAACGGGCTGTTCGAGCTATAGGTGATGTAAGTTCGAGAACCTCTTGTCGACCCCTATTCAAAAATCTGGGAATTCTGACATTGCCCCCACAGTATATATTTTCTTTAATGTTGTTTGTTGTTAGCAATATTAGCCTATTCCCAAGAGTTAGCAGCTTTCACTCAGTTAATACTAGGCAGAAATCAAATCTGCATGTGGAATGCACTTCCTTGACTCTTGTGCAGAAAGGAGTGCAGTATTCTGCTGCATCCATTTTCAATAAGCTACCACAAGAACTCAAAAAATCTTAGCAGTAGCCCAAAGTCTTTTAAGTCTAAACTGAAGAGTTTCCTCATGGCTCACTCCTCCTATTCTGTCGAGGAGCTCCTGGAAGAGCTAAAAAATTAAGCAAATTCCAGTGTTACATTGTTGATTTTCTTTATTTAAACTTATGACTTGTCGCCTGAATATGTTTTTTATATTTCATTTTATCTGTTTCTACTATCGTGTTATAATATCATGTATTCACTCGTTCCATGACCATGGAGATTTCTCCTTAATTTGGTCCCACAGAACAATAAATAAAATAAATAAGGCAAGTATAATTTGAGATATCTTGGAGTCCACCTCCTGCTCAGCAGAGAGATCCTGGAGTGCAGCGAGACAGTCACTATCTTCATCAAAGTCTTGATGGTCTTGCACAGGGTTTCGTGAGAGACATTCAGCATCTTGGTGCTTTTTTCCATTTTTGTACACTATGGTAATGTCATACTTGTAGTGCCCACCTGGCGAGTCGTCCTGTTGGATCCTTAAGACCTGTCAACCAACAAAGTGAATGATAGTCCTTAACAACTGCGAATGGCCTTCCATAGAGATACTGTCGATATTTTCACATGGCCCAGATCACAGCAAGACATTCTCTTTCTGTAGTTGAGCAGTTTCTCTCAGCTTCTGTAAGTGTCCTAGAAGGATAGGCTATAACCTTCTCTCTACCATCCGAAATTTGCACCGGAACAGCGCTAATCCCATATCCACTGGCATCTGTGTGTAGTTCTGTAGGTGGTCTCTCATCATACAGACGAAGTACTGGGTCAGTCATCAGAGCTTTTTGCAGCACATCGAAAGAATCTTGTGAAGCACCACCCCAGATAAATTTAGCATCAGCTTTTAACAGCTCTTGGAGTGGCCTGGCTTTGATACAAAAGTCTTTGATAAAACAACGGTAATAAGAACATAATCCGAGGAAGCTTCTTACATCTCTAATACTTTTAGGAATAGGAAATTCCGTTATAGATCTCACCTATTCTGGGTATGGCTGCACCCCTTCATTTGACACAAGGTATCCATGTGTTTTGATTTCTTTTGCTCCATGGAGACACTTTCTTGGATTAAGTTTCAGTCCGCCTTGTTGGAGACACTTAAGAACAGCCCTCAGTCTTGTTGTATGTTCATCAAATGTCTCTGAGAACACTGTAATAACATCTACATAACAAAGACACATCGTCCACTTCAGGTGCGTTAGATGACGTGCGTCATCTGTTCAAAAGTTGCTGGTGCATTACACAAACCAAACGGCATTACCTTAAACTCATACAGGCCCTCAGGGGTGATAAATGCAGTTCTCTCATGATCAGCCTCATCTACGTCGATTTGCCAGTATCCCAAGTACATGTCCATGGTTGAGAAAAAATTAGCCCCCTTCAGTCTTCCTTGGTGCCCAAACAGGTTCCTCATGCGGCATTGTAGGAACGTAACTCCGCCTGGGTCTCGACTTTTTCACCATTTTAAAGGGAAATGAAGGACGAGAGATTGGAATCAATGTCTGTTCCACTTCCTCCCTTGTGACCTCTTAAAGTGTCTTGGTTTTTTGCTAGCCATGCAATCCAAGTGCCTTCTGAACTCCCTCTCTCACTAACTGACGAACGCTTGTGAAATCAGTTGCTTCCTCCACCACAGACATTGATACATTTGTAAGCTGTTCAAACTTATTGGGTAATTCTTTTTTCATGCACTGTCTCAATATACTGGCACCATTTTATGAAGTCGCCTGCTGTCTAAACCACCTTCAGGAGTAGGGCTTGATACATGTCCTCACTAACACCCTTCATGAAACGTGCAACCTTATCTTCCTCCTCCATTCAAGGATCCACTATTTTACACAGCTCCAAGATGTCTTGAATGTAGGGTGCTGCCGTTTCTCCTGGACACTGTGCCCTGCACTTTAATTTATCTTCAGCCTTGCACTTCTGTCGTCGTGTGTCACCAAAATACTTGCACAGTTCCACCTGGAATACTTCCCAGCTTGTGAACTTCTCATTGTTCTCATACTATTGCTTGGCAGTGCCCTCCAAGTAGAAAAATATGTTAGCCACACGGTGTCATCCCATTTGTTAAATTTGGCTATACGGTCATATACCTTCAGCCACTTGTTTGGATCTTGGAAATCATCACCAGAGAACTCGGAAGGATGTCTCATGTGATGGCACACAGTTGCTGTCATCGTAATGTACTCTTCTTCTTCTGTCTCCGATAGATGGCGATCTGTTGAATATGGCTCGAACTCTGGTTTCTCGCCACGTAAATGGCAGCTCTGTCGTGGCCTGATGGGAGCCACTGTGTCATCGATAATGTGCGCTATAGCAAGTTCCGATACCCAGCGTCTCCACCAGAATAATGTCATGTAGAAGAAGGTGTAATTAGATGAATGAAGAACATTATCTTCACTTAACAAAGGTTTATTCAGCACTTGCACTTATAAGAGTGTGGAGCAAACTGCCTCCGGCCAGAACAAATGCAGTATACATACAGCTACAGAACATTCCAGCACAATGATTCTTGACATTTGTAGATACTTCTACAATGTACTCGAACTGAATGTAGAAATTAAAATTGTACAGTCTAGGTGAGTTTCGAACTCACGACCCTCCATGCAGCAGTTTAGTATCATAACCACTACACCACAGTGCTACTCAGCTTCTTCTGCGACAATATTGTCATTATTCCATCGTGGATTTTCCATCGTTTTATTCCGTTTGCTGATTTCTTGATAGCAGAGCAGGATTTTACATTACTTGGAGTTATAACTCTTGGGCAATAAGTGTCCTTTGAATAATGTAGAGATCTTATTCCTGGAAGAGTAGTGTTTATCCTCTGAAAGGTTTCCTACATTTTGTTACTATTTTCTAGCATTGCAGTTTTTTTATATACATCATCATCCACACACAGCATTGCGGAGCTTCAGATGTTAGCTACTAGGTCAGGGCTCCACAGCCAACACGCTCAAGAGCAGGCAGCAGGTGCGGGGCTGTGACCACTGTGATCCTTCCGACATCATCTGGTATGGAGTGGGGAGGCATGTGAAGACTTGACAGGTTACAAAGCTGACACCATGCTTCCCTTGAGCTATCAAATTTTGCAACCAGAAACATGTAAGTCACTGTAAATATTGTTGCATGGCTATAAATTGAAAAAATAAGTAAAAACGGACAGCTGCCAGGTAGTTTTTATATTAGGCTACATATTTCCAATTTCACTTAATCAGACATATTACACGGACAACGATTTTTAATCAACTCCCACACTCTCGATTTATTTATATATATATATATATATATACACACACACACACACACACACACACACACACAATCCAAATTGAACCCTGCCTGGAACAGTTCCATCCTCTGTCACTGCGGGACCCACCTCCTCTTCCTCAAAATCACCCTCTCCAAACCTTCCAGGAATTTCTGACTTCCAGCCTTGCTTCTCAATCATTCTTAAAAAACCTTAATCCTACTCCCAACATCACCACTGCTGAAGCCCAAGCTATCCGTGATCTGAAGGCTGACCAATCCATCGTCATTCTTCCGGCGGACAAGGGTTCCACGACCATGGTACTTGATCGTCGGGAGTAAGTGGCTGAGCGACTGTGTCAGCTTTCAGACAACACCACATACAAAGTTTACCAAGGTAATCCCATTCCTTATGTCCAGGCGGAGCTTCAAGGAATCCTCAGAACCTTAGGCCTCCTACAAAACCTTTCACCTGACTCCATCAACCACCTGAGCCCACCGACACCACGCACCCCTACCTTCTACCTTCTTCCTAAAATTCACAAACCCAATCATCCCGGCCGCCTCGTTGTAGCTGGTTACGAAGCCCCCACAGAACGTATCTCTGCCTACATAGATCAACACCTTCAACCCATTACATGCAGTCTCCCATCCTTCATCAAAAACACCAACCACTTTCTCGAACGCCTGGAATCCTTACCCAATCTATTACCCCTGGAAACCATCCTCGTAACCATTAATGCCACTTCATTATACACAAATATTCCGTACGTCCAGGGCCTCGCTGTGATGGAGCACTTCCTTTCACGTCGATCACCTGCCACCCTACCTAAAACCTCTTTCCTCATTACCTTAGCCAGCTTCATCCTGACCCACAACTTCTTCACTTTCGAAGGCCAGACATACCAACAATTAAAGGGAACAGCCATGGGTACCAGGATGGCCCCCTCGTACACCAACCTATTCATGGGTCGCTTAGAGGAAGCCTTCTTGGTTACCCAGGCCTGCCAACCCAAAGTTTGGTACAGATTTATTGATGACATCTTCATGATCTGGACTCACAGTGAAGAAGAACTCCAGAATTTCCTCTCCAACCTCAACTCCTTTGGTTCCATCAGATTCACCTGGTCCTACTCCAAATCCCATGCCACTTTCCTTGACGTTGACCTCCATCTGTCCAATGGCCAGCTTCACACGTCCGTCCACATCAAACCCACCAACAAGCAACAGTACCTCCATTATGACAGCTGCCACCCTTTCCACATCAAACGGTCCCTTCCCTACAGCCTAGGTCTTTGTGGCAAACGAATCTGCTCCAGTCCGGAATCCCTGAACCATTACACCTACAACCTGAAAACAGATTTCACATCCCGCAACTACCCTCCCGGCCTGGTACAGAAGCAAATAACCAGAGCCACTTCCTCATCCCCTCAAACCCAGAACCTCCCACAGAAGAACCACTAAAGTGCCCCACTTGTGACAGGATATTTTCCGGGACTGGATCAGACTCTGAATGTGGCTCTCCAGCAGGGATACGACTTCCTCAAATCCTGCCCTGAAATGAGATCCACCCTTCATGAAATCCTCTCCACTCCACCAAGAGTGTCTTTCCGCCATCCACCTAACCTTCGTAACCTCTTAGTTCATCCCTATGAAATCCCCAAACCACCTTCCTTACCCTCTGGCTCCTACCCTTGTAACCGTCCCCGGTGTAAAACCTGTCCAATGCACCCTCCCACCACCACCTACTCCAGTCCTGTAACCCGGAAGGTGTACACGATCAAAGGCAGAGCCACGTGTGAAAGCACCCACGTGATTCACCAACTGACCTGCCTACACTGTAAAGCCTTCTATGTGGGAATGACCAGCAACAAACTGTCCATTCGCATGAAAGGACACAGGCAGACAGTGTTTGTTGGTAATGAGGATCACCCTGTGGCTAAACATGCCTTGGTGCACGGCCAGCACATCTTGGCACAGTGTTACACCGTCCGGGTTATCTGGATACTTCCCACTAACACCAACCTGTCAGAACTCCGGAGATGGGAACTTGCCCTTCAGTATATCCTCTCTTCTCGTTATCCGCCAGGCCTCAACCTCCGCTAATTTCAAGTTGCCGCCGCTCATACCTCACCTGTCTTTCAACAACATCTTTGCCTCTGTACTTCCGCCTCAACTGACATCTCTACCCAAACTCTTTGCCTTTACAAATGTCTGCTTGCGTCTGTGTGTGTGTGTGTGTGTGTGTGTGTGTGTGTGTGTGTGTGCGCGCGCACGAGTGTATACCTGTCCTTTTTTCCCCCTAAGGTAAGTCTTTCCGCTCCCGGGATTGGAATGACTCCTTACCCACTCCCTTAAAACCCACATCCTTTCATCTTTCCCTCTCCTTCCCTCTTTCCTGACGAAGCAACCATTGGTTGCGAAAGCTAGAATTTTGTGTGATGTATGTGTTTGTTTGTGTGTCTGTCGACCTGCCAACACTTTCATTTGGTAAGTCACATCATCTTTGTGTGTGTGTGTATATATATATATATATATATATATATATATATATATATATATATATATATATATATATATACACTACAAGAGTTTTATATTCGGTGTAATCATTACTATGCATCATACACATTCTCATGCTATGGTCTGACAGTATGTTTCTCCAATGTGTTTTGTTGGTCTTGGTCTTGAAAACGAACATTAATATTATGCCTGTGACCATTTAGTGTGAATAATAAAATCTATCTTGAGGAAAATGCATGTAGAAATCCAGAATGTTTCTCTTGTTATTAAATTTGTATTTACACTTCCTGTCACAATGTAGATCAATTACATCAAGCTGCACATCAATGTGAAAGTCAAAAATCTTCACTGAACATGTGGAGGAAAAGAGAGCCTGTAGCTCTTTCACAACCTACATCGAAACCAGAATTGTTCCTTAAAATTAAACTGAAAACGTGGATACCATGTGAAGTCAATATGAACGCTGTTTTCAATGAAGATAATTGTGGAAAGTAAACCAGAGTTGATAAATGTTTGGATGCATCTATAGAGCACTCTTTTATCAAACAACCATTCGTGAAAGAACACAGGTACATCGCTAAAATTAGTGTAATTTTTGTAGCTCAGACATATGGCATACTTACCCCGGTCTTTCACATTTTACATTTCGAATCCTTAAATATGGTAAAACGTGTAGTGCCTTTGTAAATTGAGCTTCTGAAAAGTATTCATTGTCTTGTGACACTTTAAACATTTTGTGAACCTATCATTTTCTGTAAAATGATTAAATTTCTCAAGTTGTGGACTGAAATGTGAAGACATTGTCAGTGTTACATAATGCCGACTCGCCATTAGTATTATAAGGCAGCAATGATCCCTATTTCACAGTTGACACTTCTCCCATGCTGTTGCAACCACAATGTATATGCAAATTTCCCTCATTCCCCACCACTTGACAATTGCTTCAATTGCGAGCGAGGGCATTAGGAGGCATGAGCGTCCACGTTGAAAACCAGTGAGTTGTTCAGCCATATGCTAGTTTACTTATATGTTGTTATGATCTTCAGTCCAAAGACTGGTTCAATGCAGCTCTCCATGCTACTCTATCCTGTGCAAGCTTCTTCATCTCCAAGTACCTACTGCAACCTACATCCTTCTGAATCTGCATAGTGCAGTCATCTCTTGGTCTCCCTTCTACGATTTTTAACCTCCAATACTAAACTGGTGAACCCTTGATGCCTCAGAATGTGTCCTACCAAGTGATCCCTTCTTCTAGTCAAGTTGTGCCACAATTTCCTCTTCTCCCCAGCTCTATTTAGTACCTCCTCATTAGTTACATGATCTACCCATCTAACCTTCAGCATTCTTCGGTAGCACCACATTTCAGAAGCTTCTATTCTCTTCTTGTCTAAACTATTCATCGTACACGTTTCACTTTCATACATGGCTACACGCCACACAAATACTTTCAGGAAAGACTTCCTGACAAATCTATACTCAATGCTAACAAATTTCTCTCCTTCAGAAATGCTTTCCTTGCCATTGCCAGTCTACATTTTATATCCTCTCTACTTCGACCATCATCAGTTATTTTTTTTTCTTCTAATAATTTCCGGGTATGCAGCCGGATCCCGTCGACATTCTGCCACGATATTTCGGCCCAGAGACGTCCGGCCATCATCAGGTGAGTACACAACTACTGAAGAGCCCAGGTGCAGTCGCGGTATTTATGCCGAATCTCGCGCCGGGAAAATTTCAGAAGTCACATCAGTTATTTTGCTCTACAAATAGCAAAACTCATCTATTACTTTAAGTATCTCATTTCCTTATCTAATTCCGTCAGCATCACCTGATTTAATTAGACTACATTCCATTATCCTTGTTTTGCTTTTGATAATGTTCATCTTATATCCTCCATTCAAGACACAGTCCATTCCATAAAACTGCTCTTCCAGGTCCTTTGCTGTCTCTAACAGCTGTGAAAAATGATAGTGCTACACCCAATCTTACTTTTATACCTGAAGATTTCCCACCACTGAGAATAATGTACTGTGTCCTATTTGCTAGGAACTCAACAATCCAATCACAAAGCTGGTCTGATATTTTATATTCTCAAATTTTTAGTTAAGTAAGTGACAGTGGAGAACTGTAATGAATGCCTTTTGGAAATCGAGGAACACAGCATCAAACAGGGCACTACAATTTTCTGCCTTCTGGATCTCATGGGCAAACAGAACAAGCTGGGTTTCATACGATCTTTGTTTGCAGATTCTCATTGCCCCCCCCCCCCCCCCCCATTTTTTTGAGTCATCAGTCTTCTGACTGGTTAAATGCGGTCTGTAATGAATTCCTCTGCTGTGCCAACCTCTTCATCTCAAAGTAGTACTTGAAACCTACGTCCTCAATTATTTGCTGTATATACTCAAATCTCCGTCTTCCTCTACAGTTCTCTATAGTATCAATGAAGTCATTCCCTGATGTCTTAACAAATGTCGTATCATTCTCTCCGTTTCCTTGTCAGTGTTTTCTACACATTCCTTCCCTCTCTGATTCTGCGCAAAACCTCCTCATTTCTAACCTACAGAGGAGATTTTAGGTATATAAACACGTAATGATACAAGAGCATAAAAAGTGTTCAAAGAATTCTCAAACAAACTGACATCAGTGATCTAAGCTTAAAGTTGTGCGCATCTGTTTGATGATCTTCTTGAAAATGGGAACGACCTATACTTTATCCAATCACTTTGAAAATTTTGTCCTCTAGCAACATATTGTGTGTGTGTGTGTGTGTGTGTGTGTGTGTGTGTGTGAGCGTGTGTGCGCGCGCGTGCACACAATAAATACTTTGTTCACTCCATTTATATGCTTATGTTTAATTTTACCGATGTTTGGAAAACAGTAATCAAAATGCTGAAGGAATGTGATTAAGAAAGAGATGAACACTGTCTACTTCACACATCACTTCTGAGTGTTTTCACACAAAGTTTTCACTAAACACCATGACTGAGTCATTTATTGTACACAATTTTTCAGTTCAAAGCAAACTTTCTGACATTTTTTACTCTCAGTATTTGGATGTCGCCACCGGATAAGCCATTTATTGTTAATTTTATATCAAATTCACTTAAAGTATTTATCTCTATAAGCATACTCTTCAAACCACTGTGAAGTGCGTGACAGTGCATTGTACCAAATATGTGGGTTCTTCCTCACCATCCCAAATCATATACAGAGAACTGGGAGAATTTCGCTGTATGTGCTGTAAATAGTCCTATTTTGTCTTCCTATTCCCTACAAGAGTGATATATAGGGGCTGAAGAATATCTGTAGAGATTTTTCTCTTAACCCCTTAACTTAGAACCCCAATTTATCTCGTTTTTATTATTTTTACAGGAACTAAAAATTCTGAGTATACCCAGGCAACTTAAGAAAAGACCTTTGAAAAAATAAAATCCTGCTTATATTCATTGCAGCACTGATAGTTAAGTGTCCACCACTAGAAAGCATCTGCTACTACCATTTGTAGCCTGGCTGTCAAGTTCTGGTTGAAGTGTTGTCACAAGATTGTTGATCTTTTTTGCGAGTGTTACACTTCAAGATACATCACAGAAATGTGCCAGTAAAATTTTTAATAATGACGCAAATGTCTCATCTTCTGGGCTCGAAATTCTTCTAAATGGTCGTCCTCAAAGAGTTGATTTTTAAATGAGAGTCAAACGCTTTGTGATTTAAGAAATTCATTGTACATTCTCGCACATAGTTCATCTTGTGTAAAAGGAAATCTGCTTTGAATGTAACGCTTTTCAAACCACCATTCGCAATATTTTCCCGCGACCTGTTAGAAATAGGTTCGTTTCAGCAATTGCAATAAAGCGCCAGATAACAGGCGTCACCGCGCACGCGCAGCTACGATGACGCAGGAAGCCCATATGTTCGTACGTGTAAAACATTAAAAGATCTTACATTATGCCATAAAAGAAACAAGACATCAAAGGATACTTCAAGAGCATTGGGATTTCGCGAACCATACTAAAATGCATAATTCGGCTTAAAATGCACATCCGTATGTAAATTTTCTTGGAGTATCAGTACTCATGTTTGGTTCTTTATTATAGAATAATACGTGCACTTGAAATGCAGCGAACAGTTGAAACTAGCCAATAGTGTGAAATTAAACACTTCGTTTCAAATAAATTGACTGCCTCAGTAGAAAGGATAAATAAAAGCCAAATCTCTTTAGCAAAGCGGCAAAAATAACTTCATTGTTCTGTAAGGCGATTAATGCTTGACTGTCAAAGGAGGAAATAAAATCTGAAACTATTAACATATTTTAGCCTGCCATAATTATGCAAATGTATTTTAATTCTTTTAATAGCTCCTGGCCACAAAAAACCCGTTTTGTTATCATTTAACGTGAGAGGATTAAACGAAGAGGAAACAACAAAATCACTGAACGTAAACATAGGTCATGTGGAGGCGACCCACCTCCCCACCACAACTCTGTCTGCTCTGTGCATCAGCCCCCGATCTACGATATTTCTGAACAGGGGCAATATTAAGTAGTGGCACCCAGCCACACTTCCGTAACCAGAAGCGGGAGAAGGTACTACTCATACGCGACTCGACTGCGCATGCGCGAGAGCCCGCCCGCAACTCCTCAAATGAATCTAATTTAAACAGTTGTCACGTCACACTCATTGGAGGCAATTAGTTGTTATAAAGCATTGCATAGTGTTCCTAAAGCCTTTGACACATTTTACTATTGGCAGATGCTTGTATGAGCACTGTTTTGTTGTTGTATACGGCACATTCCTTTGCAACTAAAGTTTTATTTTCGTTTTTTTCTCCCGTTTTTGTTTTGTTGCTACAGTATTATTGTGCAGTAGCGGGATATAATAATATCCTTTGTTAGAGTATTGGTTCTTACCAGTCAAAACCACAAAAATTTAACTGAAAATTAATACAATGAAAAATTCCCGGAATTCCAAACAATTCCCGGGTTTTTCCCGGTTTTCTCCCAGATGAAAAAATTCCCGGGTTTTTCCCGGATCTCCCGGTTGTCCCAGGTTGTATACACCCTGGTGCATCTTTGAATACTTGACAACAAAATATGCACTTTCAGATTTTCTTCTGTATTGTTGTTTAGGCAATGCTTTCAAAGATTGATGAAAACAGTGATACCGAATTTGACATTTAATTTTATGGCTCAGAAAGTGAAGAATAATGAGCTGTTACTTCATTAGAGACTGAAAGTGACGACATTTCATCAGGTGAGCAACAAATGGTCGCCAGTGGTACGAGATAAATGCATTAACGAGTATACTTGGGATTTTATTATTGGCTATCTTTGAAAGCTGTCTTCATGTGTCTGTATGTCATGTCATTCATTATAGAATGTTTGTCATTAATAAAAAAAATATTTTTTTGGAATATAATTTGAAAAGTCATTACTTAAGGGGTTAACATTGGTTCTTGGCATTTTGCAAGCAGGCTTTCTGTGGGATAATTTACATATATGTTAAAGAGTTGTCGATTCACGTTTTTCAACATTTGTGTGCCACTGTCTTGTGAGTCAAACAACCCTGTAAACGTTTGTGCTGCCTTACTTTTGATATGATCAATACCTGCTGTTAGTCATATTTGGTACAGGTCCCACATATCAGTGATATTCTAATATGTGAAACACAAGTGATTTTTAAGCAGCTTCCTTTGTGAACAGACTGCATTTTCCCAAAAGTCTGCCACCAGCATTACCTATTAACTGAGAATACATGATCATTCCATTTCATATCCCTCCATATTGCTACACCTATGTGTTTGTATGAGATAGCTGAGTCTAATTTTGAATAACTTATGTTGTAGATGTAGGATACTGTTTTCTCATTAAGGGAAGTACACACTTTTAAATTTGTGAACATTTAAAATGAAGTGTCAGTCTTTGCATCACTTTGCAATCCTATTAAGATCCAAGTTCTGAATATTTGCACAGCTTCCATCAGACACTACTTCATTATAGACACTTGCATCATCTATGCAAAATCCAAGATTTCTATTAATATCGCCTGCAAGGTCATTAATAATATGACTTGAGCAGCAATTGTCTCAATACCCTTTCCTGCAATAAACACTACATTAGGAAATAATCCAGAGCCAGATATCAACAACTTTGACCAATATTTATTATACATTAACATCAGTTTAGTGACTTTGGCAAACAGTCACTTTGCTTTATTTTAAACTTATGGCCTTCCACTATAACTTAATTCAGTCTAATCAGCAAATATGGAACGTTTACTTATTAGATCCACTACAGTTGAAATGAAAAACAAGGAATGTTTAAAATAAACAAACTGCTAATGACCAAAATCTATACTAGTGAACTTGATGGATAACAAGTACTCTTAATGAAAATTGACACTGTCACTTGGAATATACTATCTAATCTACTCAAATAAGTTTTTGTTAAAACTGCCACTAAGCAGTCATAATCCAGGGTTTCCACAAGTTTCCCCCAGTGAAATTCCCTGATATTTCCCTGATTTGCAGAACAAGTTTTTGCAATGTTCTCTAACAAATTTTGAGATCTCAAGGGTAAGTAAAGACATAAGTTGACAAAACAATGTCAGGACTTCTGTATTTCTCTCTTGTGTGAGCAAAAGTCTTAAGTACTAACACCAACATCTTTTGTAGTGAACTGTTTCTAGATGGAGAAAACAAGCCCAATGGTATATGCTTTTAATTAAGGCCACTGCTGTTATTTTATTTCAATAAAACAAAACACATCAGGAGACAAATACACGCATTTCCTTGGAGTCGCAAGATTTCAAATACCTTTACTGATTTCAGAAATAACCTCAGAAAAAGGGGGCCTCTTGAAAGGAGGATATAAGGCAGGGAAGAATTGCTGGAACCAGCACTATTGGTGACCGTCACCAAATTTTGGCTCTACTATATTCGTTATTGTCAGTTATTACTCACTGTGTTATGTCCATTATATTACAGGTATTGTGTGATTTTTGTTCAAGAAATATACGAGTATAAAGCGCACAAACTGCCAGCGGCTGCCAAAATTTTCTTCTTCTTATTGTCTGTATTTTCTAATATATGAACTACTTTCGAAGTGCCAAAATGTACTACAATAAATAAAATGGCTATAAAACTGCACAGAGTACTTGCGGTGAGACAGTCGCAATTCCTGGAATCCATCGACTGTGGCCTCTAGCTTACCGAGGTGCACCTCGGTCCTGGGTCCATAGATAAACCACGAAAATCCATCGCATTATGCCACACACAATCAGACTCAGCCTGTGGGCAGTTAGGTGAGACTACACATGACGTGAAGGGCCCGCACATTAGTGGGAAATGATGGGCTTTAGTTCGGCAGGCCCAATCCATTAGAGATGCCCGCAGAAATGGCTTATGGTTTTGGCCCATCATGGGAATCCACTCGTGTGGCCAGCTATTCACATGTCGCAAACAGCATGTTGATAAGATGATGATGATTATTATTATTTGGGTTGAGGGAGTGCTCAATATCATGGTCATCAGCGCCCTGATGAAAAGTCTGCATGTCAATCTCATGGGTGGGGGCAATGGCTGTCCCCACATGTGGAAACGTTTATAATTTATTAATGTCTGCTGTCCTTCCCCACCAATTTAGGGATGAGGCCTGACAGTTCACAAAATTTCACCACTCTTGTAACACTGGTATCGGTATCTGCAAGGATGGTGGGCAGATCTCCAGCGAGACTGAGGGTTGCCCTAATGTCAATATATAGGACACACATAGCCACAATGTGCTGACCTGAAAATGGCACACCACGAACTTCACAGAGTGGTGGATCCTGCCGCCTGAGAAGAAAGCCATGTGTGAAAGGGCTATGCCTGATGCACAGTCTGGTAAGCTGCCCGATGCGCAGTCTGGTAAGCATAACCTCCTTCCAGTGGCGAGGCTGACATGAAGTCCACTAAGCCTTTATGGTCAATTTGAGGGACCACAGTTTGTTGTCTGTCACTCTGTCACCTGCAACCATTCAGTCTCCCACTGACGCATGTGTCAGAAAATGAAATGATGGCATGCAATGAGATGGGAAACTGATCAACAGCACTATCCCAACATGCTTCCTTGGCAGCTTTGTCGGTCATGTTGTTGCCCTGTATCCCACTGTGGCCAAGTAACCAGCAAAAGATCACCTCCTTGTCACGGTGTTGGAACTGCTGAATGAGCAGACTCAGTGAGTCTACTGGATACATTTGGTGAAGCGCTTGTAGAGTGTCGGAACAGACAAGAAACCTTGTATGGTGATGTCCGTGAACCCTCTCCGGTGCCATCAGAATGCCATATAACTCTGCATCATAATTTGCAAATTGTTCTGGAAGACACTTTAAAAATCCTATCAGGGAAAACAGCAGTACAACCAAGTGCATTCCCCTGCTGGGATCCATCTGTATAAATAACGATAAAACTGTGGTACTTACTTAAAATAGAGAAAAACAAAGTTGTAAAAACAAAATCTGGAGAACCAGTTACCTTGTACTGTGTCAAGCTTGAAATCACTTTGGGCTTCTGAAGACACCAAGGCGGCAGTGCATTCCACCCCTGGGTGTGTATTTTGATGCCTGAGAGATCCAGATACTCGAAACAGTCTGTAGCACATATACCAAATGGCTTGGTCGCTTGAGGCCTTTGCTTGTAGGTCTTTCAGGTGTGGGAGCCAAGTTAATTTCAAGTCAAATAATAAACCCAAAAAGGGCACAGTGTCTTGATCACTTAAAATACTGTCCCCCATTGTGAGCACTGGTTGGTTAAAACTCTGATGAGCATGGTTAAAATTAACACGTAGTCCCTCTTAATGGTCAGCTGTAGCTGCCTCATCGTTGTCGTAAGATCAGAGGAAGAGTAGAAGACTGCAAAGCTATCCACAAACAAAGACCATTTGACAGGGCTCCTGACTGCAGAGGAAATGCCACTGATAGCGATGGCAAACAATGTGACACTGCCCTGGCGCACCCCATCCTCCTGAACTTAGCAATCAGACATGGCATCACAATGCGAAAACGAAAATGCTGGTCCTCGAGAAAGGATTGGATCAGAAGTGGCAAGCGTCCATGTAGTCCCCATTCATGAAGTTGGCAAAGGACACTGTACCTCC
This sequence comes from Schistocerca americana, assembly GCF_021461395.2. Lineage (NCBI taxonomy): Eukaryota > Metazoa > Arthropoda > Insecta > Orthoptera > Acrididae > Schistocerca > Schistocerca americana. Next base: position 381,578,377 of record NC_060120.1, read on the forward strand.
AAGTAGTGTCATTTGCTTTTTCGAGGTCAAAAAACACACAAACCAAATGGTTTCGGTGTAAGAAGGACTACTGTATCACTGTCTCGAGTAGAATTAAGTCGTCAAGGGTTGAACGGTAGTGCCTGAAAACGCACTGGGAGTAACTCAGGTGGCCTTGGGACTTGAGAAGCCAGACGGGGCGGCGGCTGACCATCGTTCAAGAGTCTTACCCATACAACTGGTAAGGGCGACACTCCTATAACTGTTAGGGGCACTACGGTCCTTGCCTGATTTTGAGAATGGAATTAATATTGCCTCCTTTGAAGTCCATCAAACCAGATCTGATTGAAACAAGAGAGGAGCTGTCCTTTTGCTTCAGGGCACAGATGACAAGGCATGGCATAATGGATCTCATCAGGTCCTGGAGCAGTGTCTCTGTCAGCAGACAAAGCTGATTCCAGTTCCCACATGGAGAATGAAGGGTTGTAGACTTCCTCATTATGTGAGAAGAAACTGAACTTTCTCATCTCTGCAGTCCTACTGAATACCTGAACAGCGGGAGCTTGTCTGGATGACGCAGTCACAGTAAAGAAGTGGTCAGCTAAAACGTGAGCCATGTCTTCTGGCGTGTCCACCGAGACCCCATTATTTGACAAGGCCATAAGGGGGACGTGTACTACCCTTGCCAGAAATCCATCTTATCGATTCCCAAACTTGGGCAGTGGAAGTGGACCGATTAATGGAAGTCGTGAATTCCTTCCAGGAAGCCCTCTTCCGTTCTTTGATCACTCGTCTTGCATATGCTCTCGCAGACCTGAAGGCATGAAGATTGTCTGTAGTTGAACAGTGTTTGAAGTTCTGCAGAGCTGTTCGTCTGGGCATGATTGCCAATCGACAGGCATCATTCCCCCCCAAGGTACAGGCCATCGTCATCTGAGTTGGTTACTAGACGTGGGGATGGACTCTGCGGCAGCCCACTGGATCTCACAAGTGATATGGGCCACCGCCTCCTGTGCACAATCCTTTTGTTCAAAAATAGCCTGTCGACTGTACTGTAACCAATTTGTCCATTGAATCATCCATCTGCGTGGTCTCCTGTTGGCCACCATCCTAGCCAGCAGATGGACCCACGCTGGGAAGTGGTCACTAGAATGTAAATCTGAAGCCACTTTCCACTGAACTGAGTCCACAATAGCTGGGGAACAAAAACAAAGGTCAATGGCTGAAAAAGCCCTGTAGCTGTTAAAAAGAGTCACCTGACCCACATTCAGAAGGCAGATATTCTCAGAATGGACGAGTCGCTCGATCATCTGACCCCTGGAGGAAATGGTAGCTTAGCCCCACAGCACATTGTGGGCACTGAAGTCCCTCACAAGGAGGAATGGATGTGCGAGTGCCTGGAAGAGTTCTGCGAGTGCGTCTGCATCCAAAGCATCATTAGGGGGGAGGTACAAAGAGCACACTGTGATAAAGGGTGCGACAGCTTTCACAGCAATTGCTTGCATGGCTGTGGTAAGAGGGACAGGATAGGAGTGGCATTTGTCATCATGGAAAACAGCCACTCCATCTTTAGCCCTGTCTCCAGTAGTATTGTCCTTCATGTATGCCTATAATGCAGGTGTGTCAGTTACTTTAAGATGCGTTTCTTGTAAGCAGATGCAGAAAGGTTTCTCCTGGACCAGTAGCTGCAATTCTTCTAAATGTGAGCGATATCCATTCAAATTCCACTGCAACACAGAAGTCCCTGTGGAAGCCATTGGTTAGCGATGGTTGTTCTTTTCTTTCTCCCTCAGAGGCGGTGATTTACAGGGGAGGTCAGGGGGAATGTTAACTGTTCCTTGCTCTCTAGTTCCTCTGACTGGAAGTCCATTTCCTCAGGAGCATAGTCCCCTTCAGAAAGAGAGAGAGCACGCCGATCTGAACGTTTAACTACTGCTTTCTTGGACTTAGAACTACTTTTCAAAGGACATTTTTCTTTACTGACAGGAGGAGGTGGTTGCTTGGGTTGCCGGGACAGCTTAGTTGGCTTCTGATGTCGGGTAGATGTATGTGGCTTGGGTGGTAAGCCTACTGCTGACGGCTTCCGAACAACATCAGTTGCAAGTGCAGCATTTCCCCCACAAATACATCAATACGTGCATGTGCTTGTACTTGAATCTGTGGTCTGAGTTTGTTTGGAGGCATCACACTTAGCGATTGGTGTCTTAAGGGCTGATGCAAAAGAAGTAGCAAAAACCGGTGGTTGCACAGCTTTGAAAGCTTTTCTAGCTTCACCTTAGGGTATGCGTCTCTGTACTTTCAACTCCTTAATTTTCCTTTCGTCATCATAAACCCCACACTTTCTGCTCCACAGTGGGTGATCCCCAGAGCAGTTTACACATTTTGGAGGAAGTGTACAAGAACTGCCAACTCGTGAGCTGAGCCCCCACAATTTCCAGACATAGCTTACCCATTACATCCCATTGTGGTATTGCCAAATCTTTGACATTTGTAGCACTGAATTGGGTTAGGAACAAACGGGCAAACCTCAAGACAGATATAGCCTAGAAGGATATGTTAAGGTAATTCTGGAGTACTAAACATTAGAATAAATGTTGCCGATTTTTCCAATTTGCCATTGACTCTCCTCATATAATTCTGCACTTCTGTGACACCCATAGTTTTCCATTCTTCACTTAACTCCGCAGGGTTTACCTCCATTATATCCGAGCAGGTAACCATGCCCTTACTAAAGTTAAGGTGTTATGCAGCTCAGCCTCGACTGGGTAGTCACCTACGGCCTTACATCCCAGAAGCTTAGATATTTGGTTGGAATTAGCCGTTTCAAGTAAAAATGTTTCATTACAAAGTCATCTGACATTTTTCAGAGACACAGCAATACCTTCCAATGCCTTGTGAATACAGAAAGGGGATATCTTATCAGAGGTTCCCCCTGTTTGCTTGATTACAATGAAAGTGTTATAGCACACTAATGTCCTGTTACTATGATTCTGAGACTGCTTTTTGGATGACTGACCAACTGAGCTCTCTTTGAGGAGTGGGTGTAGGTACTGCCTGATGGTACACCCGTCCCTTCAGGATTAGTAGTTTGACGAGTTCGTTCCATAGGGATCCCACCAGACGCTAGGAAAACAACTGTCAACCCAGGCAGAGCCCTGCATGCCTGAGCAAGCCTTATACAACTGGGGGCGGCAGGTGCCCCAGAGGTTGCCGGCTAAAGACTGTTTTACCTCAACAGCCATTCACCTCATCAGCTCCACCACTGTGCCGCATGGTGGTCGTTGAAGTATCACCAGAGCTTACGGTGACAGAGGACTGATTGTGCTTACCAGTCCGCAGCTCAGGAACTCCGGGGTTGCCAAGCCCTTACTCAGCATACAAATGATGAGCCCCTCAGGGGTTGATGAGATGAGACCCCAGTGATCAATCCATGCAACAGATAACTTGCGCAAATACTCTGAGAATCAATACTAAAGAGGATAGGTAGCAATTCACTGTAAAGATGATCGCTGAGATGCAGACAGACACACAGAAAAGGCAATCATACTCTCACAACTAAATTTTCGGCAATAGCCTTTGTCATAAAATGAGAGCACACACACACACACACACACACACACACACACACACACACACACACACACATTCACACAATCACTCAGACACAACTCACGCACACGGGGCCACCTTCTCCAGCCGCTGTGTCAACAATCTATGAGAATCAGATCCAAACAAACCATTCATGCCTCCCTGCTTCTCATCGGCAGCTGCTAACTTAGTGGCAAGAAGTGGTTGCAGCACTGACTGCAAGCTGAGGGGAGTGGTAGAAAGGAGAGAAGCAGGAGTAATGAGGGAGTAGGGAATCGCCACACGTACTCAGCTGCATCCAGCCAGTGGTGATGCACGACATCTCACTAAAAAAAAATTATCATCTACTGAGACAAATACAATATTATTCCAGTGTCTTTTTTTTCCATATTTTCCTGATTTCTGTGACACATTTGAAATTCCCTGATTTCCAGAGCTTGTGGCAACCCTATAATTAGTATTTCACACAGCTTATTAAAAAAGTAACAAATATGGCCGTAATATATGTATATGAGTGCCATAATACAAAGTGGGCAACATGTACACACAACACCCAACGGATGTGTCATTACACTGCAACAAGCAGTATGTAGTGTGACAACTGTTAAGCAGTCGATAAAAGTTTTTCAATTATAATTCAATCACTCATGACAATTTTAATAAAAATAGCTCTTTGCTAGAGAAAAGGTCTTATGAAATAAAAAGTCTGAGGTCTGCACTGTCTTCTTAACATGATGATTACCTGGTAAGACTTATGATATTTCTTGCTGGCAATGTGAGTATAGTAGCCCTGGTTAATATTTATAACAAAAGTTTAAACACTTATGGCATATCACAACTATCACTAGCCAGATAGCTTGCATAACGAACTAGTACTAGAGCACATGACCACAATGCTTCAAAGCTCCTTTGAAACAGAAACAGGCAAGTAAGAACTTCACATTACCCTTAAATATTACACGCATTTCACTATTTAAGGCAAAAAAATTTAGGTTAACTTGTCACTTACTGAATACAGGACTACATCATAAAATATTCAACAGCGATTACATTCTTAACTTTGTGAATTTATTGAAAAAGAACTGCAAGAAGCCATTCGCTAATGCAAGAACCATAAAGCAGTTGACCTAGATGATGGAACAAATAAAAAAAATTGGACAAATAACAATGAAATGGCCTGTCCAATTCATTAATAACTGCTTGTGTGAGATGCAGATCCTTGAAATGTGGAGAAAAATCAAAGTAGTTGTCAGACTGACATCTTGGAAAGTATCATTCAACCTATTTCACTACGTCATCTTTATAAAGTACTTTAAAGGCTTCTTTTGAACAGTTTTACCCCTGTGACCTTGGCACTTTACAGCACAGTCAAATGTTATTAGTCGAGTTTCAAGGAATGTGTCGTCATTGGAGAAACCAAACGAATGGCTTGCTTCAAGAATGTGTCTTTTCCCCTGTATGTTATATATACCACAATGACCAACCAAGGCCTAACACTTGCAATAGCTTCATATACGCAGACCCTCTTGCTCTTGCAACCCAAGCAAAAACTGACTGAACAAATTCTTACAACAGCACTGATCTTTCCATCAGTATTATGGTACGGACCATCTGAAATCTAATCCTCAGGAATACAGATCTGTGGCTACCGACTCTGATACAGACAAGCAAATCAATATTAAAAGTTAACTGGGAAGTTTCCAAGGAATGCTGCTTTATGTCTACATATCTTGGTGTCACTTTAGACAGGTCTTTAACATACTGAAGTATCATTGGGAAACTCACTGGTAGTAACTGAGGAGCCAATATCAAGGCAGTAGAATCTCTGCAATGTTACTCTGTTTCTCTACAGGGGTGTTTGCATGTCCTGTGAGGTGTATCTCTGCCCATGCAGAGGAAATGGATGTCACATTGCAGGGAACTGCATGATTGACCACTGGATGTCAAATTGACACCTACAGACACAGTTTATTGTTTGGCAGGTACTGCACCACCTGATATACATCATAAGGCAGCTGTAGATATTGAAAAGGAAAAGATAAACTAACTCATTAACACCCTGTCTATGCTCATCAGTTACCAAGATCTAGGTTGAAATCTAGAAGCAGTCCCTCAATTCAACGTCAGCAATAATTATTTCTCCATGTGTTGCCTGAGAACAATTTCAAATGTGGATGAAACCTGCTCAGTGTCTACCACCTGGATTACTTTAGATTTGTCGACCTAGAGATCACTGAACAGGCTAATGTCAAGTGTTTGTAAATCCAGGAACAGCCTTGTCAAATGCATATTTTCCAACAGACCAAAACCATGTGAATGCACAAAACAGAAATGGAATCACTGATGCTGCCATCCATGCCGCCCTGAGGCATGAAGTGATGAAGAGCTGAAGAAGGCTGAAGGTGGTGCAGTTGCTTTGTTCAATTATGACCACAGATCATTTTGTTTTCTCTTCTTTTGCTCTATTATGTAACCTACGTAAATTTTAATTTACGTAAGTTGTTCTTTTAGCAGTATCCTATAATATGGTAGAGTTATTTGATGCAGAATTTTGTGCAGCTTCTGGCTTGAGTAAATTAATAAACTTGTAGATATCTGTATATAAATATTACCTGTCCAATGAGTTCTTGGCTGTCAGCTTGTTGTTCAAGTTCCATCTGCTCCATAACAGCCAGCTCTGACTCAAAGCCACTAGGAAAGTCATCTTCGTCTTCATCAGCTGCACCTCTGAAACATTAAAATTATTGTTAAAGGTGGTAATAATCCATTCCAATGGGTTGTCACAGATATTCCATTATGGAGAAACAATCTCTACATGAGCATATGTTGCTCACTGTTATGAAAAATGCTTAAGTCAAAAGAATTGTGACAGACACAAATACATCAACATACTGAAACACAATTTAAAGATTGGCTATACATATGCATAATGGAATGAATGTAATGTGAACAGTGCATTAATTTGCTTGGAAGCAAGACAAAACAGCTGTAAGTCTACAATATCTTAAGTTTTACAGGTCAGAAACAGGAAAGCATGCAGAGACAAAAATAGGGCAAATAATGGAGGGTATTTAGAGAAAACACAACTGTAAACTTGGAGGTCATGAGAGTTAAAATCTCAGGCATGTAAATAAGCTTAAAATGAGGGAACATAACGTGTGGAGTGATACAAGGATTGACGCCGAGTCCACTCATTTCTAACCTACATAAATGATCCTCCAGTGGCTTTAACAGGACAGTTTAACATATGTAATGATTGCTGATGACACAGACACACTAATCAAGGGTCAAGTTTCAAGCTTAGCAGACACAGCTCAGATGATAGCTAAAAGATCTACAAGTGGCTCACAGCTAGCAGTTTAAGTTTTTATCTTCCAAAGACTCATTTCATGTCATTTTAAGCCTTGAGTGGGCCTGCCTATGTACAAAGTGCGCGAACCTGCTCTATTGTTGTTTTAAAACTAAGAGCCCATACCTATTCCCTCATTATTGCCTCTGCTAATATAGTTATGAATTGAGTTGCCATCCATCCAAATGAGCAGCAGTATTATAAAATGAACAGCAAGCTAGGTGAGAAAAAATTTATGATTTGTGCAACGAATTGCCACAGAATCCTAGCTAGCAGCACAATCCCACAATGAGGCAATTGTCTACAAGATAATTAGTAAACGAATAAGTGTTTGGTTGGGATCCAAAGCAACTGCGCTGTATAACGTTCACAATGGGTCATTAATATGAGGTAACACTTGTACGCAGCAACAAAATGATACAACAAAAGTTTATCCTATAATTATTTGATTAAGCACTGCTTTAGCTGATATAATAAGTTTATTTTATCAATGTTTAATTAAACAAAGACTAAACTTTGATGTTGGTCACATATGCTTACTTTTATAATATAAAAACAGCTGTTCTTTACATGTGCACAAAGTACACTGCGTGACCGCTTGTGTTACACAATTCAGCAAGCAAACAATAACAATCTTTTAGCACAAGACGTACACATCAGTGATTATACACTGAATGATGCACAGTGTATAAAATTTCGTAGAGTCATGCTGGATAACTGTTTAAAATGAAGTCACTACATGGATAAACTAATCAAGAAGTGCTCTTCAGTGTGCTATGCACTTTGAAGTGTCTCTCACTTTGACCTAAAGACAAGAGTGTTGGATTATCTTGCAAATTTTCAGTCCTTATTCTCTTATAGAATTATTTTTTTGGGCAGTATATATATATATATATATATATATATATATATATATATATATATATAAAGGGGGGGGGGGGGGAGGCGAGCAGTAAGACTATTGTCTAAAGTAAATAACTGCACATTTTGTAGATGGCTTTGTAACCATATTGGAATTCTTAAATACACTTCCCAATACATTTACTCCTTAATAGCTTTTGTTTCTGATCATAAAAATCAGTTTCAGCAGAAATCTGATACATACAGTCACAAAAATTACCTTCATATAGACTTTGCTTCCTTATCCAGGATCCAGAATGGTGTTATGTACTCTGGTGATAAGACGATCAACTAACTCCGGCCTGGCATAAAGCAAGAAATTGGTAGTCACTATAAATTCAAAAGAAAATAGAAAACTTACCTCATTATTTATTCTTCCTACAAGTTATCTGAAAAACTAGTTCTGACGATAGAAAAGTTCTGTTAATTTCATGGCAAGGAGCAGGGATTTTTTTTATATATGTATAAATCTGTATGAATACTGTAAACAGGACTCTTTATTTTTATATACAGGGTGTTACAAAAAGGTACGGCCAAACTTTCAGGAAAAATTCCTCAGACACAAAGAAAGAAAATATGATATGTGGACATGTGTCTGGAAACGCTTACTTTCCATGTTAGAGCTCATTTTATTACTTCTCTTCAAATCACATTAATCATGGAATGGAAACACACAGCAACAGAAAGTACCAGTGTGACTTCAAACACTTTGTTACAGGAAATGTTCAAAATGTCCCCCGTTAGTGAGGATACATGCATCCACCCTCCGTCGCATGGAATCCCTGATGCGCTGATGCAGCCCTAGAGAATGGCGTATTGTATCAGAACCGTCCACAACACGAGCACGAAGAGTCTCTACATTTGGTACCGGGGTTGCGTAGACAAGAGCTTTCAAATGCCATGGAATTGGTCCGCCTCTACAAATCCATCGGTCACCGGATCTGTTGTTGAGAAGCGTACAAACACTTCGACTGAAATGTGCAGGAGCTCCAACCTGCATGAACCACATGTCGTGTCGTACTTGTAAAGGCACATGTTCTAACAGCACAGGTAGAGTATCCCCTACGAAATCATGGCGGTGAATTGAGAGCTCTAACATGGAAATTAAGCGTTTCCGCACACATGTCCACATAACATCTTTTCTTTATTTGTGTGTGAGGAATGTGTCCTGAAAGTTTGGCCGTACCTTTTTGTAACACCCTGTATAAAAAAATTGTCTTTAAGAATATAATTGTAATTAAGTAAATATGAAGCTACTAATGACAGATAAACAGCAACTATAAATAAAACAAGGTCACAATGGTTTAGCAGGTAGAGTGCTAGACTCTGGCACTGGAGGTGCCATATTCTATGCTGGATGGGGTGGTGATTTATTCTCATTCCAGTCCTTCCAGGATGGCCCCAGGTCCACTCGGCCTTCTATCAAATGAGTACCAGGGATCTTTCTGGAGGGATAAAAGGCGGCCAGTGCACTGAGTTCATCACCTTCTCCCTCCTTGTGCTGCGCAAAGAAAGGCTGCGTTCTGTCAATAGCCTGGCCGAAAACATAGCTAGGGCTTGTGGCACAGATTTTACTTTTTTGTGTATAATAAAACAGAGGCGGAAGCAGCTCTTTTACAGTAATAGCTTTCTTATTAATTTCTCAGCAGTATATGGTAGTTCACGGTTAATACTGTAAACGGATAAAGTATTTATGATGTCTGTCTTATGTATCTACATCTACAGCTTCCGAAAGCCACTATATGGTATGAGGAAAAGAGTACCTTGTACTAGTCATTTCCTCTGCTGTTTCACCAGCAAACAGAGTGAGGGAAAACCAACTCTCTACATGCCTCTATACAAGATTTATATCTTACCTTCGTGGCCCTTGCGCAAAATGTACACTGGTGGCAGTAGAATCATTCTCTAGTCAGCTTCGAATGCCAGCTCTCTAAATTTTCTCAAAAGCACTCTGCGAAAAGAATGTTGTCTTCCCTTCAAGGATTCCTACTTGAGTTCATGAATCATTTCCGTAATACTCGTATGTCGATCGAACCTACCAATAACAAATTTAGTGGCCCACCTCTGAATTGCTTAAATGTCTTCTTTTAAACCAATCTGGTGGGGATTCCTTACAATATAGCAGTACTCAAGAATGGGTCACACTAATCAATGTGCAGTCTCTTGTACACGTGAATCTCACTTGCCTAAAATTTGCCCAATGAACCAAAGTCGAACTTTTGCCTTCCCTACTACCGCTCGTAAGTGCTCATTCTTTTCATATTAGTCTTTGATGTTACGTCTAGATATTTAATCAATGCGACTGTGTAAAGCAGTACATTACTACTGCTGTACTCGACCATCACTCATTTGCATTAACTTACATTTTTCTACATTTAAAGCAAATTGCCATTCATCTCACCAACTAGAAATCTCATCTAAGTCTCCTCTTACAGTCACTCAACTATGACACCTTCCCATGCACCACAGCATCATCAGCAAGCAGCTACAGATTGCTGCTCACCCTGTCTGTCAGATAATTTATGCATATAGGGGATGATAACAATCTTATCACACTTCCCTGGGGTGCTCCAGATGATACTTTTGTCTCTGATGAACACTCACCATCAAGGACAATGTACTGGGTTCTGTTACTTGAGAGGTATTCAAACCACTCTCACATCTGGAAACCTATTCTGTATGCTCATACCTTCATTGACTGTCTGCAGTGTGGCACCATGTCAAATGCTTTCTGGAAATCTAGTAATATGGAATCTTCTTGGTCCCCTTCATCCACGGTTCACAGTTTATCTTGTCATAAAGTAGCTAGTTGCATTTCACACGTATACTTTGACTCCTTCCACATGCCTAAACATCTAAGGAAAATGGTGGATGAATCATACAAGAAAACCCTGTTTTCTATTACATACTTCAGTTGTGAAAGATTTAAACTTTACAGCTACAATGCTGAAAAGAATCCTACCTTTACAGAGTCATTGAAGGACAGAAGTCCAAGATGTTAAAGATAACCTTAAAGTTATAAGAGTAAACAAATGTGAATGGTCTGTAAACTTTTTCAGAAAGCTCGGTGCACAGCAGTGATTTATACTAAAGACAGTAACTTCTGGAAATAGACTTTCATTTGTAAAACTAGGTATAGCTATTGAAGTATGAAAATGTTAGCATTGTGAGGGGAAAGGGTAATAAAGTCCAAACGTGGAATAAGGACAACTAAAAAACTGCCCAAAGTTCCCAAATAAATGAAAAATTAAATAATTTTCCCAGAGTAGTCAGTTTTATCATGTAGTATATCACAGCAAAAACTCCTTTTCTAGGGCAACTTTTAAAAGCACTAACTTTGTAAACTCAGTTATCTCAATACTACCATTTTGACTTATGCTCCTCTTCCACCCATATGTCAACTGGAAATGTGACCATAAAATTAGACAAACTACAGAACAAGATAACATTTGTACACTAACTGTAGCCTATGAATGAGGTTACTTACCATGAATGTTGCAATGTAAATCAGGACTGTAAAAACTGTCACATTGCTGATGTCATACCTACAGCAATATTGACGTGGAATAACTATATAATGGTGAAAACATTTCTGTAAGTCCTGTGGGTAGTGCTACCTGATAATATTACACCTTCAAGGAAGTCTAATGTAACTCCTCCAGGAGCTCAGAATATAACTGGTTGGTTGATATTTCCTACGAGAGGTTGTGTCTAGATTTAATGAATTTTTCATTTATTATCCTTTCCTGGTTTTAGACAGGAAATTAATATAAACAGTTTTAAAGTGCCCAGACGTTACCCTTCTGCCTATGTGCACTAAAAATGCGCAAAAGAAAATCTGCCATCTTCGTTAAGTGTTACTATATGTTGCAATGGCTCCCTATCACGTCTAGGTAATGTGTCATGAGATATGGATGCGATATCCAGCTTCCTGATGGAGAAAGGGCAATCAAAAGCACAACTACTAATGCTTAGGTCTCAGTTATGAAGTTCTGCTGTCTTTTGTCTTTGGATTATTCCATGTCAAGTCATCCAGGTTATCTCACCCACCATCTCAGATCTGGATGTGACTTGGCTTATTTGTTCTTTGTATGGAGATAAGTAACCATACCAAATTTAGGAAGTTTTTTTTATATATATTGTGATACCAAAAGTGACACTTGTTTACACTTCAAAAATAAATTAACATATTTTTATTTATCATAAAATCTACATGAAATTTGGTAGTTATATAACCTATACAATAAGGGGGTCAAGAGCAATTTGCAATGCTAATTGTCAGCTCTGACACAAATTCTTGGTGCACAGTTTGATTTTCAATTCTTTATAGCTTTAATCTTTGCTGTGCATGAGAAAAAAAATATTGTCTGTTCTGTTTTGGAGGGAATAATAATATTTAGTTGATTTATCAGTCTTTTTTTCTTTACTGATATACAGGGTGAGTCACCTAACATTCCCGCTGGATATATTTTGTAAACCACATCAAATACTGATGGATCGATTCCACAGACCGAACGTGAGGAGAGGGGCTAGTGTAAATGGTTAATACAAACCATAAAAAAAATGCACGGAAGTATGTTTTTTAACACAAACCTATGTTTTTTTAAATGGAACCCCGTTAGTTTTGTTAGCACATCTGAACATATAAACAAATACGTAATCAGTGCTGTTTGTTGCATTGTAAAATGTTAATTACATCCGGAGATATTGTAACCTGAAGTTGACGCTTGAGTACCACTCCTCCGCTGTTCGACCGTGTGTATCGGAGAGCACCGAATTACGTAGGGATCCAAAGGAAACGGTGATGGACCTTAGGTACAGAAGAGACTGGAACAGCATATTACATCCACATGCTAATACCTTTTTATTGGTCTTTTTCACTGACGCACATGTACATTACCATGAGGGGTGAGGTACACGTACACACGTCGTTTCCGTTTTCAATTACGGAGTGGAATAGTGTGTGTCCCGACATGTCGGGCCAATAGACGTTCAATGTGGTGGCCATCATTTGCTGCACACAATTGCAATCTCTGGCGTAATGAATGTCGTACACGCCACAGTACATCTGGTGTAATGTCGCCGCAGGCTGCCATAATACGTTGTTTCATATCCTCTGGGGTTGTAGGCACATCACGGTACACATTCTCCTTTAAGGTACCATACAGAAAGAAGTCCAGGGGTGTAAGATCAGGAGAACAAGCTGGCCAATTTATGCGTCCTCCACGTCCTATGAAACGCCCGTTGAACATCCTGTCAAGGGTCAGCCTAGTGTTAATTACGGAATGTGCAGGTGCACCATCATGCTGATACCACATACGTCGATGCGTTTCCAGTGGGACATTTTCGAGCAACGTTGGCAGATCATTCTGTAGAAACGCGATGTATGTTGCAGCTGTTTGGGCCCCTGCAATGAAGTGTTTGTTACAACACGCAACTGAACGTCGGAGGTTTCAAGCGTCAACTTTAGGTTACAATATCTCCGGATGTAATTAACATTTCACAATGCAACAAACGGCACTGACTACGTATTTGTTTATATGTTCAGATGTGCTAACAAAACTAATGTGGTTGCATTTAAAAAAACGTAGGTTTGTGTTAAAAAACATACTTCCGTGCATTTTTGTATGGTTTGTATTAAACAATTACACTAGCCCATCGCCTCACGTTCGGTCTGTGGAATCGGTTAGTCAGTATTTGATGTGGTTTACGAAATGTATCCAGCGGTAACGTTAGGTGACTCACCCTGTATATCAGGTCCCCACTAATGCTGAAATGTTTCGTTACGATACCTGGTTTATTTTCATTCAGATACATAGTTAAACATTCTTGTGGGACAAATGTTTCAGTTTACTACCAAAACATGCATATCTTTGTACCTACATATTGCAGTTTCCACTTGAAACTGTATTTTCAGCACTACCATTGATTTATGATAAATATTTTTTTCTTGGTTCGTACTGTGTATTTTGGTTTCCATTACAGCTGTTCTTACAATAATTGATTCAGTTTCTTTTGGATAAATAGTTGAAGTGCTTCTTGTCCCTAGGGTTTCGATTTCCTCCTGAAAAGTTCATACAATTGTGACTATATATCACACTCTACTCTTGAGCCATATACATAAAGTGTATGTTCCAATACTAGCCGACAAATATTTAGTTTAAGTTCATACTGTGTGTCACGGTGGTATGCTGGTTGATTGGGAGTTAAGGTCACACAAGTCCCTTGACCCAGGTGCAGTGATGTTGGGAAACTATGTTTTCTGATGATGGAAGTCGATAGGAGCAGTGAGATCTAGGCTTTGAAGGCAATGCTGATGCCACATTTGAGGGCGAATTTATGGTGAAGTGTATGTATAGGCCAGCATGTAGGTTAGAGCAAACCAGTGGTATCCCAGAGCCCCACCTCGCATCCAACCCCTGCCATGAACAGTGAAGAGAATGATAAAGCTAAGAATGTTTCTAGTCAGCTCATTCAGAACAGAAAAATGTGAATGCTAAAAATGTAATGGTCACTAGTTGGACCATCAATAGTAAAAACAAGAGCAAAGTAACAAGACACCCAGCAGGTGGGTGTCCCCAAGGCTCTGCATGTGATGAGAGATGTCTCATCCGCAGCTCTCCCACCTGTGCTCCAGTAGTAATGTTACCCTATTTACCTGTGCCAATATGCCATCAGTACTTGGGCCTCTGTCGAATGTTGCTGAAAAGTGCCTGAAGCAGTCTATTTTGCATGACTTGGTCCACACAACTTTTACATTTCAAATATTTTAATAGCACTTTGATGTGGAATCACCTACAGTTTATGGCCGGATTGAGTATCATTTACTATAATATATGCATACATAAATGGTAAGCCACATACTGCATTCTGCTGATGTCCTACAACATGACTGATAGAGTACAGTAACCCAATATAGACCTAGATTCACAGTAACTAATGTGTACATCATTAACACATTTGCTAATTACACTGTCCTTCGAAGTAGACAGTCATATCATCTACATCTACATCTACATCTATACTCCGCGAGCCACCTTACGGTGTGTGGCGGAGGGTACTTATTGTACCACTATCTAATCCCCCCTTCCCTGTTCCATTCACGAATTGTGCGTGGGAAGAACGACTGCTTGTAAGTCTCCGTATTTGCTCTAATTTCTCGGATCTTTTCATTGTGATCATTACGCGAGATATATGTGGGCGGTAGTAATATGTTGCCCATCTCTTCCCGGAATGTGCTCTCTCGTAATTTCGATAATAAACCTCTCCGTATTGCGTAACGCCTTTCTTGAAGTGTCCGCCACTGGAGCTTGTTCAGCATCTCCGTAACGCTCTCGCGCTGACTAAATGTCCCCATGACGAATCGCGCTGCTTTTCGCTGGATCATGTCTATCTCTTCTATTAATCCAACCTGGTAAGGGTCCCATACTGATGAGCAATACTCAAGAATCGGACGAACAAGCGTTTTGTAAGCTACTTCTTTCGTCGATGAGTCACATTTTCTTAGAATTCTTCCTATGAATCGCAACCTGGCGCCTGCTTTTCCCACTATTTGTTTTATGTGATCATTCCACTTCAGATCGCTCCGGATAGTAACTCCTAAGTATTTTACGGTCGTTACCACTTCCAATGATTTACCACCTATGGCATAATCGTACTGGAATGGATTTCTGCCCCTATGTATGCGCATTATATTACATTTATCTACGTTTAGGGAAAGCTGCCAGCTGTCGCACCATGCATTAATCCTCTGCAGGTCCTCCTGGAGTACGTACGAGTCTTCTGATGTTGCTACTTTCTTGTAGACAACCGTGTCATCTGCAAATAGCCTCACGGAGCTACCGATGTTGTCAACTAAGTCATTTATGTATATTGTAAACAATAAAGGTCCTATCACGCTTCCCTGCGGTACTCCCGAAATTACCTCTACATCTGCAGATTTTGAACCGTTAAGAATGACATGTTGTGTTCTTTCTTCTAGGAAATCCTGAATCCAATCACAAACCTGGTCCGATATTCCGTAAGCTCGTATTTTTTTCACTAAACGCAAGTGCGGAACCGTATCAAATGCCTTCCTGAAGTCCAGGAATACAGCATCAATCTGCTCGCCAGTGTCTACGGCACTGTGAATTTCTTGGGCAAATAGGGCGAGCTGAGTTTCACATGATCTCTGTTTGCGGAATCCATGTTGGTTATGATGAAGGAGATTTGTATTATCTAAGAACGTCATAATACGAGAACACAAAACATGTTCCATTATTCTACAACAGATTGACGTAAGCGAAATAGGCCTATAATTATTCGCATCTGATTTATGACCCTTCTTGAAAATGGGAACGACCTGCGCTTTCTTCCAGTCGCTAGGTACTTTACGTTCTTCCAGCGATCTACGATAAATTGCTGATAGAAAGGGGGCAAGTTCTTTAGCATAATCACTGTAGAATCTTAAGGGTATCTCGTCTGGTCCGGATGCTTTTCCGCTACTAAGTGATAGCAGTTGTTTTTCAATTCCGATATCGTTTATTTCAATATTTTCCATTTTGGCGTCCGTGCGACGGCTGAAGTCAGGGACCGTGTTACGATTTTCCGCAGTGAAACAGTTTCGGAACACTGAATTCAGTATTTCTGCCTTTCTTCGGTCGCCCTGTTTCGGTGCCATCGTGGTCAACGAGTGACTGAATAGGGGATTTAGATCCGCTTACCGATTTTACATATGACCAAAACTTTTTAGGGTTCTTGTTTAGATTGTTTGCCAATGTTTTATGTTCGAATTCGTTGAATGCTTCTCTCATTGCTCTCTTTACGCTCTTTTTCGCTTCGTTCAGCTTTTCCTTATCAGCTATGATTCGACTACTCTTAAACCTATGATGAAGCTTTCTTTGTTTCCGTAGTACCTTTCGTACATGATTGTTATACCACGGTGGATCTTTCCCCTCGCTTTGGACCTTAGTCGGTACGAACTTATCTAAGGCGTACTGGACGATGTTTCTGAATTTTTTCCATTTTTGTTCCACATCCTCTTCCTCAGAAATGAACGTTTGATGGTGGTCACTCAGATATTCTGTGATTTGTGCCCTATCACTCTTGTTAAGCAAATATATTTTCCTTCCTTTCTTGGCATTTCTTATTACACTTGTAGTCATTGATGCAACCACTGACTTATGATCACTGATACCCTCTTCTACATTCACGGAGTCGGAAAGTTCCGGTCTATTTGTTGCTATGAGGTCTAAAACGTTAGCTTCACGAGTTGGTTCTCTAACTATCTGCTTGAAGTAATTCTCGGACAAGGCAGTCAGGATAATGTCACAAGAGTCTCTGTCCCTGGCTCCAGTTCTGATTGTGTGACTATCCCATTCTATACCCGGTAGATTGAAGTCTCCCCCTATTACAATAGTATGATCACGAAACTTCTTCACGACGTTCTGCAGGTTCTCTCTGAGGCGCTCAACTACTACGGTTGCTGATGCAGGTGGTCTATAGAAGCATCCGACTATCATAACTGACCCACCTTTGATACTTAACTTAACCCAGATTATTTCACATTCGCATTCGCTAATAACTTCACTGGATATTATTGAATTCTTTACTGCTATAAATACACCACCATTGGCGTTTATCCTATCCTTGCGGTATATATTCCATTCTGTGTCTAGGATTTCGTTACTGTTCACTTCCGTTTTTAACCAACTTTCCGTTCCTAATACTATATGCGCACTATTTCCTTCAATAAGAGATACTAATTCAGGAACCTTGCCCTGGATACTCCTGCAGTTTACCAATATTACGTTAACTTTTCCTGTTTTTGGTCTCTGAGGCCGGACGTTCTTTATCAACGATGATAATGTCCTCTCTGGTAAGCCGTCAGGTATTTTATCGTTTCGCCCAAGGGGGGGTCCCTCTAACCTAAAAAACCCCCGTGTGCACGCCACACGTACTCTGCTACCCTAGTAGCTGCTTCCGGTGTGTAGTGCACGCCTGACCTGTCAAGGGGGCCCATTGAAAACAATGGCATAGCAAGAGTACAGGGTGTTCAGGAATTCCCGTTACAGTCTTTTAGGACTTGTAAAGGATAGTAAGAGCATAATACTTTGAACAGGAACCCAGGTCCAGAAATGTATCGTTTCCATTCTACAAAAGTTTCAATTCAGATTTAATGCTTCCACGGCTGCTGAGGGAAAGAAAGAAATCTCAGGGTTGCAGTTCTGGTGTGCAACAGGAGAGACATGATGACATATACATCAGACGGTCACATCATTTAACGCCTACCTTGCAAAGTTTAATTTTTGAGACTCCTTTAGAGACAGAGATGCTGGCACAAGTTTTGGCCGCTGTACTAGAAACTCAAGAGACACCAGGTAGGACTGAGACTATATACCAGAACAAGCTTTGTAAGTACAATGCCTTTAACAAGTCCGTGGTCACCACATCAAGCCACTGTTGTAAGGCATCATTACTATTCCGTATGTATGATACACTCGGTTCTTGTCTCTTTTGGAATAATGTAAACACACAATTTTCAAATTGTAATACAAAAAAATGTGCTGAAATGATAAATGGATGTATCATTATGTTACCTTGCGAGCTGTTACCTAATAACTGTACTGCGGCAAGCCTAATTCAATTCCCGAAGCAGAAATCAGTAAGTTAATCATCTGAATTGAAATCATCATAGAATGGAAATGGTACTTTCCAGACATAAGAACAATGATAATGAAGTTTGAAATTACTGGTGTTCATAATTAGCACAGCTTTTAGGTACACAAATTATGCCAATGGCTTCTAATTAGGCAAATTAAAGCAATGGCTACGACTCGAATTAATATTTGTGATTTTTTGTATTATGTACTCTGTCATAAAAACAACACAATTGATGAAAATATCTGCAAAAAAAAAAAAAAAAGGGGGGGGGGGGGGGGGGGAGAAAAACATAACAGCTGGAAAGAATGTATCTACTTTATTACACAGAGTAGTCAAGGCACTTAAAAGCACCCACCGATCAATATGGGGCTGGGGAGGGTGCTGAGGGCAGAGAGCATGGGTCACATCTCAGTGGTGCCAGTTGGGTCTACAAGTAGATCGTGTTTCACTAGGCATGGCCTGCACATCAATAGGTATGGGAAGGGGAGGCTGGCTAAGCTTATAGGTGACAGTGTAGTGGGTGGTGGTGGTGGCGTCACTCATGGAAAAATTCCTGTAGTAGTTGGTGTTCGAGCAGTACCTGTTTTTTAGATTGCAGTCAGCTGATAGGTATACCTGCTTAAAGGAAGTCCCTCTAAGGGCTCACCTTCCAAGGACGTAATGTTTCCAAGTAGAGAAGGAATTGGCATATTTCATCAAAATACGAGAGGTATTAGAGAGAAAGTTAGTGAACTGCTTATAGATGTTGACTCTGAAATTATTGATATATCAGAGCACACTTAAATAATTTGACAATTCGGAGGCTTCCTTTACCAGGATACAGATTATCTGGCTGTTTCTCAAGGAGTTCCTTGTGGGGTGGGGGAGTGGCTATGTACGTAAAAACCCGTATTCCATTTGAGTCACACATCACGACACTGCACTGAACAGATATTTGAATGTAATGCAGGGGCAGTTGAATTTAGTGAAATTAATTTCTAATTCTTGTTGTTTATAGGTCCCCTAACTCTGACTTCAGAGCATTTCTGCTCAAGCTAGAGAGGGTTTTTGATTCACTTTGTAGGAAGTACAAGAAATTATTATATGTGGTGACTTCAATATTAATTTTGTATATGATGGTGCAAGAAAAAGGATGTTGGTAGATCTCCTAAATTCATATGATCTGATGCAGACTATTTTTTCCAAATAGGGTGCAGGGAAACAGTAGCACAGCCATAGACAATATTTTATTTGTTCTTCATTTCTAGATGGGCATTCTGTTAGTAAAAGCGTGAATGGCCATTCAGACCATGATGTACAAATTTTAACACGAAAAGGCTTTTGTACTCAAACCAATGTCATATTTAATTACAAATTATGTAGGAAAGTTAATCCACAGCAATAGAGAATTTTTTAAACCTTGTCAATGAACAAGAGCAGCAGGATTTTTATAGTGTCGATAACATAGATGATAAATACAATGGCTTCCTTAACACATCTCTCATACTCTTTGACAGTTGCTTTCCACTAGAACATTCTAAACAGGATACTAGCAGTAATAGACAGCCTGGGTGGCTGACTAGTGGGATAAGGATACCTTGCAGAACAAAGTGGGAATTATATCAAAATGTTAGAAGTAGTCACAATCAGGCTACAGTAGCCCATTACAAACAGTATTTTAAGGTACTTAAAAATGTTATTAGGAAGGCAAAGAGTCTGTGGTATGCAAAAGAATAACTAATTCACAGTATAAAATTAAAACCATATGCTCAGTTGTGAAGGAAGTGTCTGGTCAGCAGTACAAGGTCGATGATATAAAGTCACTTCGCAGTAAAAATATTTCTGTTACTGATAAATCAGATATATGTACAGTATTTAACAATCATTTTCTAAGCATTGCCGGTGAATTAAATAAAAATTTAGTTTCTACAGGAAATCATATAACTTTCTTGGCAAATGACTTTCTGAGACTGATGTCTGAAATACTCCTCTGTGATAAAGACAAGAGGGAGATTGAGTCAATAATTAAATCACGGAAGACCAAGGACTCTCATGGTTATGATGGAGTGTCTAGCAGAATATTAATGCTGTGCTGCACATGTTAGCCCCGTATTTAGCCATATTTTTCCTTTAGGAAAGGTCAATTTCCTGAGGGATTAAAGTACTCAGTAGTAAAGCTGCTTTATAAAAAGGGAGAAAGGGATAATTTAGATAATTTTAGACCTATTTCTATGTCATCAGTGTTTGCACAAGTTATTGAAAAGGCTGTGTATGTAAGGATAATTGATAATTTCGTATCACACGATTTGCTATCAAACGTACAGTTCAGCTTTAGAAGTCGTTCAACAACTAAAAATGCTACATTCTCTTTTCTCTGTGAGGTACTAGATGGGTTAAACAAAAGGTTTTGAGCGCTTGGCATATTTTTTGAGTTAACTAAGGCATTTGATTGTGTTGATCACAAAATATTGCTCCAGAAGCTGGACCATTATCGAATACAGGGAGTAGCTCACAACTGGTTCACCTCTTACTTTAGCAACAGGCAGCAAGAGGTCATTATTCACAACGTTGATAACGGCTGTGATGTAGGGTTTGAGTGGGTGTCTGTAAAGTGTGGGGTGGGGGAGGGCAGGGGGGGGGGGTCCAAGGGATCAGTGTTGGGGCCACTCCTGTTCCTTATTTATATAAATGAAATGATATGCCCTCTAGTATTACGGGTAACTCTAAAATATTTCTGTTTGCTGATGACACTAGCTTGGTAGTAAAGGATGTTGTGTGCGACATGGGCTTGGTTTCAAATAATGCAATACATGACCTAAGTTCATGGATTGTAGAAAATAAACTAAAGCTAAATCACAGCAAGACTCGGTTTTTACAGTTTCTAACACAAAATTCAACAAAACCTGACGTTTTAACTTTATAGAACAAACATACGATTAGTGAAACTGAACAGTTCAAATTTCTAGGTGTTCCGATAGATAGTAAGCTGTAACGGAAAGCCCACGTTTAGGATCTTGTTCAAAGACTTATACTGCCATTTTCACTATTCGAACGGTATCAGAAGTGAATGATCGTTCGACATGAAAATTAGTCTACTTTGCTTATTTTCTTTTGCTTAAATCATATGGTATTACATTTTGGGGTAACTCTTCCCATTCTAAAAGGATATTTTTGGCTCAGAAATGGGCGGTTCGGGCAATAAGTGGTGTAACTTCACAAACCTATTGTCAACCCCTGTTCACGAGTCCGGGTATTTTGACATTGGGCTCTCAATTTATATACTCCTAAGTGTCATTTCTTGTTAACAATATTAGCTTATTCACAAGAATAAGCAGCTTTCACTCGGTTAATACTGAGCAGAAATCAAACCTGCATTTGGATCGGGCTTCCTTAACTATTGTGCAGAAAGGTGTGCAGTATACTGCTGCATCCATTTTCAATAAGCTACCACTCAAATTCAAAAATCTTGGCAGTAATCCACGTACTTTCAAATCGAAATTGAACAGTCTCCTCATGGGTCACTCCTTCTATTCTGTCGAAGAGTTCCTTGAAAAATTAAGCTAATTCTTATTGCGCTGTTGGTTGCATTTACTTAAACTTATGGACTGACTTTTTTTGGGTTTATATACATTTATTTTTCATCTGTTATCGCTTTTATGTTGTAATTTCATGTACTGACACATTCCATGACCTTGGAGATTTGCTCCTCAATTTGTTCCTACAGAACTTGACATATAAATAGACAAAAATAAATAAAATCAACAAAGAGCTACCTGCAGAATAAAAAAAATAAGAGTGTGGTGGAAAAGGAGAAAACCGCATCTAAAAGCAACTAAAACAACATGCAGAGCGAGGCAGCTCAAACCCAACCAACCTGAACGTGCCCCAAAAGTAGCTTAAAATCTTATATTAGAAAATAAAAACAACCATTTTCATGGGGAAAATGCAGAATCAATTGAACCATCCACGAATATGTCAATATTTGAGGCAAAAAATTTGGAAAGCCACACTCCACATCATGGGCCACAAGAAGGGGGCATTCCACCAGGGCATGTCTGTAAGGCTTGACAACTACAATGCGGGAGTGGCTCATTACGTAAAATAAACTCTGGATTAGCCTGGCATGATCAACGGGAAAATGACATAGGATGACCAATCCCTTCCAAGACGAATGGAAAGAAGAGCACTGTGCAGCAGTAGTCTCCTTTACAGTCTGGAGTTGATTAGATGGGGCAGTAGCCAACCAGATGTCATTCCAAGTCTGACTGAGCAGTCTTACTTGCACCCACACATCTGCAAATGGGATCAGAAAAGCGAATTGGGGGCACGTAATCACTCCTCAAGTCAAACAATCTCCTATTTCCTTCCCTGGGGCAACCATGTGATTGGGGAGCCAAAGGAAGACAACTGAGCAGTGAGAATAACCAAGTTCAGTGAGAAGATCACGAATAGCAGAGACCACATGGTGACAAGATTACGGAAACATCCATCAATGGCCTGAGGACACCTCAGTGACTCACTACATATGAAAATTCGATCAAAGGAGGCCTGTTTAATAAAGCTCTTAATGGCTCTGCTGTAAAACCATTACATACTCCTGGGAATAAATAGTGTTCTTGACCAGTAGGGGATGTAAAACCATATTCCGTCTCATCCACTGTTTTAGACCTGTCAGAGTGAAAGATGGCAGCACTCAGAAATTCCAGAAGAACTGAATGTAGCAGATGCCGAAAGGCAATGGGAACTAGAAACTTTGGGGTCTCGCATTAGATTGGTTGTAATTCACAGGTTGGGCAATAACCAAGATGGGTTGTACAAGAAAACACAAGGAGTAATCTGCAGGGAGGAGAGGTGGGGATCCTGGCAGAGGGCTGTGAGGCACATTCGAACTGGTAATCCCACCCAAGGGCAGGTGTCAAGAGGTTGATGCCCCTCATATGCATAAAGAATGGGATACGTTGGCTGATCAGGGAATTTTTGAATGGTGATTGCACATGAGGCCAAGATGTGGTACAGTTGAAAATAAAGAGGTAACATTTTTTGCTTCAGTAAGAAGATTGTCTGCAGGTCTAGTCAGGATGGCGCCAGTAGCCAAACAACCTCCACGATGATGGACCGGATCTAACAACTTCAAAGGCAAAGGCTCCCTCAAACTATCATAGTCCAGTGAGGATGAGAGCAGGGCCCAGTAAACACAGAGGAGAATAGCATGACCTGCACCTCAAGAGCTGTGGGCAAGAAAGCAGAGTGCATTAAACTTCCACGTGCAATGAGTATTTGAGGAATAAGGGGCAAGATATTCAGCTTATTTATCAAAATCTGGTCCAAAAAGCAGGACTATGCTACAACTTCGAAGTGCTGGGTACCTAAGAGGAGTTTTGGGTCAGGATGGACCATGGAATGACAACAGAAATGTTTTTGCAGGAGAGAACTGGAAACCATGGAAAGTGTCCACAGAGAGGCTATTCGGAAGTGCCTTGAAACTGTTGTTCAACCAAGGTTACTGGGTAGTCGCTGAGCACATGTAAAAGCAATTGACTATGGGGTAGGTGTGACCCGCAGTCCGACACATGTCATTAGCCCATCGGCTGTTCACAATTATATATAAATGGTCTAATGGATAATGTCAGAAGCTGCATTATGTTTGCAGATGATGCCATTGTCTATAAGAAGGTAGCAATGTCAAAAGACCAGTGAACTGCGGGAAGATCTGCAGAGGACTGATGAACGGTGCAGGGACTGGCAGTTGACCCTGAATGCTAATAAAAGTAACATACTGCACAATACATGACAAATCACTTGAAACAGTAACTACCATACTGTAAAATATCAGAGAGAGAGAGAGAGAGAGAGAGAGAGAGAGAGAGAGAGAGAGAGAGAGAGAGAGAGAGCAGGAAAAGCAAATGCCAGACAGATTCATTGCAACAGTCTTAAAGAAATGTAACTCAGTCGTGAAGGAAGAGGCTTACAAAGCAATTGTTCAATCAATTCCTGAGCACTGATTATGGGTCTTCTCAGACCTTTATCAGGTTGGATTGACAGACAACAGGGACAACATTGAATGAAGAGTAGTGTTTTTTGTCACAGGACCATTTAGTTGGCATGAGATCATTACTGAGATGCCCTACACTCCAATGGCAGGCACCACAAAAGAGGCATTGTGCATTATACAGGTTTACTATTTGAAATTTTGAGAGAGTACGTTCTGCTATGATTTCAGGAATCATATTACTACCATCCATACAACATTTCTCAAAATGACGACAATGAAAAAATTTGAGAAATTACAGCTATTACACAGGTTTACAAACAATCATTCTTCACACAAGCCATTTGTTAATGGAACAAGAGAAAGGGGGGAGGGGGGATGACGGCACAGGGACAGATAGTCATACTGGTACCAGAACTACACTCTGCCACACACCATAAGGCGGCTTGAGGAGTTCAGGTGTAGATGCAGATGACAGGAATCAAGCCAATTTATAAGATAAACAGAGATAAAATATGCAGTAAGATAATAAGATAAACATGTCTCACAGTTTCATTAAAGCTTTTGAAACCTTAGAAAATACATTTAGCCCAGAAAGAATATTTAGACGTTCAATAAGTGATCATTTTCAACCAGCACTACACAACAGCAGGAGACAATCACATGTCATAAAAACAAAATGAGTGTATAACACTGTAAATTTATCAATAATTATTTCTAACCCTAAAAAATTTAAGTACACTGAAAAGTACACGTATGAAAGGTTTAGGTGGAATGCAGTGAAGGACATCAAGTATTGGTGTCAGCAGGACTACTGGTAAATTTGATGATATATATATATATATTTCAAAGTAGTAATATTTTCTGGATATCTGTAAAAGAGAAAAGTGATTACCTTTTACAGAGGTGATATGTCAAATCCACGAAAATATAGACCATGTACTACACTGAAGCACCAATCAAATTGGTATAGGTATGTGTATTCAAATACAGAGCTATGCAAACAAGCAGAATACAGTGCTGCAGTCAGCAACGCCTATATAAAAGAAGGGTCTGAGGCAGTTGTTAGATTGGTTACTGCTGCTACAATGGTAGGTTATCAAGATTTAAGCGAGTTTGAATGTGGTGGTATAGTTGGCGCACAACTGATGGGACACAGCATCTACGAGGTAGCGATGAAGTGGGGATTTTCCCGTACGACCATTTCATGAGTGTATTGTATCAGCAATCGAGTAAAACATCAGATCTCCAACATCGCTGCGGCTGGAAAAAGATCCTGCAAGAACAGAACCAGTGATGACTGAAGAGAATCGTTCAATGTAACAGAAGTGCAACCCTTCCGCAAACTGTTGCGGATTTCAATGCTGGGCCATCAACGAGTGTCTGTGTGCAAACCACTCAACAAAACATCCTCGATATGGGCTTTTGGACCTGAAGGCCCACTCGTCTACCCTTGATGATTGTGTGACACAAAGCTTTACATCTCACTTGGGCCTGTCAACCCCGATATTGGACTGTTAATGACTGGAAACACGTGCGTGGTTGGATAAGTCTTATTTCAAATTGCATTGAGTGGATGGATGTGTAAGGAGATGGAGAGAACCTCATGAATCCATGGACCCTGCATATCAGCAGGGGACTGTTCATGCTGGTGCAGGCTCTAATGATGAGGGGCATGTGCAATCGGAGTGATATGGGACTCCTGATACATCTAGATATGACTGACGGGTGACACGTACGTAAACATCCTGTCTGATGACATGCATCCATTCATGTCCATTGTGCATTCTGATGGGTTTGGGCAGTTTCAGCAGGACAATGTGACACCCCAAACATCCAGAATTGCTACAGAGTGGCTCCAGGAGTACTCTTCTGAGTTTAAACACATCTGCTGTCCACCAAACTCCCCAGACATGACCGTTATTGAACATAACTGGGAGGCCTTGCAATGTGCTGTTCAGAAGAGATCTCCACTCCCCTGTACTCTTACAAATTTATGGACAGCCCTGCTGGCTTCATGGTGTCAATTCCCTCCAGCACTATTTGAGACATTAGTCGAGTCCATGCCATGTCGTGTTGCAGCACTTCTGCATGCTCACAAGGGTCCTACATGATATTAGGCAGCTGTACCTGATTTTTTTTTCTCCCCCTCTCTTCAGTGTATAGCCTACTGTTTTGTCAAAAATGCTTAAGACAGTCATAAAAGGTGAATATTACAGTTCATAGACATGTATATCTTAAGTGAGAAATATTGTTGAGCAAGGCCACAGTTGCAAAATTTGTTATACACTTAATGATGGCTTTGACTGACTGTGTGTCATAGTAACCTCCATTGCTCCACAGTATAAAAAGAAATATGACTGACATTAAAGATAAAATGAACAATGAGTAGAAATTAAACAAGAAGCTGACATACAAGTTTTTAAGTTATGGACTACCAATGTACATACAAGGAGATTGCTAAAACATCAAGAGCTGTCCGGTGCATTGTATTGCACACAACGAGTTAACCATCACCGAGCAGAAGGAAAATTAAAGAAATTTAAACACTGCATAACAAGCTAACAAGAAGCGTATTACACAGCTTTGTGAAATGTACAATTGCATAACTAACATGGGAATGATTATTACGTAAACACCAATGATCAGAGGGGCCACAGGAGAATGATGCAACCGATATTAATGCAAAATGATATACTCACCATATTCCGTGATGGAAACTAACAAAACGAAGTTAACCATCATTCCAAACTCAACTGGAGCACAATTGTGTAATGTTCCGAGTGTATGCGAACGTCACAGCAAATAATAATAATTAAAAGAAAACAACAGCAACAAACGATGTGTGTCACAGGAAATAATAAGAATTACAAGAAAACAACAGCAATAAAAGATGTGTAAATACTATTCATATAACGCAAGAGGTCGAGCCATTTAGGTTGGAATCAGATGTTGACACCTACCGGGGCTTTTTAGGACCTCTATATGGTACATTTTTATTTGGAAATTGTTTCCGTTTGTTCTCCATATGTCTGATGCTTTATAATAGGTATCCTTGGTGACAACAAAGCTCATTCAACCCTCACGTACACAAAACACACAGTTTCTACACTTGTTCGGAATAAACACGCGCCAAATGCTATTTACCCGGTACCGCGTTCGAAACACAGTACTGCCAACAATCTCTCACTTTTATAAAACGAAAAAGTGATCCGTCAGACAAAAAATTTGTTTCAAATAGTAATCACCGGATAAAGTAAATGGAATACAGCGCTATTATTTATTAAAAATGAAATAAAATTAATAAACATGTCGCATAACATTATTTGCTACAGTAACAATACAATTTTAAAATTATTATGAAACTCTGGTGTTGCTGTTGAAACATCTGTGTTAGCGAGGCTAGTTTGATTTGGAAATATGAAGTTAATGTGAAGGAAATAAACAGATATGTGAAAACGAAAATGATTGTCGGCGAAGGTACATTGCACAGATACAAAAATTAATTTAAGTGTTATTTGTAATCTTTATAAGCTCTTCATTGCGCCGGAGGACCTTTATTGAGTTACAAAGTGCTCCTTTTCATTAACATTTTCAATATGAATCTGCATTATCATAATACGTCATTCAATCATAGTTTACTTAAAATGAAACATGGGAACTGTTTTGCTTCGGAGTATAGTCGTTACAGACAAACTTCGAGTATGTTCTTAAAAGCAGATTCTCAACTCGGGCTCGTGTAGTTCTTCCCGAGAATATGCCTAGGCAATGAACGTAAATGACCTATTAATGATCTACATACCTTGTGAACATTCACAGCTGAATGATATTAGTTGGAGAAAATTTTGGCGGTTCTGACTAAATGAGTTCTTACCGTAATCAAGTTATTGCCCTGTAGTTATAACAACTATTCACAGTTAGTGAAATGAAGAAAACAAAGTTTTTAAGGTTAATTTCAATATCAACCTGAGTTAATGTCAATCTTTTTTTCCGTACAGAAAGCCCTGAACACATTGCTGATATCATTTACTCCGCTTTGGATCATAATGGAAACGGCTGTGTTCCAGTCTCAAAGGTCTTGGAATATATCCAGAATGAAATACCGAACTCGGATATTTCTAATAGGTAAGGAAATAATGATATAATAAATATGAAGTCTGTGGGCTTAAGGATTCCCTTCCCTGTGAAGCTTCTCTCTCCCCCTACCCCTTCGCTTTCTGTATAATACACACAATAACTACATGACAAATACAACAGTGTGCATTGCATTAAGATGATGTAATATTCACTGTGCTTGTGACATTGCATAGCGACATCATCATAGTGAAGCCAGAAGCATAGTGTTTGTCATAGTCGTTATCACCATTAAAATGACTGAAACAAAAATAAAACAAACTTTAGTTAAAGTAAAATCTCTATGATGTAATAGTCTGTTTTTTCAGGTGGCAATGGCCATAGGCAAAGTGAGTCAATACTAGGTTTAATAGCCAAACAGCTCTACATGTGGTGGTGAGAGTGTTAAGAGATTAAGTGGTAAGCAAAGCTGAACTGTGGAATGGAGTGAATTACTTTTCTGCTTCCTGTATCCTGTTGCTTCTTGAGACCCTGGGGCTGAGTGACTTTGAGTTTATTGATATTCCTCTTGTCATACTCAACTTTCCTCCTCAATCCATGAACAGTGATTGACACAAATCTTCGTCTCCTTTTCTATGAGGCTAGCAGGCTCATGTTGATAAGCCACCATCACTCAGATGAACTCAGATAGATATCAATGCAAATACTTTCATAATTTTGGACTAAAGGTGAAAATTTAACCACCCCTACCACCACTCTCCCAAAAAAGTACTCTTGAGGGAGGAGTTCGGGTTGGTTACACCAAACAACACCCATTTAGCAGTAGTTCATTTATTCACCTAAACACATGCAAGGCTCACAAAGAACTGAACATAGCGGAACAGCCCAAAGACAATGCTTCGAGTACAAAGCCGATGCTCAGAGTCCAAAGACGAATGCATATCGATGCTGGTACTCTTGAGAGGCCGAGGAGGGGGGGGGGGGGGGTGACTAAGGCGTCGGCAGCGGTGGTCCGCGGGAGCTGGACCACGGTCAGCTCGACAGCGTTGTCAGGGAGCTGTGTGGGTAGATGTTGTGAAGGAAGGTTCAGCCACCGAACCTGGAAGTCGTTGAAGTGAGTCAGGCGTTGTTCTGGGCGTGCTGGTCATGTGGCGACAGGTAGGCTGGCGGTTTGCGGGTGGAACGGAGCGACGACAATGATGTCTCCGGTGGGCGTGGTGAACACACGAAGCATGTCCAGGTCGACGTCGGGTGGGAGGGGAACACATTTCACCAGGTGGCAGGGAATGGCGGAGGTTGTGTCATGAGCATTGGATGAAGAGAAACACATGACGAACAGTGTATAATCGCGCAGTATTATTGGGATGTCATGATTATGTCCGGGGGGACAGGCACAAACACCTCGAGCGAGGGCACGTTCAAGATGGGGAGGGGGGGGGGGGGCGTGAGAAGAAACTTCGACAGGGCGAGGCAGGCGACGGTGGAGAGGTGGAAGGGACTGACGAAGGGCCCGTCGGCGAGGGTGTGATTGTAAGTAAGCTAGACGTGGGGAGCATGTGGTCGCTCGATGGAGTGCGTGAGACTGGAGTAGTGGGTGAGGTCAGAGGAGAGCTTGACGATTGGAGCTGGAAGTCACTCGATTGAGTGTGTAAGTCTGACATGGGGGGAGTGGTTGGAGTGTCGTGAGCCACGACAGTGAGTGGCGTGGTCGTGACCTGAAGGGGGGGTAGAAGACAGCTCGACATGAGCAGGCTTGAGTCTGTTGATGGAGACTGTGACAGCTGAATCTTTCACCTGGATATCATTGGTGTTGGCTGAGCACCGGAGAACTAGGTATGGGCCGGTATATGGAGGTTGGAGGGGAGCACGGACAGTGTCATCGCGGAGCATGACATACTCGCAATTGTCCAGAGATTTCGGGACGTGAACCTTAGGGCGGGAATGCCTGGCGGGCGGAGTGATGTGGAGATTGATGAAGTGGCGTCTGACGCGGTCCATGAAGGAAGATAAGTCAGACTGAGGGAGAGAGGCAGAAGGTTTCGTGAGTTCGCCAGGGAGAGCAATGTTCTGTCCGTATACGAACTTGGCTATTGTGCCTTTGAGTTCCTCCTTATAGATCGCATGAATGCCGAGTAGCACATGGGGAAGGGCCTCCGTCCAAAGAGAGTCGTGGCATTGAAGAGCTGCCTTGAAAGTGCGCTGCCAGCACTTGACTAGCTCGTTACTTTGCGGGTGATATGCGGTGGTATGGATGCACCGGATGCCGCAAATGTTACAAATTTTGTTGAACAGGGCCAACTCAAATTGTCTGTCCTGGTCAGTCGTGATGATAGCTGGACATCAGAAGGTTGTGTGTTCAGATCACTTCGGGGTCACCAGTGAGGGAGAAGTTTGGGTTGGTTACACCAAACAACACCCATTTAGCAGTAGTTCATTTATTCACCTAAACACTTGCAAGGCTCACAAAGAACTGAACATGGCGGAACAGCCCAAAGACAATGATCAAAGTCCAAAGACGATGCTCAGACTCCAAAGACGAACACGTATTGATGCTGGTGTCGACCGCATCGGCGCCACACTCTCAATCAAATGAATTGTTACTGGTTACAAGTGTTAGTTTTTGGTGCCTGTGGTGCACAATAACTTTAGGTCATTAAGACAATACACTCACTGTGGTTCAGAAGCTATGGAAGTTCAACAGCTGGAAGAAGACAAGGGCATATCACTTTAAATCTGACCATGGCTAGTAAAGCCATGCGGTGTTCAAACAGACCTTTGGATTACATATAGATTTACTTAATTAGTTGTAATGGGTCCTACGCTATCAGTTGTGAAAATTGCAATGTTTGAGAGGATACATGTGACCAAAAAGAAACAGATACCACACATTTGACTCGGAGGTATTAGTAATTGTGTAGTCTCTAGGTGTTGCAGTCACAACCTGTAATAATTGCAGTGTTGTAAATGGCTGCTGTGTACCACCTTTTGGTCCATATTTTCGCAGTTTGGTTTTTAGCTGCTGAAGTCAATGAGTGTAGAAACGAAAACTCTGATTGTGGTGACAGACTGATCTGTAGCTTAGCTTATGGTCTAGGTTACTTCGGAAGGTGATAATTCGATAGTGAGTTGGCCAACAAATGTGTGAAAATAAAAACCTGGTTGTGATCATGGACTGACCAGTAGCATTGTCCATTTTAAGAAAATCGCTGCTGATATAATGTTGCAGTCGCCATTTTGTTTACTACAGCTTATGCATACTTTCTACATCACTGGTCAAAGTCGACAACTAGTGTCGAATATTTCTCACTATCTGTGTGGATCAAACTGGGCCTAAATATGTTCCTACAAAATTCTTTTCCATGTTCTCCACATGTTTTCCACATGCATCCAGAAATTTTGACAGCAGTGAGAAACAAGTTGCCGACCAACCATTCCTTGGACAAATATAAGTGATAATATCAGATGAATGTGCACGGCATGAAAACATTAGTCCTATCATTCTTGGAGGGTGACTTGCACATATATTGCCGCATGTTGCTAGGCATAGGCCTATGTGCTAGGCATTGATCTACACATTAGCTGTGAAACCTCCCTGATGATGTGGTTGTTCTTCAGATTGCCCTCAACGTATAGTAATAGGGTATTTGACTGTTTTCTGGAAATCACCTTAAATAGTTAATTATGCCCTTTTATGCTCATAATATGCTTTTTTCCTCTTCAATTTCAGTATTCTTTTTATAAAAATGGAAATAAAATTTAAATAATGTGAAAGCCTGCAAAAGTGTTTCTTTTGAGTCGTGATGCCTGTGACATCACTGGTTAGCTAGCTGGTTGCTCCTTCTGTCATAAAGCTCATTCACTGTGATGTCTTGTTTTGGAACTTGCACTTCAGAAAATGTGTTACAAATAGTGTATAAATGCATCTGTAAAATCTCGTGAAAAATTGTTTTTGACTGTTTCAAAGACGGAGAAGACGCATAAAATGTGGTTGCCCTGTACTGGCGAAATGCCACCTCGTCGATGCACAAGTTCCCTACCTTAATAAAAAACGCCTCGCACTCTGAAGTTGTTAACATTGCTTTACCTCTGAGATATGCTCTCCCATTGTTACTAGGAAGGATAGTGTCATTCAGTGAAGTTAAACTCATAATGAAAATTGTCACTTTACCCATTTCATGTACATTGTTCAGTAGCTCAGTTGTTAGAGCTAAGAACCATCGAACTATATAAATGATATCCATATATCTCTGATTCGAATCCAGCTCGAAAGGTAACTCATTTGTGAAACAACTCAACAATCCTCTCATATCAAAACCAAATCACAATTACAGAATTTCACCACATTGATCAAAAACAGATTATTATTTTGTTTTCCTTTCCATTTACATACTTTTTCATTTGCAATAGCTGCTCACACGTCACATTCAAAAAGAAGCTTTTAGTTAATGTAACTACACATTTTTTATTTTATTAGAAACAATGTTTGTTTATCTTCGTATTGTCCAGCTAGGATCCTTATTGTTTAAACTTTTGAAGCTTTATAATCTTACATAAAGACGAAGTAAGTGTGTGTCAGACACTGACTTTAATTTACACTCCCGAGCATAATAGCCCTTACTTTTATATTACCTGCATGTTGTACATGCTTTATATCTCTCCATATACGAAACCTCACCATCTTATACCTCATTGTACTGTGGGTGTATGGTGACATCTTCACTACCGCAATGCTCTCCAAAAAAAGTGAATTGTCTGTATACACTGTAAATGCATTCATCATCAGCTGTCCATTGTTCAGACCAAGATTAATGTAGATATATATGTAATACAGCCCACCATTTAAACAACTGCCAGAATAAATTCTTCCTATCACTGTTTTCTATTTTTGTGTACAACTTTTAAAAATACACACATCGAAAAAAGTTTTGCATCACCGCGGTTCCCAGAACTTCTAAAGATAGACGTTGACTGGATATTGTACCGCAGACACAGTCCCATTGACTGTTCAGAATTTTAGTGGCCATTAATGGTCTAGCAGCAGCTGTAGGGCTGTCCATCTCACCTTCTCTGTATGCAGATGACTTATGCATTTCATACTGCTCCACCAGTACTGGTGTTGCTTTGCGGCACCTACAGGGAGCCATCCACAGGGCGCAGTCGTGGGTTCTAGCCCATGGTTTCCAGTTTTCGCCCACAAAGTAGTGTGTTATGGACTTCTGTCAGCATTGTACTGTTCACCCAGAACCAGAACTTCACGTTAATGATGAACCACTCACTGTAGTGGAGACATACTGATTTTTAGGGCTGGTTTTCGACGTCCGGTTGACTTGGGTTCCTCACCTTCGTTAGCTTAAGCGGAAGTGCTGGCAGCACCTCAATACCCTCTGCTGCCTGAGGAACACCAACTGGAGTGCAGATCACTCTACACTGCTGCAGCTCTACAGAGCCCTTGTTCAATCCCACCTTGACTATGGGAGTCTGGTTTATGGTTCGACGGCGCCCTCAGCGTTGTGTTTACTCGACCCAGTGCACCACTGTGGTGTTCGCCAAGCGACAGGAGCTTTTAGGACGAATCCGGTGACAAGCGTCCTTGTGGAAGCCGGATTGCCTCCATTGCAGGTTAGGCATGCACAACTTCTGCCAGTTACATAACACACATTCATAGTTCTCCTGCGCATCCGAATCGTCATCTCCTTTTCCCACCCAAGGCAGTTTATCTCCCGCATCGGCAGCCCAGGTTGCAGTTCGTGTCCGATCCCTTCTTTCTGAATTGGAGTCGTTGCCTTTTACCACCTATACTTGAGGTCCATTCATGTACACCTCCATGGTGTACACTTAGGCCACAGCTTTGCCTGGACCTTTCACATGGCCCTAAGGACTCCGTTGCCACTTCCTCTCGATTCTTGACAAGTACCAAGGCCACATAGTGGTTTACACCGATGGCTCGATGGCTGGTGGTCATGTCGGCTTCGCGTATGTCCATGTAGGACATATTGAACAGCATTCCTTGCCCGATGGTTGCAGTGTTTTCACTGCTGAGCTGGTGTCTATATCTCGCACTCTTGAGCACATCCGTTCATGCCTTGGGGAGGCGTTTCTTCTGTGTACAGACTCCTTGAACAGCCTAAAAGCTCCTACCCTCATCATCCTTTGATAGCGACCATCCAGGAGTCCATCTATGCTGTGGAACGGTCTGGTCGTACAGTGGTGTTTGTCTGGACCCCAGGTCACGTCAGAATCCCAGGCAACGAACTTGCTGACAGGCTGGCCAAAAAGGCTACCCGGAAAACGCACATGGAGATTGGCATCTCTGCAACTGATCTGCATTCCGTACTACACCGCAAGGTTTTGCGGCTTTGGGAAACGAAATGGCATAACCTCAGCACGCACAACAAACCGTGCCATTAAGGATACTATGAATGTGTGGCAGTCCTCCATGCAGGCCCCTCACAGGGACTCTGTGGTTCTCTGCCAGCTCTGTATTGGCCATGCTTGGGTGACATACGGTTATTTTATGTGCTGTGATGACCCACCTCATTGTCGTTGTGGCGCCCGGCTGACAGTGGCCCACATCTTGCTGAGCTGTCCTTCTTTGGCTGCCCTGCGACGGACTCTTCAGTTAGTAGACTCGTTGCCATTACTTTTAGCTGACAACGCCTCATCGGCTAATTTAGTTTTACATTTTATATGCGTTAGTGGGTTTTATCATTCTGTGTAAGATTTAGCGCATGTCCTTTGTCCCTTTGTGTTCTCCACTCTGATACTTTTAGGGTGGATGTTTTAATGTGTTGCAGAGTGGCAGGCTTTTCCTTTTTATTCTCGTGGTCGGTAGCCACAGTCATCTGCTGTCTTGTTTTTACCCCACCAGGAAGGAGGTTCACTGCTCGTGTTGTCTGTAGTTCAACCATGCCTAGACCATCAATACCATAGTACAATCGCGACCGCAATGTTGCTTTGTGCCAGGAACGGCTCTCAACAGGGGAAGTCTCCAGATGTTTCGAAGTGAACCAAAGCGATGTTGTTCGGATGTGGAGGAGATACAGAGAGAGACAGGAACTGTCAATGACATGCCTCGCTCAGGCCGCCCGAGGGTTACTACTGCAGTGAATGACTGCTACCTACGGATTATGGCTCAGAGGAACTCTGACAGGAAAGCCATCATGTTGAACAATGCTTTTCGTGCAGTCACAGGATGTCGTGTTATGACTCAAACTGTGCGCAATAGGCTGCATGATGCACAACTTCACTCCCAACGTCCAAGAGGAGGTCCATCCTCGCAACCACGACACCATGCAGCGCGGTACAGATGGGTCCAACAACATGCCGAATGAACCGCTCAGTATTGGTATCACATTCTCTTCAGCAATGAGTATCGTGAATACCTTCAATCAGACAATCGTCAGAGATGTGTTTGGAGGCAACCCAGTCAGGCTGAAAGCCTTAGACACACTGTCCAGTGAGTGCAGCAAGGTGGAGGTTCCCTGCAGTTGTGAGGTGGCATTATGTGGTGCCGACATACACTACTGGTGGTCATGGAAGGCGTCATAACACCTGTACGATACATGAACGTTGGTGCGATACGTGAATGCCATCCTCCGACCGATAATGCAAGCATATCGGCAGCTTATTGGCAAGGCATTCGTCTTTATGGACGACAATTCGTGTCCCCATCGTACACATCTTGCGAATGACTGCCTTCAGGATAAAGACAACACTCAACTAATGTGGCCAGCATGTTCTCTAGACATGAACCCTGTTGAACATGCCTGGGATAGATTGTAAATGGCTGTTCATGGACGACGTGACCCACCAACCACTCTGAGTCATCTGCGCCGAATCGCCATTGAGGAGTGGGAAAATCTGGACCAACAGTACCTTGATGAACTTGTGGATAGTATGCCATGACGAATACAGACATGCATCAGTGCAAGAGGATGTGCTACTGGGTATTAGAGGTATCAGTGTGTGAAGCAGGCTGGACCACCACCTCTGAAGGTCTCGCTGTATGGTGGTACAACATACAATGTGCAGTTTTCATGAGCAATAAAAAAGGGCGGAAATGATGTTTATGTTGATCTCTATTCTAATTTTCTGTACAGATTGCAGGACTCTCTCCGAACTGAGGTGATGAAATTTTTTTTTTTTTTTTTTTTTTTTTCTTCTGTATACGACCCTACCAGGATTTGAACCCACGTACTTCTCAACAGCAATCAAATGCACCATCTGTTCCACCATAGAAAACCCGATCATAGGTGTGTGTCTGCCAAGTATCTTATATAGAGAAAATCAGCTCCAAGATTTGCCAAGAATAATTTTATTGTGCTTTGGGTCCTAGGTCATGACCGATAATCGATGATCTATAAGATATGGATCCATTAGCAAAACTTTTACAATTCCTTAGTTTTGAGTGAGGTAACTATGTTGCAGGGAGAAAGGAAAGAATGTCCCTTGTTGCACAAATCAACGGTCTAAATGGTTGGAGCATAAACACATTAACTATCAGAAGGTTTCCACATCACCAGAGATTCAACCAGTAGCAGAGCGTTTACGATCAAATGACTGACCTTGATATTTAATTGTTTTTAACGTTTAATTACATAAAAGTGACAGATCTTTTGTAAGAATATTGACTGTAAATGCTACTTGAATGTTATAATCAGAGTAACAACAAATGAGTGATGCCCGAAATATGCTTAATTTTTTCCATTGTGTCAGCCAACAAAGTAGCTGCCATAGTAGTGCGAATGTGGATGTTGTCATAGAACTTATTGAAATGGAAGTAGTCCAGAAACACTACATGTTACCACTGAGCATGCCACTATGTTTAACTAAGCTAGCATTTCCATTAAAATTTAACTGATGGATATTTGCATTAAACCTCCACGGTCATGTGAAAGAGTACTGCTAGGACTGCATGTACACTAAATCTGTGAGATCATAATCACTTATTGGTAGTACACTGTTCTATGCATTCTCTGAGTTTCTATCCATCTATGCTATTTTTTCTGGTTGTAGCAGTTTTCACAAATGTTATGCTGCTGTCTCATCAGAAAGTGATTGCACGGGGAGATAGAGCTTCTCAAAGTTAACAAAGTATTGCTGCAGATAACAGCATAGTGAACCATGGACCTTGCCGTTGGTGAGGAGGCTTGCATGCCTCAGCGATACAGATAGCCGTACCGTAGGTGCAACCACAACGGAGGGGTATCTGTTGAGAGACCAGACAAACGTGTGGTTCCTGAAGAGGGCCAGCAGCCTTTTCAGTAGTTGCAGGGGCAACAGTCTGGATGATTGACTGATCTGGCCTTGTAACACTAACCAAAACGGCCTTGCTGTGCTGGTACTGCGAACGACTGAAAGCAAGGGGAAACTACGGCCGTAACTTTTCCCGAGGGCATGCAGCTTTACTGTATGGTTAAATGATGATGGCGTCCTCTTGGGTAAAACATTCCAGAGGTAAAATAGTCCCCCATTCGGATCTCCGGGCGGGGACTACTCGAGAGGATGTCGTTATCAGGAGAAAGAAAACTGGCGTTCTGTGGATTGGAGCGTGGAATGCCAGACCCCTTAATCGGGCAGGTAGGTTAGAAAATTTAAAAAGGGAAATGGATAGATTAAAGTTAGATATAGTGGGAATTACTGAAGTTTGGTGTCAGGAGGAACAATACTTCTGGTCAGGTGACTACAGGGTTATAAACACAAAATCAAATAGGGGTAATGCAAGAGTAGGTTTAATAATGAATAAAAAAATAGGAGTGCGGGTTAGCTACTACAAACAGCATAGTGAGCGCATTATTGTGGCCAAGATAGATACGAAGCCCACACCTACCACAGTAGTACAAGTTTATATGCCAACCAGCTCTGCAGATGACGAAGAAATTGAAGAAATGTATGATGAAATAAAAGAAATTATTCAGATAGTGAAGGGAGATGGAAATTTAATAGTCATGGGTGACTGGAATTCATCAGTAGGAAAAGGGAGAGAAGGCAACATAGTAGGTGAATATGGATTGGGGGTAAGAAACGAAAGAGGAAGCCGCCTGGTAGAATTTTGCACAGAGCACAACCTTATCATAGCTAACACTTGGTTCAAAAATCATAAAAGAAGATTGTATACATGGGAGAAGCCTGGAGATACTGACAGGTTTCATATAGATTATGTAATGGTAAGACAGAGATTTAGGAACCAGGTTTTAAATTGTAAGACATTTCCAGGGGCAGATGTGGACTCTGACCACAATCTGTTGGTTATGAACTGTAGATTAAAACTGAAGAAACTGCAAAAAGATGGGAATGTAAGGAGATGGGACCTGGATAAACTGACTAAACCAGAGGTTGTACAGAGTTTCAGGGAGAGCATAAGGGAACAATTGACAGGAATGGGGGAAAGAAATACGGTAGAAGAAGAGTGGGTAGCTTTGAGGGATGAAGTGGTGAAGGTAGCAGAGGATCAAGTAGGTAAAAAGACGAGGGCTAGTAGAAATCCTTGGATAACAGAAGAAATATTGAATTTAGTTGATGAAAGGAGAAAATATAAAAATGCAGTAAATGAAGCAGGCAAAAAAGGAATACAAATGTCTCAAAAATGAGATCGACAGGAAGTGCAAAATGGCTAAGCAGGGATGGCTAGAGGACAAATGTAAGGATGTAGAGGCGTATCTCACTAGGGGTAAGATAGATACTGCCTACAGGAAAATTAAACAGACCTTTGGAGAGAAGAGAACCACTTGTATGAATATCAAGAGCTCAGATGGTAACCCAGTTCTAAGCAAAGAAGGGAAGGCAGAAAGGTGGAAGGAGTATATAGAGGGTTTATACAAGGGCAATGTACTTGAGGACAATATTATGGAAATGGAAGAGGATGTAGACGAAGACGAAATGGGAGATAAGATACTGCGTGAAGAGTTTGACAGAGGACTGAAAGACCTGAGTCGAAACAAGGCCCCGGGAGTAGACAACATTCCATTAGAACTACTGATGGCTTTGGGAGAGCCAGTCATGACAAAACTCTACCATCTGGTGAGCAATATGTATGAGACAGGCGAAATACCCTCAGACTTCAAGAAGAATATAATAATTCCAATCCCAAAGAAAGCAGGTGTTGACAGATGTGAAAATTACCGAACTATCAGTTTAATAAGTCACGGCTGCAAAATACTAACACAAATTCTTTACAGACAAATGGAAAAACTAAGAGAAGCCGACCTCGGGGAAGATCAGTTTGGATTCCGTAGAAATATTGGAACTCATGAGGCAATACTGACCCTACGACTTATCTTAGAAGCTAGATTAAGGAAAGGCAAACCTACGTTCCTAGCATTTGTAGACTTAGAGAAAGCTTTTGACAATGTTAACTGGAATACTCTCTTTCAAATTCTGAAGGTGGCAGGGGTAAAATACAGGGAGCGAAAAGCTATTTACAATTTGTACAGAAACCAGATGGCAGCTATAAGAGTCGAGGGACATCAAAGGGAAGCAGTGGTTGGGAAGGGAGTGAGACAGGGTTGTAGCCTCTCCCCGATGTTGTTCAATCTGTATATTGAGCAAGCAGTAAAGGAAACAAAAGAAAAATTCGGAGTAGGTATTAAAATCCATGGAGAAGAAACAAAACTTTGAGGTTCGCCGATGACATTGTAAAGGACTTGGAAGAGCAGTTGAACGGAATGGATAGTGTCTGGAAATGAGGGTATAAGATGATCATCAACAAAAGCAAAACAAGGATAATGGAATGTAGTCGAATTAAGTCGGGTGATGCTGAGGGAATTAGATTAGGAAATGAGACACTTAAATTAGTAAAGGAGTCTTGCTATTTGGGGAGCAAAATAACTGATGATCATCGAAGTAGAGAGGATATAAAATATAGACTGGCAATGGCAAGGAAAGCATTTCTGAGGAAGAGAAATTTGTTAACATCGAGTATAGATTTAAGTGTCAGGAAGTCGTTTCTGAACGTATCTGTATGGAGTGTAGCCATGTATGGAAGTGAAACATGGGCGATAAATAGTTTGGACAAAAAGAGAATAGAAGCTTTCGAAATGTGGTGCTACAGAAGAATGCTGAAGATTAGATGGGTAGATCACATAACTAATGAGGAAGTATTGAATAGGATTGGGGAGAAGGGACGTTTGTGGCACAACTTGACCAGAAGAAGGGATCGGTTGGTAGGACATGTTCTGAGGCATCAAGGGATCACCAATTTAGTATTGGAGGGCAGCGTGGAGGGTAAAAATCGTAGAGGGAGACCAAGAGATGAATACACTAAGCAGATTCAGAAGGATGTAGGTTACAGTAGGTACTGGGAGATGAAGAAGCTTGCACAGGATAGAGTAGCATGGAGAGTTGCATCAAACCAGTCTCAGGACTGAAGACCACAACAACAACAACAAGAACAACAATAAAATAAACTGTATCACCATTGAAGTATGGTATAACTCAGTTTCAAAGAGAGGAGTTATCACTGCCCAGCAATGTTCATGCAAGGTGACTGTTAGCAGACTAGTTCACTTTGGCATTCATTCATTCATTCATTCATTCTTTGTGTTCCGTAGATCCCCTGAAGAAGGAGAAACTTCAGGGATGTGGAATGAGACAGGATATACATTAACATAGGAGAGACATATCATTGAAATGTAATACGTATTCAGTATTAACAATAAACCATCACTATATTGCTCTATGCTGTACTTGCTTATATCATCTAAATGTAATGGAATAAATTAATAAGAAAGCTGCTTTGTTCTGAATTACTTGTGACTGATGTTTATATGCCATTAATAGCTTAATATTTATTTGTTTATAATGTTATTTTTCAAAGAAAATATTTTTCAGAGCTATAAATACTTAGTTCCGTTTACAGCACATCAGTGCCTGTCATACTGCCTTATAATAAATGCTGCTACTTACTATGTAGCTAACAGAAATTTGAAATCTGTGAATTTGGATACTCAGATAAGACTCATGCTCAACTCAGTACTGAGGACTATGCCAGGGTGAAATGAGATCTGATTTATGGTCTGGCACTTGGTCGGGAGCAACTTCTGGTGCAAACTTCTGCTTGGTTGGGCGGCATCCTTTATAGACAAACAGCAAATGAGTATTTCCATGAAGATCAGCAGGCCTGCACATGATTTGTGTAAAACGAATCAGTGCCTCCAGTGGCGATGATAATTGTTGTGTCTTTTGTGTCTTCAGCAGCAAAGCTGGCACCACATATTACCAGGGCTGCTGCGGGAGATGAGGCTGACACAAAATATGATGTTCTTACGTTACGGTCGTACTGTTTATCCTGCATCTCCCACGGTGGAGTCGGCAGCAGCCTAAAGAGGCATTCATTGTCTGTGTTGCATAACAGTGGATTGCTGGGGGAACAATACCCAGCCCTTCTTAAAAAGAAGAAACAGCAAAGCCAGTGTGGAGGCAAAGGGTGCCACCAGGAGGAAGAGACAGCCTGGGATTGGCGATCCAGCTTTGACAGGTATCAGTGGCTGGTGAGAGAAAATGCTTGAGCAACAGCAGCTGACTGAGACGCGACAATGTGAACGGTCTGATGATGCATCCAGTGTAACACCGAATGTGGCCAACAAGAAAGAGCTGCCATGACTGGGGACCTATGCAAGGTTATCATGAAGTAAGGCAACCCGGTCACCAGAAGGTGGTGACGGTGATGAAACCAGGTGCAGCCCTCGGTGTTGTGCATCAGTACTTCCATCAGTGCCCCACCATGTGCCGGAGCAAAAAAAACATGTAGTGGTATCGAAGACTTAACCCATGGCTATATGGTAGGAGATAACAATGAGAAGTCAGCTCCCTGGGCACCTGACAAGGGGAGCTATGAAGGAACTGTTAGAGGCAGATGATGGAACAGTGGGTCTTCAATAGGACACAGATGCACTTCACTAGGAAGATGGTGGGCCACAATAATTACCATCGTGATACCTTCCTCACATTGCTGCATTTTAATGATCACTAAATCCTTAGAGCAGAAATCTATCATTGGC
Organism: Schistocerca americana; assembly: GCF_021461395.2. Lineage (NCBI taxonomy): Eukaryota > Metazoa > Arthropoda > Insecta > Orthoptera > Acrididae > Schistocerca > Schistocerca americana. The sequence continues at coordinate 381,620,873 of NC_060120.1, forward strand.
ATGAAAGAAACATTTCTTACATAGATGCATGTTCTGGAGTTTCTTGGATTTATAGCATAGATCAGCTTACCTCCAGTGCCACCGAGGCCTGATACACCCCGTTTATTAAATAGGGTTCTGGTATCAGGGCCACGTCTGCTTCCTGCCTCCTGCCTCCACAGGCAGTGACTCAGGGCAGCAGAGGCTCCTTGATGTACATTTACCGTTCTGCAGATTAATCTGCAGCACCTCCAGTCTCTATCTTGCTGCCATCTTTGAGGTCTCTGAAAACCCCGACGGTGACCTGCAAGAACTCTAAAAACTGTTTCGGGTCCTGCTCCCACATCGCCTTCAGGGACTTCTCTCCGACCTCCACTACCAGTATTGGTCCTTACAGTGCAACCTCCTGGTTGATCACTCTCCAATCTTGTGTCAAAACTTTTGGGTTCTGGGCCCCTATTTTCCGGAACTGTATCTTAGAAGAGACTTCCTTAAGGATCTTTGGTACCCATATTGATATCTTGTGGTCTTAAGAAGCTCCGCTGCCATCTTAACCAGCAACTTCGCATTTTTCCACGGGGATATCGTGGGCACCTTGTCCTTAAGCCATTCGACCATGTGCACCCACTCACAGACAAAAATGAGGGCACCACGATCTAGATAGACCCTGAAACTTCCTGGCAGATTAAAACTGTGTGCCTGACCGAGACTCGAACTCGTGACCTTTGCCTTTCGCGGGCAAGTGCTCTATCATCTGAGCTAGCTTCTGTAAAGTTTGGAAGGTAGGAGACGAGATACTGGCAGAATTAAAGCTGTGAGGACCAGGCGTGAGTCGTGCTTTAGTAGCTCAGATGGTAGAGCACTTGCCCGCGAAAGGTGAAGGTCCCGAGTTCGAGTCTCGTTCGGGCACACAGTTTTAATCTGCCAGGAAGTTTCGTATCAGCGCACGCTCCGCTGCAGAGTGAATATCTCATTCTAGATAGACCTTCCTGAAGTTGGGTCCTGGGCCAGCATCCCCCCCCCCCCCCCCCACCAATCTTTTCAAAGATGCCTTGATGTACATTACCTTTCCACTTACAGGCAATGATTTATACAGAGTGGACAAGATATTGCATAAAATGTCACTGCAGTCAGCATCTACTCTTACATATATTGCCCCACCATCACCATCACAGTAACAGCAGTAGCAGCAATGGCAACAACAACAACCAAAAATAGCCGTGGGAGAAATGGTGATACTCTCAAATCATTGGCCACTACATCTACATTTACATTTACAGCTACACAGATACTCCGCAAGCCACCATGCGGCCTGTGGCGGAAGGTACTCTGCACCACTACTAGTCATTTCCTTTCCTGCTCCACTCACATCTACATGCCTCCATATGAGCCCTAATTTCTCATATCTTAACTTCGTGGTCCTTACTCATATTGTATGTTGGTGGCAGTAGAATTGTTCTGCAGTCAGCTTCGAATGACAGTTCTCTTAATGTTCAATAGTGTTCCTCGAAAAGAATGTTTCCTTCCCTCCATCAATTCCCATTCGAATTCCTGAAGCATATTGTTCAAACCTACGGCAAAAAATCTAGCAGCTTGCCTTTGAATTACTTTGATCTGACCTGGTGTAATTCCCAAACGCACAAGCAATACTCAAGAATGGGCTGCACTAGTGTCTTACATGCGGTCTACTTTAGAGATCTGTACCAATTTCTCCTGCTGTGAGGTGATGGCCACCAGTGGATAACCTTCCTGGATAACTGCTATCCTAAAAACCGAGACTGCAGTACTGTAGGTCTGTTTCCATATTTCTTGCCTTGGTTTTTTCTGGACTTGCTTATCCAGGGAGTTGTGAATCTCTGATTTCTCCCTTATCCGCTTGCTACTTGTCTTTGACGTAGTGGGGGTCTGCGTATCCCCTTCAACCTGATTGAGTTTCTTCCTGGGGGTCTTAGGTTCAAGTCCCTTGAATTCCCCCGACTTGTCTTTAGGAAGCCATTCTTTCCCTTCCTTTTCCCTCTGTTCTCTGAGTAGTTTCCTCCTCTGGGCCCCAGACAAGCCTTTGACCTTAATCTGGTCTAGCTTCTCGGTTACAGTTCCCACTTCTGGCTCAGGTCTAGACTCTGATTCAGTAGCGGGAACGCCTTCCATCGGTACTGACCCCAATGTTTGGATATCTGAGGTCTCAGTTTGCCCCTCAGTTTGTTTTTCTATGTTTTATTTAATCACGTCCATATTGGTCCCACAAGATTTGGGATCTACAAAGTCTACACCACGAGTACCCCGTGCGTTGTAAGGCTACTTACTCAGGAAGGTCACCCGGTATCCCTGAGGCTCTGTTTGCGACACATCTTCCCATGTGCCACGCACCCTTCGGCACGTATCGCATCACACCTTGGGTTGGGTTCGGGAGTTGGGTAGGACTAGGAGTGGATAGGGAAGATGGGATGTTGTCGGACACTCTTAGTCTGATCCATTGGCTGAGACCTTTGCGGCAGTAGGTCCTTTACCTTTGCAATAGCCTCAGCTTCACGCGGATACACAAGCCTCTCCATTCGCATGGACAGTGCTTTATCAAGGTGGTGTCCCCCGGAGAGGCTCTGTTGCATAATCTGAAGGTTTTTGATTGCATATTACTGGGTGCGGCGTTTACAGCTGGTGTGAAGCAGCAGTCTGTTAACGAAAGTATGAGCATATGTGATAGGTTCCTTGATACGTGAGTGACTTGAAGACATCATGAGTTGTAGAACCTTGAACGCTATCCTCTACTGTGAATGTTCATCAGGACAAGGATATCATCAAGAGTGCCCCAGGGGAATCTGATAGGACCGCTGTTGTGCCCTATACACATGAATGATTTGGCAGACAGGGCAAGCAGCAAACTGTGGTTGTTTGTCGATGACGTAAGGTGTCAAAGTTGAGTGACTGTAGGAGAATACAAGATGACAGAATACAAGATGACTAGAGAAAATTTCTAGTTGGTGTGATGAGTTGCAGCTAGTTATTAAGGTAGAAAAATGTAAGTTAATGTGGATGAGCAGGAAAAACAAATCAATAATGTTTGTATACAGCATTAGTAGTGTCCTGCTTAGTACAATCACATAATTCAGATGTCGGGGCTAACGTTGCAAAGCAGTATGAAGTGGAACGAGCATGTGAGGATTGTGGTAGGTAAGGCAAATGGTCAACTTCAGTTTATTGGGAGTATTTCAGGAAAGTTAGATTCATCTGTAAAGTAGAGCACATATAAGACAGTAGTGCAGCCCATTCTTGAGTATTGCTTGTGTGTTTGGGAATTACACTAGGTCAGATGAAAGGAAGAAATCAAAGTAATTCAGAGGCAAGCTGCTAGATTTGTTGGCGTAGGTTTGAACAATATGCTTCAGGAATTCGAATGGGGATTGATGGGAGGAAAGAAACGTTCTTTTCGAGGAACACTATTGGAAAAATTAAGAGAACTGTCATTTGAAGCAGACTGCAGAACAATTCTACTGCCACCAACATACATTATGAGTAAGGGCAACGAAGTTAAGATATGAGAAATTAGGGCTCATATGGAGGCATGTAGATAGTAGTTTTTCCCTCGCTCTGTTTGTGAGTGGAGCAGGAAAGGAAATGACTAGTAGTGGTGTAGAGTACCTTCCGCTACAGGCCGCATGGTGGCTTGCGGAGTATCTGTGTAGCTGTAGATGTAAATGTATATGTAGTGGGCAATGATTCGAGAGTGTCACCATTTCTCCCACGGCTATTTTTGGTTGTTGTTGTTGTTGCCGTTGCTGCTGCTGTTACTGTGGTGGTGATGGTGGGGCAATATATGTAAGAGTAGATGCTGACTGCAGTGACATTTTATCCAATATCTTGTCGATTCTGTATAAATCATTGCTTGTAAGTGGAAAGGTAATGTACATCAAGGCTTTTACATTATTTATTTTTATTTGCCTTATCAAAGGTTTCAAAATTTTGTAGTGTTACAGCATTTTTATAATATTTTGGGTGCATTCATCAGTGTCAAGTTTATCACATTCTACAGAATTTCTTTTGGTAGCTTAATCGTGATTGTGAAATGTTTTGTGTTGTTATTACTGGAACATTCCCTTTATGGATAAGAATATGGTAACTCAAATATTATGCTATGCATACTTGTGTGCACTCAACAGTCACAATAATTTTGAGACTATCACTGTCTACCTATTTTTAGTGAACTTTTGTGGCATTGACATCACAACTTGAAACTAGTATCTTCACAGACACATCAACAGTTCATTTAAAATGTTTGTACTTGTCTGACTATGTTAGAGTAAAACTGTGACATTAATCAATCACCAATACCTAAATAGTCTTTTTCCTCATATTCCCTCCCTCCCTCCCTCCCTCCCTCACTCACTCACTCACTCAATTACTCACTCAATGCACTCCTTCCTTCATTCCTTCGCTCCTTCCCTCCTTCCTTCCTTCCTTCCTTCCCCAGCAATGGCACATAGATGCAGATGTTGGGAGCAGTATTTGGATGTTCGATGTTTTATCTACCAACAAGGGGACAGGGCAAATTTTATGCTATGATGTCATTAAAAATACTATATAGCTGTTTAAACTACTATTAAAAAGTCTGAAAAGCAATAAAATCCTCTTGGCTTTGAAGCTGCTCCAATTGAGGTACAAAACTGCTATTATCGACTCTGATGATATCATGGGAGTTAAATCTGATATTTTTGATTGATGCCTTTCAACAAAAGTTTTTTATTGCTTTTTCTCAATTTCAGTCTTCCTCTGTGTGACCTAGAACATATGCTAACAGCACAGAAACGGAAGTATATTGATAGATTAGAACTTACTTCAGTGATGAAACTGTGGACGGAGAAGATTGAACAGGATGCAAAATCAGAGTTACAGTGAGTAAATTATAAGAATTTCATTTCTTTTTGATTCTCATATTTTTTTGTGGCTTAGTCTTTGAGATGAAATCTTTGATGTGGGGTTTGAAATTAGAATTTGATTATATACTGGCAAAATGTGCTGTTATTTCAAGATGGTATTGTACAAGTGCTAAAATCCTATTCTGTAGATCAATTTTTATACAGGGTGTTTCAAGAAGAACGGTAAATATTTTAGGTGGTGGTAGTGTAGTCAAATCGCAATAAAAAATGCCATATAACATGTGTCCAATTTTTATTGCGTATAGAGATACAGCTGAGTTCAATGAATTTTCGTTTCATGTGTTTGTACATTGGTTGCTATGGGCATATTTATCAAATGTCAGCAGTAGAGTGTTGAAGTTCACATTGTGAAGTTGTGCTTTAATTTACATTGAAGTTTTTGTTGTGATTTGTTGGACAAGTCTACTGTACTTAGCATGTAAACATGCTGCACACATTTACACATGAGAGTGCCAACGTGGTATTTGTGTGTGGATTTTTTAATGGAAATGCTGCTGCTGCTGCTGCTGCTTATAGAGAAATGGCATATGATTTCCTAACCACAGACTACCAGATTCAAAAGTGGTTACTTATATGTTCAATACACTGTGTGACACTGGTACAGTGCCCAGCAGTCATATTGCATCAGAAAATGTAAATAGACAGACTGTGGATGAAGTAGAAGACATTATTCAGTCAAGAGAACGTAGTCCTTCAACAAGCACATGTATAATTTCTGCACGTATCAGTGTTCCACATACAAGAGTATGGCTGACATTACATATGCACGGGTTCAATTCATATCATTTACAGTTCATTCTACACCTTTGAGCAGGAGGTGAAGGTAGACAATTGGAATTTTGTCACTGTATACTTGAAAATCACCATGTAATCCCATTTTTACTGTTCGCTGAAGAAACAACTTTCACTCGTGACAGCATCAATAACACTCGCAATTCACATCGGTGATCTGAAGAAAACCCACATGCCACTGTGGAGACACATTTTCAAGACTGCTTCCTTGTAAATGTTTTGTGTGGTTTGATAGACTATCAGTTGATTGGGCGTGTTGTGTTACTGCATTGTCTTACAGGACCCTGTTATAACTACACTTGCTTGAAAATGAGCTACCAGCATTATTGGAAGAGATTCTTTTGGCTACAAGAATGCATATTTTCATCCAGCAGATGGGGCTCCTGCACATGTAGTCATGGGGTGACCCATCATCTAAAAATAACTTTCCCAGAAGATGGATTGGTAGATATGGGCACATTTCTTGGCCACTGAGATCCCCAGGCATTACCCCTTTGGATTTTTGCCTGTGGAGAAGGTTGAAAGGTAAAGTCTACAAGGAGAAAGTAACTACAAGAGCTGATTTGATCATTCCGATTATGGGTAGTGCAGCCCTCGTAAAAGAATGCTGAAAAGCGCATTGAAGTTGGCGGTAGAATTTTTAAAAATCAACGGAGAACCTCCTCATGTGGCTCTGCTTTAATTTGTTTGGGTTACTTACTAACAGTTGTATCTCTGTACTCAAAAAATTGGGCTCACGTTATATGACTTTTGTTATTGCAATTAGTCTCTACTACTGCCTCCTAAAATATTTACACCCGGTGTACAAAAACATTTCGATATAAGAGGGAACTGCAAGATTGTGATGACAACAAAGATCTGTAGACTAATGAGACCTCCACAGAATAGGGATCTCTGGACAGAGTTTCTATTGTAATTAACACCTTAAAACATAATTGAAAACATCAGACCTACATGTAACTATGGAACTTGCAGCATTGCAGTCGTGTGAGTGATTTGTGTGTGTGTGTGTGTGTGTGTGTGTGTGTGTGTGTGTGTTGTTGTTGTTGTTGTTGTTGTTGTTGAAGGCCTTGGCCGAAAGAAGCTTTAACTGTGAGAGTCTCTTTGTTGTGCCTATCTGCGACTCAACATCTCTGCTACATGGTGAGTAGCAACTTTCCTTCCCATAATATTGTTACATTCCATCCCAGATTTTCCATTATGGAACTTCCATTATATATAAAAAATGACATTTTTCTGTTATCGACTTTATTGTTTATTACTCACAACACGTTTACAATTTTAGTAGTTGGGTCATTGTTAAGTGCTTAAAACAGTGCCCTAGCATAAATTACAAATGAATAAAACTATGCGGCCATTCTATATACATCACTATATTTGAGGCTGTTGTCAAGATGTCTTGGAAGGGACCATAATTTGACCTTTAAATAAAAATCATGTTAAAGAGAAGTATCTGTGTGTTATTACCACATCACAACGTAGAATATTTTATATTGTGACACGATGGTAATAACACACACAGACACCAGATTAATAGGAGTTTTATTTAAAAGTCATATTATAATGACACTCAGGTTTTCTTGACAACGATCATGAATATCTCGATTTTTATAAAATGGCCTGACGTTTTTATTTATTTGTAATTTGTGTTAATGATTTAGAATTCGTTGCTTTTATTCCTGTCTATTTTTTAAAAAAACCACTGTCCTGTCTTCCTAATATAGTCATCTTCATATATAATTACTATTATATTCCCATTTTCTGCTGTAATGACCACTGCCTTCTCGATCTCTTACTTTGAATTGAGATTTTTTAAATACCACTCACATAATTTACAACTTTACAAGAACTACACTGAGTACATAAAGCTTTTTGGACTTTAGCAGATGTGTCTTCAGTTTCAAGTATTCTCGTCTTTGCTGCTTCCATGCAATTTTAGTCTCAGCTATGACTCACTTAATATTTTTCTTGTCAGTATTTGAAGTGATGTGCTGTAAACCTTTATTCACCAGCATATTTTCATCATTATTCAGTTCGATATTTGTTCCATTTGCTACCCTGTCATTAAATGACTTCCAATGCAATCTTTACTTTTTACAATAGTTGCATTCTGATGGTTCATCAGTTTATCTAACATTTTGTTATGCCTTTTCTTCGATTTTTATCAACATTACTCCTGGCCTTATCAAAAATCTTTTGTTACATGAACTGATATTGAGTACTAGAAAGTATGATACTCAATTCCAAGTGTAAATTGAAGCTCTTGTATGTATGAAATTGTCATGTTAATACACTCCACATAAGTGGTCCTTAATACAGTTAATCTCACTTTTGATTTTGCTTGACAGTGTAAAGGTTGAATGCTGTTTAATTTTCACTTTAGTGTAGTTTGGTATGACACCTACTGCAAGACACTGCTTAATAATCTAAAAATTTGTGGCACTTACTTTCTGCTTCAATGAACAGAGTCTCTTGACTCTAACATGAGCCAGACATTGCACTAATTTCACAAGCTACGACGTAGTTGTAAATAAAAACATTGATTCAGGAAAAGTAAAATATTTTTTCTGCAATAAAATTCATCTGTTGTCCTATTATAGTCATACTATCCCTGCTGTATTCACTGTTTTAGATACTTGACTAGGCCTAAGTTCTAAAAATACAATCATGTTGTGAATAATAACCAGTTCAGTCAATTATAGAAGGATGATGTGATTCAAAAAATTCATTTTAGTGTGAACTCCTTTCACCAGAAGTTATTCAGTATACATGGTCTCTATAAAAGAATGTCCCAGTTATAAATTTTAATAGTATCAATTGTAATTGTTGTTGAGAGTTGGTACAAGGTCGAAATTAAAAAGTAACTCAAATAGTTTGCCAAGTGCATGTGTGAGTACTGCACTGTTGTTTTCCCACTTGGAGCACCACATATATGAAATAGCAACTTCTGAGTGTAAAGTGTTTAGTGTTCTGCCGTTTGTTAAGAGTGAATCTCTAATTTCAGTTCAGTGTGTATTTCGATCAAAGTTTGTGATCCTCCATGTGACAAAAACACCCGCTGATGGTATAGTCAGTTCGAAATGATCCTACGTTGTAGGTCATAACGTTGCAAGTGAAGTGTTGCTACCTAATGATTTGCCGGAGTTGAGACACAGAACTGAATGGGGTATTGCTTCCATTACTCCTGACTTGTTAACCAAAATGTGGGAAGAATTTGATTTTAGGTTGGGTGTGTGCCATATAGCTAAAGGTGCACATATTTTACATCCATAAGAAAAACTGTGTTCAACTTCAATTTGATATGTGATTTGTTATAAATACTCTAAATTAAACTTTCGTAAAGTACTATTGAAACTGGGACATTCTTTGATGGACAACCCATAAAAAAAAAAAAAGTTATTGTCACCCTACAAGATTGTCATTGTTTCACCAATCCCCAAATGTTTTCACATCTTCCTGCCTAACCTAGACCTTCATCTACAGTCACAGTCTGGACCCCCACAAACCAACCAACCCAATCTTCATCTACACTAAAGGTTAGTCTGGCAACACAATGCCCACCTTTTTCAAAGGTGCAGATGGTGACATCACTGGTCAGAGCAATCTAAGGCACCACCTACAAGAGCTAAACGATGTAAACTAAACATACCAATGACATCTACGACTGAAACATGTGATTAAAAACATCAAAGATGGCATCTACCCAAAATACGCGCTAACTCCTCAAAGAACAATCTATAGGCTCACATTGATCACTAGACCAACAATTTATTTTAATGAGATGAGTACCTATTGACAAGCATGAAGCAGCGAAATAAATAAATTTTATAAACTAAAAATCCAGATGACATAAAAATAGTTGTCAGTGACATTCAAATACACTGATATTGACACATTGCTGGCTCCTCAATCAAATGATGGAGCATTATTCTCTATGATCCTTGTCCTTTATAAGCTTGTAACCTCAGTGTCAGTGGGATGTTAATAACTCTTCCTTTTTATTTCGTTTTACACTATTTGATTTATTCCCAGTGATTATCTGCATCTCCCCTTCATAAAGATTGTGGCAAACTTGGTTCAGAAGCATTTGGAGCAAGGCAGTGTGTTAGAAGTGTAGTTGTGAAACAGGCTTCATTACTGTAACCATAAGTGCAACAGTTTTCGGGAATCTAAAAAAAATGTATGTCATGATAACTTGGAAATTTTTCTTGAGTTACAATGTAATAATTGAAGAATGTACTGCTTGAGAGACCAGTATTATAATTGTCAAAATATTACACTGACAGAAATTCCAAGATGGAAAGAAGAAGCAAAAAGGAAGGAACCTGTAACTGACAGATGTATGATGTAACAATACAGAGAGATTACTAGTTTTCTAGCTGTCATCTAGTTTCAAGTACACACATTCCACTCCATGGTGAGAGGTTGCAATTATGAGCCATGGAACATACAAATAACATAACATGTCTAAATTGTACACACACACACACACACACACACACACACACACACACACAGTGTGGAGACCTTTCGTCGCTATCCGACATAACCTTTTCAGAGGAACATTTATCATCATTCGTATGAAAACCATAACACTGTAGGATAGTTCGATGCATCTAGGGGCTACAAAATTAATACTGTATCCATGCTGATACATATTTCTGTGTGCCTTACATCAGACATCTACAGGTAAGTGGTTGCCTTTGCCCGTTTTTACTATTACTTTTTTTGCTAATGCTGAATGATTCAATCAGCAATGGCAAGTTGTCATTCAATCACCACCTTTTTTTTAACTTTATTGTAGTGTGTACAGTGAAGAAAGAGTCACGATAGTTAAAATGGGCTTGGCACAGCTGCTCTGCGAATTTACCTCTACCTGTCACATATTACAGTTTTGTATATGTATATGTGGTGATACATTTTCTGTTATCGCAACTCTGTAGAGTACCATCAGCAGTGTTTTGCACATAGCAATTGAAAGATTGCAACAGCACTCCTAGTTGCAAGGGCTCTTCTTTTCCCACACAAAGTGTTATTAGCTTTTACATTTTTTCTCTGTTCTTGTAATACTGTAGTTTGAACATAGTATCTTAAAGTTGCCGTTTTATCGTGCTCCAATTCATCATACACAATTTTATTTTAATAACTGTGTAGTTCATGAGATTATTCTATTGTTCCTGATCTATATTAACGACATAGGAGACAATCTCAATAGCCGTCTTAGATTGTTTGCAGATGATGCTGTCATTTACCGTCTTGTAAAGTCATCAGATGACCAAAATGAATTGCAAAATGATTTAGGTAAGATATATGTATGGTGTGAAAAGTGGCAATTGACCCGGAATAAAGAAAACTGTGAAGCTATTCACATGACTACTAAAAGAAATCTGCTAAATTTCGGTTACGCAATAAGTCACACAAATCTGAAAGCTGTAAATTCAACTAAATACTTAGGGATTACAATTACGAATACCGTAAATTGGAACAATCACATAGATAATGTTGTGGGTAGAGCCAACCAAAGACTGTGATCCATTGGCAGAACACTTAGAAGGTGCAACAGGTCTACTAAAGAGACTGTTTACACCACACTTGTCCGCCCTATTTTGGAGTATTGCTGTGCGGTGTGGGATCCGCATAAGATGGGACTGACAGATGACATTGGAAATGTACAAAGAAGGGCAGCTCATTTTGTATTATTGCGAAGTAGGGGAGATAGTGCCACAAACATGATACGTGAATTGGAGTGGCAGTCATTAAAACAATGGCGTTTTTCGTTGTGACAGGAGCTTCTCATGAAAATTCAATCACCAGTTTCCTCCTCCGATTGTGAAAACATTCTATTGGCACCCACCTACATAGGGAGAAATGATCTTCATGATAAAATAAGAGAAATCAGGGCTCGCACACAAAAATTTGAGTGCTTGTTTTTCCCACGCGCCATTAAGAGTGGAACGGTAGAGAGACGGCTTGAAGGTGGTTCATGGAACCCTCTGCCAGGCACTTTATTGTGAATAGCAGAGTAATCACGTAGCTGTAGAGTCAGTGATACTGGAGACTTACATCCTTCAATTTATTTATCCTGATTGGTTAGCATGAGGAGCAGCCTAGCAGTTGGACATGAGACATAACATGTTGGAATTACTCCATATGCTATCAGGACAATTAATTTTTTTCTTATCTTCATTCTATTATGACACAGTAACTTACGCAATTTAGATGTTGCATGTACATAAATATTTCAAAATGTTACCTAGGTCGAACTCACTTCAATTCATTGTTCAGGTTATCATTTTAATATGTTGATTTTTCTTTTGCAAAAGCTTTGTTGATAAAATCAAACCATGCAAAATCCATGATGGAATGTAACAATATTATGAAAAGGAAAGTTGCTACCCACCATATAGCGGAGATGCTGAGTCGCAGATAGGCACAACAAAAAGACTATTACCATTATAGCTTTCGGCCAATAAGGCCTTCGTCAACAATAAACACACACACACACACACACACACACACACACACACACACACACACACACACGCACACACGCACGCAAGTGCAACTCCCACACATGATGACTACAGTCTCAGGCAATTGAAACCCCACTGCGAGCAGCAGCACCAGTGCACGATAGGAGTGGTGACTGGGTAGGGTGAGGAGGAGGTTGGGGTGGTGAGGGGGGGGGGGATAGTATGGTGGGGGTGGCAGATGCTGAAGTGCTGCGGGTTAGACTGTGAGCAGGGGAGAGGTGGGAAGGGGGAGGGGGGGAGGAGTGGAAAAGGAGATAAATAAAAAGACTGGGTGTGGTGGTGGAATGACGGCTGTGTAGTGCTGGGTGGGGAACAGGACAGGGGCTGGATGAATGAGGACAGTGACTAATGAAGGTTGAGTCCAGGAAGGTTACGGGAACATAGGATATATTGCAGGGGATGTTCTCACCTGTGCAATTCAGAAAAGCTGATGTTGGTGGGAAGGATCCATATGGCACAGGCAGTGAAGCAGTCATTGAAATGAAGGATGTGTTTGGTAACGTGGTCAGCAACATGGTGGTCCACTTCTTTCATGGCCACAGTTTGTCAGTGGCCATTCACGCAGACAGACAGCTTGTTGGTTGTCATGCCTACATAGAACGCAGCACAGTGGTTGCAGTTTATCTTGTAGGCCACACAACTCGTTTCACAGGTAGCCCTGCCTTTGATGGGATAGGTGATATTAGTGACTGGAGGAGAGTAGGTGGTGGTTGGAGGATGTATGGAACAGGTCTTGCATCTAGGTCTATTACAGGGGTATGAGCCTTGACGTAAAGGATTGGAGGCAGGGGTTGTGTAAGGGCGGATGAGTATATTGTGTAGATTTGTGGACGGCGTATTACCACTGTGGGAGGGGTGGGAAGGATAGTGGCCAGGACATTTCTCATTTCAGGCCACTACGAAAGGTAATTGGAACCCCGGCAGAGAATGTAATTCAGTTGCTCCAGTCCTGGGTGGTACTGAGTTACCTGGGGAATGCTCCTCTGTGGTCAGACGCTGGGGTTTTGGGAGGTGTTGGGAGACTGGCAAGATAAGGCACGGGAGATTTGTTTTTGTACAAGGTTGGGAGGATAATTACAGTCAGTGAAGGCTTCAGTGAGACTGTAAGTATATTTCGAGAGGGTCTGCTCGCCACTGCAGATGCGATGACCATGGGTGGTTAGGCTGTACAGAAGGGACTCCTTGGTATGGAAAATGTGGCAGCTGTTGAAGTAGAGGTATTGCTGGTGGTTAGTAGGTTTGATATGGATGGAGAAAATGGTGCAGCCATCTTTGAGGTGAAGGTTGACATCTAGGAAGGTGACTTATTGGGTTGAGTAGGATCAGGTGTAGCAAATGGGGGACAAGTTGTTAAGGTTCTGGAGGAATGTGGATAAAGTGTCCTCACATTTGATCCAGATAGCAAAGATGTCATCAATGCATCTGAACCAGGTGAGGGGTTTAGGATTCTGGGTTTCTAGGTTGGATTCCTCTAGATGGCCCATGTATAGGTTGGCACAAGATGGTGCCATGCGGGTGCCCATAGCCGTACTTCGGATTTGTTTGTAGGTAATGCCTTCAAAGGAGAAGTAATTGTGGGTGAGGATATAGTAGTTGATCATGGCGACCAGGAAGGAGGTTGTTGGTTTGAAATATGACGGGCTTTGGGAAAGGTAGTACTCAATAGCAGTAAGGCCATGGGCATTGGGGATGTTAGTGTACAGGGAGGTGGCATCAGTAGTAACTAGCAGGGCGCCATGTAGTGAAGGGACAGGAACTGTGGCGAGTAGGTGCAGGAAATGGTTGGTATTTTTAATACAGGATTGTAGGTTCCAAGGAATAGGTTGAAGGTGTTGGTCTGTGAGAGCAGAGATTCTCTCAATGGGGGCATGGACTTTAGGAAGCATGTAGAAGGTAGGAGTATGGGGAATGATAGGGGTGAACAGAGAGACGGACTCCAGGGAGATGGGCCTAAGGGTGTGAGTAGTGACAGGAGATCCTGCTGGATTACTGGAATGAGATCACTGCGGCAAGGTTTATAGGTGGAGGTATCTGGTAGTTGACGGAGTCCTTCTGCCAGGTAATCCTTGCGGCTCAAAACAACAGTGGTGGAGCCTTTGTCTGCAGGTGGTATTATAAGGTCAGGATCAGTTTTTAGATGGTAGACTGCATTTCTTTCTAGGGAAAGGATGGCTTCCTCCAGAAGCCATCCTTTCCAATGGCCATCCTTGCCACACTCCAAAATTCAAACATGCAGGACTTGTTAAAGACCTTCTCTCCTTCTCCCAGTCTGTACAGTGGAAACACTTTTTCGACCACCAACCCTACCAAACAGACTCAACCAAAGACCCATATTCAACCTTTCCTGATTCAGTTCACTCCTCCATTATAAGGTCAGGATCAGTTTTTAGATGGTAGACTGCATTTCTTTCTAGGGATGTAAGGCTAAGTTGAATCTCGTGGGATTTGGGGAATAATAGTGAGGCAAGATTTGAGGTTAAGAAATTCTGGAAAGTTAACAGGGGGTGGTTTGGAGGCAGTGGGGGTGGATCACGGTTGGATGGAGGAGTGAACTGAATCAGGCAAGGTTGAATATGGGTCTTTGGTTGAGTCTGTTTGGTAGGGTTGGTGGTCGAAAAAGTGTTTCCACTGTACAGACTGGGTGAAGGAGAGAAGGTCTTGTGTGGCCTTTAAGGTAAACTGCAACCACTGTGCTGAGTTCTATGTAGGCATGACAACCAACAAGCTGTCTGTCTGTGTGAATGGCCACTGACAAACTGTGGCCAAGAAACAAGTGGACCACCCTGTTGCCTAACATGCTACCAAACACGATGTCCTTCATTTCAATGACTGCTTCCCAGCCTGTGCCATATGGGTCCTTCCCACTAACTCCAGCTTTTCTGAACTGCACAGATGGGAACATTCCTGCAATACATCCTACGTTCCCGTAACCATTCTGACCTAAACCTTTGTTAGTCAGTGTCCTCACCCTTCCAACCCCTTCACAGCCGTCATTCCGTCACCACACCCAGTGTTTTTATTTCTATTCTTTTACGCTACTTCCTACCTCTTCCCTGCCCTCAGTCTAACCTGCAGCACTTCGATGTCTGCCACACCCATCATACTAACCCTCCGCCATCCTGCCCCAGCATCCTCCTTACCCCCACCCAATCGCCACTCCCATCATGCACTGGTGCTGCTGCTCGCAGTGGAGTTTTAGTTGCCTGAGACTGCAGTCGTGTGTGTGTGTGTGTGTGTGTGTGTGTGTGTGTGTCTATTGTTGATGAGGACCTTAATGGCTGAAGGCTGTAATTGTTAGAGTCTTTTTGTTGTGCCTATCTGCAACTCCGCATCTCAGATATATGGTGAGTAACGACTTTCCTTCTCATAATTTTGCTAACAAAAGATATGGATAATTGAACTTCTTAATGCAGCAAGTGAGAGTAAATTTCTAGTGAGCTAATTGGTAGATCTGATCATTCTGACAAAACTCATTAGAAAGAGTTGCATTCCAAATTTTCAGGTATTTTAATATCTGTGGAACTAATCAATTTATCAGATAATTAACATTAAAGTTCAGAAGCAGTCACATTTTCCTTTGCAGATTTTGCCTCTGTGCTTTTAAATTCTGACCTTTGCCATTGTACCTTTGTTGATCTGAATTTTATTCACAAAGTGGCATATTTAACCAACTGATTAAGCCATTAGTTAAGATTTTTGCGTAAGTCAATATGACACATCTGCCTGTAAGTAACTTAGTCCCAAGTAGATGTGTTAAATGGTTTCATAAACTTTTCTAATTTCCTAAACCACCATATAATTCATAAACTAAATTAGTGTTAATACTTATTGCCCATCTTGAGTTGCAAAATGTAACCTAGTAGTTTTTCAAATAATTATTTAGTTTCCTAAATAACAATTTGTTCAACACCAGTTTCTACTCA
Organism: Schistocerca americana; assembly: GCF_021461395.2. Taxonomy (NCBI): domain Eukaryota; kingdom Metazoa; phylum Arthropoda; class Insecta; order Orthoptera; family Acrididae; genus Schistocerca; species Schistocerca americana. The sequence continues at coordinate 381,637,031 of NC_060120.1, forward strand.
GTCACCACCTAAAATCCTCAGTCTGCTCCTGGTAATGATTCATGTAACATCTGTGTGCAACCTTTTCATAAAAGTCTACAACGGTCATTCACTATTTTCAAAAAAGTCTGCGTATCAGTATCTGAAAAACTTAGTACCATAATCTTGGTACCTGGGAACCAACAACCGAATTCCCTAATTCAAATATTTAATTGTTTTGACTAAATTGTGTTGTAAATAATAGGAAAGTTATACTATCGCTTTCATTGGAATGATTGACTGCTGTACATTGCAACCTGTGCAACTTTTCTGATGGATTACTGCAAGACACTGTGTTTACTCTAATACATGATGTAAATATGATCTATCTTCTTTACTACACTCAGTATTTTATTTTGAAGAATTTTATAACAGCAAACGATTCATTGATAGTGTTTTTAAAAACTGTTCTTCAACAATGTTATAAGTAGTGCGTTAAATTCTGCCACTGGACTGTAGTTGATTGTGAGGAGTAAGATGATTTAGGCAACATTTGAGTTGCACAGTCAAGAAACTGGTCATCATCTGAACAGTATGAGCTCAAGTTTAATAAATGTGTGAAAAAATGAATCCAGAATTGTAATGTGGCATACATTATTAAATAAACACTATCTGCTATTTGTTAAGATTTTTAGTTTCAAGACTACAGACTGGTGTTTATTCCAAAGAGGCAAAGAATAAGAGATAACAAAAAACAGGTTGGTTGGTTTAGGGACAGTGCCTTCTACGAGGAGTCAGTGTGCATTTCCTATTCTAACTGATAGTCAGTGCATAGCCTTACTTAAACATCAAATTTTTACACCTGTTTAGAATGAAATATGTTCCATAAAACATATGGGCTTCATAACGTGTAAATAACTAAAACTGATACTCATTAACCCTTATGGACTGGTGCACTGTTCTATAACATTAGTACTGGTGTGGGGTGTTGAAGACACACCAAGGTATAAGAACCTAAATAATGTTATAGTGCAGAAAATCTATGTTGTAATGTTACTGTATTGAAGTCTTAAACTCGTCCACAGGTTTATACACTTCATATGCACAGGTAATACCAAAACCGATGGTAAAAACAGTAAAATTTCTTTCTTTCCATGTTCAGCTGATATGTCTCTATCTGTTCTATGAGTTTCAACGTTTTCAGCATAATTTTGTGTTTCGTTCCCAATTAGAAACAGGATATCATCAGATTATTCTGAATCTGATTATCATATGTTTCTTCTGCTTCTGATTCTTCAAGTAATATATCTAGTAGTCTTTTGTTTTCTTCATACATACACATACTGTAATTTGGATTGTTGCCATACAGTGACAGAAAGCAGACTGACTCCAAGACCTTCATTTCACTTCCAAAGCAGGTAGAATTGTGGTACAACTAGTAGACAAAACTGGATTCCCTTAATATAACAATTAAATTAAAAAACATGGCTCTTTGCATTATTTTTATTTTTGTTATGTTAGATCTGTTGCGTAGTGTCGTGACCAGCCCAGTGTATGTTTTTGGCAACTGATCAACAATGACCACTGAAATCTAGTATGTAGAAAATAATAGCAGCCCTGTCACCTTTATCTCTGATGAACACTTGAAGTTAAGGACAACATATTGGGCTTCTATTGCATAAGAGGTATTCAAGCCACTCATGTACCTGGGAATCTATTCCACATTCTTGTACCTTCGATAACAGTCTGGAGTGCAGCACCATGTTAAAGTTTTTGGAAATCTAGACATCTGAAGCAAGGACAAGCTGAATTTCGCGTGAGTGATGCTTTCTATGTTATCCTAGTACTGTGGAGTGATCGAAGACAGTTTTAAAAGAATGATTTTATATGCAAAACAAAATTGAAATATAATGTCCTTGTCTGAATATCCATACAACTACATGAAAAAATAACCTTAGGGTCATAATAGGCAATGGTGTGAAGATGATGTGGAATGTTAATTGGCCAGTACTACCGGCATCTGATGAACGACATGGTGCTGGTGCAGACCAGAACAAACTGGGCCGGGTCTGCTGGCATGGAGTGCTGAGATGAAAGTGCTGGCACTGTCAGCTTTTAGCACTGTGATTGAACTGCTGATGTGGCTGAACGGAACTGCTAGTAATGCTGGTTCATGGCCCAGGGCGTAACTGACTTCGCATGGTCCGGCAGTGACCGAAATAGTCGGGAGCAGATGAATATCTGCATGGCACTGGGAGGGCACACGACTTGGTGTAGCAAAACTGAGCTCTGCCGACAGTGCTCTCTACTGCAACAAGCACGCTGCTTATTGGTGAGGATGGTGCCCCCAGACACTGTGGCTTGAGATGGAACTCTATGGTAAACAGCCCAGGCCATAGAAGGAAAATATCTCAGTGTTTATGAGAGTTGTTTACACTCTCCCTCCTGGCAGGGCACCTACCCCCTGGGCCAGCTTGGTGTGTTGAGGAAACGATTATCAGTTGGATACAGGGTTTGTCCGGAAAGTAGAGTCACTGCTGCCTCCCTGCCCTCCCTTCCCTTGTTTTTCTGTGGTAGGTTTGATAACTTAAATTCTTCGAAGTATAACCCTTCTGCATCAATACATTGTTTGTGCAATTTCTATGCAGCATAAGCTCTCTGTACTCCTCAGTTGGGACACTCTTCAGGGAAGGCGTCAAAGTAACTTCATATTGTCCACAGATGAGTGATACTTTCTTTTAAGGTCCCTTTTTAGCTTATGAAATGAAAAAACGTCTGCTGGGGCCAGCTTGGGACTGAAGGACAGCTGGGGTACCGTTGTTACGAAGATTCACGTCAGGCAGTCTATGACAACAAAGGCGATATGAGCTGGCACGTTGTCGTTATGCAGTTCGCATGATGCGCAAAACTGCTTTTGGACGTATGCAACATTGTGATTCTCTCTGAAGCACTACCTTGTAAAATAGAGCATTGATGGTCTGGCCAGGGGCTACAAACTCTTGGACTTCACCCAGCACTTGCTGATGCGAGCCTTCTTCTGACACGGCAGTGGCGTCATGTCGTTTCACATTCTGCCTGTTTTACCCCAGATTGTACTGAAAGATCCACGAGTCATCCTCAATGCTCATGTTGTCCAGGAAATTGGAATCATCTTCACAGAACCCCACACTTCCACTGGATGTTGCTTTTGCATGTTAGCCAAAACTCTGGGCACAAGTTTTGCACAAATTGTCCTTGTGGCCAAGCCTTCTGACTTGGGCAGATCTGATAATTCTGACTTCAAGTGAACACCCTTCGACTGTCTGAATTAGTAGTAACAGGCGCACATGAGGCACATGGTCATCTGTTTGTGATGTTGATGGATGTTCTGCGCAAGCCTTGTTGGCTGTCAGAAGGATGACAGTTCAAACCCATGTCTGGCCATCCTGAATTAGGTTTTCCGTGATGTCCATAAATCGCTTCAGGCAAATGCCAGGATGGTTCCGTTGAAAGGATATGGTTGCCTTCCTTTCCCATCCTTCCCTAAGCCAATGGACCAGTGACCTCACTTTTTGGTCCCCCCCCCCCCCCCCCCCCTCCTTGCCCCCTGCCCCCTTTCCGAATCAACCAACCAGTGTTGTCAGCAGCCTCCTCCCGACCTTCTCTACACATCTTGTGCCATCTTTTGACTGTGATGTGGAAAGGCAATCATCTCTGAAGGTTTCCTGAAGCATTCCAAGAGTGTCTAACAGTGTCATGTTGAGCTTCACCCAAAGCATTATCGCATAGCATTGCTCAAAAGTTTTCTCCATCATACCATGAAACCAATCAATTATTCACAAAATTATTTAGTTGGATGGATAAAAAATTTACTCACCAAGTGGGAACAGAACACACACATAAAAGATGGTTGTAATTGGCAAGCTTTCGGAGCCAGTGACTCCATCTCGAGACAGAAGAGTTGAAAGGGAAGGAAGAGGGGTGAAGGAAAAGGACTGGACAGATCTAGGTTAAGCGGTAGATTTCGAGAAAGTCACTCAGAACTGCGGGCCGGGGAGACTTACCACACGCGATGAGAAGGAAAGACTGAACAAAAACACTCTGCGTAGATAAGAAGAAGACTGCAAGAGACAACTAACAATACTGCTGAGCATGGGGTGTAGGACCTGTGGCTTTTGACACACAAGAACAATACAGAAACTTTACAAAATCTCAGTGTCAGCCATATGACAATACAGACGTGAAACGCTAATTAACACAAGAAAACAGACATGCCGTGTCTTTGTCGGGGAATGGCGACTGGCCTCCATCGCAGGCGGCGATGGGGAAGAGCTGGTCATCAGCGGGGCTCATGGTGAAACTTCCAAGAAGGTGCAACCTGGGGCCTGGCAGGAGACACAGTGGGATCAGCGGTGCCAGTGAAACTATTGGTTGGGCCGGCAACAACAACCGTAGCAGCCATGGCAATGCTAGGTGGAACAACTGGGCCATCTGCAAGGATGGTGTCAGTGACAGGACTAGGCCTGACAGGGCCCTCAGCAAAACTAACTAGCCCACAAGGATTAATGCGAAAGTGAAAGCTGCTGTAGCAAACAAACCAATATACAGAAAAACTCTAAGACCAGATTGAAAAAACACTGAAACATGAAATGTGTGGTAGAAGACAACGTCAGAACATATTTTTTTATTGTAACCATTGAAGTATGGCAGACTGAGAGGAGAGAAGCCAACAGCAACAACAAAAACAAAAATAACAACAACTTACTTATACATGAATACAGACTCATCACTGATAATGTGGTGGACAAGAGGAGGAGAATACAGCAGTAGTCCTGTAGGCACTATAGCTCTGTAATGCTACACAAAACCTGTTTCCTTGTTGCCAATATAGTATCCTCGTAATGCAGAGTGACTGAAAATACTTTTAAAAGAAAAATGTTATTTACAAAATGAAACTCAATTATAATGCCTGCACAATTACATACAACAGAAGTACCTCTCCTGTGATGTTGTCTGTAATGTGCCTATGCAACAAACACTCACTGTTGAGCAATTTAGTATCCTTACACTGCAGAGTGACTGAAGATACTTTTTAAAAGAATAACATTATTTACAAAATGAAACTCAGTTTTAGTGCTCTTGGATCAATATCCACACAAGTATATACAACAGAAATAGCTCTGCTGTGATGTTGTCTCAATGTGCATATGCAACGAACACTCGCTATTGAGGGCAACATGTTGGGTTCTATTACATACAAAGTATTCTAGCTACTCATGTATCAAGGAATCTGTTCCATATGCTTGTATCTCCATTAACAGTCTGCAGTGGAGTACCACGTTAAATGTTTTTGGAAATCTAGAAATATGGAATCTGTCTGTTACCCTTCGTCCATAGTTCACAGTCTATCATGAGAGACAAGGTAAGCTGGATTTTGCATGATGGATGCTTTCTATAGTATCCTCCTATTGCGGATATTCTTTTAAAAGAATAATGTTATATATAAAATGAAACTCAGTCATAATGTCCTTCTATGAATAGCCACACAGCTACATACATTGGAAACAAAGACCTAGAGTGATGATAGGCAGCGTGGTATAGACACGGGGTCTTACTGGGTCAGTGCTACCAGGGTGTGATGTCTGACATGTTGCTGGTGCAGACTAGGATGAACTGTGCCATAGAGTGCTGAGATGAAACTGCTAGTACTGCCAACTTGTAGTGCTACGATTGGTCTGCTGATGTGACTGGACAGAACTGCTTGTGCCGCCAGGTTGAGGTGTAGGGTGTAATTGACTTCACACTCTCTGGTGATCTAGATAGTTGGGAGTGAATGGATATCTGCTTGGTGCTGCAAGGGCACATTGCCAGGCATAGCAAAATAGTGCTCTGCTGACAGTGCTCTCTTCTGCAACAAGCATGCTGCATGTTAGTGAGGTTGGTGCCTCCAGATGCTATGGAGGTGATGTAACTCTGTGGTAAACAGTCCAGGCCATACAAGGAAAATATCTCGGTGTTTATATGAGCCATTCATACATGTCCTCCTGGCAGGGCGGCTGCCTGCTTGGCCTACCTTGTGTGCAAGGGAAACGACTACCAGGCAGATACAACACTTTCTAAAACTTTGTTGAATTGTGGACATAGGGTTTTTGGTAGCTAGGAAATTTATTGTAGTTGACCTCCGAATATGTTTAAGAATTCTGCAGCAAACCGATGATATGGATATTGCTGTGATTTTGCGTGGTCCATTCTCTTACACGTCTTATATACATGAGTCACCTGCACTTTTTTCTAGTTGCTTGGGACATTGTGCTGGTTGAGAGATTTGTGATAAATGCAAGGTAAGCTAGGGGCCAATGCCTTAGAGTACTCTTTGTAAAACTGAAATTGGGATTCCATTAGAACCTGACAACTTGCTTGTTTTTAACTCTCCCAATTGTTTCTCTACACCAGGCATGTTTATTACTACGTCGTCCATACGGGGCATTGTGTGATGATCAAACGATGGTATGTTTGTACAATTCTTAAATGTGAAATTTTAAACTTCAGCTTTCAATTTGTTATCTTATACTGCCACACCAAACTGGTCAAATGACTGAAGGGAAGCCTCAGGCTAACTTAGTGATTTTACATAGGACCAGAACATTTTTGGATTCCTTGCCATATCTTTTGCAATGGTGTGACGGTGGTAGTTATTGTGTTCTTCACACACAGTACTTTTTATGGATGCACGAATCTCTACTAACCTTTGGCTGTCATCATTTATGCATTCTCTTTTGAACCAAGAATGCAACAGCCTTCGCTTCCTCAGTATTTTCCAAATTTCATAGTTGAAATGTGATAGGCATTTTCCATCCTTAATCCACTTACTAGGTTCATTCTTGTCCAGAGTATGATTCACAGTCTTTTTAAACTTTGCCCATAATTCCTCTACATCCATCATACTGGAACTAAATCATGTCAGTTCATTGTCTAAGTGAGATACTCACAACTGCTTATCTGCTTTTTCTAGCAGGAACACACTCCTAGCCTTCTTGACTGATTTTTTGAACTTTCATAAGCATAGTCACTATAATATCATTGTCACTAATCCCCATCTCTATAATGACATTGTCATTAAGGTCCTCTCTGTTTGTAGCTATGAGCTATATTTCCATTGTGTCTGATCTGTCGAACTAGCTGCGCAAGACGGTTTTCAGAAAATGTGTTCAGAAGTACTTCACGAGATTCATGCATGCCTGCCTGCCTATCTGTTTGTTTGTGTGTCTATCTGTACCCCCTGCAATGAATCCATAAACATCCTGGCCTATACTTGCTAGATTAAAGTCGCCTCCAACTAGATTGCATGATCTGGGTATTTACACCCTACTGAGTCTAGACGTTCTTTGAATGACCCTAGAACTCTAGTTGAACTAGAGGGAAAAACTTTGTCCCTTTGCAGACCTCTGACAAATCTATATGACTATAATGGTACACTGGTTTTCACGATGCATAAATTGCAAGTTCTCACGAATAGCTGGATACATTGTTTCCCATGTCAGAGGAGGGCAAATAATACAATCTGAGATATAACCATGAGGAGAGACTACCCTTGAATTTGAAATATTCCCTCCACACCTTGGAGTTTTTGTAGTGTTGCACCAATTTCTGCTTGCAGCTGTGGCGAGAAGTCACACACTCTTAGCAGTGTGCAAGATATATTACATGATACACTTGTTTTGTAAATTCAACCCCCTTTACTTGCTGCAACTTAATTTATTTTTCCCAGGTGCATTTTGCCTTTTTCTCACTGTAAGTCATCTTCAATGGGATCTAAAATGATACAGTTTTGTTATTTTTAGATTATCAAACAGTTCACATCACATTTTGTATGTAAATAAGTAATTACTTACAGTTTGCTGTGATCAATGTTTCCTCTCATCTGGTCTGGTCCAAATGCATCTAGAAACAATAAACTAAGTTGCAGCCAGAAAAAGTGGATTTATTTACATAACAGGTATTTCTGTGCTTGCTGCATAGGATGGCCATGCAAACAAACTTGATATTACATGATGTTCTGCTGCACAAATTTAATCTGAAACATTTATTGGTGGACCTAGATTAATTGACTGCACTGCTACCCGTGTGAAATCAGTCTAAATCAGGTCACCAGCCTCGCTTTGACCCATGAGACAGGGTTAAACTTGTCACTATCCTGAAGACAGTAATTAAGAGGTCTGTAGCTATCTGACAACTCTCAAAAAGATGCAGAGATCTGACCATTGGACTGGAATCCATATGCCATGAACGTATACATGATATCCGACTGTCTCCTAGAAACTTACTGTGGTAATCTCCACAGCAGCAGAAGAGGGGCAACTGTATTTTCAGGAGCTGGCATGGGCTACAGTGTGTGCAATTGACTGAACTGTGCTGGTAATAATAGCCAACATGGCATTGTTGCGGTAGTACCATTAACAGCTGAAAGCAAGGGGAACAACAGCTGTTATTTTTCCTGAGGATGTCAGCTGTACTGTTTGGCTTAATGGTGTTAGCACCTTCTTGGCTGAAATATTCTGAAGATAAAATAGGTTCCCAAGTGGATCTCCAGGTGGCGACTACTTAGGAGGAGGATGGATGTCATGAGGAAAAATTTACTGGTCGGTGCATAAAATATTGGATCACTTAATTGGATAGGCAGGTTAGAAAATTTAAAAAGGGAAATGTACAGGTTGTAGCTAGATATAGATGGAATTTGTGAGTGTAGTGCCAGAAGCAGAAGGAGTTCTGGTTTAATGTGCATCATCATACCAAGACAAACATGAAGCCAACACCCACCACAGTAGTATAGGTTTGATATGGCAACTAGCTCTGCGGATGGTGAAGAATTGCAAGAATATGGTTGTTGTTGTTCAAGTTTTCAGCCCAAAGGGCAGTTTGATACAGTTTTCCTCACTACTCACCACACTGTGCAAGCCTCATAATTTCCTAATGAGTGCTGCAACCTGAATCTACTTGAATCTGCGTACTGCATTCATCTCCTGGTCTCCTCCTACAGTTTTACAGCACACGTTTTCCCCCATACTAAATAGATGATTACTTCCACCTCAGAATGTGTCCTATCAACCGGTCCCTTCTTTTAATAAAGTTGTGCTACAAATCTCTTTTCTCCCCAGTTCCATTCAGTGCTTTCTCATTAGTTACCTGAGGCACCCATCTAATCTTCAGAATTCTTCCATAACATCACATTCCAAAAGCTTGTATTCCTTTCTTGTCTGTTCTGCCTGTGTCCACATTTCACTTCTGTACAAGGCTACACTCCAAACAAATACCTTCAAAAAAGACTTCCTAAATTTAAATTTACATTACTGTTAACAAATTTCTCTTCAGAAATGCTTGTCATGCCATTGCCAGTCTGCATTTTATATCCTGTCTGCTTCAGTCATCATTATTTATTGTGCTATCCAATAGCAAAGCTCACCTACTACCTTTAGTGTCTGACGTCCTAATCTAATTCCTGCAGCATCCCCTAATGTAATGCAACTAGATGAATGTGTGATGAGATAAAGGAAATTATTCAGATACTTAAAGGAAGATGAAAATTTAATTGTGACAGATGCCTGGAATTGTATGGTAGAGAAAGGAAGAGGAGTCAAAATACAAGATAAACATGGAATGGAAGAAAGCAATGAATGGGGAGCCACCTGGTAGAATTTTGCCCAGAGCATAATTTAATCACCACTAACACTTGTTTTAAGATTTGTGGAAGGTTGTTGTATACATGAAAGGGACCTGAGGATATAATGCTAAAACAGAGATTTAGAAACAAGATTTCAAACAGTAAGACATTTCCAGGACACAGATGTGGATGCCTACCGTAATTAATTGGTTATGAACTGCAGATTAAAATTTAGAAATTGCAAACAAATAGGTATTAAAGAAGATGGGACCTGGATAAACTGAAAGAACCAGTGGTTCTTGGGAGTTTCAGAGTCAGTATTAGGCAATGTTGGATTGACACAGTGGAAATGAATACAGTAGAAGACGAGTTGGTAACTTTGAAGAATGAAATAGTGTAGGTAGCAAAGGATCACAGGTAAAAAGAAGAGGCTTAATAGAAATCATTGGGTAACACAGGTGATACTGAATGTAAGTGACAGAAGAAGAAAGTGTGAGAATGTAGGAAAAGAAAGGCAATACAGTCATCTTGAAGATGAGATTGATAGGCAATGCAAAATGGCTTAACAGGGAATGGCTAGAGGACAAATGTGACACTGCAGAAACATGCGTGACTAGGGGAAAGATAGATGCCAATGACAGGAAAATTAAGCGACCTTGGAGAGATAAGAATCAGATATATCAACATCAAGTGTTTAGGCGACAAGTCAGTACTAACCAAAGGTGGAAGGAATATATAGAGGGTCTGCATATGGGAGAAAAACTTAAGGATGATATTATAGAAAGGGAAAAGGAAGTAGATAAATATGAGATTGGAAATATGGTAGTGCAAGAATACTTTGACCTAAGTGGAAACCAAGGTTCTCGAATACAGAAGATGACATTCTCTCAGAAATATTGAGTTCTGTGGGAGAGCCAGCAATTACAAAACAACTCCACCAGATGTACCAGTTATATGAGACACGGCAAATATCTTCAGACTTCAGAAAGAATGTAACAACAATATTTCCAAAGAAGGCAGGTGGTGACAGGTGTGAATACTACTGAACCATCAATTTAATAATTCATGGTTGCAAAATATTGACACAAATTTATGGAAAAAGGAAAAACTGATAGCTTATCTCAGCATTGGTTAGTTTGGATTCCTGAGAAATGTAGGAGTACATGCAGCAATACTGGTGCAATGTCATACCTTAGAATATAGGTTGAAAATAAGGCAAACAACCATCCATAGAAGTTGTAGATTTAGAGAGAACTTGTGAAAATGTTGACTGGGCTGTGCTTTTCAAAATTCTGAAGGGATCAGAAATAAAATACAGAGCATGAAAGTTTATTTGCAACTTGCCCAGAAACCAGACTGTAGTTGTAAGAGTTCAAGGACATGTAAGGGGAGCAGTGGTTGAGATGGGAGTGAGGCAGGGTTGCAGCTTATCCCTGATGTTATTCAATCTGTACATTACGCAAGCTGCAAAGGAAACAAAAGAAAAGTTTGCAGAAAAAATTAACGATCAGGAGAAATAAATTAAAACTTTGAGGCTTAAGGATGACATGGTAATTCTCTGAGACAGCAAAGGACAGAACAAATTACCTGGAAGAGCAGTTGAATGGAATGGGTGGTTTCGTGAAAAAGGATTATAAGATGAACATCAACGAAAATGTAATGGAATGTATCAAAGTTAAATCAAGTTATGCCGAGGAATTGGATTAGGAAATGAGATACTAAAAGCTGCAAATAAGTTTTGGTGTTTGGGCAGCAAAATAAATGATAATGGCCAAGGTAACGAAGGTATGAAATGTAGACTGACAATAAAAAGTAAAAAATTTCTGAAAATGATGAATTTGTTAATATCTAACACAAATTTAAATTTGGGAGCAAAATTTATTTTTTACTAAAAATAAAGTAAAGAGAGTTGATTTGTGAAAATTAAACATCAGCATAAAAGAATCGGTTACACTGGAAGAATTTTCACATAACCTGGAGATATTCGTAACAATAATGGCCACAAACAAACAAAAGCACTAAAGACTGTTAATGCCAAGTATTTTGTGAAATTATCTGTCACTTTTATTGCAGCTGTGTAGTTGTTGTTGATGGTTTTTAGTTTTATGTAATTTTTTTTTTTCTCCAGAAACCTTGAAACATTGGATGAAAGCAGCCCAAGTTCGCTTCTCATAGAAGAGCTTCCGCTTTGTGGTAAGTGTAAAAAAGTAGCATCTCTTCATGTTCCAGTATATTGTTTGAAGTTGTGTTATATATATGGGATGTATCATAATTAATGGCATAGACACATACAGTTAAAAGTACACAATACTAGAAGCAAAAAAAGTCTCAGTAAACATGGGATCAAAAATGCATACCTTAAGAGCTACGAGCAATTTTTCATCTTTGATACTGTGAAGCAAATCTCTTCTACTGCAAGCTCTTTGCTTTCCACATTTTGAGAAGTAGTAGTATGGACCAAAACAAGAAAAAATGTCCAGTAAACATTTGCTCTGGACATAACTTGTAAACAATATCATATAAATTATTATTGATGACGAATTACACTTTCAAATATTGAAATGTATTCCTGAAATGTAACTAAACTGTAATAGGTAAAGAAGTATTACATAAAGTGGCATATGAAAATTTGCCAGACTGGGACATGAACCCAGATTTCTCGCTTATCGTGAATAGTCGCTTTACCGCTTAGGCTATCTGAGCGTGCTCCCCAGATATGTAAATATATATAAAGCGAAGCGGGCCTGTGATGAAAATGATAGTGATTGTCTGTGACTTCTTATTGTCTTGATTCTAAAATCTGAACAGGAATCGAGATCTGCGAGTCTGGGTAAATGAATCAGTAACTTATGAGACGATATGTGCGTGACACATGGAAGTTTGGGTCAATCCAGGGAGCGTGCTTGGATAGCCTAAGTGGTAAGACAATTGTACCTGATAAGTGAGAAATCTAGATTTGAGTCCTGGTCTGGCACAAAGTTTCAGATGTCACTTTAGGTAGTATCTATTTCAGTTAAGTTGAATTTCAGGAATAAATTTCAATGTGGTTTAAACAAAAGAAAATCCACGCTGGAAAAATGGCAATATGATGAAAAGAATAGTTTGCTATTCACCATATAGAGGAAATGTTAAATCACAGACAGGCACACCAAAAAGATGGCTTAACATATGAGATTTGGCCAAAAGGACTTCTTCTAAAGTACAAGACACTCACATTCACGGAGCTGCTGAGAGCAGCAATCTAGGTGATGGGGATGAGCATTGTGTGTTTTCTACTTTAGAAGAAGGCATTTTGGCTGAAAGCTCACATGTACAGAAGTCCTTTTGGTGTGCCTGTGAGCAACCTAGCGTCTCTTCTGTATGGTGAGTAGCAATGTATCCTTTTCGTAGTATTGTCAGTATGATTTAAAGATATTCAGGAAGAAAACGAAACCATTGCTATAACAAGAAGGGACCTGCAAAGAACAAATACTGCTGTAAATGATAAAATAATATGATTAATTTATCCGTTCTAATTTTTAGGCAGGAATTTATTTTATTCATATTAAAATTACTTATAAAAAAGCCGCAGTATAGTTCAGGATTACAATTGTATTAATAAGTATGTAACAGACAAAACATAAATGCAAACTAGGACTGGCTACAGTCCCATTCTAGTTTTGACAGTGAAATTACTTAGATTAGTCCAAGGCTGTAGACCAGACTGGTGCAGAAATTGTGATATTAAACAAAAGCAGAGCATTTATAGCATGAGGAATAAAATTTGTGGCAACAGAAGAAAATAAGTGAGCACATTATAAAAACAAACATAAATGTAATATTTGAAGGGTACTAAGAAAGAGTGGAATAAAGTTTTAGCATAGTAAGAAATTGATGTTTTGCAGTTAGGTCTTGTACCTGTGACCTAAAGGGAAGATAGTGATGATGTTTAAAAGCTTTTATATATAATTTCCATACATCAGAATGTAAGTGTGCAAATACCTAAATGTTGAGGAATGTTGTATTTTATGTTCCACTTTGTTCACTTGAATATTGGTGCTGTTGAGTTAGCTGTTAGGAGGTCACTTTGTTTTGCATGGCTTTTTATCTGATGCATTAGACATGATACAAACTATGATACCATGAAAGGAACAGTGATTACTCACTTTTCATATAACACCACCACCTAACTAATTGGAGGAATTTGTTGAGCTTTGTGTGTACATATTCCTCAGGATGTTTCACCTTTGTCTTGTGATAATCGTGGACCGTAGCTTCATATTTGTGTGATGAGCATCCTTTTAGCTTTTACCTTTATTGGAATAATTGTGTTTACGATTTGTCTTGCATTTTAAACATACAGTATTTGTTTGTTATATGGTCTGTATTAATACCTTTCTCACATCGACATGAATCACCAGTGACGTTGTTAAGTATGCTTGTAAAAGTGTACTAGTGCTTGATATTCATTTCTGAAGACATTTTGCACTATGTCTTGCATTCTTGATCCATAACTGTTACCCGACAAAAGGACTTAATTTATGTTTTTGTGATGGATTACTGAGCTTGCCTTACAATTTGTAATTTGTCCTGTCAGGCTGCATTTGATGTCTCTGGATTGGCTTTATATTTTTACCAAAGGTTTCAAGCATACTATAGTTGTTTGAAGTAGCAAAAATAATGTTAGAAGGATTATAGAATTTAAAATTTTTCATGGTTTGACCTGGATTTAGATTTACCCTTTATACATGTGTATTCTATGGATAACACTTTATTACAGTAATATGATCTGTCCATAACATACTATGCAGAGTTGAAATATGCTGTCTATTCCTGACGATTTTTTGCAGAATCTGGGCCACTTAATATGTCAACTCATAGTTCTGACAGTCCTGAAAGGATCACCAAAAGGTAAGCAATGTTGCTCTGTTTTCAGTTAGTCATATAACGATCATCAAAATGGTGGTCCAACATTCATATGGTATATCCGATTTGGGGTTTAATGTATGGCAGTGGTAAAGGTATTTTTGGTTTTAGAGTTAAATTAGATACAGTGTACCATAAACCATAGTGAGATCATCAAGGACATAAAAATGTTAGAAAAGCAGAAACATGTAATATACATATATATTTCCCTCAAAAGATCCTAGGGGGGATGTGGGAAAAAAATCACATTTGTTGTCTACATACCAATTATAAAACTTACCACAAACATTTAAAAGTGTAAATAGTTATGCACATAATTTAATACCAAGACTACTGTAGCTAAGCATCATCTTAAACAAAATCAGTTTGCAAGACACAGAGGCAGCATTACTGTACTGAAGCTGTGCTAAAATCCTGTGTAGTTCTGTGACATAGCAAAACCAATTCATGTAATTACGGGTATTCGTAGGTGGAAGAGTTGGAGTTGGCCATCAATAAATCCTTTATCCTCATCTCAAACTGCAATTTATTACCACCCAACTTTTTTTTAGCTGCTTGTAAGCTCTTGAAAGAGTGTATTCCTTGATAATGGGCACCTTTCTGGACCAAAGTAAGCAATTCAAGTCTCACTGAAGACTGTTCTTATTCTTGTTGATTACCTGAAATGGGCTGTTGGTTTGAAAGAGAGAGATTAGTTATGGAAAATTTCAACAAGGAACAAATATACGGAGAAGCAGTAATTAGTTCTTTGAATAGGCTACTTCAAGTCATTCTTGAAAGTGCACAACAAATAATTTGTATTACATTCTTTTAGTCCCCCGAAGCTTCAGCTTGGTGTTATGAGTAACTGGTACACAAAATAATGTATTGTATGACATTACAGAATGGAAATAAGCAAAGTATGCCAGCTTTTTTATTGTTACATTGCAGGAGTGCATTTGCAACAAAAAATTGTTTTGACATTTCAGCATTTTTATTAGATGCCACTCCAGCTGAATTTGTCATCAACTTTTAATTCCTAGAATTTAACACTGGCAACCTCTTCTGTCATTATTTCCTCATATTATGCACATATGCTGGGTGGAAATCTCTCGCAGCCTCTGAAAGGCACGTAGTGAGTCTTTTTCACTTCTTAATGACAGCTAATTGTTTGCAAACTGTTTATCAATATCCATGTAAGTATCAATAGGTGCCCTTTCTAAAACTACATTTGATTTGCTGCTTATTGCAACAGTTCTATCATCTGAAGAACAAATCCCTTATTCACCTTTCTTTAGCAGCTGCATAAAACCACCAGTGTGGAGGGAAGTGTCTGAGTGTAATAGAGAGATATGTGAAGACAAGAGAGCCAAGACATCATGGAAATAAGGGTCTGGGTAAGAATGTGATTTGATCAGAGGAAATAGAAATGAGGGTAATGAGACACAATGGCACTGATGAAATGTTAGTGGAATAATTTGCTGGTGGTATCTGACTGGAATGATCAGATCTGTTCGACAGACATTAACAAGATAAAAACTTTTGTTAAATACAGTTTGTCAGATTGAAACAGTGTGTTCATATTTAGCCACAGCAACACAAAAGATTATTTAACCAGTGAGACATCTTATAACAGCAGATGATGTGAGGCTTTGCCAGAAGTTTTGTCATCATGTTTGCCAGCATTTGTTCGGAAGGTATGTACTCTACAGTGATTTGGGATGACTATTTTTTCTCTTATAAAATGGTCTCTTGTGCCTACTTGTTATGTTTGGCTCTTGTAACCACTAGTCTTAGGCAAGTCGATTGCAACTTTGTTGGCACATAGTAATTTGATAGGATCATTCTTGGGGTTTGAAGTTACTCCACTGTCTAACCTCCTAATATTCTGAGGTCTGAGCCATATAGCATATTCTGCCTCAGTTGTGGATACAGATACTGTTGGCTGTGTCTTATCGGTCAGGATATCATTGCTCCTTGATATTTAAACAGATACTCAGATGTTCACTTTCTGTTTTCTGAATCTCTAGCACAGTCTGCATCACAGTAATGTATTATGTGGCAGTCCCCTGCTTTTGAAAACAATAGCTTCATATTTTTGATATCTTTTAGATATTTAAAAATCCTTTTAACTGCCTGCCTGTGCAGTATGCCAAGATTATTACAAAAAATGGCTGACAGTTCTTATTAAATAAGGTAGGTCCAGCCTTGTTTCTGACTGAGCATAAATTAAACTCCTTGTTGCTTTGAAATAGGATATATTACAAATAGCTTCTTACTCTTTCTCTGTTTTTGGGCTCATATCATGAATGAACACTTGGTTATTGTCCAGTGGTGTAGATATCAGTTTATGTTCTTTCATACTGAATCTGTTGAGTATTTGCTCCACATAGAGTATGTGGTCTCTCTACAAATAATCTTCTTTGCTGTTCCTAGTGATTTGGATACCTAATCAATTAGATAGTCGTTTCACCAATATCATTTTTGTAGTAGATACTATAGTCAGCTGTCAATCTTTCGAAATTTAGATTCAACAGTGTATTGTCTGATTTCAAGTTCCATCAGCAACGACCTTGTTTCAGTCCATACCCTACCTTTTTAGTCTTTTAATACCAGCATCTTTCACTGTATTTGTAACTGGATATACTCCTGGAACTTTCCTACAAATCTCTTCATTTAAGTCACCTTGTAAGAAAGCTGTGACATCTAAGTGATCAATGTAAAGATCATGTTTAGCAGTCATAGCAGATAAATATCTTAAATGAGTTATATATTACAATTGGTACATATGTTTCATCATAGTCCAGCCCTTTCTTCTGACCTCAGTCTTTTACTGCTAGCTATGCTTAACAGCATACAGTATGGCCTTTCAAATCTATCTTAGTTTTAAACTCCCATATGTGGTTGTCTTTGTGAGGCTGAAACTCTTCCTGTATTCCTTTCTGCCAGTTTTCAGCATTGCCTGACATGCTTGCTTCTTCCAGTGACAAGGGATCAGAGTCAGTTGACTGTTTAGACTGGTAAGTTACTAAGTCATGCAACAACTTTGGTTTGGTATTTTTGATGACTTTCAAATTCACTCGAGGTACTGCAGTTGCTTATAATAATAATAATAATAATAATAATAATAATAATAATAAACCCCGTGGAGGCCCGGGAAAAGAATAGGCCTCCGGTATGTTCTGCCAGTCGTAAAAGGCGATGAAAAGAACAAACCACTAATAGGGCTAACCCCCCTTTTAGTGTGATTAGTTGGTTCAGGACAGAACTAATGAAGCCTCGGACAAGCGCTGTTATGGTCGGGGACAATGCTTGAACCCTATGCCCGTCCGCAATGGTAACGACACTGCTAGCCACACAGAAAATGATTTAAATCCAAATAGAGGTGTTTTGCAGGATACGCTTCCTGCAACCACTCTAGAAGTAAAACAAAGACAGAGGATGAGATGGTCAGATGAAGTTAACCGACACCTCATGTTCTGTTATTACCAAGCAACAAACTTAGGAACCAACACAACTGGATACAGATCACAAGTATACACAACATTTATTACCAGATACCCAGAATTAAAATTCTTAACAGAACTACGACTAGCTGATCAGATCCGTGTAATAATCAAAAATAACAGGATACCCCAGTCAGAATTAGAAAACATCAAACAACAAGTACAACAAATACTGGAACAAAATAATGTGCAATCAGAAGAAGAAGAAAATACAGTAATTGACTCAAACATCCCAGAACAAACAAACAAAGAACACCACGCATCAATTAAACAATCAGAGGAAAACGTAATCTTAAGACAGCCACCAGAACAAACACAAATAGAACATGAAGTGACACACGTGTTAGATATAGAAGAAAAATTTCAGCTAACATATATGTAGAATACAAAGACACAAATACAGACATTAGACCATTCTTGCATAGACTACCAAATAACCCACAAGTCGAAACAACAACAACTACTATCAACACAATCATACACAACAAAATAAATGAAAATACAATTATGGAAGAGTTACAAATATTGGTTTATATAGGAGCACTCACTACACTAAATATACACATTAGGCAGAGATCAGAACAAACCAACACACAGAAGAAACCCACAAAACCAGCATGGCAACACAGGCTACAGATCAGAATAGAATAACTGAGAAAAGACATTGGACAGACTGGGACACTCAGATGTTTAGGACGGGTGGTAGGGACAGAGCATCAAGTGACATTATACTGAGTGCACTATCCGAAAATTACCTCGAGCAATTAAACAGAGAACCGACTCGTGGAGATAACATCTTAGACCTACTGATAACAAGCAGACCCGAACTTTTTAAGTGCAGAACAGGGAATCAGCGATCATAAGGCCGTTGCAGCATCCCTGAATATGGAAG
Source organism: Schistocerca americana (assembly GCF_021461395.2). Classification (NCBI taxonomy): domain Eukaryota; kingdom Metazoa; phylum Arthropoda; class Insecta; order Orthoptera; family Acrididae; genus Schistocerca; species Schistocerca americana. Next base: position 381,655,908 of record NC_060120.1, read on the forward strand.
TTAATAGGAATAGAAAAAAAGGGAGCAAGGTTTATCTGTTTAGCAAGAGTAATAGAAGGCAGATTTCAGACTACCTAACAGATCAAAACGGAAATTTCTGTTCCGACACTGAAAATGTTGAGTGTTTATGGAAAAAGTTCAAGGCAATCGTAAAATGCGTTTTAGACAGGTACGTGCTGAGTAAAACTGTGAGGGACGAGAAAAGCCCACCGTGGTTCAACAACAAAGTTAGGAAACTACTGCGAAAGCAAAGAGAGCTTCACTCCAAGTTTAAACACAGCCACCTCTCAGACAAACAGAAGCTAAATGATGTAAAATTTAGCGTAAGGAGGGCTATGCGTGAAGCATTCAGTGAATTCGAAAGTAAAATTCTATGTACCGACTTGACAGAAAATCCTAGGAAGTTCTGGTCTTACGTTAAATCAGTAAGTGGCTCGAAACAGCATACCCAGACACTCTGGGATGATGATGGCATTGAAACAGAGGATGACACGCGTAAAGCTGAAATACTAAACACCTTTTTCCAAAGCTGTTTCACAGAGGAAGACCGCACTGCAGTTCCTTCTCTAAATCCTCGCACAAAAGAAAAAATGGCTGACATCGAAATAAGTGTCCAAGGAATACAAAAGCAACTGGAATCAATCAACAGAGGAAAGTCCACTGGACCTGACGGGATACCAATTCGATTCTACACAGAGTACACGAAAGAACTTGCCCCCCTTCTAACAGCTGTGTACCGCAAGTCTCTTGAGGAACGGAAGGTTCCAAATGATTGGAAAAGAGCACAGGTAGTCCCAGTCTTCAACAAGGGTCATCGAGCAGATGCGCAAAACTATAGACCTATATCTCCGACGTTGATCTATTGTAGAATTTTAGAACATGTTATTTGCTCGAGTATCATGTCGTTTTTGGAAACCCAGAATCTACTCTGTAGGAATCAACATGGATTTCAGAAACAGCGATCGTGTGAGACCCAACTCGCTTTATTTGTTCATGAGACCCAGAAAATATTAGATACAGGCTCCCAGGTAGATGCTATTTTCCTTGACTTCCGGAAGGCGTTCGATACAGTTCCGCACTGTCGCCTGATAAACAAAGTAAGAGCCTACGGAATATCAGACCAGCTGTGTGGATGGATTGAAGAGTTTTTAGCAAACAGAACACAGCATGTTGTTATCAATGGAGAGACGTCTACAGACGTTAAAGTAACCTCTGGCGTGCCACAGGGGAGTGTTATGGGACCGTTGCTTTTCACAATATATATAAATGACCTAGTAGATAGTGTCGAAGTTCCATGCGGCTTTTCACGGATGATGCTGTAGTATACAGAGAAGTTGCAGCATTAGAAAATTGTAGCGAAATGCAGGAAGATCTGCAGCAGATAGGCACTTGGTGCAGGGAGTGGCAACTGACCCTTAACATAGACAAATGTAATGTATTGCGAATACATAGAAAGAAGGATCCTTTATTGTATGATTATATGATAGCGGAACAAACACTGGTAGCAGTTACTTCTGTCATATATCTGGGAGTATGCGTGCGGAACGATTTGAAGTGGAATGATCATATAAAATTAATTGTTGGTAAGGTGGGTACCAGGTTGAGATTCATTGGGAGAGTCCTTAGAAAATGTAGTCCATCAACAAAGGAGATGGCTTACAAAACACTCGTTCGACCTGTACTTGAGTATTGCTCATCAGTGTGCGATCTGTACCAGATCGGGTTGACGGAGGAGATAGAGAAGATCCAAAGAAGAGCGGCGCGTTTCGTCACAGGGTTATCTGGTAACCGTGATAGCGTTACGGAGATGTTTAGCAAACTCAAGTGGCAGACTCTGCAAGAGAGGCGCTCTGCATCGCGGTGTAGCTTGTTCGCCAGGTTTCGAGAGGGTGCGTTTCTGGATGAGGTATTGAATATATTGCTTCCCCCTACTTATACCTCCCGAGGAGATCACAAATGTAAAATTAGATTGGAGCGCGCGCGGATACTTTCAGACAGTCGTCTTTCCCGCGAACCATACGCGACTGGAACAGAAAAGGGAGGTAATGACACACCGTTGGGTGGCTTGCAGAGTATAAATATAGATGTAGATGTAGACAGCTAACACAGTTTATAAGAAATGAAATATCAGACAAAAAACGAAAAAGGTTAGGTAAAATCTCACAACAAGAAGTGATAGAGCAATTAGATGAAAAGAAGCAGAAATTACAAGCATTGGCCAAACGACTTAGAAGATACAAAAAAGGTGAAAATCGAAGGAAACAAAACCAAACATTCAACACAAACCAAAAGAAATTTTATCAGACAATAGATAACACACACATTAAAATAGACAACCCACCAAACATAACAGACATGGAACACTTCTGGAGCAAAATATGGTCAAACCCGGTACAGCATAACAGGCATGCACGGTGGATACAAGCAGAAACAGACGCATACAAGATGATACCACAAATGCCTGAAGTGATAATTTTGCAACATGAAGTCACCCGAGCAATTAATTCTACTCACATTTGGAAAGCCCCTGGAAAAGATAAAATAGCAAATTTCTGGCTAAAGAAGTTCACCTCAACACATTCACATCTAACTAAATTATTTAACAGTTACATTGCAGACCCATACACATTCCCTGATACGCTTACACATGGAATAACTTATCTGAAACCTAAAGATCAAGCAGACACAGCAAACCCAGCAAAATATCACCCCATAACATGTCTACCAACAATATACAAAATATTAACTTCAGTCGTTACACAGAAATTAATGACACATACAACACAGAACAAAATTATAAATGAAGAACAAAAAGGCTGTTGCAAAGGAGCACGAGGATGTAAAGAGCAACTGATAATAGATGCAGAGGTGACATATCAAGCTAAAACTAAACAAAGGTCACTACACTATGCATACATTGATTACCAAAAAGCTTTTGATAGTGTACCCCACTCATGGTTACTACAAATATTGGAAATATACAAAGTAGATCCTAAATTGATACAGTTCCTAAACATAGTAATGAAAAATTGGAAAACCACACTTAATATCCAAAGCAAGTTCAAATAATATCACATCACAGCCAATACAGATTAAGCGTGGAATATACCAAGGAGACTCATTAAGTCCTTTCTGGTTCTGTCTTGCTCTGAACCCACTATCCAACATGCTAAGTAATAGAAATTATGGATACAATATTACTGGAACATACCAACACAAAATCACACATTTGCTATACATGGATGATCTAAAACTACTGGCAGCAACAAATCAACAACTCAACCAATTACTAAATATAACAGAAGTATTCAGCAATGATATAAATATGGCTTTTGGAACAGACAAATGTAAGAAAAATAGCATAGTCAAGGGAAAACACACTAAACAAGAAGGTTACATATTGGATAACCACAGTGACTGCATAGAAGCGATGGAAAAAACAGATGCCTATAAATATCTATGAAACAGACAAAAAATAGGAATAGATAATACAAATATTAAAGAAGAACTAAAAGAAAAATATAGACAAAGACTAACAAAAATACTGAAAACAGAATTGACAGCAAGAAACAAGACAAAAGCTATAAATACTTATGCTATACCAATATTGACGTACTCATTTGGAGTAGTGAAATGGAGAAACACAGACCTAGAAGCACTCAATACACTTACACGATCACAATGCCACAAATATGGAATACATCACATACATTCAGCAACAGAAAGATTCACATTAAGCAGAAAGGAAGGAGGAAGGGGATTTATTGACATAAAAAACCTACATTATGGACAGGTAGACAATTTAAGAAAATTCTTTCTAGAACGAGCAGAAGCTAGCAAAATACATGAAGCAATCACTCGTATAAATACATCGGCTACACCACTGCAATTTCATAACCACTTCTACAACCCTTTAGATCACATAACATCAACAGATACGAAGAAAGTAAATTGGAAAAAGAAAACACTATATGGCAAGCACCCGTATCATCTAACACAGCCACACATCGATCAAGTCGCATCCAACACATGGCTAAGAAAAGGCAATATATACAGTGAGTCGGAAGGATTCATGATTGCGATACAGGATCAAACAATAAACATCAAATATTACAGCAAGCATATTATTAAAGATCCCAATACCACAACAGATAAATGCAGACTTTGCAAACAACAAATAGAAACAGTAGATCACATCACAAGCGGATGTACAATACTAGCAAATACTGAATACCCCAGAAGACATGACAATGTATCAAAAATAATACATCAACAGCTAGCCTTACAACATAAACTTATAAAACAGCACGGTCCCACATACAAGTATGCACCACAAAATGTACTGGAGAATGATGAATACAAATTATACTGGAACAGAACCATTATAACAGATAAAACAACACCACGTAACAAACCTGACATCATACTCACCAATAAAAAGAAGAAATTAACACAACTAATCAAAATATCCATACCCAATACAACAAATATACAGAAGAAAACAGGAGAAAAAATTGAAAAATACATCCAACTGGCTGGGGAAGTCAAGGACATGTGGCATCAGGATAAAGTTGACATTATACCAATTATACTATCAACTTCACGAGTCATACCAAACAATATCCACCAGTACATCAACACAATACAGCTACATCCAAACTTATATATACAACTACAGAAATCTGTAATTATTGATACATGTTCAATTACCCGAAAGTTCTTAAATGCAATGTAACATATTACGTACAGTTAAAAGGAAGTCACGCTTGATCAAGGTCTGCGTCACTTTCCATTTTTGACCAGACATAACGTCTGAGAAAAGAAAGAAATAATAATAATAATAATAATAATAATAATAATAATTGTTGTTATTATCATCATCATCACTATATTGACCAACTAGAATCATGTTAACAACTTCAGTTCCTCTTCTTCCTTTGTTGTTGTTTCTTATTTTTCCAGTATTCCATCATTTCCTCCCCATAAAGTCTCCTCCTTTTTTCTGTCCATGTTGTCCTCGATTTTTTATTTCTTCTGCTTTGAAAGCCTTCCAAATTAAGTATTTTATTTTTAAAACTGTTTCTTTCTGCTATTTCTGATTTTTTGATGTTGTTTCTTTCTAGATCTTTCCTTACTTCTGTATTCCATGCTATTGTCGATTTCTTCTTCCAGAATTATAGGAGTATTTGTTTTGTTAGTCTATTTCCATCCATTTGGTAGAGGTGTCCGAGAAAGATTAATCTTCATTTGGCCATTACTTTCGATATTTTCTCTATATTTTTGTAGATCTCCTCATTACTACTTATTTATCAACCATCTGCAGTTTTTATTTTTTATTGCACCCATTATTTTCCTAATAGCCCTTCTTTCCAGTACCTCTATAGTACATCTTATAGTTCATCGTAAGGCATTCAGATCCATATAAACATTCTGCTAGTACCACAGTGGTGTAGTGTTTTAGTTTTGTTTTTGTAGGTATACATTTCTTGCTGTAAATATTTTTGGTCAAACCATATCCTCTTTCCATTTTGTTAATTCTTACATCTATTGCAGATTTTTCTAATCCATTCTGTTGTATAGTTTCTCCAAGATATTTAAATTTATTTACTTACTGTATTTTACCTATTTGTGAGTCCCTGAGTTTTGGCACATTTTTTATATTTGTCATGAATTTTGTTTTATCTGTTGAAATTTTGAGACCAACTCTGTTTGCTATTTTTTCTGGAAGTTTTATTTGAATACCTGCTTCTGTCAGGTCTTCTGAAAGTATTGCAAAATCATCTGCAAAAGCCAAGCAGTTTACCTTAATTCTGTTTGTTTTCCTTCCCAGAGTTATTGGTTTTGTGATTTTTTTATTTCTGAATTCCAGACCTTTACATTTTTTTCTAGAACACATCTAAACAGTTAAGGTGACAAACAATATCTAACACCAGTTTTTATTTCTAATGGCTGAGATACTTCTCTCATAAATTTGACTTTAGATATTGTACCTGTTAGTGTTTCATGAATGATATTTGCTAATTTTGATTTAACACCAAATTCTCTAATTACCTTATCTATTGTTTCTCTGGCTATATAATCAAATGCTTTCTTGAAATCAGTAAATAACACTATTATTGATAATTAATTGAAACCCCCCATGAACCATGGACCTTGCCGTTGGTGGGGAGGCTTGCGTGCCTCAGCTATACAGATGGCCGTACCGTAGGTGCAACCACAACGGAGGGGCATCTGTTGAGAGGCCAGACAAACATGTGGTTCCTGAAGAGTTGCAGCAGCCTTTTCAGTAGTTGCAGGGGCAACAGTCTGGATGATTGACTGATCTGGCCTTGTAACAGTAACCAAAACGGCCTTGCTGTGCTGGTACTGCGAACGGCTGAAAGCAAGGGGGAACTACAGCCGTAATTTCTCCCGAGGACATGCAGCTTTACTGTATGATTAAATGATGATGGCGTCCTCTTGGGTAAAATATTCCGGAGGTAAAATAATCCCCCATTCGGATCTCCAGGCAGGGACTACTCAAGAGGACGTCGTTATCAGGAGAAAGAAAACTGGCATTCTACGGATCGGAGCGTGGAATGTCAGATCCCTTAATCGGGCAGGTAGGTTAGAAAATTTAAAAAGGGAAATGGATAGGTTAAAGATAGATATAGTAGGAATTAGTGAAGTTCGGTGGCAGAAGGAACAAGACTTTTGGTCAGGTGATTACAGGGTTATAAATACAAAATCAAATAAGGGTAATGCAGGAGTAGGTTTAATAATGAATAAAAAAATAGGAGTGCGGGTTAGCTACTACAAACAGCATAGTGAACGCATTATTGTGGCCAAGATAGACACAAAGCCCATGCCTACTACAGTAGTACAAGTTTATATGCCAACTAGCACTGCAGATGATGAAGAAATGGATGAAATGTATGATGAGATAAAAGAAATTATTCAGGTAGTGAAGGGAGATGAAAATTTAATAGTCATGGGTGACTGGAATTCGTCAGTAGGAAAACGGAGAGAAGGAAACATAGTAGGTGAATATGGATTGGGGGGAAGAAACGAAAGAGGAAGCCGCCTTGTAGAATTTTGCACAGAGCATAACTTAATCATAGCTAACACTTGGTTCAAGAATCATGAAGAAGGTTGTATACCTGGAAGAATCCTGGAGATACTAAAAGGTATCAGATAGATTACATAATGGTAAGACAGAGATTTAGGAACCAGATTTTAAATTGTAAGACATTTCCAGGGGCAGATGTGGATTCTGACCACAATCTATTGGTTATGAACTGCAGATTGAAACTGAAGAAACTGCAAAAAGGCAGGAATTTAAGGAGATGGGACCTGGATAAACTGAAAGAACCAGAGGTTGTACAGAGTTTCAGGGAGAGCATAAGGGAACAATTGACAGGAATGGGGGAAAGAAATACAGTAGAAGAAGAATGGGTAGCTCTGAGGGATGAAGTAGTGAAGGCAGCAGAGGATCAAGTAGGTAAAAAGACGAGGGCTAATAGAAATCCTTGGGTAACAGAAGAAATATTGAATTTAATTGATGAAAGGAGAAAATATAAAAATGCAGTAAATGAAGCAGGCAAAAAGGAATACAAACGTCTCAAAAATGAGATCGACAGGAAGTGCAAAATGGCTAAGCAGGGATGGCTAGAGGACAAATGTAAGGATGTAGAGGCTTGTCTCACTAGGGGTAAGATAGATACTGCCTACAGGAAAATTAAAGAGACCTTTGGAGGAAGAGAACCACTTGTATGAATATCAAGAGCTCAGATGGCAACCCAGTTCTAAGCAAAGAAGGGAAGGCAGAAAGGTGGAAGGAGTATATAGAGGGTTTATACAAGGGCAATGTACTTGAGGACAATATTATGGAAATGGAAGAGGATGTAGATGAAGATGAAATGCGAGATAAGATACTGCGTGAAGAGTTTGACAGAGCACTGAAAGACCTGGGTCGAAACGAGGCCCCGGGAGTAGACAACATTCCATTAGAACTACTGATGGCCTTGGGAGAGCCAGTCATGACAAAACTCTACCATCTGGTGAGCAAGATGTATGAGACAGGCGAAATACCCACAGACTTCAAGAAGAATATAATAATTCCAATCCCAAAGAAGCAGGTGTTGACAGATGTGAAAATTACCGAACTATCAGTTTAATAAGTCACAGCTGCAAAATACTCACGCGAATTCTTTACAGACGAATGGAAAAACTGGTAGAAGCCGACCTCGGGGAAGATCAGTTTGGATTCCGTAGAAATGTTGGAACACGCGAGGCAATACTAACCTTACGACTTATCTTAGAAGAAAGATTAAGAAAAGGCAAACCTACGTTTCTAGCATTTGTAGACTTAGAGAAAGCTTTTGACAACGTTAACTGGAACACTCTCTTTCAAATTCTGAAGGTGGTAGGGGTAAAATACAGGGAGCGAAAGGCTATTTACAATTTGTACAGAAACCAGATGGCAGTTATAAGAGTCGAGGGGCATGAAAGTGAAGCAGTGGTTGGGAAAGGAGTGAGACAGGGTTGGAGCCTCTCCCCGATGTTATTCAGTCTGTATATTGAGCAAGCAGTAAAGGAAACAAAAGAAAAATTCGGAGTAGGTATTAAAATTCATGGAGAAGAAGTAAAAACTTAGAGGTTCGCCGATGACATTGTAATTCTGTCAGAGACAGCAAAGGACTTGGAAAAACAGTTGAATGGAATGGACAGTGTCTTGAAAAGAGGATATAAGATAAACATCAACAAAAGCAAAACGAGGATAATGGTATGTAGTCAAATTAAATCGGGTGATGCTGAGGGGATTAGATTAGGAAATGAGACACTTAAAGTAGTAAAGGAGTTTTGCTATTTAGGGAGTAAAATAACTGATGATGGTCGATGTAGAGAGGATATAAAATGTAGATTGGCAATGGCAAGGAAATCGTTTCTGAAGAAGAGAAATTTGTTAACATCGAGTATAGATTTAAGTGTCAGAAAGTCGTTTCTGAAAGTATTTGTATGGAGTGTAGCCATGTATGGAAGTGAAACATGGACGATAACCAGTTTGGACAAGAAGAGAATAGAAGCTTTCAAAATGTGGTGCTACAGAAGAATGCTGAAGATAAGGTGGGTAGATCACGTAACTAATAAGGAGGTATTGAATAGGATTAGGGAGAAGAGAAGTTTGTGGCACAACTTGACCAGAAGAAGGGATCGGTTGGTAGGACATGTTTTGAGGCATCAAGGGATCACAAATTTAGCATTGGAGGGCAGCGTGGAGGGTAAAAATCGTAGAGGGAGACCAAGAGATGAATACACTAAGCAGATTCAGAAGGATGTAGGTTGCAGTAGGTACTGGGGGATGAAGAAGCTTGCACAGGATAGAGTAGCATGGAGAGCTGCATCAAACCAGTCTCAGGACTGAAGACCACAACAACAACAACAACAACAACAATTGAAACCCTCAGCATACTAGGAACAAGTGTTCCATAAGGCTGTTTAGCCAAGAGTCCTGTAGTCTCAGCTATACTCCATGTCTTCCAAGCCAATATATTAGCATCAGGAAATGCTTCAAGGCCACCATAATCTGCTTGGTTGCCCCATACAACAGCAAGTGTAAGCCAGGTACTACCTCCAAACACTGCTTGTACATCACAGGTGAAGTTCAGATGGAGTCCACGAAAAACATTTGGACCTCCAATCAATTGCTGTTTATTAAACTGTCCAGCCAAGTCAATATTAATCACTTTCAAACTGCGATACACAGGTACGCTGCGCTGCCAGCGACGACGCCATGCACGTCACAGAGGCGTTGGTGTGGCTCTATCCATCTGAGCCACCGAGAACACAGATGAATAGCACGACTGCAGGGACTTATCCCTTGCATGCGTCCCATGAGATCCACTTTCCCAACTGTCTGCAATCTACATACTGAATGTTCCTAATAGATTCTTTGTCCATCCACTCATTACTCATGCACACTAAGGTGATGATTCCCGTAAGAGCTTGTAATGGTATCTGTTCTTTCGAGAACAGTTACTATCTTCATATATAGTTAAATGGCTACCCGGCCATTGACCTTCGTCTGTGCGAAGCTCTTACGGGAATCGTCACCTTAGTGGGCGTGAGTAATGAGTGGATGGGCAAAGCATCTACTAGGAACATTACGTGTGTAGATTGTGGACAGTTGGGAATGCGGGTCTCATGGGAAGCATGCAAGGAATAAGTCTCTGCAGTCGTGCTATTCATCTGTGTACTCGGTGGCTCTTCAAGGTATGCATTAAACAACAGTGGGGAAAGGCAACAACCTCGTCTAACACCTCGTTCAATGCTGCTTCCTTCTGACATTTCATTTCCAATCCTTATCCTTACTTTCTGGTGTAAATATAGATTCTGTATCAGTCATCTTTCTTTCAAATCCACTCCTTTCCTCTTCAAAATATCCATCGTCTTGTTACACTGAACTTGGTCAAAAGCCTTTTCTAAATCTATAAAAACAGCAAAGATTTCTCTACATTTCCTTATATCTTTCCCCTATAGTTCTTAACAGGCCAGTGGCATCTCCTTTTCATTTTCCTCTTCTAAATCCGAACTGCTCCTCTGAAATCCCTCTATCCAGCTTGCCATATAGCCTTCTATTGAACTTTCTCAGCAACACTTTAGCTGCATGAGAAATTAGACTTATGGTCCTATGCTCTTCATATTTTTTAGTGTTTCCCTTTTTCTCTATTGGTATCATAACTGTTGCAAGGAAGTCCTTAGGCCATTCTCACTTGTCATATATCTCGTTACAGAGTAAACTATTTCTTTTCTTGCCTTGTTTCCTAGACTCTTCAACAGTTCTGCTGGCAAATCATCAATCCACATGCCTTCCTATTCTTCGTCTCCTTCAGTGCCTTTTCTACTTCTGCTTCCAAGATGGTGAATCCCTTTCCATCTTCCGGCACATATTGCTCCTCTTCAACCTTAATTTTGCTTTGTATTTAATCCCCCTTATACGGACATTCATTGTATTCTTGCCAACTGTTCAAAACCTGGAAAATGGAGAAAGAGGGAAAGTATGAAATGATGTATTCACCTAAAATAGTCCTAAATGTCTTTTCCCTGCCAATTTACCCATTGAAGTCATAGCTTTACTCATAGATTAAACATGATGCGTCTAATAGTAAAACAAGGCAGGTGCAGAGTCATCAAATCTACAGTGCTTATGAAGAATTTGATTGATTATTATGGATGGAATATATTGGAATAGCCGGCAATGAAGAACTAGAAAAATATTTAATTTAAGAGCATAGGCATGAAAGTAGGGAGTTTTCCATGAATTGTTGAGCTGGAAACCCTCGCTTTGGTTGTGCAGGTTGTCTGCTAATTGCATTTCCACAGGTTCCTTGACCACTAAATCTCAGTAGTATGAGGCTGTATCTTAACTTTCCCATAATCCATGGACTGGCCAATAGAAATATAGTATTCATCCACTGCAGATTTATTAGGCTGCAGAAGGCGTTTATACCACTGGTGTTCAATGGATCATTCTTTTATAGTACGCATTATTTGTCTTTTTTACCTGTCACCACATGCATATGGATTTTCATATATACCCTCATTCTACTGGAATTCAGTGGTCAAGGGAGCTGTGGAAATCTAATTAGCAGACAACCTGCTCAATTGAGATGAAGGTTTACAGCTTAACAAATCATGGAAACCGCTCATTTCTTGTTAGACACACGAGGTTTGGTTTGGTTTGGTTTGGTTTGGTTTGGTTTGATTTGATTTGATTTGATTTGAACAGGGAAGCTAAAACAGCTTAGGTCTAACCCGCCACTGCCTGCACCGAAACTAAGTTTATTGTGCGGTATCACTCCCGTATATCTAGTAAAGCCAACCAATGCCCTTAAATAGTGCAAGGAGCCCCTCTACCAGTTTTTTGTCAGACGCAATTTCTTCAGGTCTAGTTGTCCCAAAGATTCTATATCTTTTACTCTCCAATGCCATGCATTTGAAGATTAGGTGTGATGCAGTTTCCTCACCCTCATCACATTAGGGTCCTCTTATGTTATACCCATTGTGTGTAGGTGTTTTTTGAAATTCCCATGGCCAGTCATCAGTCCAGTCATGAGTTTGATCTCTTTCCTGTTCAATCCCAGGATTACAGAGCTTCTTTTAAAACATGGCTTGGGCATAATTACCTTACCATGTTTTTGTTTATGGACCTTGAACCAATATCCTACGTGCTGTTTCCTAAGCCAGTTCCGTAGTTCTAATTTGATCATAACCTTGGTGACTGTCAGGACAGGTTCCGATCCAATAAATTGAGTTTTTGCCGCCATCCTAGCCAATCTGTCTGCTTGTTCATTGCCACAGATCCTTGAGTGGCCAGGGACCCACACTAGGTTTGCCCTATTGCTTCCCCCTAGCTCCACCAGAGCCCTGTCACATTCTGCAACAATCTTAGCTCTTGTTGCAGGAGCTGCCAATGATTTCAGGGCTGCCTGGCTGTCTGAATAGTTGTAGATGCTATGGTCCTCGTAACACCTACACATATTCTCATCCACACATGCCCTGATTGCAGTAATTTCAGCTTGGCATACAGAGGCCAGTTTTCCTAGAGAGATGATGCCCTCCAGTCTTGGCTGAACCTCATACACCCCTGCCCCAATGCCTTGGTCTATTTTTGACCCATCAGTGAACCAAACGATGTCCCCCGTACGGTGTCGAACTGTTTTTTCCCACTGCTCCCTGCTTCGAATTATTTTATTGTAAGGCTTGTCGAAGCAGTTGGGAGTTATTATATAGTCGGCAGGCATTTCCCCAGCCATTCCTGTATTTTCTTCACTCACTATGTTAGTGTGTGATTCTGGATATCCGAATGAGACCCAGTTTTTGCCAGTTTTAAGTCTATGTGCTCCAGCTGGCGCCTCCATCTTGACCCAAAGGTGTAGTGGAGGCATGTCCAGCATGGCTTCCATTCCAGTGGTTGGTGTGCTGCTAATGCCGCCTGTTATGACTAAGCAGACCAGTCTCTGCACCTTAGCAAGCTCCTTAGCTGCAAACCGCTGTTGTACCTTCTTCAAGCACACTACAGTCCCGTAGGAAATCCTAGGTCTGACCACTGTGGTGTGTATCCAGTGCATACCCCTGGGGCTTAGGCCTCAGTTTTTGCCACAAGCCCTTCTAGTACTCACTAGAGTACTTTTTGCCTTGGAGCAGATACTCTTAATGTGAGGGGTCCATGTTAGCTTCTAATCTAAGGTTACCCCTAGATATTTCACTATCCCATTCACAGGTAGAGTTTCATCGAAGAGCTTTGGATTCCAACTTGAGTGTTGAATATGTCCCTTCATAAATGGCACCACAACAGTCTTCTTAGGATTAACCCTCAGATCCTGTTTAATGCACCAATTTTGTACAGTGTCCAAACCACCTTGTGCCATATTTCTAACTGTGTCAGTAAATTTGCCGAGTATTACTATGACAAGGTCATCTGTGTATCCTTAGCAGAAGCATTGTCTGGAATTTCTCTGGCTCTTGAGCTAGTTCCTGAAAAAGTAAGTCTTGTTTGTTTGCCCTGTAAGCAAATCACACATGGAGTATTAACTGGTGCCTCATATAAAACTGTCACTAGCCAGACCTTAATGCAGTGCATGCATAACTTCAGAGTGCAAATGGTCTAGTCTTTAATGCCACAAGTTTGCTCTATTTGGTTACAGTACTGTGTTTCCTTCAAAAATCCAGTCACATGGTTGGTCTAGTTCAGGCTGTTCCAGCTCGTGGGCTCCGCTGTGAGCTGCGGAGCGCTCCCTGCTCCAGGGAGCCGCGTCGCTCGCTGTGACCAGTCAAGTGGGCCGGCACGTGGCACGGCTGGCTGAGGCAGGCGGCAAGGCAAGGGTTTTGATGTGCCAGCTGAGTCTTACAAGATCGAAAACCTCACACTCTTAGCTGCTAAGACGTGGTGGCGTGCTACACCAGGAAATACGGTCTTCAGGAAATAAATAAGAAACAAATGTTTTACAAGAAATTGCATACTAAATTTATTGGGCCTCTGTAGTTTGAAATTTTCTTTTCATTGCAAGATCGGAAATATCAGGCGTCAAAGTGTTCACAGCGTTAATGCAGAGGATGGCCTTCATTGTTGCATCCTGAAGAAGCGATCGTTCCTTACTTTATAAATGTTTTCATTGCTCAGAAAAGCTGCTCACATCAAAACGTAAATCCAAACATGCACATGATCTGAGCGGCATTGTTGTGAAGTTTGGGGAATGTTTTTTCTGTAATGAACACTACCATCGTGACAAATACAACGTGATGTAGTACCTCGCTTTCAACAAAGTTGTATTTTGCAAATCAATAATCTCCAATTGAAGCGACGATGACAAGTCATCGGTGGAAACTGAAAAAGGAGTGCTGAATACTTTAAGTTCCATTTCCAAACTAGTGAGGTCTCGGAATCGTGTTTCAAACGACGTGATGAGCTGCTTTAACTTTGCTTGGTAATCGCCGAAAGTAGTACCATCAGGTAGTTTTAAAGAAGCAAGATGATTGAAGAACGTTAGATGTCCATTACTCATCTGTCTCTCAAATAAACGTAACTTTTCCATGAACACTTTGATCTGGTCGTGCATGTCAACGATTAGCTGCCCTTTGCCCTGCAATGACAGATTTAAATTATTCAGATGCATAGTTATGTCAGCTAGGAACGCCAGGTCTGATATCCATTTTATATCTTTCAGACAACGCATTTCTTCCCCTTTCATTTCGAGAAAATGGGTATTTCCTCACTAATGGCAAAGAAAACATCAAGAACTTTTCCCCGACTCAGCCAACCAACTGTACTGTGGTAAGATATATCCCCATACTCTGCTTCCACATCTTTCAGGAATCCTTTGACGACGCACAAAATTCACACAGTTCACGACATCTTTCATTATGCCACCTAGCTCTACTGTTTCAGCACACAGTGCCTCTTGGTGCATTACAGAACACGAACTATGTTGCATGTTTTGATACCCTCCGTATTACGAATCCGTTTTTAAACATACGTCTACTGGTATGTCGTTCTTAAGCCTGGCTACCAGTTCTCTGCGTGCAACGCCTTCTACCTGACTGTATTTAATTCTGTATATTGTACCTCTTCGCAGAATTAAATACTTTATGACATACAAAACACTGCGGTCGACCATCCCTCTCAATGAATAGAAAGGTATCCTCCAATAGAGGTACAGAGCTACCGCGGCTAGTCATAGCTGTCATTGAGCACGGATTATTACGGCTGCATGCGGCCAGGGGGCAGTGAGTTCGCTTTCCCCCTCCATGTGGGCCCCGAGCTGCCGCAGTGAGCACTCCGGAGCGCTCCGGCTCCCTGGAGCTCGGTTGGAACAGCCTGTGAACTAAAATCAAGTGACCTTTTTCTACTAACTACTACTAACCTTTTTCTACTAGCAGGTAATAGGCTTGTTCTTAGTTTAAGTGCATGCAGAATATATTCTACCTCTCTTGTTAACCGTGAGAACTTCTGCAAATGGAGATCCTATTCCTTTTACTGGTAAGTTGTCATAATTTACTACTACAACATGTGGGTCTATAACTGTTATAACATTATTTTTATCCCATTGGTATTTGGACACCTAAGTCTACATACCATTTTGTCCGTATGTCTTTGTAGCTGCTTTGAGAACAGTGTCTGGTAGCATGCTGTTGTAGCCAAAGATTTAAAATTGTTTTTGCTTGCATTTACATCACCTGGGACCTTTTTGAACCTATCAGCACCATTCTTTTTCTTTTTGATTTGGAGAGCAGCAGTCCCAGTCAATGATTTATTCTAGATGTCACATCTGTTTCACGGAATAATTTGTTTTTCATGGAGTACATTGTGATGGGCATGTTTGAATTTTCTAAGCTCACAATCATTCATCTGGTAGCTCTGCAGATAGTATACATCCAGTCCATTTCACTTCAAATCTCAAGCCATTTAATTTTTGTGACATAGAAATTATTTTTGAAGCCTATTCTTCTACTAGTGAATGATTTTCAGTCTGGTTGTCAGCAGTGTCTTTATTAACTCTATTCTTCGGAAGAGCCTAGAATCTTTTTAGACTTGCGTTGCCTTTCTTTCTATTTTTGCAGTTGTTGAAGGATCATGCAAATGGATGTATATTAACGGATGAATGGAGAGTATAATTTTAGCTCTTGCTGTGAACAGTTTAGTTAGTTCTGTTATTTTGCCCCTGACACAGTTCCAGAATTGTTCAAGTTCTTGATATGTTCCGGTAACAAATGGTCACATACTATAGCTTTTTCTTCAATAAGTTTTTTAATTGGAGGCAATGAATTGGTACTTAGAGAAATTGTTGTATTAACAATTATGCCTACTAGTGTTTCTTATTGGAACAATGAGGTTTATTACACACACATTAACAAGGTAAACTCTATACATGAACATTTGTACAATTACAGTATTATGAAAAGGATAAATATCTACTCTATAGAGGAGACGCTGAGTCGCAGACAGGCACAACAAAAAGACTGCTATACATTTGAACTTTAAACAGAAAGGTCTAAACTAGAAAACACACATATTTCTCCTTACATCCCCTCTCCTCCCCCACACCATACCACCACCCACAGATTGCTTCTTCCATCAGGTGTAATTGCTGTATGCAGTCCACCCTCATTGGTAATCTGTGTCTGCATTGTGCTTGTGTGAATGTGTGTGTATGTTTTCTACTTTAGAAGGAGACCGAAAGCTTAGGTGTAAAGCAGTTTTTTTTTGCCTGTCTGCAACTCAACTTCTGCTCTGTACAGTGTGAGCTGCAATCTATCCTTTTCAAAACACTGTTGTTATTCCATCCTGGATTTTCCATTACCTAACTTTTGTATAATACAGTTTCACAGAATAAAAACATAGAACATTCATAGTCACCCTTAGCATTGCAGAAGATTGTTTATCAAAATTCTGACGAACAGATGTCCAACAAACTATCACAATACCTTTTGCAGGGTAGTTGTTGCGAAGAGTATTTTCTATAGGGTTTATGAATAGAGAGATTTTCGTTGAATCACTACTCTTGCCTCCTCTCAGTAGTATCATGTATCACTTACAACATCCTGTGGTAAATATCTTCACTGTCAGGCATGCTTAAGCAAGATAAAATCTGATGCATGCGCTAGTATTTTTCGTACCGTATTTCTGTTACTAATCTAACTTCTGCAAAAGTGGCTGTGATGTTGAACTACCTGATATGTAGTTGCCATTTGAAATGGAGCAGAAATAACATGCTGGAGATTTTAGTTACTATCTGTGGAAGAAAAATTGCAAAGGTAATGAGACATTCCCAATTGAAGTTCTCCATTATTTGCATAAAATACAGTAGATCCACTGAATGCATGATGCACGATTGCTCATCTGTTAAGCAAACCTATATTTTACAACCAGTTTCAGTCTCAGAATTTAACAATCATCAGGTACATCCGTAAAACAAATTATAGAAAATGTACTCATAAGTCTAAGACCATGCTAGAGCATACAGTAAATACTTACACACAGATCGTTATTGAATGTGCTGCATTTGTTTGTATATGATTTAAGAACAGTTAATAATATTATAAATGTGGCAGGACAAAATCTAAGGAGAACTTTTTAATTTCAGAAAGATGTCGGATGCATTTGAGATGTATAATGATCTCGTCTCGTAGAGACTTCAGTAAAATGAACATTATTCTTGTGTAAGGCCATCCAACTTGATGAAGATGTTAATTGTCATTTGGTCTCCTATAATGCTGCCTAATATTATATTCAAAGCCAGTTACTGAGTAAGATCTGCTTTGTTTTGTGTGCAGTATTAATCAGTGCTTGCTATATCAGTGTCTAATATATTTTACAGTGGAAAATCCCGGAATGTAACAATATTATGAAACGGATAGTTGCTACTTGCCATACAGCAGAGATGCTGAGTCGCAGATAAGTACCACAAAAAGACTGTCACAAGGTGAGCTTTAGGCCAACAAGGCCTTTGTTGAAAGCAGACAACAGACACATACACACACTCACGAAAAAACAACTTGCACACAGATGACCGTAGACTCTGGCAGCTGAAGCCAGACTAGTTTGGCTTCAGCTGCCAGAGACTGTGTGTGTGTGTGTGTGTGTGTGTGTGTGTGTGTGTGTGTGTGTGTGTGTGGGCGGGCGGGCGCGCGTGCGCCTACTTTCAACAAAGGCGTTGTTGGTCAAAAGCATAGTTTATGACAGTCTATTTGTTGTGCCTGTCAGTGACTCAGCATCTCCGCTATATTGTGAGTAGGAACTATCCTCTTCATAATATCATGTAATATAATTTGTCATATATTAAGTCTATGTGAATGTACAATGTCATCTGTATTAGTAGACTGGTGAGGGTGTAATTTTTATGTGAATATTTATAACACTGTATAAAGTCTGCTATAATATATGGATTCTGAGAGATTTGAATGTTCCCATTGTAATATGGTGATGACCTTCTCATCATTGCATGATGTGAACTAATGGTAATTTGTACAGTTTTCACTCTTGGTTCATTGCGTAGTATAAGTCTGGTTTTTATACAAATCACTAATGTTGGCAATAGGGTTACAATTTTTCGTAGTAACGGTGACAAATTACACGTATCCTGATCAGCCACAGCATTACGACCCCCACCGAACTACTATGGATATAAAACCATCAAGGCAATAGCAGCATCACCTGGCAAGAATTGACTGCTAGTCAGACAAATGCACAGAGCATGTAGTCTCAGTAAGTGTGCTGCCCGTATGTAGAATGGGGAAGGCTTTCAGTCTATCTGAGTTTGACCAAGAGCAGAGAGTGATGGCCCAGAGGTTTGGCACAAGCATTTCAGAAACTGCACTTGTCAGGTGTTCAAGGAGTGCTGTGGTGATTGTCTTCAACTTGTGGTGAAACCATGTCTAGACATCATGGGGATGGGAGGCCACTCTTCATGACATATGTTAGATGTCATAGTCTGGGCAGATTGGTAAAACAGCACAGGCACAAACTGTGGTGGAACTAACATCAGACCTTAATGCTGGGCAGAGTACAAGGGTGTTTGAACACACAGTGCACCAAACACTCCTAACGATGGGCCTCCGCAGCTGACAACTCGTGCGTGTGCCAGTGTTAACACCACAACATGGACACTTATGACTGAAATTCTTACGTGACTATTGGCCCTGGGCACTGGTGCAGTGGCAGAACGTTGCATGGTCTGATGAATCCCGATGCCTCCAGTATCATGCAGGTAGGAGGATGCAAATCTGTTTTTCCTGGGGAACAGCTTTTAACACCTGTACTGCGGGATGGAGACAAGGTGGCTGCAGCTTCATTAAGCTCTGGGGAACATTCATGGGAGCATCCATGGGTCCAGTGGAGCTCGTGCAAGACATCATCATGGCCAAGGAGTATGGTTGCAGACCACGTACAACCTTTCATGACGATCATGTTTCCTGATGGCAGTGGCATTTTCCAGTAAGATAATGCGCCATGTTACAAGGCCAGGAGTGGTTCGAGAAACTCAGTGGCGAGTTCCATTTGATGTGCTGACTCCCGCAACTTGCCAGATCTGAACCCAATCACACACATCTCCCCTCCCTGAAATTTCCGGGAATTGAATGACTTGTGTGTTGTAGTCCCTCCAGCAACCTTGATAAGATTTCGGATTGGATCAAAGGTAGGCAACTTGCTTTAAATGTTCAGAAATGTAAAAACTTACTATCCTATGACTTTAATATCAGTGATTCACTGTTGAAATTGGCCATATTATACAAAAACTTGGGTGTAGCAGTTTACAGGAATATGAAATGGAATGATCATATAGTCTCAATTATAAGTACAGCAGGTGGTAGACTCTGGTTTATTGGTAGAATACTGGGGAAGCACAATCTGTCTACAAAGGAGATTACTTACAAATCACTCATGCTACCGATTCTAGAATATTGCTCAGATATGTGGAGCCCGTACCAAATAGCACTAACGGGGGATATTGAACATATAGAGAGAAAGGCAGTACAAATGGTAACCTATTTGTTAGATCAATGGGGGAGTGTTACAGTGATCCTGAAAAAACGTAACTGGCAGACTCATGAAGGTAGAAATTAACTATCTCGAGGAAGTCTGTTAACAAAGTTTAAAGAAGTAAGAAAAAAAGAAATCCAAAAGAGTAATAGAGTATGTGATGAGTGTTGGAGCCATTCGGTACAAGAGAAGGTAGAATGGAAGAAAAAAGCTTATAATAAATGGTTGAACTCAAGATTAGACAATGATTGATGGGAATAAAGAGGGTGGAGAAAAGATGCACAGAAAACAATAATTAAGGCAAAAAATGAAGCCTAGCAGAAAACTGATGAAGAGGTAGAAAAAAGCATGGGGAATACCTGAGCAAATAAAGCCTGGAAGGTATCAAAAACAATGAGAACACAGAATAAACATAAATCAGATATAAACCTCATTAGCATGCAGGAATGGGTACAAGACTACCAAGGGCTACTAACTGAGAACAGAGTGGTATTCACTGAGAACCTACCAGACACTGAAGTCAGTAATGATAATATACCACCGATAACCCCAAAGGAAGTCCAAAATGCAATTAATGCAATGAAAAACAGAAAGTTGCCAGGTCCAGGATTAATTTGTATAGAACTGGTTAAAGCAGCACCGTCAAAACTCTTTGAGATATTGACAGTCATTTTTGACAAACGTCTTAGAGGTGATGAAGACAAAAAGGATTGGAAGAAGGCAGGAATTACATCAATATTTAAGAACCGGGCAACAGGAGAAATTGTGCAAACTATTGTGGTATTTGTATGATGCCATCCATGGCGAGTGTCTGTGACCATATCCTAAAAAAAGAGGATAGAAGAAGAAATAACTGAATCTGAATAACAAAATGGATTCAGATCTGGTCTCTCCTGTACTGATGGAGTATTTAACCTCAAAAACCTAGTGGAGAAAAGGACAGCAAGGGGCATTAATACCCACTTTGTCCTTGTAGACCTCCAGAAAACTTATGACACAGGTCTATAGAACAAGCTACGGACAAGTTTAATTGATATTGGCGTGTTACTGAGCTATGTGAAAGCTGTCAGATTTCTCTGCCAAGATTGTTCAGCAATGGTCAAAAGTGAGAAATCAACTATCTCAATAGTTTGAGGTGACAAAGGGACTACGCCAGGGATGCACACTCGCCCCTACACTCTTTAAGTTCTACCTAGAGGAGGCACTAAAATCCTGGAAAAGGAAATGTGGAGGAATGGGTATCCCCATAGATGATGAGATCTTGTTCACTTTATTTTTTGCTGACAACCAAGTGTTAGTAGTTGAAGATGAGGAAGATGCAAATTACGTGGTCTGCAAATTAAAAGAAGAATATGAAAAACGGGGTCTTGTCATAAACATATCTAAAACAATATCTGAAAGTGGGAGAAAACGCTGTTAACGACTTACAACTCAGAGCTGGTACTGTTAAAGGGTGTCATAATTTTAAGTACCTGGGTCTGACACTGTCATCCAATGGTGGAAGTATTGATGATATAAACAATAAAACTGACCAGGGCAAGTGAGCCATAAAACAATTAAATGGTATTCTCTGGAACAAAAACATAATGCGCAGAACAAAACATACCATCTACCACATAATTATTGAAAGTATCACAACATATGGTGCAGTATTGTGGGAACTGACTAAGAGGCAGAAAGATTGCCTGCTGGCTTACAAGATGGATTTCTGGAGACCGAGTTGTGGATTTCTGGAGGCTGAGTTGTGGATATTCCAGGCTTGATCATATTATAAATGATAGGATGAGAGAGGTTATGAATGTCAAAAGCACAATCTTAGACTACATAGAAAGGAAGCGCCTACTCTGGTATGGTATGCTAGACACAAGATGGCTAAAACATGTATGGCAGTGGACTCGACATCAAAGAAGAAAGCAT
Organism: Schistocerca americana; assembly: GCF_021461395.2. NCBI lineage: Eukaryota > Metazoa > Arthropoda > Insecta > Orthoptera > Acrididae > Schistocerca > Schistocerca americana. Next base: position 381,677,842 of record NC_060120.1, read on the forward strand.
GGTAGATCTGTGAGATACTGGCAAGATGACATGAATGAAGCAATGGCGGCGAGAGGTCTTAATGAAGGAGACCAGGATGACTGAATGATGGAGATTGGGAAGCAAGAGGCAGCGGCAGCCTTAGAAACCTTGCTCATATACAGGGTGTTACAAAAAGGTACGGCCAAACTTTCAGGAAACATTCCTCACACACAAATAAAGAAAAGATGTTATGTGTACATGTGTCCGGAAACGCTTAATTTCCATGTTAGAGCTCATTTTAGTTTCGTCCACCTACGCTCAATGGAGCACGTTATCATGATTTCATGCGGGATACTCTACCTGTGCTGCTAGAACATGTGCCTTTACAAGTACAACACAACATGTGGTTCATGCACGATGGAACTCCTGCACATTTCAGTCAAAGTGTTCGTACGCTTCTCAACAACAGATTCGGTGACCGATGGATTGGTAGAGGCGGACCAGTTCCATGGCCTCCACACTCTCCTGACCTCAACCCTCTTGACTTTCATTTATGGGGGCATTTGAAAGCTCTTGTCTACGCAACCCCGGTACGAAATGTAGAGACTCTTCGTGCTCGTATTGTGGACAGCTGTGATACAATACGCCATTCTCCAGGGCTGCATCAGCGCATCGGGGATTCCATGCGATGGAGGACATTTTGAACATTTCCTGTAACAAAGTGTTTGAAGTCACGCTGGTACGTTCTGTTGCTGTGTGCTTCCATTCCATGATTAATGTGATTTGAAGAGAAGTAATAAAATGAGCTCTAACACGGAAAGTAAGCATTTCCGGACATATGTCCACATAACATATTTTCTTTCTTTGTGTGTGAGGAATGTTTCCTGAAAGTTTGGCCGTACCTTTTTGTAACACCCTGTATATAAACAACTGGCTTTAAAAGATGACTCTTCTTTGACTCTTCTTTACTTTCATTTTGCAGAATTAAAATTATATTGATTAGAAATATTCCCATTGTAAATTCAAATCTGTCCGTTATATCGTGCTCGTAATGGGCCTCCAGTCATTAGGATGTCTTTAATGTCATCTGTAAATGTACTCTTCGAAGGTCATCTTTCTTGTTCTGTGTATTTAAATATTGTACACTACCTTTAGGATAATGTGACAAATAAAGGTTTCGTCACTAATTACCCCAGATTAATTAGATCAAATGTTTATATTATAAATATTTATTTCTGTGTCTTTCATAAATTAAATGGTTTCCTCAGATTTTATCCAGATGCATTTATGATGTTATCAAATGTTTCTGAAACCATGTATAAACGAGTGGAGTGTAGCTAATGTCAATCTACATGTAAATATCTGCTGTCTACCATGCCATTGTATTGAAGTTATGTAGGTATATACACTCCTGGAAATGGAAAAAAGAACACATTGACACCGGTGTGTCAGACCCACCATACTTGCTCCGGACACTGCGAGAGGGCTGTACAAGCAATGATCACACGCACGGCACAGCGGACACACCAGGAACCGCGGTGTTGGCCGTCGAATGGCGCTAGCTGCGCAGCATTTGTGCACCGCCGCCGTCAGTGTCAGCGAGTTTGCCGTGGCATACGGAGCTCCATCGCAGTCTTTAACACTGGTAGCATGCCGCGACAGCGTGGACGTGAACCGTATGTGCAGTTGACGGACTTTGAGCGAGGGCGTATAGTGGGCATGCGGGAGGCCGGGTGGACGTACCGCCGAATTGCTCAACACGTGGGGCGTGAGGTCTCCACAGTACATCGATGTTGTCGCCAGTGGTCGGCGGAAGGTGCACGTGCCTGTCGACCTGGGACCGAACCGCAGCGACGCACGGATGCACGCCAAGACCGTAGGATCCTACGCAGTGCCGTAGGGGACCGCACCGCCACTTCCCAGCAAATTAGGGACACTGTTGCTCCTGGGGTATCGGCGAGGACCATTCGCAACCGTCTCCATGAAGCTGGGCTACGGTCCCGCACACCGTTAGGCCGTCTTCCGCTCATGCCCCAACATCGTGCAGCCCGCCTCCAGTGGTGTCGCGACAGGCGTGAATGGAGGGACAAATGGAGACGTGTCATCTTCAGCGATGAGAGTCGCTTCTGCCTTGGTGCCAATGATGGTCGTATGCGTGTTTGGCGCCGTGCAGGTGAGCGCCACAATCAGGACTGCATACGACCGAGGCACACAGGGCCAACACCCGGCATCATGGTGTGGGGAGCGATCTCCTACACTGGCCGTACACCACTGGTGATCGTCGAGGGGACACTGAATAGTGCACGGTACATCCAAACCGTCATCGAACCCATCGTTCTACCATTCCTAGACCGGCAAGGGAACTTGCTGTTCCAACAGGACAATGCACGTCCGCATGTATCCCGTGCCACCCAACGTGCTCTAGAAGGTGTAAGTCAACTACCCTGGCCAGCAAGATCTCCGGATCTGTCCCCCATTGAGCATGTTTAGGACTGGATGAAGCGTCGTCTCACGCGGTCTGCACGCCCAGCACGAACGCTGTTCCAACTGAGGTGCCAGGTGGAAATGGCATGGCAGACCATTCCACAGGACTACATCCAGCATCTCTACGATCGTCTCCATGGGAGAATAGCAGCCTGCATTGCTGCGAAAGGTGGATATACACTGTACTAGTGCCGACATTGTGCATGCTCTGTTGCCTGTGTCTATGTGCCTGTGGTTCTGACAGTGTGATCATGTGATGTACCTGACCCCAGGAATGTGTAAATAAAGTTTCTCCTTCCTGGGACAATGAATTCATGGTGTTCTTATTTCAATTTCCAGGAGTGTATTTTCCATGTTTTGATGTGTTGCTTTTCAGAGACACCAGATGAAGATCAACTTATAAAACTGAAACTGGTTGTGTATGTGAAAAAAAAGAAAAAAGAAAAAGAAAAAATTGTTTGTGGTACAGCAGAGTGTCTGTCCCATGAGACTCACAAAATTTATTAGAACTACTGATCATTTTGTAGTGCGCTAAATGACTTTCATTTTGGCCTCATAATAAAAGCTAATTCAAATTACCATTTTGAACACAGTTAATTATTGAAACTTAATGAAGTTAAGTTAATTATTACTTATAATAACTTCAATTGCTGAGTCAGGTTAAACAAATTGATCCACTAAGTGAAAGTGAGGGCTATTCAGTAAAAAATTCAAGATTTTCTGTAAAATTTCTTGTTTATTATCAGTCTGTTTACTGTGCAAATCAACTTTTTTTACATCAGAAAGGCTAGCCGTTTACGTCTTGTTAAAGAAAAAATTATTAACTTACTTTCAGAAAATACCTCTTCATTGATAAAACTTACACTGAAATGTTCTAAGAAACCTACCTTATTTGCTAACCATATAAACAGATATAAAATCAAACGTATAAAGCAATAATTCTCCAGATTTGGCATAATTTCTTTTGTCCTTCCTTGAGTTAGAGTCCCTAATAGATTTCAGAACTCAGAAAATTCACTTATGCACAAATATTGGTGTAAAAAAAAAAACTATGTATACAAACCTGTATAGAGTTTAGAGAAGATTAAAAGCAACATTTTTTTATGTGGGAAAATGTCACACATGCTCCATTTCTCTCCCAGGAGGTCATGAGGGTTTTGATTTTAGTGATGATCAGAGACAATGTTCAAACAGCCGTGTGATGAATATTGTTTTAGGGTTGTTTCTGGCCTATGATTTCTTTTTGTGGGGCAGTTTAAATGTTTTGTGTATGAGACACCGATAGACAGTACAGAAGAGCTTAATTGCCCATTTGGCTGAAGCAGCAGCCATAATTCATGTAACACCTGGTTGATTTGAGTGTGTTAAACAAACACACTAGCATACAGATGCCAGTTGTACATTAAAGTAAATGGGCATTTTTCAGCACCATCGCTAAAAAAAATATTCATCACATGACAGTTGCAACACTGTCTCTGAACATCACTTGCTTCATGGACCTTTAGCGAGGACATGGTGCTCCTGTGCCATTTTTATCAAATAAAAATGTTTCTTTTTATCTCCTCTAAACACCTTAATATTTGGTATAAGTAGTTCTGTACACCTTATCAAAACCATATGTCTATAATAATTTCTTTCACCTTTACGTTGTACTTTGTTACCAAAATGATTTTTTTTATTCATCACATGATGTACATTTCCAATCCATTTGGGTTGTGTACAGGAGACATGTCAAAAATTTATAATACAGTTACAATGATTTTTACATTAAAAAATAATAGCACTACAATAAATAACAACACTATAAGGATATTTCTTGTAATATGTAACTCATTGTATCCAGCTCAAACTTCCAGTGTGTCCTTCATGAATTCATTCACTGAGTAATAGCACTTAAGTGTCAGTACTTCAAATAGCTTTCTTTTAATTCATCTGCATCAACTTGTTCCCTTTCAATTTATTACAAATTTTGAGTCCCAGGTATTGAGGTCCCTGGGCATGCAGTCTGAGGCGGTGGGTGGGGAGCATAATTATTTTTTTTTCTAGTATTATGTGAATGGACAAAATGGTTTCCCTCAAATAATTTATGTCTGGTGTACAAAAATATGATAATCTCATAAATGTATAAGGATGGTGGAGCTAATATTTTAAGTTTTCTAAATAACGGTCAACATGGTTCTTTGAGTTTTGCAGTGCACATATTTAAAATGATTTTTTTCTGTATTTTTAGTATCCGCACTATATTTGTCAAGTTACCCCAAAAAACAATACCACACCTAATAATGAATCCGAAGTACCTTGTATATGCTACTTTTCGTGTGTCCATGTCAGTTGCAGTTGATAATATTTGCATAGGCGCAGTGGTTAGACACTGGACTCGCATTCGGGAGGACGACGGTTCAATCCCGCGTCCGGCCATCCTGATTTAGGTTTTCCGTGATTTCCCTAAATCGCTCCAGGCAAATGCCGGGATGGTTCCTTTCAAAGGGCACGGCCGACTTCCTTCCCCGTCCTTCCCTTATTCGATGAGACCGATGACGTCGCTGTCTGGTCTCCTTCCTCAAAAAACCAACCAACCAACCAATATTTGCATAGCAAATGCAAAGCTGCTCAGTTTGTTTGCCAGGTATTCAATGTGTGCCTGCCAGCTCAAATTTTTATCTACATTTAAACCTAAGAGTATGACTGAATCAACATCATCTATATCTTGGTTGTTGTATCCAATCTTAATCTGCTCACATTTTGATTGTTTGTTTTGAACTGCATCATGAGAGTCTTAGATATATTTAGATTCAACCCATTTAGCTGAAACCAAGTTTCTAAGGTACTGAGGTTTCTGATTGTCAAAATTGTATATTTGAAGGCACGACAATATTTAAAACAGGACAGACAAATTTCTTCAAAACTTTAAGTAAATAACCTTTGTTTAGTAGATAATGAAGTCTAAAAGAAAAGCGGAACATTGTGTTTGTTCCATTAGAGGCAACTTATTCATGAGGACATATGAAAGTGAAGGAGTAAAACACAAGAAATAAAAGAATAGCAGCTACACATTGTCTTAAGTAACAGGATGAGGCCAAATTTGAAGGGAAGGATGTTGTACAGTGAAGACAGGGACTGAAATTGGGGGTAGCTAAACAAAAGCTGAAATGATTAACTCTGTTTTCAAATGGTCCTTTACAAAGGAAAACCCAGGAGGATTGCCACAATTCAATCCTCGTACCACTGAAAAGAAACTATAATCTAGTGTAGATCCCTCAAACAAAAACCGTGCTCAGTTCTTGGAAAAAGGCACAGGTCACACCAGTCTGCAAGAAGGATAGTAGAAGTGATCCACAAAACTACTGTCCAATATCCTTGACATTGATTTGTTGTTGAATCTTAGAACATACTCTGAGCTCAAACATAATGAGGTGTCTTGAACAGAATGACCTCCTAGTGCCAACGAACATAGGTTTCGAATATATCAGTCATGTGAGAGACAACTCGCAGTTTTCTCACATGACATACTTAAAGCTTTGGATCGAGGCAACCAGATAGATACAGTGTTTCTTGATTTTCAAAAAGCATTTGAGTCAGTGCCACATTTACGCTTATTGTCAAAAGTATGGTCACATGGGGTATCAAGTGAAAATGGACTGGATTGAGAACTTATTGGTAAGGAGGATACAGCATTTAATACTGGATGGGGAGTCATCATCAGATGCAGAAGTAACTTCGGGTGTGTCACAGGGAAATCTGTTCATGTTGTATATTAATGACCTACCAGACAATATTAATAGTAAAAATCAGGCTTTTTGAAGATGATGCAGTTATCTGCAATGAAGTACTATCTGAGAGAAGCTGCATAAATATTCAGTTAGATCTGGATACGATTTCAACATGATGCAGAGATTGGTAACTTGCTTTAAATGTTCAGAAATGTAAAACTGTGCTCTTCACAAAATGAAAAAAAACATAGTAGCCTATAACTAAAATATCAGTGAGTCACTGTTGGAATCAGCCAACTCATACAAATACCAGGGAGTAAGACTTTGTAGGGATATGAAATGGAATGATCACATAGGTTCATCTGTGGACAAAGCAGGTGGTAGACTTCCATTTATTGGTAGAATACTGGGAAAATGTAATCAGTCTACAAAAGAGATTCTTACAAATCTCTCGTGCGACACATCCTAGAATATTGCTCAATGCATGGGACCCATACCAAATAGGACTAACAGGGGACATTGAATGTATACAGAAGAATGTATACAGCACAAATGGTCACAGGTTTGTTTAATCTGTGTGAGAGTGTCACAGAGATAGTAAAGGAAGCGAACTGACAGACACTTGAAGACAGACGTGAACAATTCTGAGAAAGTTTGTTAACAAAGTTTCAAGAGCTGACTTTAAATGATTACTCTATGGAGATACTACAGCCCCCTACATAGGGATCATGGGGTTAAGATTAGAATGATTACTGTGCACATAGAGGCATTCATTCTTCCTGCACTTCGTATTTGAATGGGACAGGAAGAAACCCTAATAACTGGTACAATAGCATGTACCCTCTGCAAGTGGTTAGCAGAGAGTAGATGCACATGTGGAGACTACATAAGCTCATTTTCGCATTATACAATGAATTATTGATTGAGTCTTAAAATTTACATTCCATTTCCGCTTTAGACACGTTCTGCTTTATGCACGTAATTAATGTATCAAAGTGTACGGAACACGGCTGGATTGAAGTACTTGTATGGTTTGGGCAGGTTTTCGAATTATACACATTTCGATTTGATCTGGTTTTACTGTAATTTCACTATCAATAACTTTTGACATCAGTTATTTTGAGTTTGTGATGGCGGCAGTGTTTATAGTGTGTGTGTGTGTGTTATCTTTCGAGAGTTTCTCTGAAAAGTGAGGTTTTAAATTCCCTTCACAGTGCTTACTTGCTGCAGTTATGCCTTGAAAATGCCAGTGTGCTTCTGTCAGAATAATTGCAGTTGTTGATGACATCACACAGCTGTATTCTTCTAAGTTATTTGAATGTGTATACACTAGGAAAAACCAAGATCTCACAATTTTGATATATCTATTTCTTTGGAGCCATTTGTTTACATGTAGTCCTTTTGGAGAAAATTTCTGTAATTAGTGTGATCTGTTTTGCTATGAATATGTTACATAAATGTGAATTGCTTGGTTTGTTTCCATCTTTTCGCATGGAGCTATTTATTTTTCAGGGAGTATAATGATATGGTAGATAAACTAGCATCTTTGTCCCAAATAAAACGTGGTCTTGAAGAAGAGAATTTTTCACTGCAAGCACTCCTTAAAGAACATGAAGAAAACTATAATGCTGTATTGGCAGAGAATGAGCACCTTAAGAAGACTGTTACTGTGTAAGTGTTGATTATTTTCTTTGTTGATTGGACTAAATGTGGGTATTAATTACCAATAGTAATAATAATAAATATAAATTTCAAAACGTAACAAGTCTTTATTTTTAAAAGATGATCAGTTTCTGAAATCTTATTGTACTTGTCTCTGTAGCTAGTGTTGTTGATAACTAGTGTTGCTACACTTGACATAAAGGGGGTAATTTTGAATTCTGACTGTAGAAGCAATGTTCATCACCAATGTTTCGCCAGGAGGGAGAGGAGCTGTTGTGACATTACAATCCTTAATCAGCATCCATGCATCAATAACCTGGGCAAAATTACAAACCTCTCCACAGTGTCTCATGGGATAGGAAATGAGTTCTAGTTGACGATACTTGATCCATTTAATGGGGATGTTAAGCTCGGTGTCCTCCTTGGTGCCATTCAAGTGGAATAAGCTGCATATCACCATTGGAATTCATCCTGAATCTCTCTTGTATTTCATACTTAGCTTTAACAGTATACAGTCGGTATTATTTACGTGGTAAAACTATACACACGACTCTCATAATCAGGACCCCATCCAGGACAGCAGTGTATAATATCTGTATTGGTCTTAAAGTTCCCTGATTTATGAGACTAGTTTCTACTTTGACACAACTCAGATTTTGTTTAATTGTTACCATGATTGCTATGCCAACAAGATCCACTTAACAACAACAGCAGCAACAGCACCTAACAACATTGGATGTTAACATTCCTGGCAGATTAAAACTGTGTGCTGGACCTTTCTTCTGCCATTACCTTAGCTCCTACCTCCCAAACATCATAGAAGTTCTCCTGCATAACTTACGATACTGGCACTCTTGGAAGAGAGTATATTGTGGATACATGGCTTAGCCACAGCCATTGGTAACTCTGTTGATAGAGCACTTGCTGTGAAAGGCAGAGGTCCTGGATTAAAGTCCTGGTCCAGTGCATAATTTAAATCTGCCACACCTGTTGGTAGCTTGACTGGTAGAGCACTTGTCCACAAAAGACAACGGTCCCAGACTCGAGTCCCAGTCCGGCACACTGTTTTAATCTGTCAGGAAGTTTCACATTAGCATACAATCTGCAGCAGAGTGAAAATTAATTCTGGAAACTGGAAACCCCCATCCCCTGCAACTGAGCCAAATCTCATCAGTATCCTTTCTTCCAGGAGCGCTAGTCCCGCAAGCTTTGCAAGAGAACTTCTGTGAAGTTTGGATGATAGGAAATGAGGTACTGGTGAAAGTAAAGCTTTGAGTATGGGTCTTGAGTTGTGCTCTGGTTTTTCAATTGGTTCAGCACTTGTCTGTGGAAGGCAAAGCTCCTGTGTCCCAGTCTGGCACACAGTTTTAATCTGCCAGGTAGTTTAACATCCAGTGCTTTTAACAGCAGCCACTGCTACTCTTGTTGTTGTTGTTGTTGTTGTTGTGTTATATGTGTCTTGTTGATTGTAGCAGGTGTATCCTGCTACTAGTGCATGTGAGTGTGAGTGCACCGAGTGTAGTATCGCTATGCATGTTTACTTAAATCAATTATCAAATGTATCAGTGCGGCCCAGCCACTAGAGGCCACCTGTAGGAAGCATGCACAAGACATGGGCTCCGCCATGCCATCTACTGCCAACTTGCACCTACATATGCGCAGAGCAGTGCTGATTAGTTCTCACTATGTTCTTTTAGTTTGTAGTGCTCACATCAGTTGTTCTATGTATCACTTATATTGCACCTTCTGTATGATTCTTTTGTCTCATTATTTGTGGAGTCACAAGAGGCTTATTTCCAATCTTGTTCAGTGGTTTATGAATAAGGCTATATTTGTGTCACTTGGATCAGTTTTGTGTATTACTTGGTTATTACATGATTGTATCCCATCCTTGTCACCAATCATGCAGTAACCCAGTAATACACAAAACCAATTGTAACACCTCCGATTTTATCCCGACCTGATCTGATTGAATAGCAGTCCAATATTTATTATTAACATGACAGTGAACCTATGGGGCTGGTAATCGGAATTGACTGCTACGGAAGTTGTTACTTTCCAGTTTGTTCTGCTCAATACTATAATACTGAATGTCTGGTAATGAGGAACACCAACACAGTTTTACTAATTACGAACTTATATTCTTCTCAAAACACAAAAAAAGGAGACAGCCACTGCCTTCGTCATACATATCTAATTACGGCTAATCTCAGCACAGGCTTTCTTCATTTTCCATTATCGTCACACGCTAATCCATCACTGCATCCAGCACTGCAATCCAAGGTTAGGCCGGTGCGGTAGACGCGAAACCAAATATCGGCACTAGTAACGTCCTGATCACTTTCGTAATGATACTTCTTCACTTTCCCGGTATTAATCTATTACATAGGGGTCTAAGCATGGCGATGGCGACACCCTTCTCCGTTAAAGCCCTGTATTTCAACAATGGCCTTCACACACACACATTTACCCGCCAACCGCACTGGCGCAACTTGACACTTGATCTCACCACACGTCACAATCGATTGTTCGCCCTATCGACCTGTGCCGAGTGCAAAGTTATAGTAAGGGCCTACGGACCCCTTACACAATCCAAGTAACACAAATATGGCTTTATTCATAAACTTCTGAACAATAATGGAAATAAGTCTATCGCAGATCCGTATGTAACAAGACAAAAGAATCATACAGAGGGTGCAGTATAAGCAATACACAAAATAACTGATGTGAGTAGTACAAACTAAAAGAACATAGTGAGAATTAGTCAGTACTCCTCTGTGTATATGCTGGGCAAGTTGCTGGTAGATGGTGTGGCTGAGACCGTGCTGTGTGCACGCTTTCCACAGGCAGCTTCTAGCAGCCGGCCCATGCTGGTACAGTTGTTGGTTGATTTACGTACACACGTGTGGCGACACTACAGGCGCACTCTCACACTCATGCACCAGTAGCTGGATACAGTAGTAGCAACCATGGCCACTGTTAAACAAAATTTGAGTTAAGTCAAACTAAAAATTAGTCTCATAAATTGGGGAATGTTAAGACCAATGTGTGTGTGTGTGTGTGTGTGTGTGTGTGTGTGTGTGTGTGTGTGTGTGTGTGTGTGTGCGTGCGCGCGCGTTCACACGTGTATTCTTTTGGACACATTCGCAAGAATGGATGCCATTTTGATCATTATGAATTAAGACACAAAGGAATTATAGGCATTGGTTGCAAGTGGGCATTGATTGGGTCTCCTGCTTACTAGCCATATGCTCTGACTATTAAGTTGAGATGACCACTATGTCTGGAAGCTTAGTGATCAGAGCATCTGTCTAATAAGCAGGACACCTCGGTTCGAATCCCAGTCCAGCAGAAATTTTCAACTTTCCCCATTGATTTCAGTCAGTGCCCACTTGCAGCCAATGTCTGTAATTCCTTTGTATCTTAATTCATAATAGTTGCTGGATCAAAATGGTGACTCTTCATTCGGACATGTCTGAAAGAAGACACACCACATATGTATATAATTAATTATCTATTGAACACAAGTGCATGCCAGGCTCCAACTCTTATGGAATCGGCCAATTGCTGTGAATAACGAGGGCAATGAGCGAAGGGCACTACAGTCTGATTACAGTTGCTTGATTGTTGACATTCAGGTGTTGGAGGTGTCTTCCTCCAATTGGAGCACTCAACATCATGCCTGAACTGTTCAACATTACCAAACTTCTACAACAAATGGTTAGTTAACTTTCAGTTCCTTTTCTGACCTTTTTTCCTCTTGTATTTTGATCCCAAATCCAGAGTCCAACCCTTTTATTTCGCATTTCGTCTCACATGATAAACACTCCCAGAACAACACACACTTAATGACGGTAACGAAATACGCACAATTTGTACACACCACTAGCCAAACACTACTGGATTCTTTCGCACGGGACATGATTTGGCTTCACATAATCAATTATGGTATAAAACTGAACATTTTGAAAGCAGGAAATGAACATTGCAACTGGTTTTATAGATAGATAAATATAACAATATAATCTGAAAGTCTTGAGTAACCCAAAGGTAAGGTCACAGTCTGCAATGCAAAATTATGAGAGTTCAGATATTGCCAGGTCATGCTACATTTTTTTTTCTTTTTTATATCTGTACCAAAATATCTCTGATTATTAAGATTTTCGTTTAACTGGTTTCAGTGTAATTTGTTTTTTAATTTTTAATCTTTTGTTCCATCCCAACCAGCACTGCTCATCAGTCGCTGTTGCGTGAGCTCACGTAACAAAAGCGAGAAGTTACAGTTTGCTTTTAGCACTGACATTGAATTTTTTTCCACCTTGAGTTTGCTCATACAGGTCAGCTTTAATTGTCATGAACAAAGCAAGTGTGAATAATAGCTCTGCCACAGGTTGCTGACCTCTGTTTTCTTGGATACATTGCACATCAAAAGGTTGTGGTTAAGTTAAGATATGAGTGAAAGATTCGGGGCTACAAAACACATTATATGCCACAGTTCAGTCATTGGTCATTTAAAATCACCTGTGGACAGAGCATCTCACGTTCCTACCATACTTGATGGTAGCAGCTTCCAACATTGCTCCTCATTGCACGAACTGCATTTTAGCACTTGTGAAGTGACCTACCATGTTTGCATGTCCCATTTAACAGAGCAGTAGCTGATGTGCCAACATGTCTACATGACAACTATCAAGTAACTTTAAATGGACTATTTATTAGTAGTGTGTGCATGAGTTGAGAATTTGTGTCTGACAGGAGGCATACTAGGGTAGTCTGTGCAGTTGTGATGAACACTGTGTTCAGGTGGCTTAGTGTTCAGAGCATCTGCCTAGTCAGGAGGAGGTATGGGCTCAAATCCCGGTCCACCACAAATTTTCAACTTTCCTCATTGGTTTCAATCAATGCCCGCTTGCAGCCAATGGTGTAATTCCTTTGTGTCTTAATTCATAATGGCTGCTGGATCAAAATAGTGTCTGTTGTTTTGGACATGTCCAAAAGAACGGACACACATATCCAGTACGCATAATCAAGATGAGAGGGCCAATGATCACTTCAATGCAGGTGCACACAAGGGTCAAACTCTTATGGGAATTGTCAAAATGCTGTGAGTAATTTGGAGGCTTGCTGGGGCATTCCATGCAGTTGTAATAAATATTGTATCCAGACAGTTTAGTGGTCAGAGGATCTGCCTAGAGAGCAGGATGTCCAGATTCAAAGCCCAGTCCAGCACAAATTTTCAACTTTCCCAATTGATTTCAATCAATGTCTTAATTCATAATGGCTGCTGGATCAAAATGGTGTCTGTTCTTTTGGACATGTCTAAAAAAATAGACTTTTTTTAAAAAAGAAAAAAAGGTGAGACTGCCAATGATGTCTTCAGTGCAGATGCACACTAGGCTCAAACTATTATGGGAATCAGCGAAATATCATGAGTAATGAGGATAATGGGCAAGGGGCAACACATTAGTAGTGTGTAGCTAAATTGAGAATTTGGGTGTGACGGGAGGCATGCGAGGGCAGTCCATGCAGTTGTAATGACCATTGTGTCCGGACGGCTTAATGGCCAGAGAGGAGGAGGGGTTTGAGTCCCAGTTCGGCACTAATTTTCAACTTTCCCCATTCATTTCATTCTGTGCCTGCTTGCAGCCGATGCCTGATTCCTTTGTGTCTCAATATATTATATACCAGCTGTTATGTAAACACTGATTGGCCTTTTACATCAGCATGACTATCACCAAAATATCAATTAGGATGAATGGGCATAGGCAGAGGGTGTGTACGGGCAACATGCAATATCTTGTTGCAGAGCATGCTTTACAACATGACAGTCGTGACCTTGGTGGCTGTTTCACCACACTCGCCATATGCATTCTTCCCCCAGATACCAGTTTCTCAGAACTTCACAGGTGGGAACTAGCGCTACAACATGTCCTTTGTTCTCGCCACCCACCTGGCCTTAATTTATGTTAATTTTTTCTGTTTCAGCATTTCTTCACAGTAACTACTCTTTTCTTTACTCATTTTAGTTTTCTACATCTTTCATTGTCTTACCCGTCCATTTTTCACCACCACTCCCACCTCTGTTGTATACAATGCACTTAGTTTTTCAGTCTTATTAACTAATGCGTTATGTTTAAGTAGTAACCTCAGTCTTGCATATTACCCTGTTGTCCACCTTTAAGCACTCAGGCTTCCAAATCTCGCTCAATGCAGCCCCAACAATCAGTCTTTCCTTCTTATCCCGTGTGGTAAGTCTCTCCTGATCTGTGGTTCTGGGTGACTTTCTCGAAATATGCCCCTTTTTCTAGACCTCTCCATTCCTTTTCCTTCACCCCTCTTCCTTCCCCTTCAACCCTTCTGCCTGAAGAAGTAGCCACTGGCTCCGAAAGCTTGCCTAATTACAACCCTCTGTTATGTGTGTGCGCTGCCGCTGCTTGGTGAGTAGACTTTTTATCTATTCAATTAAAATATTTTGTCAATATATTTATTACCTACTGTTGTCCTCAATGAGGCCTGAGTGGAGTTGGTATCATGAGAATCATGGCTGATCAGTGCTTCTATATTGCAATGATATGTTGTGTGCTATTACAGATCAGTGCGGAATAAAGTAGAGTTAGAGACTGAAACACACTAGTGATATACAGCATATTCCACTTGAATAGCACCAAGGAGGCCACGGAGCTTAACATCACTATCCAATTTATCTAGTATCGTCAACTACGACACATTTCTAATCTCCACAATACAACGTGGAGAGGATTACAATTTAGCTGAGAACGTTGACACATGGTATGCTGCTCAAGGACTATAATGCCACAGTAAGTTTCAGCACACACTCTCCTGCAGAGTGAAAATTCATTCTGGAAATACGGAATGTTGCCATCCCAACTCTCCCCTCCTCTCTTCCATTTTCTCACAAGAAGCAGATTGTGAAAAGATCACTGGAACTGTAGTTGGTATATTGTCACATATCCAGTTTTAGATTATTTCAAACAATGGAAAATCCAGGATGGAATGAAACAATATTATGAGAAGGAAAGTTGCTACTCACCATATAGCAGAGATGCTGAGTCACAGATAGTCACAACAAAAAAACTTTCACACTTAAAGCTTTCACTAATGGCCTTCGTCTACGATACACACACACACACACACACACACACACACACACACAAACGTCTGCAGTCTCAGGCAACTGAAACCACACTGCAGCGTGTGTGTGTGTGTGTGTGTGTGTGTGTGTGTGTGTGTGTGTGTGTGTGTCTGTGTGTGTGTGTGTGTGTGTGTGTGTGGTGTTGTTGTTGTTGTTGTTGTTGTTGTTCTTGTTCTTGTTGTGACGAAAGCCATTGGCCGAAAGCTTTAAGTGTGAAAGTCTTTTTGTTGTGCCTATCTGCAACTCAGCACCTCTGCTTTAGATTATTTTAGTAACTTTTAGTTTTCATGCACTTGCTGTAAAACACCTGAAAATGAGTCAAATTTACTCAAAATGTGTTGCAGTGTGTTAAATTAGTCTAATTTTGTCTTTGCAATCATATGGGAGTGGTAGTAAGTGGTTGTAGTATATTCTAAGTTCAGCACTTAAAATGGTTTCTAGAAACTTTGTAAGTAGGCTCTCACAGGATGGTTTAAATTTCGGTTTCTGTCTCAAAGTATTTGCCAGTTCAGTGTCTTCAGTATCTCCATGATGCTCACCCATTACTGGGGACAAGAAAATTTTGTTGAAACTATAAAGCATCAAACAACACAAAATGGTGGATTTAAACAAAATAATATGGAGTCTCTGATTGTTAGTGATGTATCACAAAATTGGTGATCTTTAACAAAATGTTGCAGAAAATAATGTTTTTTTCCTCTTTGCAGGTAAAAAAGGTCACAAATCTGAGAACATCAATCATAAGTAATAGCTATATAATGTTGAAAACAGATATTTTCATCAGGTCTGATTGTGACATATAACCTAGTTTAATGTAACAGTTCATTTCTTGCATTAAGAAATGAAACCAAATGTGTTTTGCGTCCACTCATTGCCACCCTTCGTGATTAAACAATATTGTACGCAATAGCATTGTAGTGATCATGATTGAATGTTGTGGCAAACACTCTCGGTTGCAATGTAAACTCAGCTTGTAATATGCGATTGGTGCATAAGTTTGTAGCGTTTTTCCTTAAGTTTAAGAATAACAACAGACGCACATAACAGAGACATTAGTTGTAAATAATTTTTCTCTTTCACTATTTACAACAGTCAGCCATTGCTAGGATAACTTTTCAATTCCGCCTCTGTAGAAATCGCGTGTCTTTGAGGCGAAGAACTCTTTGAGCCATTTTCAGAGTGCATTTTCATCTGGAAACGAAATATCTTGAAGCTAGTTCCATAGGAGAACAGAAAAGTGAAAATCCGAGTGTGCAAGATAAGGTGAATAAGTTGGGTGAAAAATGACTTCCCAACTCAACTCCTGTGTAGTGTTTTTTGTCAGTTTAGCAGAATGGAGGCAGACCCTGCTGTGGAGTAGCATCACTTTCCACAGTGTTCCTGGTCATTGTTCTTGGATTGCTTTTGCCAGATGTCTCAGTTGTTGACAGTAAATGTCAGCAGTGATGGTTAACCTCAGGGGAGCAGTTCATAGTACACCATAGTGTCGCTGTTGCATTAAATGCATGACATTATATATTGTGGAACAGCATAGATTTTTGTGCAGGGAGTTGCTGCTTTGCTTGGGCTCAACCAATGCTTTCTTTACTTGATGTTAGGAAAAAGACACCATTTCTTGTCACCAATAATGATACAGAATAGGAATGGTCGCAGTTGTTCACAAGCCAATTGGTGATATGCGAGCAGAGATTGCCCTCATGGCCACCTGCTGATTTTTGTGATTTTGGCTTAGAGAGTACGTTACCCATACACCTGATTTTTGAACCTTGCCCATTGCATTCAAATGTGGCACAATGGTGGAATGATCATAGTTCATCACATTTTCCACTTTTCGAGTACAATAAATGGTTCATTGTGATTAATGCATTTAAATGATGATGATCTACAAACCCCAAAGGTCTTCCAGAACTTTGAGAGTCACTAATATCAAAATGATCCCACTTGAAACAAGAAAACCATATTTTTTGCCATGATCGTCCAAGGGCATTATCCACCTATGGGGCACAGATGTTTCTGGCTGCCTCTGCTGCTGTCACCCCTCTGTTGAACTGAGACGGAAGAATATGCCACAGATGTTTTGATTTCTCCACTAAGCACTCTATTTTCTAGTGTCTACAGCTCCACTCACTATCTCCAAATGACAATATGTAAATTCAAATAGCAGCAGTGAACTATGAATAAAAAATGACGATTGATAAATAAACCCACAGCAGTCGAAATAATAACATGCAAATTGAAAATGGTATGAACTTATGTACCAATCTAATATAGACTAATTTATGAAAATATGATTTAATATTGTTTAAATTATTCACATGTTGTTTTCAAAAGTTATTGGAAGAGTTTCTTCATACCGTGAATAAATGTGTCTTGGAGTTCTTATTGCATCAGATTCGTATTCGAGCTCCAGCTTTTGTAGCCTTCCTCCGTCATCATTGTAGAGAAATTTCAGTTGCCCATTAATTTCTTTGTTTGGTTGTCATGGAAACATCACGAAGTGACAGTAGGGTTGATTTCATCTCAAATCATACAAGTCAACAGTGAATGTGTCACATCACTATTTCAAAGTTTGCTGAAAAAAATATCTGTTGAAGTTCCATGTGATACCTCTTGAAAACTACAATATTTTGATTTTCTGATGATTTGTTAAAACAGACTTCTTTAAATGAGAGAATTTGTGAAAATGTCATTAACAAACAGGAAAAATGACAAATGCTTCCAATAGAGTGAGACATGATTAATACATACACACTTCTGAGCCTTTTTTTATATAAACTATGAAAATTTGTAACTTTTCAAATTTCAAAATTATTTTTTGAAAATATGAGTAGTCACAGGATGTTAACAGCCTTCAGAAATGATAAAGTGAAAGGACTGCTAACTGTCAGCTATGACAATAATGCATGAAATTCTTAAACTGTCAAAATATAGTACATAAAAATGAAAGAATCTGAAATTTTTTGGTTATTTAGAAAGAATTATTTCCTCCAAAACCCTCATCCTAAATGTTTTAAAAATTTCATAGTACATTAGTTGGTCATTATACTTAGAGAATGTACGTTCAGAGTGGGCAATACTTGTTTGTACAAAATGTGAGAAATATTTTAGGTAGACTTAGCTCTACTCTTAAGGTCAAAAAGTCATGGACACTTAAATATTTAGATTGATCACTGATTTTAAGTAAATGTCATGCAAAACTGGTATTTGTGAATCAAAATAACTACTTTACAACATTATAGGTGAGTGTTTGAAAGCATTTTATTAAGAAATGATATATAGAATATTTATATCCATTTTTCTTTTTATGATATTATTCACAAATAATTGTCTTATGTCATATTTTTACTTCTTCATGATTCTACATGAATTAAAATTGTCTACAATGTAACAGTCAACACTGCACTGTTGAAAAGAGTTTTTTGCCATCTGATTCTCATTGATCTTGAATAGCCAAGCTGAATTTGAACACGGACAAGTATCATCCAACAAAAGCAGTACTTAGGAAATGGGAACTGCACACTGATCTTTTGATAACAGCCATTTGAAAGCATTAGCAGGACCATGAGGTGTCATGAAGGTGACAGTTATACCATGCAGCTTATTATCTGTCCCACCCACCACAAATTGTCATACACACAAGAAAAGAAGTGGTTCACTACAAATTCTTCTAATGTATACTATGGTCTCTGCACACACAGTAACAGGCTGCATATCATGGAGAACCGTTCTTGCAATGTATGTGCCATTCCGGGATGCAACCCAGTAGTGACTTGATTGAATTCCTACCATGAGCTTCATAGAAGACCATTTTTCTCTCATTTTTAAACAGAATTCCCTTAATGTACTTTCATTTAGAATGAAGTGTTTCATGTTTGTTATTAATATAATGGAAGGAAACATTCCACGTGGGAAAAATTATATATAAAAACAAAGATGAGGTGACTTACCGAACAAAAGCGCTGGCAGGTCGATAGACACACAAACATAGGCGGGATAAAATAGTATAGCAGATTACGGTAAAAAGGAGAAGGTGAATACAAAGTGAAACTACTGGCAAAAACAGAAAGAGGAAAATAAGACGACAGAAAAGATTTCGAAATGCAACAGTGACAATAACAAACGTAATTGTTGGATTCAAATTAATGATATCAATATAATGGAAGGAAACATTCCACGTGGGAAAAATTATATATAAAAACAAAGATGAGGTGACTTACCAAACAAAAGCGCTGGCAGGTCGATAGACACACAAACATTAGGCGGGATAAAATAGTATAGCACCCCCCTGCGGGTTCGGGGGTAAGAATAGGCCCGCGGTAGTCCTGCCTGTCGTAAGAGGCGACTAAAAGGAGTCTCCAACGTTTCGGCCTTATGTGATGGTCCCCTCTCGGGTTTGACCTCCATCTTTCAAAATTTATCCGAAGAGCGAGCCAATTGGGGAAGGGCGCCTTACATGGTGCACTGTTTCCGTCGTGCAATTAGACCTTTAGCCGGATTTCTCGTCGTTGCAATGGTGTCCCGCTCGTTTTCGATCTCTTGGGCGATTACCACGCTGCACTCTGCAGTGTTTCTTTTAACTGCGACGACGACCTTGGCCATTTTTGCACCTAAGATCCAGCACGGTAGCCAGTCCGTTGTGGTGGGGCCGCCATGTACCCTCTTGGTTGTAGCCCCCTGACAACACAGGGATCGCTCTACTGATGCCTGCGCCGTTAACTCCCCACGTATGCCAAGGAGTAGATGCCCATCTCCTTGGGGCATCAGGACTCCCGGCAATGGCCGTCCTGCCAGGTGGCTATTGCTGCGGCTGGGTGGCGCCCGTGGGGAGGGCCCTTGGTCGGAGTAGGTGGCATCAGGGCGGATGACCCGCAATGAAGCGTGGTACATCATCTCTCGCTGGCGGCCAGCCGCCAGCAGTCTCTAAGCGTTCTCGGGCTCAATTTAATGCTGAAAAGTACAATCCGAAAACGTTCCCCTCTCTGGCCACGCCGTGGGAGGAACGTAAATCTCAGGATGGCAGTAGCACTTATTCGCCCCGATTCTTAGTTTGTACGAGAGCTGATGGGGAGTCTTTTCTCTCCACAAAGCCTCAGTTCTTCGTCGAGCATTTAGAGGACAAGTTTGGGGAGGTGGAGGGCTTGTCAAAAATGCGCTCTGGATCGGTCCTGATCCAAACGGCATCCTCTGCCCAGTCACGACGGTTACTTGCTTGTGACAAGTTGGGGGATGTTGCTGTTACGATCACACCGCATAAGAGTTTAAATATGGTCCAGGGAGTTATTTACCATAAGGACCTTCTTTTGCAGTCTGATGACGAGCTGCGCGCCAACTTAGAGCGCAGAGGTGTACATTTCGTCCGGCGCGTTCATCGGGGTCCGAAGGAAAATCAGATAGCTACCGGTGCCTTCATCTTGGCCTTCGAGGGTGATACGTTACCGGAAAAGGTCAAGGTGATGGTCTACCGATGTGACGTCAGGCCCTATATTCCTCCCCCGATGCGGTGCTTCAAGTGCTGGAAGTTTGGCCATATGTCTTCCCGCTGCACTTCCAGCCTCACATGTCGAGATTGCGGACACCCGTCTCATCCCGATACTCCATGTGCCCCGCCTCCCATCTGTGTCAACTGCGGGGAGCACCATTCACCTTGCTCGCCAGACTGCAGAATCTTCCAGAAAGAACGCAAAATCATGGAATATAAGACCCTGGACTGACTGACTTATACTGAGGCCAAGCGGAAATACGACCGATTACATCCCGTGCGAATGACGTCATCCTACGCCGCCGCTACAACACCTGTGCTCGCCCCATCAGCTTCACGACTTCCAGCCAGCTCGATAACCAGTAAGACTCCTCCTGCCCCCTTGCCAGTGGGGGGCTCTACCCACCAGGTTGCTCCTGCGCCACCTACCTCAGGGGCAACACCATCCCCCCCATCAGGGACGTCCGTCCCAGCTTCTAAGCTGGAGAAGTGTCCAACTTCTTCGGCTTCTCACGCTCGCAAGGGGTCCCTCGGGTCCCTCCCTTCCCAGGTTTCCACCAGTGGGAAGGCTGACGACCGCCAGTGGCGTAAGTGCCCGCAATCAGCTGGTCGACGGGCTTCACGATCCTCCTCAGTCCCGGAGACTGAATCGGTGAAGCCCTCCCAGCCAGTTAAACCCAAGGAGCAGCGTGAGAAATCAAAGAAGAAGAGCTCTAAGCCCAAGGAACTCGCGGTGGCAGCCACCCCACCGCCACCTTACAGCTCTGCGTCTGAGGACGAGGTGGAGATCCTGGCGTCCGCTGAGGACCTAGAACTCGCCGGTCCCTCAGACGCCATGGATAACACTAGCACGGGTGCTCAATCGGAGGCAGCAGGTGACCCAGCGGCGTAATCTGCCTTCCCCGTCCCGTCACGCCTTTCTCAGCCATGGACAATACCATCCTCCAGTGGAACTGCAGCGGTTTCTTCCACCATATCGCTGAGCTCCGCCAACTTATCAGCCTTCACCCTTTCTTCTGCATTGCTCTCCAGGAAACTTGGTTTCCAGCAATGCGTACCCCCGCCCTCCGTGGCTATCGGGGTTATTATAAGAACCGAGCAGCTTATGAAAGGGTGTCTGGTGGCGTCTGCATATATGTCCTTCACACTCTGCACAGCGAGTCTGTCCCTCTCCAGACGCCTTTAGAGGCTGTCGCTGTACGCGTGTGGACGCCACAGGCTGTTACCGTCTGCAGTCTTTACATCCCACCGGATGGTGATGTCTCGCAGCTTGTCCTGGCTGCACTGGTCGCCCAATTGCCGCCACCTTTCTTGCTATTGGGCGACTTCAACGCCCATAACCCTCTGTGGGGTGGGTCAGTGGCAACAGGTCGAGGCGCCATCGTTGAGCATTTATTGTCGCAGCTCGATCTCTCGCTGTTAAATGATGGTGCCTTCACACACTTCAGTGTGGCGCATGGCACCTACTCCGCCATTGACCTTTCCATCTGTAGCCATAGCCTCTTACCGTCTGTCCAATGGAGTGTGCATGACGACCTGTGTGGTAGTGACCACTTTCCGATCTTTTTGTCACTACCACAGCGCCACTGTTCTGGGCGCCCTAGCAGATGGGCTCTGAATAAGGCTGACTGGGACTTGTTCTCCTCCACTGCCGCTTTTGAGCCTCTCTCTACCGATGACATTGATGCGGTGGTTCAATCGGTCACCACCGGCATCGTTACTGCCGCCGAATCTGCCATTCCCCATTCCTGTGGGTCCCCTCGGCGGAAGGCTGTGCCTTGGTGGTCGCCTGAGATCGCTGAAGCGATTAAAGATCGCCGGCGGGCGCTCCAGCGTCACAAGCGACATCCCTCCTTAGCCCACCTTATCGCCTTCAAACGGCTGCGTGCGCGGGCCCGCCTCCTTATCCGCCAGGGCAAGAAGGAGTGCTGGGAGCGGTATGTGTCCACCATTGGCCTCCATGTCACTCCCTCGCAGGTCTGGGCCAAGATTCGACGCGTCTACGGCTATCGGACCCCTGCCAGCGTCCCTGCGCTCTCACTGAATGGAGCCGTTTGTACCGACTCCGACGTCATTGCAAATCGCTTAGCAGAGCATTTTGCTATGAGTTCCGCTTCTGCGAATTACCCCCAGGCCTTCCGCTCCATTAAAGAGCGGCTGGAACGTCGGAGCCTTTCATTTCGCAGCAACCACCCGGAATCTTACAATGCTCCATTCAGTGAGTGGGAATTTCGCAGTGCCCTAGCTGCTTGCCCTGATACCGCTCCTGGGCCAGATGGCATCCACTGTCAGATGCTGAAACACCTTTCAGTGGACTGCCAGCGGCGCCTTCTCGATCTTTACAACCGTCTTTGGGTCGAGGGGGAGTTTCCGTCGCAATGGCGGGAAGGCATTGTCATCCCCGTTTTGAAGCCTGGAAAGAACCCTCTGGAGGTGGACAGCTACCGTCCCATTAGCCTCACCAACGTTCTTTGCAAGTTGCTTGAACGGATGGTGAGCCGGCGCTTGAATTGGGTACTGGAGTCTAGGGGCCTTCTGGCTCCATCTCAGGGTGGGTTCCGTAAAGGCCGCTCCGCTGCCGACAATCTGGTGAGCCTGGAGTCGGCCATCCGTACTGCCTTTTCCCGCCGTCAGCACCTGGTCGCTGTCTTTTTCGACATACGGAAGGCGTACGATACGACGTGGCGTCATCACATTCTTTCTACGCTCCGTGGATGGGGTCTTCGGGGTCCTCTGCCGATTTTTATCCGCAATTTTCTGTCGTGTCGTACCTTCCGCGTGCAAGTCGCGGCCTCGTATAGTTCCTCCCACGTCCAGGAGAACGGTGTGCCACAGGGTTCCGTTTTAAGTGTCTGTCTGTTTTTAATAGCCATTAACGGTCTTGCTGCGGCCATGGAAAACTCTGTCTCCGCTTCCCTGTATGCTGACGACTTCTGCCTTTATTACAGCTCTCCCAGCATTGCAGCTGTTGAACGTCAGCTACAGGGCGCTATCCGTAAGGCGCAGTCTTGGGCTGTAGCCCATGGGTTTCAGTTTTCGGCAGCCAAGACCCGCGTTATGCATTTCTGCCGGCGCCGAACAGTCCATCCTGAGCCGCGGCTTTATCTTGCCGATGAACTCCTTGCTGTGGTGGAGACCCACAGGTTTTTGGGGGTGGTTTTCGATGCCCGGTTGACTTGGCTGCCTCATATCCGGCAGCTTAAACAGACGTGTTGGCGGCATCTAAACGCTCTGAGATGCTTGAGCCACACCTGCTGGGGCGCCGACCGCTTTACCCTGTTGCGGCTCTACCAGGCGTTAATCCAGTCCCGTCTGGATTATGGGAGCCTGGCTTATGGCTCAGCATCCCCATCTGCGTTACAGGTGCTGGACCCAATTCTCCACAGTGGGATACGCCTTGCCACTGGTGCTTTCCGCACCAGCCCCGTGGACAGCGTACTAGTGGAGGCAGGTGTACCTCCCCTGCGGTTCCGACGCCAACGTTTGCTGGCCGCTTATGCTGCCCATGTTCTAAGCTCGCCCGGGCATCCAAATTATCGTCTCCTGTTCCCGCGATCGGTCGTCCATCTGCCAGATCGTCGGCCCCGGTCTGGTTGTACAATAGCGGTCCGCGTCAAAGAGCTTCTCTCTGGGCTTCAGGTTTTCACTGTTCCACCTACTTTCCGGGCTACTTTGCATACACCCCCATGGTGTGTTCGTCGCCCTTGCCTTCGGCTGGACCTGGCACAGGGCCCGAAGGACTCAGTCCCTCCAGAGGCCTTCCGCCGCCGCTTTTATTCTATCCTGGCCACGTATCAGGGCTCTGGTATTGTCTACACTGACGGTTCGATGGTTGCTGGTCGTGTCGGGTATGCGCTCACTCTAGGGGACCGTTCCGAACAACGTTCCTTGCCGGATGGCTGCAGCGTTTACACTGCTGAACTGGTCGCCATCTTTCGTGCCCTAGAGTATATCCGCTCCTGCTCAGGTGAGTCCTTCGTTATCTGTAGCGATTCCCTGAGCGGTTTACGAGCTGTCGACCAGTGTTTCCCTCGTTCTCGTTTGGTGATGGCTATCCACGAGTCTCTGCATACTCTCGCCTGTTGCGGCCGCTCTGTGGTCTTTGTGTGGACCCCCGGTCATGTCGGTATCCCGGGTAACGAACATGTTGACCGCCTGGCGAAAGAGGCCACCAGCAAGCCATCTCTGGACCTTGGCCTCCCTGAGACTGATTTGCGGGCAATCTTCCGCCGCAAAATCTTGGCGCTATGGGACGAGGAATGGCGATAACTGACAATGTCCAATAAACTCCGTGCTGTCAAGGAGACGACGGCTGTGTGGCGGTCATCCCTGCGAGCCACTCGCAGGGACTCGGTAGTTCTTTGCCGGCTCCGTATTGGCCACTCCCGGCTGACACACAGTTATTTACTGCGCAGGGAGGACCCTCCTGTATGTCGCTGCGGGGCGGCTTTGACTGTGGCCCACATTCTGTTGGCCTGCCCCCTTTTAGCTGTGGTCAGGCAGACATTTGCGCTGCCTGATACGCTCCCTGCCCTTTTAACAGACGACTCCACTATGGCTGACTTAGTTTTACGTTTTATTCGGGCAGGGGGATTTTATCATTTAATCTGAGTGTTTCTGTTTTATTTTATTGTTTTGTGTTGATTCTGGCCTTTGGCCTATGATTTTACACTGATTTTTTAATGTGTTTCTAAGTGGTTGGCTTTTCCTTTTTTATTTCTATGGTCGGCCAACCACCGTCATTCTCTATGTGGTTTTCGTTCGTTTTGTCTTGTCTTTGTCTCAGTCTCTCCTGTTCTGTATCGTCTGTGATCTCTTCTGTTCCTCGTTTTTATTCTCTGTGGGTGTTCTTTGTCTTTGGAAAAAGGGACCGATGACCATAGTAGTCTGGTCCCTTTAATCCCCCAACCAACCAACCAACCAAATAGTATAGCAGATTACGGTAAAAAGGAGAAGGTGAATACAAAGTGAAACTACTGGCAAAAACAGAAAGAGGAAAATAAGACGACAGAAAAGATTTCGAAATGCAACAGTGACAATAACAAACGTAATTGTTGGATTCAAATTAATGATATCAATATAATGGAAGGAAACATTCCACGTGGGAAAAATTATATATAAAAACAAAGATGAGGTGACTTACCGAACAAAAGCGCTGGCAGGTCGATAGACACATTGTGTGTCTATCGACCTGCCAGCGCTTTTGTTCGGTAAGTCACCTCATCTTTGTTTTTATATATAATGTTTGTTATTAATGTTGATATGGTGTGTACAAATCCAGTAGCATCTCTTACAGCATCAAATGCTTCTTAAATCTTGTTGCAAGATGTTTACAGAGACCTCCTACCCCACATGCACTTTTTCCATGACCTATTGCTGAAAATATCGATTTTTTTTGTCTTAATTCCTGTACTACAGTGTTGACCAGGCTCATAAAACTGAAAGCAGTTTTTAAAATGAGATGCTGCACCATCAGTTACATACATATGTTTGGGAAATGCATGGTCTCTAATTGTCATCAATATCATGCTGACATAAGTTTAGTCATATGTGTAAGTAAATATGTCTAAAAAAAAACATTTTTTTTGCAGCCATGAAAAGAAGTTGGAGGGTTTCCAGACTTTACAGCAAGAGTATGTGGAAACTAACTGTGCGTTCCAAGTGGCAGAATCACATAACAGGGACCTGAAGTTAAAGCTACAACAGTCTGAGAAGATTTGTGCAAACCTTCAGCAAAAACTGGATGAGACTGTGGAACAGGGGAGTTATTCATATGAGTACATATGTTAGTCTAACAAGTCAAAAAGAACTAGAAGCATGTGTGTGTGTGTGTGTGTGTGTGTGTGTGTGTGTGTGTGTGTGTGTGTGTGTGCTTTCTGAGAAATTTATCCAAAGTTTCAACTTGATTTTTTTTATTTATTGCAGAAATGTGAAACTGCAGCAAGTCTTGAGAAAGTAGGTAGCTCCCTTAGCGAATGCCGTAAAGAACTTTCTGCTCAAAAGGAAGCATATGAGAGGCTCAGGCTTAAAAATGAAGCAGATAAACAAGTGCTTTGTGAAAGAATAGTGGCACTTGAAGATATGATAACTGGTTTAGAAAGCAAGAACAAAGTAAGTAGTGAACTTTGTGTAATTACAACTATAATAATAAGCAGCATGTACAGGAACAGTCTTATTTTCTGGATTTAGCAGTTGTACAAATTTAATAGCAAATGGTGGCTTATCAGATACCCTCACTTACAATGGTGTACTTTTATATAGTCAGTTGCTCATCTTACAGAGTAACAGAAGTGCTCTTACTGTCAACTAATTACGATTTTGTTGAAGAATACTTCTTTCTTAACTCAATGATTGTACTGTCAAGCATGGGCAGAATTGACTTACACAAGTGTGTTTTGTGTATAACATTCTCTGTGGATTTCTTCTGTGTCTAATAGTGGAAAAGGGGATTGATTAATATGTATGGTTATCACAAATGTGACCAAATTTCTGGTAAAATAAGTTGATCAGGGTGGGAGGGAGGGAAGGAGTGGGGCAGGGGGGGGGGGGGGAGAGAGAGAGAGAGAGAGGTGGTGGGGGGGGGGGTATTAGAATAAACTGGAAAATTCCAGTAAGCTTTTTCCGGGTATTTGGCCACCCATTTTGCTAAAACCCCTATGTTTTGACCAGTATTGCACATGGCCTTCTGTGTGTCATGTGTACTACTGATCAAGTACCAGGAAACCTCTTTGCACGCTGTTTCCCCCCCTTATCCTGTTTTTTCGTATGAGAATAGCCATAGCATTTTGCCTCAATAATCAGAACAGGAGAATGGTAGGGGGAAGAACTTAGGTGCTACTTCATGACAATTTTAGTTTATTATTGGGCATTGTTGATGAATAAGGCGATAGTCACTATTGAGATGTAGAATTGCACCAGTGATCTGTGCTGGCTGTTGGGTAATGTCAGTGTGTCATGCCCCTTGAGCAGTTATCATTTCAGCTGTGCCTGATTTGGGTAGCAATACGAGTGCAGCCAGCCTGTAGGCTAGTATTAGTTGGCAGCTTGAGTCCATCATTGTGATTGGTGCTGACTGATTTCTTAAATATTTTATTCTGGTCTGTTAGGGTGGCTTAACAAGAATGTGTATACTGAATGTTGACTGCCCTAATTTTAAACTGAATCCTGTGCAACAAGTTAGGTATGAGTGAGTGTAGTAAATACTTTAAATTTTTGTGTATTGAAAGAATTACTTCTAAAACATTTAGGAGGGGATTTTAATGTGTTGCTAAGCAACTCATTCATCATGAGTGTCATGTGAACTATCTTCCAGAGACGATTGCAACTTTAGCTCTTTTATTTTTTCATTTTTATCTCTATATTGAAAGCTATGTAGTGTAGAATATAATCATTGACACATGAAGATTTTTGTGTGTGCATAGACTCATAGTAATGCATGCACGTATACCCACATATTTTAGATACTTGTGTGTGCATATGTGTGTTTTAATGATTAATTTTAATATTGGATAAGTATGAAATATAATTGTTCAAAAACCACCCATCCAGGTATAGTTGAGTACCAGTGCTGCTGTTTTTTATATTGAGTGCTGTAGGAGACAAGAGCAACAGAACATGTGTTGTTGCTGTTTACTTTTTTTCCACCACAGACTGTATGGGCCTTAGACAAAGGTCTACTAAACTAGATACATTTGAACAGACATACTCAACTTACCAGCATGAACTAAACTGTACTTGCAGCTGGCATCATAAGCACCTACTCTGTCCTGAGTATTGATAACATTGTGGATATTCGTTGACCTCAGGCTTTTTGCCACTGTGCCTTGATTGATTACTGCTTGATGATTAATTTTCTAAGTGTCACTGACTCCCTATGCAGTTGATAGGATGGGACAATCAAATGAAAATGAGACATGTGGAAAACATTGTGAAAAGGAAAGTTGCTACTCACTACATAGCGGAGATGTTAGGTCACATATAGGCACAACAAAAAGACTGTCACAAATATAGCTTTCAGCCAGTAAGGCCTTTGTCAGAATTAGATGGCAAACACACACACACACACACACACACACACACACACACACACACACACAAAAGCACAACTCTCACACACATGAATGCAGTGTCAGGTAACTGAGGCCACACTGCGAGCAGCAGCACTAGTGCATGATGGGAGTGGTGACTGGGTGAGGGTAAGTTGGAAAGAGGGTAGGGACACTATGTGCAGTCGGGAGGTTAAACGGAGGGAGTGGAGAGGTGGGGAAGGGGGGGGAGGGGATAGCAGGAAAGGAGAGAAGTAGAAAGATTGGATGTGATTGAGGAATGGGGTCTCTGTAGTGCTGGAATGGAAAAAGAGAAGAGGCTAGATAGGAGAGGACAATGATTGACTAAGTCGGAGGCCAGGAGGATTACGGGAATGTAGGACACATTGCAGGGAAACTTCCCATCTGCACAATTCAGAAAAGCTGGTGTTGGTGGGAGGGACCCATATGGCACAGCCTGTGAAGCAGTCATTGAAATGAAGGATGTCATGTTTGGCAGTGTGCTGAGCAACAGGATGTTCCACTTGTTTCTTGGCTACAGTTTGTCGGTGGCCATTTATGCAAACAGACAGCTTATTGGGTGTCATGCCCACATAGAATGCAGCACAGTGGTTGCAGCATAACTTGTAGATCTCGTGACTGGTTTCACAGGTAGCCCTGCCTTTGATGGTATAGGTAACAATTGTGATTGGACTGGAGTAGGTGGTGGTGGGAGGATGTAGAGGATAGGTCTTGCATCAAGGTCTATTACAGGGGTGTGAGCTATGAGGTAAGGGGTTTGGAGAAGGGGTTGTGTAGAGATGGATGAGTGTATTGTGTAGGTTCCTCAGAAGAGTGAGGACACCCTGTTCACATTCCTCCAGACCCTCAACAACCTCTCCTCCATTTGCTTCAACTGGTCCTACTCAAATCAATAAGCCACCTTCCTAGATGTTGATCTCCATCTCAAAGATTGCTACATCAGTATCTCCATCCATATCAAACCTATTAACCACCAACAATACCTCCACCTTGACAGCTGCCACCCATTCCATACCAAGAAGTCCCTTCCATACAGCCTAGCCACCTGTGGTCATCATATCTGAAGTGACGAGCGACATCTGAAGTGATGAGCGGTCCCTCTTGAAATATTCTGAGGGTCTCACTGAAGCCTTCACAAACCATAATTATCCTCTCAACCTTGTACAAAACAAATCTGCTGTGCCTTATCTTTCCAATCTCCCACCACCTCACAAAGTCCCACTGTCAGACCCCAGAGGAACATTTCATAACTCAGTTCCACCCAGAACTTGAGCAACTGAATTACATTCGCTGCCAGGGTTTCGACTATCTCTCATCAAGCCCTGAAATGAGAAATGCCCTTCCCATTATCCTTCCCACCACTCCCACAAAGGTATTCTGCCGTCCATCGAACCTACACAATATACTCGTCAATCCCTACACAATCCCTGCTCCGAACCCCTTACCTCGTGGCTCATACCCCTGTAATAGACCTAGATGCAAGACCTGTCCTATATATCCTCCGACCACAACCTCCTCGAGTCCGGTCACGGACATCACCTATCCCATCAAAGGCAAGGCTACCTGTGAAACCAGTCATGTGATTTACAAGCTAAGCTGCAACCACTGTGCTCCGTTCTATGTGGGCATGACAACCATCAAGCTGTCTGTCCACTTGAATGGCCACCGACAAAGTGTCGCCTAGAAACAAGTGGACCACCCTGTTGCTCAGCACACTGCCAAACATGATATTCTTGAAACTTCATGATGGATTAAAAACGTGTACCGGACCGAGACTCGAACTCCGGACCTTCGCTTGTTGCGTGCAAGTGCTCTACCAACTGTGCTACCCAAGCACGACTCATTACCTGCCCTCACACTTTACTGCCGCCAATACTTCATCTCCTACCTTCCAAAGTTGGAAGTGGGTAGCTCAGTTGGTAGAGCACTTGCCCGCGAAAGGCAAAGGTTCCGAGTTCGAGTCTTGGCCCGACACACAGTTTTAATCCCCCAGGAAGTTTCATAACTGCACACTCTTTGCTGCATAGTTAAAATTTCATTCACCACATCCTTCATTTCAATTACTACTTCACAGGCTGTGCCATATGGATCCTCCCCACCAACACCAGCCTTACTGAACTGCGCAGGTGGGAACTTTTCCTGCAATATATCCTAAATTCTCATAACCGTCCTGGCCTCAACCTTAGTTAGTCATTGTCCTCTCCCATCCAGCCCCTTCTCTATTCCCATTCCAGCACTATACAGCCCTCATTCCTCCATCACACCCAGTCTTTTTGTACTTCTCTCCTTTTCTGCTATCACCCTCTCCCAACCTCTCCACTCCCTCTGTCTAACATTTCAAACAAGGTAAGCTATTGTTTTGTTACAACCAGCTCCATAAGTAACCGATGTGTTTCCTTTTTGTGTCTGTGGTTGCCAAAGCATGTGTGATGGTGATATGACATTGTAGTTCTTCACTTCCAAAATGGATGTGTGAGAGTGCAACAGCTGTCCTTTAAGAAAGTATAGCCGATTGGAGAAGTTAATATGTGGGATATAGGTAAAACATTCATGGGAAATTATTAATTAAGAATGGCTTATCCTTGTAAAACCAATCTTTAATTGGCCATTTAAGCAAAATAATTGTAAATTGTCATACCAGCTAATCACCTCTCTATACGGTTTCCCATTTCTACTTTCATTCCATAAAGTGTGACACCAATAGCACATTTAATTGAATATACCATAATGTTGCAAATAAGGGCGGGAAAACTGCCTCAAAAGTCCTGGCTGTTAGTTGGAGGGAAGCTGTGAGTGCCAACAGGCTGGGGCCAAAGGTACAGAATGCAATGCAGCTCTACTGCCTTCACTGCTATATGGCCACATCTTGTCGACTGAGGGAGATTCTTGACCTTGGCTTTGGCAAAATAAGAGTGGATGTCATTCTTTCATGTCACCTCCGTCTGAAGTGGCATACCAGTGGGGGACCTGTTCAATGGCAAAATTTGAACTGTGATGTTATAAAGCTGCCAGCATCCTGTTGTTAGTCCTCAGTGCTCAGTCGTCAGTTGAGTTATGTTGTCATGCTTGGTCCGCCTCCATTGTCATTGCTGCACCATCATGTGAACTGATTTATTCAAGGTGAGCCTGTCTCATCATTAATCGTGTTTACTGCATACTCCTTTGCTTCCACTCTAGTGAGGCCCTTGATAAAGTACTCTCTGGGGTGATTAGCTGCAATAGAGCAACATGCTGTATCTAGGATATCCTTTTGATTTTGTGTCTGAGTGTATGGGGGGGGGGGGGGGGGGTGCTCTCTCATTGCTAAACTCCTTGTATTTGTTTTTTCACTGATGAATATATCTTTTTGTTGTGTTGAGTAATGGTAGTAGGAAGGAGATTCCTTTACCATTGCAAGACATGATAAATAGGAAATCTTCCATCAGTAAAATTACAGTCCAAATAGCTTGTTCAAGTGGTAAATTACTTAATCATCTTTGTTGTGTATGAATTAATTTCACATGCATGGCAACATCTCCCTGAAAGACTATCTTTCCCAACCATTTATCACCGCCGTACTGACTACTCACCGATCCCATACCACAACATGAATTCTAAGGAGGGGTTGTGGGTAGCAGCTGTGACCACATTTCAGTGTGACAATGTTCATTGTGAATTGGCTCTTATTCCCTTCATCAGTGGAGTTACATTTCATATCCCAATTCTCAACGAACAATTGTACTTTCAATAAGTGTGAGTTGATTTGTCTGCACCAGGAGTTATTGCGTAGATCTCCAGTTTCCCACTCCTTGTCCTGTTTTGCTCCGCCATGTCTTTGAGCACAGTGCTTAGATCCCCGGCTTGAATGTGCCTTTTGTATTCCATTCTTTGCTAATTGGTTGGACTTCTTATTCCCCATAATCCCAGCATGGCTCTTGGTCCACGCGAATTTTACTTCTCTGCTGCATACCACCTTCTTAAAATATATGCCATATTTACAAGACTCAAACAATGGAAAATCCAGGACGGAATGTAACAATATTATGAAAAGGAAAGTTGCTACTCACCATATAGTGGAGATGCTGAGTTGCAGATAGGCACAACAAAAAGCCTGTCACAGTATAAGCTTTTGATCATCAAGGCCTTTGTTGAAAATAAACAACAGAGGATGTATGGGTCTGGTCTTGCATCTAAGTCTATTACAGGTATATGAGCCATGAGGTAAGGGGTTGGGAGCAGGGGTTGTGTAGGGATGGACAAGTATATTGTATAGGTTTGGTGGACAGTGGAATACCACTGTGGGAGGCCACTTGTTACTGGTTACTGTGCCCCCACTGAGAGAGTCTGTGCTCTCGTAGACCAACACTCCAGCCTATTACCTGGAACCTACCATCCTGTATAAAAGATACCAACTATTTCCTTTACCGACTCTCCACACACTTCCTGTCCCTTTATCAAACCGTGCCCTGCTCATCACTATTGGTGCCGCCTCCCTTCACACTAACATCCCTAATGCCCATTGCCTTACCGCTGTTGAACACTCTCTCTCCTAATGCTCCTTGGATACCAAACCAACAATCTCCTTTCTAGTCACCATGACCAACTATATCTTCACCCACAATTACTTCTCCTTTGAAAGCATTACCTACAAATAAATCCAGGGTACAGCTATGGGCACTCACATGGTCACCATCCTACGCCAACCTATTTGTGGGGCATCTAGAACAATCCTTCCTAAACACCCAGAATCCTAAACCCACCACATGGTTCATATTCATTGATGACATCTTTGTAGTCTGGATCGAGGGTGAGGACAACCTTTCCACATTCTCCCAGAACCTCAGTAGCTTCTCCCCCATTTACTTCACCTCGTCCTACTCAGCCCAACAAAACCGCCTTCCTAGATGTTGACCTCCATCACAAAGGTGGCTATTAACAACATGCAGTACCTCTACTTTGACAGCTGCCACCCGTTCCATACCAAGAAGTCCCTTCCATACAACCTAGCCACCCATGGTCGTTGGATCTGCAGTGACAATCTGTCCCTCTTGAAATATACCAAGTGTCTCACTGAGGCCTTCACAGACCATAATTATTCTCCCAAACTCGTACAAAAACAAACCTCCCCTGCCTTATCCTTCCAGTTCCCACAACCTCCCAAAATCTCACTGTCCGGCCACAGAGGAGCATTCCTCTCGTAACTCAGTACCTCTCAGGACAGGAGCAACTGCATTACATTCTCCGCCAGGGTTTCGACTACCTCTCATCGTGCCCAGAAATGAGAAATGCCGTGCCCACTATCCTTCCCACCCCTCCCACAGTGGTATTCCGCCATCCACTGATCCTACACAATATACTCGTCCATCCCCACACAACCCCTGCTCCCAACCCCTTACTTCATGGCTCATACCCCTGTACTAGACCTAGATGCAAGACCTGACCTATACATCCTCCCACAACCAACTACTCCATTCCGGTCACAAACATCACCTATCCCATCAAAGCCAAGGCTACCTGTGAAAGCAGTCATGTGGTCTACAATCTAAGCTGCAACCACTGTACTGCATTCTATGTGGGCATGACAACCAACTAACTGCCTGTCCACATGAATGGCCACAGACAAACTGTGGCCAAGAAACAAGTGGAACACCCTGTTGCTCAGCACACTGCCAAACATGACATCCTTCATTTCAATGACTACTTCACAGCCTGTGCCAAATGGATCCTTCCCACCAACACCAGCTTTTCTGAAATGCACAATGGGAACTTTCCTTGCAATATATCCTACGTTCATGTAACCCTCCTGGCCTCAACCTTCATTAGTCATTGTCCTCACCCATCTAGCCCCTTCCCTGTTCTCATTCCAGCACCACATAGCCCTCATTCCACCAATGCTCCCAGTCTTTTCACTTCTCTACTTTTCTGCAACCCTCCCCCAACCCCACCTCTCCCCTGCCTGCTGTCTAACCTCCCAATTGCACCTAGCTGCCTCACCCTCTTCCACCTCATCCTTGTGTGCTCCCTAGCAGCACTTCACTGTCTTCCACCCCTACCCTGCTATCCCTCCTCCTCCCTGCCCCAGCCTCCTCCTTACCCCCACCCAGTTGCCACTCCCATGATGCACTGCTGCTGTTGCTCGCAGTGTGGCTTCAGATGCCAGAGGTTGAAGTAATATATTATATGTGTGTGTGTGTGTGTGTGTGTGTGAGAGAGAGAGAGAGAGAGAGAGAGAGAGAGAGAGAGAGAGAGAGAGAGAGAGAGAGTTGTGTTTGCTTGGGAGGGTTTCTTTCAACTTCAGAAAGAGGTTGAAGTCATAAGATTGTTTCAAGACCTCACAGTGCACTGTTTCAATAAAAGGTTGACATTATTTTCAAGATGACAATAGTGGTTGTCATGCAACCCAACAGGATGCTTGTCTCAAAGTAAATGTGGATGTTTGCACCATATACCTGTATGCAGATTTTGCTCCAGAAATCGGCAATAGTAGTCACTGTTGACAGTTTGTCCTTCAGGCACAGCACACACAAGAATAATACACTCATAGTCATTGGCCATAATCAGCACAAGCTTCACCCAGCTGGGTTCTTGTCACAATTTCTGTGGACATGGCGAAGCTGGGTGATGCCTTTTAATTTGTTTCATTCTTTGAGTTTGATCGGCCTGTGCCCACATCTCATCAGTGATGACAATAGACTGCAGAAATGTGTCTCTTTCAATATGAATCTGTCCAGGTGGATGCCAGCAAGTGCATACTACTGCTGTTTTTATACTTTGGTGAGTTGATGTGGAACCTAACGGATGCAACTTTCCTCATGTTAAAGCATTTCATCAGTATGTGCCACACTGCTTAATGAGTGAGACCAGCCTCTATGGATAATTCATGAAAAATCAATTGATGATCTATGGAAACAAGACCACTCATGATATCAACCTCGAGGAACAGATGCTCGACCTGTACAATGAAAATTAGTGGCCTCATTTCATCGCACACACAATTCTCTGACCTCTCTTGCAAACACTCTGTATGGTTGTGCATTCACATCTCAGGCTTCACATAATCCTCAATAACATTTGATACATTTTTGTCTAGGGCAACATCAGTTTTAATCCACAAATGTTGATCACCTTCTGAAAACTTGCTTTAGAGCAGTGAAGTTGACACTTTTCACTTCAATGCCACACAGCAACAATTCTCCCAACTGGATGCCTAACCACTCTCATATCCTATTTGTGCATGATTGATCTCCTGTGTTAGTCTGGACTACGTTGCCATGACTTTATTTACAGTTCTTGTAAAATACGATATAGCAAGTAGAAGAGAAAGTGTGCTGAATTTTGACATGTTAACACAAGTACCATAGGACAAGTAGTGTGCCCTGCAAACTACGGGCAGCACTGTCACTTGAGACTCGAGTTGATGTGATTTTGCCATCTTGGAAGTTGTTTGTTGGTAGTGTCTGTGCTTATTTTGTGAATGAATGCTGCAGTGAAAAAGTGGTGCTAAGAGTTATAGTTACTCGTATTTAAAGAAGAGGAAGAACAAAAAATGCCCATGTGTTTTATTCCAGTATACAGATCTGGCTACAGAGAAAGTCAGTGTAAATAGTTCTTTAGGCCTAAAAAAAATGAACTAGAGTTTTTCAAGTAGGTGAGAGCGGTACCTTGGAAAGACAGAGATCTGTTTTGTGCGTGATTCACATTTTGATGAGGAACTTTTAAAATTTCAAGACAAAGGTGGTCTCTAAAACCAGGAGATGTTCTTCATATATTTCCTATTTTACCAAAATATCTATCAAAAATGTTACACAAAAGGAAATGACCAGTAAAACACTTGCAAGAGAGTAGCCTCGGCAAAGAAAAAGGTGAACGAGAAGTTACAATATCTATCAGTGTTTCTTTTGTCAAGGAAAATTTACGGAACAAAACAGTACAAACAGAGTAGCTATTACATCAAAAAGAACATTGAAGTGTAAGAAACTGGAAGTTTTGCAAGTACGTAAAAAATTCGAACAGCAAATGCTGAAATATGTCTTCTGCAAAAGCAGATCACAGACAGAAAGTGTAAGACAGCTCAATCAGATCTCCTAGATCAGTGTAAACTCAGTAAGAAACAGGAAAATGTAGTAGATCCTATGACAAAGAAATGCCAATAGAAAAACAGTAAGGGAATGTGGTGTGATAATGAGTTTCTTCTGGACAGCGTGCTCTTAAAAGTTAAGTTAGCCAGAGGATACAGACATTGTTTGAAGCATGGATTGTTGCACTTCCTTCCGAAACACATCTATGCAATTTAGTAAAGGGTCTCAGATGCTCGTGTGGAATCAGTTCGCACACTGTGGAAGCAATTAAAAATTGTTTTCGGGAAGAACGAGATGGAAACAAACACTCAAGTGTGCCAATTTTTGATGAATTTAAGCTCCAAGAAGAAGTGCAATTCAAAAACACTTTGTTCAAAGTTGACTGTTTTATCAATTCAGGGGCATGCACTCCTGACAATTGTGAGAATAAACTTGGAAATTATGCTCTGGTCTCTGTTTGTTTGCATAACTGGATCCAACCTGTTACTATGTGTGCTAGTTGAAATGAAACTCCTGGTTACATCGTCTTGCAGGCATTGATTCACGTAATTATCCAGCTAGAGAAAGCCAGAACAAGAATTATTGCATTTGCATCTGATGGCAGTCAATCGAATAAAAAGGTCTGGCAATGTCTAGGAATTAGTGGCATAATGAATAAATTTATTTCTTCTCTGTCAAATCCAACTGATGAAACCAGAACAACTAGGGGCATTTTCAAATGCTATTCATGGAATAAAATATGTAAGAAATCATTTTTGTGTTGAAGCTGACTACATCTCAATGACAAGATCATAAACAATTATCTTTATCAAAGAGTTTATGAATAAGAGAATACACCAGAATTTTCTGCGTTAAAAGTTTGCCACAAGTTATCTTAAAGCCATTCGGATCCAACATCATTTCAAGGAATTAACTTAAGATTAACTCTGCAGTTATTCAGTAACTCAGTAGCCATTGGAATAAAATACTTTAGGGAAATTGAAATGCAAGGATTCAAAGGCAGTGAATCAGCAGACTCTAACTAGAGGTATGAACAACTTAGGGGATGCACTTAACTCTTTGTTTCATAAGGATGCTTTGTACAAAAACTCAGAGCTCACAAAACATAAAAGCATTCTCGCCATTAGAGGTAATAGCTTTGCTTCTGGAAGAACTCTCCAGTTTCTAAGAGTAACTGTTGAAAATATGTTAGAAATAACAGTATTTGGGAAAAGTGGTTTCAGCTATGTTCTGAAGCAAAATTTAATCAGGATTCACCTCAACATGATTTCACTTTCATAAGGCCTCTGAATTGCAATGACCATCCATCAGTAAGAGACTTCCTGAGCTTGCATATGTTACAGTGTGTTTACAATCCTCATAAACTTTCATTATTCATTATCTTCTGGTGGAAAACTGTGAACATAAATGTGAATTTTCTGTGGCATCATACATAAGCCAGATGTGGACATTAGCTAGAGATCTGCAGCAAAAGAACAATGACAGCGTTCTGGAACTAGAAGACATAATTTAAAAAATGCTGTGTGTTCCACGTAACTTCCGATGCTCAGCCCAATCCACAACATTTTCTGAAGAGACTTGAAAGCTCCTCAGCAAAAGAATGTTTAGTTTATCATCTGGCAGGTTTTGTGCTCCATCAAACAAAAAGAGTCACAAAATACCTAAAGTATTTGTGCCTTTTAAATGGGAATTTGTCTGATGTGCCACTCTCTTTACTGCCATCTATTACATATTACAGCTGTTCTACAGAACAGACATTGGTCACATACCCATCGAAATGTGTCTTCCGTGTTCTTATCCAGGTGGAAAATATCATTGCATAAAACTATGTGAGGACAGTTTATGGGATGACATTTTATATGAATGTTTCAATAGTTTTGCTAACGTTAGTGTTGAAACACTGAATGTTGGATGCTGTGATGACAGAGTAATGGACATCATTCCCAAGCTGTTTTTCACGGGCTTTAAATAAATTCAGAAGAAGCTGAAATCTTCAAAAACTTTCAAGACTGCAAGGAAACTATCTAAACTAATGGACAACTGATGTCCGCTAAGATAAGGTAACTATATCGACGTACTTTTCATTTCATTACATAAATTTCATGAATGAATCAGTTCATAGGCTGTGTTTGCCGTTGCAACATGTACTTCCATGGGTCACAAGCAGAGCAACTGACATCTTAACGGGTGAACTAGGAGAGTCAGCATGCTTTCTCATCTACTTGCAATGTACACGATATACATTTCCATGTTTGGCAGGATGACAAAATTTGTTGCCAGCTCACCACTCCTCTCCCCATAAGTATCCTAGTACTCAGTCAATATAATGTCGCAGTTCCCCCTACAATCCTCCGAATTCTTGAAATAAAATCTAACTGTGATCTCAGTTGCCAAAGCCTCATCTATAAATGTAAGACAACCCCTATATCAATTTAATTAACAATGTTTTTACATTGACCTCAGCAGCAATAGATAGTCTGAGAATATAAGATTACCATAGCTTTCTCGAATAATGAATTTGGGGGAAAAATTCATCTCATAATCTGGTGAATACAGTATATATGGTGTAATTAAATAACAAGTTAAGTATGTGTGCAGAGGAAACTAAAGATTCGAGTATATAGACAGGATGTTTCAAAGTCTTTGCATCAAAGTTCTATGGCTGGTAGGTCATGCCATGAGGAAAACTTTTGTTAGAGATGAAATGATTGCTGACAGTTTCTGTGAACCAGATGTTTTTTGTAATGGGTTTGAACTAGATGTCTTTTGTCATGGGTTGTGCCACTGAGAGGCGGCAGGGTATAGGCACTATGTGGCACTAGTTTGCAATGTGCGTTGCCCGTAATCTGCTCATCTGCTCTGTGTGAGAGAGGGTAGACCAAGCTTCTAAAATATCTTTCTCCATTTAAAGACACTCATTCCTAAAGTTCTCTTGTTGAAAATCACTCTTATCAATAAGCTGGGGTTGATAGTAAGCAGATGGAGCACATCAGTTTAGTGGACCCTGGTTGTTCGATGAAATCTCCATATCCCAGGGCCGACAAATTCTGTAAAAAGAACACGTGGAGGCACTGAGAAGCATCTGTGAATTTTTTTTCTAACAAAAGTTATTCCACATAATGTTATTTGTCACTCATAGAAGTTTGATGCAAACACTTTGAAACACACTGATGATATATCTCTTAAAGTACATTGTTTGGTGAGTAATGCTACTTGTTGATATTAAGTATGCCTCATATTCAGTGTGTTTGGAACTTGAAGAATTTCCTTTTTTTGATTCCTTAAGCAGAGGTTACATTCTTCTAAATATATTACCACAGGATCTCTGTAAGTTGCAGGAGCTTTAGTTTTAACCTTACCTATTGATTAGGTTTGAGATTCATTCTGTTGGGTGTAAGGCTGCATTTGATACATTATTATTATTATTATTATTATTATTATTATTATAATATATAAAAACAAAGATGAGGTGACTTACCGAACGAAAGCGCTGGCAGGTCGATAGACACACAAACAAACACAAACATACACACAAAATTCAAGCTTTCGCAACAAACTGTTGCCTCATCAGGAAAGAGGGAAGGAGAGGGGAAGACGAAAGGAAGTGGGTTTTAAGGGAGAGGGTAAGGAGTCATTCCAATCCCGGGAGCGGAAAGACTTACCTTAGGGGGAAAAAAGGACAGGTATACACTCACACTCACGCACATATCCATCCACACATACAGACACAAGCAGACATATTTTAAATTTAAAATATGTCTGCTTGTGTCTGTATGTGTGGATGGATATGTGCGTGAGTGCGAGTGTATACCTGTCCTTTTTTCCCCCTAAGGTAAGTCTTTCCGCTCCCGGGATTGGAATGACTCCTTACCCTCTCCCTTAAAACCCACTTCCTTTCGTCTTCCCCTCTCCTTCCCTCTTTCCTGATGAGGCAACAGTTT
Organism: Schistocerca americana; assembly: GCF_021461395.2. Lineage (NCBI taxonomy): Eukaryota > Metazoa > Arthropoda > Insecta > Orthoptera > Acrididae > Schistocerca > Schistocerca americana. The sequence continues at coordinate 381,718,355 of NC_060120.1, forward strand.
GTTGCGAAAGCTTGAATTTTGTGTGTATGTTTGTGTTTGTTTGTGTGTCTATCGACCTGCCAGCGCTTTCGTTCGGTAAGTCACCTCATCTTTGTTTTTATATATAATTTTTCCCACGTGGAATGTTTCCCTCTATTACATTGATATTATTATTATTATTATTATTATTAACATTATTAACATTGTCATGAAATATGTTCTTCTCAGTACATAGTTACACTTTTTGAGTAAATATTCCCATCTTTGGTTCCTCTGTACTTGAATCTAACTTGTTAAATATCCCATGCGTCAACACACAAAATATAGCTAAGTGTCTCTGTCTTTAAACCAACTGTCCACTGCTGATTGATAAGTGAGATGGTACACTATCTGATCAAAAGTATGGGGTCACCTATTAACGGACATTTTATGGGTGTGTCCACCATTTGACTTTATGATACCTTGAACTCTGCTGGTGCACTTTCAGTAAGGTGTTTGAATGTGTGTGGAGGAATGGCAGCCCATTCATCCTCAAGAACCAAACCAGAGAAAATAGTGATGTTGGATTCTGGAATCTGGAGCAAAATTAACTGCCTGAGAGGTCCCAAAGGTGTTCCATGGGGGTCAGTTTGAGGTTCCCAGTCCATTTTGAGAATATTAATTGTCCACAAACCATTGCCTCACAGATGCTGCTTTATGAGAGGATACAATCAATCATTGTCTTCAAACTGTTCATCTACTGCATGCTGTACACAGTGCTGTAAAATGTGTTCGTATCCTTCACATTTAGTGTTGGGGGAACATGTCCAAACCACGAAAACACTTTCATACTGTAATACCACCTCTTCCGTACGTCACTTTATGGCACGTAATGTTTGCCAGGCATTAGCCAACCCCAAACTGTTCCAGGAGACTATAACAGGGTATAAAATGATTCATCACTCTTTATCATTCATATCCAGTCGTCCACAATACACTGGAACTACTTACACCACTTCAAGCATTGCTCAGTACTTTTAAGTGTAGTTGTGTGAATAATACTAAGAAACATTGTTTTCATTAACCTTAACACTGTTCATGTATACATATCCTGTAAACTAACTCATTCCATGCCATTTTGATGAAAGAATGATCTGTGCTACTTGTAACTAATTAACTAACTAACTAACTGGCAACAGAAATGAATAACATATGAGGAGATGTTTGTCTATTGTACTCCATTCTTTTTAACTCCCTACTCACAGCCATTGTGCTAGCTGGACTGATGGTAGCACTTTGGAACTCATGAGTAATCTTTCCACTGATTTCATGTGATTATTTAGAACCACCCTACTTAATGTATGATGGGCTGCTCTTGGTTTAGCTGTGGTTGTTCGTTTGCATTTCCACTTTAATCACATCACAAGGAGTCGACATGAGCAGCTTTAGAAGAGTTGAAATGTTCCGGATGGATTTGTTGCTCAGGTAACACCCAATAACTGGTCCGTGTTCAAAGTCACTGAGCTCTCTCAATCAATCCACTCTGCTGTTGCTGCTTCTCTACTGAAAAAGCAATACTCCCCAACTCCTTTGACACTGGTAGGTCCACCTCTCACAACATATAGTAATGAAGGCTGTATTACATAGGGTGTCCGGATACATTTGATCAGATAGCATACAACCACAAAAAATATACAAATCTTAACTAAGAACAGAATTTAAAGAATACTAATCTCAATACAACTGAAGACCAGAACTTGGTAACCTCAGTAGCACGGGTGATAACTTTTGTTATGGCCTTCATAGTATACAAGATGGAATATAAGCTACATTGTAACATGGTGGGCTGTGACCAGCCTCTATTTATGAAATACAGACTCCACACCAAAACTCCAACTCAGAAAATTAGTTTTGCTGCCTGTGACATCAGACCAGATTTGTTTGAGTGATTTAACAAGTTGTCCACTCTTGTGTGTGATCATGAGTGTGCCCTCCTTCAGCTCTCTCCCACTTTGTGCCATGACTGCAGTCACACTTGCTGTAGTTATGCTACATGTGCCTCAGTTTTTGTTAAGTCATCATTTCTTGGTGTTAATCATGAACATGCTTGCTGGTAACTAAACAGAGGATGAACTTCAGGTCAATTCCAGCAAGCCAATATGACTTTTCTAGTGGGGTGGGCAGCAGAAGGGTTGTAATAATACAGATATCTCATTGATGGCTTCATCCACACTTCCATAGTACACATTATTTTGGCAGCCACTTTCAGTTTGGTGTTCATATAGCTGAAAGTGGCTGTCAGAAACAAAGTTGTACACAGACTTATAGGAACAATTTCTAGATTACAAACAGAATCTCCAAGGACTTCCACAATTGCGATTTGGATTGAAATTTATTGAAACTGACTCAGGCTATAAATTGCGTGACTTGGTAGTCTATTTGTAGAATTTCCAGTTTTTAAAAATTGTATTTTTAAATGAAAGCACTGTGTGATGTCATCATAAAATTATAGGAATCATTATACACAGTAGCACTTTCTTTTTAAAAATAAACAAAACCTTATTCTACATCAGGGATAATCATCCTTTTTTCCTACCACCCATTTTTGTATCTCTATTAGTAGTAAAATTTTCTAACCATCCACAGGTTCCACAAAATGATGATTTGTAAAGTAGAGAAGTAACTTTACTTTATGAAATTTATAAAAGCAGAGTTATAGTGAGTTAAAGCATATAATAACCAGCGCAAAAAACTTCTGTCGAATCACAGAAAAGTCGAACATGCTCATCTTTATTATTAGACTCTGACTGAAAAGTGGGGTACCAGCTGCCTCATTCTACCTACCTTAGCATCTTTTCACAAAAATATTAGCCTGCAAATATATTTTCACTCTTTTTTTAGCATGGAAGTCACATCTCACTCCCACAAGCTGCCCTAACTGTAACTCACTCACACTCACTAGTCCAGTGGTCGTCCAACAGTGGCCCAGAGGCATACAACCCAAATCAAGTAATTGTTCAATCCACCATTCTCAGCTGTATTTTGTAATAATATGCATCTAGCAATAAACAGGCAAATACAAAAACATCGACTAGCCTTAACAGCTACTTACGGGTGTAGTTTTCCTGCTCAGCAAAAAACCAAAATACTTACAGAGGCAGTCATATTTTAAGATTGGCTTCATTCTAATTGATGGTTGTGAATTTGGCCATGAGCAAAGTAACATTCGTCAATTACCTGCAGGCCTTAATTTTGGCCGGAATGTGCTGGAATGTTATTCTGGCATCTACCAGGGTTGATATTATTATTATTATTATTATTATTATTATTAATAATAATATTGTTTTAAGTCTCGGGAACAAGTCAGCACCATAGATTTAAAACAGTGCATACATATTAAATCCAAATCTTATATCATGTGGAGATATAAATAATATTCATTGAGCAGTTACAATGCCACTATTTCAGTGTTGCGCCTGACAGCAGTTGAAAACATGACGGTATAGTTATGAAAGCTACTGACTTGTGCCAATATGCATCAAGCAGTGTTAGGTGACAGATGGCAGCACCTGTTTTTTATATTAAGTCTTGCATCTTCATTATTCTTGTTATAAAAATGATGTTTTAAAAACATGAATCTTTAAAAAAATGATGTCTCGTTTTAAGTTTTAATCATGTTGTTGTTGCTGCTACTGCTGCTGCTGCGATCTTCAGCCCAGAGACTGGTCTGATGCAGCTCTCTACGCTACTATCCTGTGCAAACATCTTCACCTCAGAGTAACTACTGCAACCTAGATCTTTATGAATCTGCGTAATGTATTCATTTCTTGGTCTCCCTCTATGATTTTTAACCCCCCCCCCCCTTCCACGCTTCCCTCCAGTTCTAAACTGGTGAGATGCCACAGAATGTGTCCTACCAACCGATCTCTTCTTCTAGTCAGATTGTGCCACAAATTTCTCTTCTCCCAAAACGTATTGAGAACCTTCTTATTATTTATGTGATCTACCCATCTAATCGTCAGCATTCTTCTGTAGCACCACATTTCAAAAGCCTCTAATCTCTTGTGTGAACTATTTATCGTCTGTGTTTCACTCTATACATGGCTACTCTCCATACAAATACTTTCAGAAAGAACTTCCTGACACTTAAATCTGTACTGTTAACAAATTTCTCTTCTTCAGAAATGCTTTTCTTGCAATTGCCAGTCTACATTTTATATCCTCCCTACTTTGATCATCATCAGTTATTTTGCTTCACAAACAGCAAAACTCTTCTTCTACTTTAAGTGTATCATTCCTAATCTATTTCCCTCAGCATCACCTGATTTAATTTGAATACATTCCATTATCCTTGTTTTGGTTTTGTTGTTGTTCATCTTATATCCTCCTTTCACGACATCATCCATTCTGTTCAACTGCTCTTTCAAGCCCCTTGCTGCCTCTGACAGAATTACAATGTCATCAGAAAACCTCAGAGTTTTTATTTCTTCTCCCTGGACTTTAATTCATACTTCAAATTTTTCTTTTGTTCTCAGTATACAGATTGAATAACATCGGGGATAGACTACAACCCTGTCTCACTCCCTTCTCAACCACTGCTTCCCTTTCGTGCCCCTCAACTCTTATAACTGCCATCTGGTTTCTTTACAAATTGTAGATAGTCTTTTGCTTCCTGTATTTTACTCCTGCCACCTTTAGAGTTTGAATTGGTAATTTTCACACCTGTCAGCACCTGTTTTCTTTGGGATTGGAAGTATTATACTCTTCTTAAAGTCTGAGGGTATTCTACCTATTGCACACATCTCGCTCACCAGATGGAAGGCTATCAGTAGCTCTAATGGAATGTTTTCTACTCCCGAGGCCTTATTTCGACTTAAGTCTTTCAGTGTTTTGTGAGATTCTTCGTGCAGTATTATATCTCCCTTCTCATCTTAGTCTATGTCCTCTTCCATTTCCATGATATTGCCCTCAAGTACATCTCCCTTGTGTAGACACTCCTTCCACCTTTCTGCTTTCCCTTCTTTGCGTGGGACTGGTTTACCATCAGAGCTATTGATATTCATACAGATGGTTCTCTTTTCTCCAAAGGTCTCTTTAATTTTCATGTGGGCAGCATGTATCTTACACCTAGTGATCTATCTTTCTACATCCTTACATAAGTTTTCAAAAATCAAAACTTGTCATTTTTGTGGTGGGGGAAGTTTGTATGGTTGAAGAAGTGTGTTCTGGCACCAAAAATTTTAGAAATCAAGCACTGCTTTTTCTTTGTTTTCTGTTAGAGACAACTCACAGGCATGCACTTCGTGTACCACTCAGTTGCTACTGTAAAAATTTCAGATGGAAGTACCATGCCTCCATGACTGAGCATTACACAGACAATCATCTTAAAATGGGGTACATATTTGTTGGAAGGGATGTGAAATTGAATGAAGGCTGCTGTAATACAAAGCAGTGAGTATAAGAAAAATGACATTCAAAACATTTAGTACAAGAACATTAAATTATAAATTAAATTATATATTTAATATAAGAACATTAAATATGAGAACAGTTGCTGGTATTAACCAGTTAATCATCTGCTCATATAGATAACACAACAATACTTCGTTAGGCAATGTCAGTGTCACAACTTTGGGGTCACTGCTAATGGCGGCAATCTGAAGTACCACATTTCACAGGGTTGACGCACACACTACATAGAGGGTTTTTAAGACAGTTAAGCAGAGAACATGTAACATCAAACCTTGAAATAATGAAAGTAACTTCTAAGGCCACCAGTCTAGTGGTCATAGATTTCACTATACCCAAACTATGTAATGCCCAGCTACAGTTCTCCTACAACTGCTTAGTCTCAATAACTATGGTATCACTTAAAGCAAGGCATTAAGTTCACTTAGTTCTTATAATTTACAACTAGTGGGACTAGCACTTTTATTTCTACTGACACTAGCCGTTGCTTAATTTAGATCACAACACTTGTTGGGGTTTAGCCTCTTATCATTAAGACACAAGCCAGACTAGGTGATGAACAACATTGTCACCAGTTAGCAGAACATACAACAACAACACTCAGTTGGAGTGCTCCAGTTAAGCAGTTATGGTTGAGTGCAAAAACCCTTCTCTGCCCTAAAGCCAACTGCAGCAACTAAGCTTTGTTTTTCTCAGTCATACACAAGGAAACTAAAAGCCACCACATCACAAACTGACACAAAAATATCAGCAAGCACTCCGGCAGTGCGTGCTTTCAAAACCATTGAAGTAATACAAGATCACGACAGTTAATACCATTGACAGTGCCTCTGGAAGCTTGCTCGGATTCTGTAGTGTCACATCTCACATCATCGGCCAATACAATTGAGAGTTTCAATCCATGACTACTTAACCATATGTGACAAGCCTAGAGACAACAGCCAATCTTTCTGAACATAAATGAACCAGTGACTTAAAATAATAAAGGGTCCAGGCATATGTGCTGTGTCCTTTTGGTGACTGACTTCAGTTGCCATTATTTGATTGTCTGGCCGAACAGTGTCCTCCTCTTGCAAGGTAGATGACCCTTTTCTCACTGTAATTTAATGAAATCAAACTCAAAAATACCACTGACAGATCAAGGTATTAAACAAACAATCATAACTTGTGGAGAGCACAATCATTTCACACACACAGAGAGAACAAGTGTCTCCCGTTTAGCAACAATGCGTTAAAAAGGAAACACTCACACAGGAGCAGAATTCAATTCCTCATATGCATAATGAATTGTTCAGGAGTGCACACAATCAACATGTGAAACTATGTAAACTTTGAAAGACCACCACCAAACGCATTGAGCCAAAAAAATAAGCACATCCACATATAACCAACGGCATGATCGAAAAGACTGCCCTAAGATCGACATACAGTGCCCTCATGTCTTATGTGCGCCAGGCAACAACAAACATTACCTGAAAACCAGTAGACATTGTTTCCACTAATCTCAACACTGCTTAACCCATAAACCAAAAATACAAAACCGTGTTTGCTGATCATAGCCTGTAATAACAAGCTTCAAGCAACCAAACAACTTTGACGAACACATAATAGTGGAACATCCACCTTGGCTGATCACTAATCATAGTAATGGAACGCTCACTGTAGAGTAGACCCTGTTCTACAACAAGCGATTAAAACTGCCTCAGCTGATTGTAACTCATAGTAACAGAACACTCACTGAAGAGTAGAGACAATTCTGCAATGAGCTCTCAAAACTATGCAATACTGGCGAATGATTTGAGTCATAGCAACAGGTTTCTGTGAAGCTGTGTTTACATCTGTGCTCCTGGCAGCTAGTTGACAAGCGTCTGTGCTTGTTCCATTTGCAAGTAGAGGCAAGTGTCTCCCTGTTTGGTATGGGGAGATTCCTGTGCTCCCATGTGCACAGTTCAGAGGCATACACAACTTTGCATTGGTGCATGCACTTCCTTGCGTCTTCGTGCAACAGCTGCACATGCCTAGTGTGCACGGACAGTCTCAAAGTTGTAAATGCACCTTGAGGCTCCGAAGTGAGGGTCCACAATGCGCACACTATCACTGTGTATCAACACAGGATCTTTACCTGTCAACAAGCCAGAACTGCCCTCTTTGCAAGCAGGCCAGGTACCCTCTCTCTTGCCTCAGTCCACGTGCTGCAGCTTCCGAGTGCTCGCACTGGCTGCCACCCCAGGGTGAGAGTTCAGATCACCACGGCAGACCGACAAATCAGCACAGTGTATGGCAATTGGATGTACATCTTAATATCCTTCTCTCCCCTCTCTATGTCCATCTCCTCCTCCCCCTCTGTGTCCATCTCCTCCTCCTCCTCCTCCTCTTCCTCTCTTTCTTCTCCATCTCCCTATCCAGGTCCTCCTCCTCCTCCCCCCTACCCCTCCTCCTCTCTATCCATCTTAAAGTCCTCCCTCTTTCTATCCATCTCTTCCTCTCCTCCTCTCTCTCTCCTACTCCCACCCTCTCAATATCCTCATCCCACTCCCCTCCCCTCCCCTCCCCTCCCCCCTCCTTCTCCTCTCTATCCATCTTAAAGTCCTCCCTCTTTCTATCCATCTCTTCCTCTCCCCCTCTCTCTCCTACTCCCACCCACTCAATATCCTACTCATCCTCTCCTCCCCCCTCCCTTCTCTGTCCAAATACTCCTCTTGAGCCTTTTTATTGTTATTGCAAATTCAGACTCATTAGTAGGACTCTAATCATAAGCTGATAAGCCGCAAATACAACTTTTCTGTTTCCTGTGAAAACCGACTGTATGGAAGAAAACTAAACTGCACATATTCACAGCAGAACAAAGCTGAGCATTTTCTTTCTCACAGTAGGTTTTAGGAGAAAATCTGTACAGTGTTATTAAAAAAAAAAATTACATGGCCTATGTCCACATGAGTGTTTAATAATGTGTGCTTTAAAAATTTAGAGTAAACTGGTCAAGAACTTTACAAGATTTTTTTTTCTAACAATGTTCATCTGTTATACATTATATATACATTTATATATTACTTGTATTACACAAATATATCGTGGTTTGACTACCTCCATTATTATTCAAGGGTTGTCTCAGCTGAAAACAATGCTACGATGCAAAACATTGAATACGTATTATTTGAAGTCTCCTGAGTGAGCGCACCAAGTTTTTGTCACTTCCGACAGATAGTGTAGCTGCAGGACAGTTTCAAAATTCCGTCTGTAAGTGATGTACTTTGCAAGCAATGTGCCGTCATTGAATTCCTCACTGCAGAGAAAGAAACTTTGGGGAATATTCACAAATGCTTGTGCAAATTCTATGGAGCATCTGTTATCAACAGAAGTATAGTCAGTCACTGTGCATGGAGGGTAAGGTCATCAGAAGCCTGTTTGGTGGAGCTTCACGATTTGCCCTGGTCAGGGAGACCATCCACGGCTGTCACACCTGATATGTTGCAGCAAGCTGATGATGTCATTCGCGAGGACAGATGCATTACAACTTAGCATTTGGTGCTGCATCAATCAACAAAGGAAGTGTGGATGGAATTATCCACACTCTTGGATATTCAAAAGTGTGTGCAAGATGGGTCCTGCGGTATCTAACGATAGATCAGAAATTGCACAGAAAAACATTCGTCTTGATTTGTTGCAATGTCTTGAAGCCGAGGGGGGAGGCCTTCTTGTTCCGGATGTGACATGTGATGAAACCTGGGTTCACCATTTTGAGCCCGAAAAAAAAAAAGTCAGTCAATGGAATGGTGCCATCCCCATTTCGCACAGAAGAAAAAAATTCAAAGCAACTGCTTCTCTAAATAAGGTCATGATCACCGCATTCTGGGACTGTGAAGGTGTGATTCTCATTGATGTGATGCCAAGAGGTGGTACTATTAATTCAGAAGCGTATGTTAACACATTAATAAAACTCAAGACACACTTCTGGCGACTTTGGCATCACAACTCAGGAGATGTTTTGCTGCAACATGCTGCCCTACACAAGTCTGAGGATTACTGAACACACCACAAAACAGGGTTGGACAGTGTTATCCCATCCACCCTGCAGCCCTGACTTAACCCCCTCAGACTTCCACTTGTTTGGGCCATTAAAGGTTGCCATTCATCAAAGACATTTTGAGGACAATGATGAGGTGATTCACAAAGTTAAACACTGTCTCCACCACCAAGACAAGTATTGTTACCAACAGGGTATGCACACCCTTGTTTTACATTGGAGGAAGGCCATAGGACGGGATGGAGATTACGTTGAAAAATGGGGTGTGTAGATAAAACGACATTCTTCATGTGTGTAATTCTCATTATGTTCAATAAAGAACTGTTGAAGAAAAAAAAAAGTGGTGCATTACTTTTTGGACAACCCTCGAAGATACATATAACTGATAACATTTACGTCTGTCAGGAAATATGCCTAGTCATTGATTGATTACAAATATAGCTGATGTTAGTTGCTTAGTTCTTTACACTTTAGATCATATTCACATAATGTGTTGTGATGTGGAACATATCACCAGAATAAAACACAGAAAACATACATAAAAAACTTGCATAAAAAATATGTAAAAAATAATATTTATATGACTACCTCCTGGCCATTTGAGTATACTTTTATGGCTAATGTTCTCCATTCAAGCATTCATGTATGATATAGAAGGAGCTGTTACAGCTAAACATTTTTAATGTTCATTTGAGAACACTTCCCCTATCTGCCAGACATTTTATTTCCATGTATATTTTCAAAGAGTCTTTCAGCTGCATTTTCACTCCATTTTGTGCCAAAGCTAGTCAGTAAACAGTAATGGAGATCATTTTTCATTCATTTTGTATTTGTGAAAATTTCTGTTACTTTCAAACTTAGATGGAGTGTTGGTAACAAATTTCATAAGTGATTAGATATATTGTGAGGCAGTGATTAATACTCCCAGCTGGTTAAAGAGATAACTGAGAGATGTACCGTAGGTGTCTGAACTCCACACGGACACTAGGAGTCAAAAATTTACGATGGCCTGTCACAACTATAGATTTCTTGTTAAATCAGTGATTTCATTTTGAAAATTCTGTCATACCCCATTCTGAAAATAAAACAAATTTAAACATGTAAAGACAATGTGCCTCTGTTGTGTATTTGACTGGTTGTTCACATAGAGGGGTGCTGATGAGTATCCACAGTAACACTGGCATGCCTTTACTTAAGACGGTTCCATTCAAAATGGCCTCATTCCTTCAGCTGTCTGTGTAGCAATCAGTTTGCATTGGTTTACAGTTACCTTGTGTGCATCTAGCACTGTGTTTGTATATGTGGTCATGTTCGTACTGTGTTACTGTCTAATGGGACAGAATCAGGAGACTTCTATTGAAAAATCTGCCGTAAATATAGCTCTGCATTAGGACGGCTGTTCTAGTAGAACAGTAGCAACGAAAGTGGCATAGCCCAATCTACAGTGGTGTATACATTGCAACAGTTCAAGCCAATTGGTGCTAATGTAAGTGTTTTACAATCTTGAAGGCCCTGAGTAACATCATACAGGAAAGGTCAGTACGTATGTGTACAGACATTAGAGGACTTGTACTACACCTGAAATTCATAAGAAATTAAATAGTATATGAACAGCTGCAATCTCTCTCACGACAGTGCAACGCCTTCTTCATGAATAAGGTTTAAAGATGTGTATAGTGACCAAAAAGCTTTATTACACCAACGAAATAACGTGGAAAGATTGAATAGGCACAGGAACATAAAAATTTGAGCACGAAGCAATGGTCCAAGGTGTTATTCCCAGAAGAACCTAAGTTTGTAGTGTTTGGAAACCATTATAAAATGTTTGTTCCTCGACTTCATGTAGAATGTATGAAGAAGAGTCAGTGTGTCACGCGAATGGTGGAGGGTTGGTCACGGTGTGGGGATGTTCTGTGGGTGATACAGTCAGTGATCTAGACAGGTTCGAGTCATGATCTGGCACAAATTTTCATATTTGCCTATTGAGAAGTTGGTCTAAAACATCTGATGTCAAGGAATTCACATCAAAGAATATATTTGGAAATGACTATGACTGCCTCCAGATTAAAATAAAATGGCAGATCATTAACATAAAGCAAGGACAGTGGTGGGAAAATGATCGAACCCTTTCAAGTCAATGCAAAATTTTAATAGTTTAGTAGAAAACCTTCATAGCCAGTACAATTATTACTTTTAGTGAGCTAATAAATTTTGTAATCTCCTTTAGGCGAGTAGTTTTAGCATAAACTAATTTCATTGACAATTAATATGATCTTACAATGTTTTCCTGTAATTTTGGAAACCAATTTTAACAAATTATATCTGTAACCAGTTAAGTTAAATTCATTATTTTTCACTAATAACTGAGGTTAACATGCTGTTGTCCTTCCAGTCTTCTGTTGCTTGCTAAGTTGTGTGGTGGTTTAGAGAATCTACTTCTGTTTCACTACTTATAATATCCCAATTGTTTCCTCCTGGAAGCTTCTTGTGATATTTAAAAATACATGTGCATGTGTGTGTGCGCATGCATACGTGCCCAGACACACACACACACACACACACACACACACACACACACACACACACCTTTTTACAAAGATTGCTTTTAGGTAATCTGCTAATAAAGATGGGCCACTGTATAAAACTATTTATGCATCTTTAATTGGTTTTTTATTTGGTTCCTTGACAAACTGAAGTTTGTTTGTGTGTGTGTTCTTCTGTGTAATTTTTCGTTTATTGTTATTTGATAATTTTTGCATGGTGTGGACTTTAAGGGTGATAATGTAGTGTCTTTGCATTACATTTATTGTTAGTTGTATTAGTTGTAACCATTCCCTATGGCAGTATGTCCAGTTCATTATGTGTGTTTATTTGACCAGATTTTGAACGAAATTAAGTCTGAATTGGAATTAAAAGTTGCCTCAATATTAGAAGAGTCTGCAAATGTGAGCAATTCATGGGTGAGTACCATAAGTGAAATTAAATAACAGTTTCTCATTTTTTTGTCACTGTAATTAAACTGCCTTGATAATTCACTATTGAATACTCGGTTGGGTAAGATTATTATCACTACCTATTGTATTCGACATTGACTGTGCACATCTCATAAGTATGTTATGTAGATGTGGGTGGTTAGCCATAGCTTTTTCTTCACACATAATTGCCAAGGGGCAATTGATTAACAATGCCAAAAAAATTTGATTGACAGCTTTGGACAAAGACTGACAGTATTTCTGAGACAGTTAATTCGTGAATTGCTTGCATATGACTGCGGTAAATATGTTTATCATGGCTGTACAGATAAATAATGCTTGCTAGAGCTGTTATTTGTTATTTAAATTAGAGAAACAATGTTATCATAAAGAAAGAAAGAAAGACAAGCTACAGAGCATCAGTCCACCATGAAAGTGAGAAAAATTACAAAAATATGTTGAGTGACCACTGGTCAGAAATTAGTCCTTACATCAGGCAAAATTAACAGCTCTGGGGTCAGCTACAGGCAGGTCAGACCATTAGTTTTGTTGTGCTTCAAATGATCAGAACAACATTAACTGGTACTCTATGGAGTGTTCTCCGATGTATATAATTTTTGACATAGTGTTTCTTAAAAAGTGGCAATAATCTTATTTCATTATGTATATATTTTCAGTCTAGGAACAAAGAAAAATAGTTTACAATTCTCATTACCAGGTACAATTTTTGTGTCATTCTGACAGTGTAATAGCACCATAAGAACGGTTGTCGTAAAGACCTAAGTATAAACAAGGCCCTGGGATTAGACAACATTCCATTAGAGCTACTGATAGCCTTGGGAGAGACAGCCATGACACAACTCTTCCATCTGGCGAGCAAGATGTATGAAACAGGTGAAATACCTTCAGACTTAAACAAGAATATAATAATTCCAATCCCAAAGAAAGCAGCTGGTAACAGGTGTGAAAATTACCGAACTATCAGTTTAATAAATCATGGCTACAAAATAATAACACGAATTTTTTACAAATGAATGGAAAAACTAGTAGAAGCCGACCTCGGGGAAGATCTGTTCGGATTCCTGAGAAATGTTTGAACATGCGAGGCAATAATGACCCCACAACTTAGCTTTGTAGATAGGTTAAGGAATGGCAAACCTACATTTCTAGCATTTGTAGACTACAAAAAGCTTTTGACAATGTTGACTGGAATACTCTCTTTAAAATTCTGAAGGTGGTAGGTGTAAAATTCAGGGAGTGAAAGGCTATTCACAATTTGTACAGAAACCAGGTGGCAGTTATAAGAGTTGAGGGGCATGTAAGGAAGCAGTGGTTGGGAAGGGAGTGAGACAGGTTTGTAGCTTAGCCCCGATGTTATTCAATCTGTATACTGAGCAAGCAGTAAAGGAAACAAAAGAAAAATTCGGAGTAGGAATTAAAATCCGTGGAGAAGAAATAAAAACTTTGAGATTTGCCGATGACATTGTAATTCTATCAGAGACAGCAAAGAACCTAGAGCAGCTGAAAGGAATGGACAGTGTCTTGAGAGGAAGATATAAGACGAACGTCAACAAAAGTGAATCAAGGAGAATGGAATGTATTTGAGTTAAATCAGGTGATGCTGAGGGAATTGGATAAGGAAATGAGATACTTTAAGCATTACTAAAGACGAGGAATTTGTTAACATCAAGTATAGATTTAAGTGTCGGGAAGTCTTTTCTGAAAGTATTTGTAGGGAGTGTAGCCATTACGGAAGTGAAACATGGTCGATAAACAGAATGAAGAAGAATGCTGAAGATTAATGGGTAGATCACATGACTAGTGAGGAGGTACTGATTGGAATTGGGGAGAAAAGGAATTTGTGGTACAACTTGATTGGTAGAAGGAATCGGTTGGTAGTACATGTTCTGAGGCATCAAGAGATCAATTTAGTATTTGAGGGAAGTGTGGAGGCTAAGAATCATAGAGGGAGACCAAGGGATGAGTACACTAAGCAGATTCAGAAGGATGTAGGTTGCAGTAGTTATTCGAAGATGAAGAGGCTTGTATGGGATAGAGTAGCATGGAGAGCTGCATCAAACCAGTCTCTGGACTGAAGACCACAGCAACAACAACAATGAGAACACCAAAGTGATTCCCATATTTAATGTCATCTTGGACCATGATGGTGAACTGTTGATGTCAGTATCAGAGTACATGATATAAATACAAAGAACTGGAGAGCTATAAGGGTAATAAATGAAAAATGAATTGGGGAATTCAGAAACAGTTCACAAAATACACACTGGAGAGATGTGCACACAACCTCTGGTGTTAATGAAAATACAACGTATCCTGTAACATAGGTTACTTTGAAAATGTTTTTCAAGGAAATTAACCAGTGGAATCAGAATATCATGCAAAACTGAGAGAAGTTCTGCTTGTCTTCAGTGGACAAGGAAGGTGACAAGAGTTAAATTACATTATAAAATGTGCTGTAAAATTCTAAGCAAAATCATCAGTGTTTCAGATAGAGGAAGCTCATTCTGAAGTATTAGAGTGTGAAGGTGCACGCTACTATATATGAGCCCAGTTACCCGGAACAATAGAAATTTATTAAGTCAGTGAACAAACAGAACAATAGTCTCTTGATGCCTAATTGATGTACTATGAATAACAAAACTGCAGTTCTTAGGTGTGCAGCTTGGTGCCAACTTAGCCTGTCACTGTACAATGGAATGTCCTTGGAGTGGTTGGAGGCGATATCTTGTGAGACTGAGTACTTAGAGACGATATCGGTGGCTAATCCGTTGTGACATGGGCTGCAGTGGTAGCTGCAATGGCCATGAGGTACTGAATCTGGGGAAGACCAGCGTCAGTCGGGTGAGCCTCTGAAAGTAATACCGAGCGAGGTGGCGCAGTGGTTAGCACACTGGACTCGCATTCGGGAGGACGACGGTTCAATCCCATCTCCGGCCATCCTGATTTAGGTTTTCCGTGATTTCCCTAAATCGTTTCAGGCAAATGCCGGGATGGTTCCTTTGAAGGGGCACGGCCGATTTCCTTCCCAATCCTTCCCTAACCCGAGCTTGCGCTCCGTCTCTAATGACCTCGTTGTCGACGGGACGTTAAACACTAACCACCACCACACCACATCTGAAAGTAATGAATGACAGATCAAGGTGGCGCTTCTGATGTGCTCGATGAAGAGAGTTCCCTATTGAGGGACTCCAGATGGTTGGAGCTTTGCCACAGTAACTGCACAGATTGGTTGAGCCATGACCTATGTAGATTGCAGGAAGTTACAGGGATCAGCACTTGGGGGCACATGACTGGCAGCAGTAGTGTAGTGCCAATACTGGCAGCGACTCTTGTGACAAAGCGTGCGCCACCATGAAGCATGGTGACCGCTAGAGACTTGGAGGAAAACTATCTAGACATCTAGTTATATATACGGAAAACTATCTAGACATCTAGTTATATATACATCGATTGTTTACCTGTTCTTGTCAGAATCTGTGTAGCTAGTAGGCAAGGAAGTTAGCCACTGGTGGTTCATGGCTGTATGGAGGGTAGTAGTATCGAAGGCGCTAGCCGCATGGTGATAGGTCCCACCTCCATTTATGGTGACGCAATTGTAAAGAGTATAGGACCCCTCAAGGGTGGAGACAGACAGAATGGAGGAGGAAGTGCCAGGTCAACATTGTGAAAGATGGCCTAGACACTGAAGACAGCAGCAGAGTTGGGGTTGAGGTTTGCAATGAAACTTCCATGAGGGCAGTACCAAAAGTGCAGTGAAAACCAGCTGGCGGCCCATTGGTGCAATGTTGGATGCCTGGGAGGTAGCTTTAGTCAGCCATAGTGCCAGTAGAGTCAGTGTCGTCGTAACTGCCGTCTGCTTCACGTCTGCTGTGCAGCGAGCTACCTTAATTTAAGTATTAACTGTATTTTTCTTACTTGTCATTTCTTCTTCCGTGTGTATTTGCTTTTAAGAAGCTTTAATTGTCGAGTGCTATTAATAGTTCCATAGATTTCGTGTTTGTTTTGAACACAGTCAGAGAGTCCCTTTAGTCAACCATAGTGCCAGTAGTGCTAGTGTTTGTTTTCAATACAGTCCAGAGACAGGTAGTGCTATTTTCATTGTTTTCTACAAGAAGTGCCTAGCAACCACAGTTTAGTGAATAAACAGCCGCCTTTAGTGAATTAGCAGTCTAGTTAAAGGTTGATTAACTCTCTTCAGTAAATTTGATTCCTTAGGATGGATAGGATGTGTGACTGCTGTGTACGGACGCAGGAGGAGCTGGCCACTGTTCGCGAACAGCTGAGCGTGTTGATGGCCGCGGTCAGCCGTCTTCAGGCTGCTGCCTCGGAGTGTAGCGGCAGTGGGGAGTCTGGTGCGTCGCAAGGTACACCCCAGGTGTTACATGCTTCACCCACTGTCCCTGCTGTCGAGACATCTTCGCGTGTACTGGGCGCGGTTGGGCCACCCTCTCCCCAAGGGGAGTGGCGGGTTCAGCGGCGTTCGCGGCGCACGAGGCGGAGGGTCAATGTGGAGGCTGGCCGTGTGGCATCGCCCGCTCTGCCTGTGAGTGGACATGTGGCTGCTCCTTCAGCAAGGTCCGAACAGGCACACGGGGGGAGGGGTTTATTAGTTATTGGGAGCTCCAACGTTAGGCGGGTGATGGAGCCCCTTAGGGAAATAGCGGGAAGGTCGGGGAAGAAGGCCAGTGTTCACTCTGTCTGCTTGCCGGGGGGTCTCATCCGAGATGTGGAGGAGGCCCTACCGGCGGCGATAGAGAGCACTGGGTGCACCCAACTGCAAATTGTTGCTCATGTCGGCACCAATGACTCCTGCCGTCTGGGTTCAGAGGTCATCCTCAGTTCGTACAGGCAGTTGGCGGAATTGGTGAAGGCGGAAAGCCTCGCTCGCGGGGTGAAATCAGAGCTAACTACTTGTAGTATCGTTCCCAGAACCGATCGCGGTCCTCTGGTTTGGAGCCGAGTGGAAGGCTTAAACCAGAGGCTCAGACGATTCTGCGAAGATCTGGGGTGCAAATTTCTCAACCTCCGCTATCGGGTGGAGAAATGTAGGGTCCCCCTGAATAGGTCAGGCGTGCACTACACACCGGAAGCGGCTACAAGGGTAGCGGAGTACGTGTGAAATGCACATGGGGGTTTTTTAGGTTAGATACTTCCCTTCCTAGGTCCGACAAGACGCCTCCTGAGACGCGGCAAGGTAGGAGTAGGCAAAATGCAACAGGGAGTAACAATATTAATGTGCTAATAGTAAACTGCAGGAGCGTCTACAGAAAGGTCCCAGAACTGCTCTCATTAATAAACGGTCACAACGCCCATATAGTACTAGGGACAGAAAGTTGGCTGAAACCAGACGTAAACAGTAATGAAATCCTAAACTCAGATTGGAATGTATACCGCAGAGACAGGCTGGACAGTGAAGGGGGAGGCGTGTTTATAGCGGTAAGAAGTGCAATAGTATCGAAGGAAATTGACGGAGATCCGAAATGTGAAATGATTTGGGTGAAGGTCACGGTTAAAGCAGGCTCAGACGTGGTAATTGGATGTCTCTATAGGCCCCCTGGCTCAGCAGCTGTTGTGGCTGAGCACCTGAAGGATAATTTGGAAAATATTTCGAGTAGATTTCCCCACCATGTTATAGTTCTGGGTGGAGATTTTAATTTGCCGGATATAGACTGGGAGACTCAGACGTTCATAACGGGTGCCAGGGACAAAGAATCCAGTGAAATTTTTTTAAGTGCTTTATCTGAAAACTACCTTGAGCAGTTAAACAGAGGACCGACTCGTGGCGATAACATATTAGACCTTCTGGTGACAAACAGACCCGAACTATTTGAAAAAGTTAACGCAGAACGGGAAATCAGCGATCATAAAGCGGTTACGGCATCGATGATTTCAGCTGTAAATAGGAATATTAAAAAGGGTAGGAAGATTTTTCTGTTTAGAAAAAGTGACAAAAAGCAGATTTCAGAGTACCTGTTGGCTCAACACAAAAGTTTTGTCTCAAGTACAGATAGTGTTGAGGATCAGTGGACAAAGTTCAAAACTGTCGTACATAATGCGTTAGATGAGTATGTGCCAAGCAAGATCGTAAGAGATGGAAAAGAGCCACTGTGGTACAACAACCGAGTTAGAAAACTGCTGCGGAAGCAAAGGGAACTTCACAGCAAACATAAACATAACCAAAGCCTTGCAGACAAACAAAAATTATGCGAAGCGAAATGTAGTGTGAGGAGGGCTATGCGAGAGGCATTCAATGAATTCGAAAGTAAAGTTCTATGTACTGACTTGGCAGAAAATCCTAAGAAATTTTGGTCTTATGTCAAAGCGGTAGGTGGGTCAAAACAAAATGTCCAGACACTTTGTGACCAAAATGGTACTGAAACAGAGGATGACCGACTAAAGGCCGAAATACTAAATGTCTTTTTCCAAAGTTGTTTCGCAGAGGAAGATTGCACTGTAGTTCCTTCTCTAGACTGTCGCACAGATGACAAAATGGTAGATATCGAAATAGACGACAGAGGGATAGAGAAACAATTAAAATCGCTCAATAGAGGAAAGGCCTCTGGACCTGATGGGATACCAGTTCAATTTTACACAGAGTACGCGAAGGAACTTGCCCCCCTTCTTGCAGCGGTGTACCGTAGCTCTCTAGAAGAGCGTAGCATTCCAAAGGATTGGAAAAGGGCACAGGTCATCCCCGTTTTCAAGAAGGGACGTCGAGCAGATGTGCAGAACTATAGACCTATATCTCTAACGTCGATCAGTTGTAGAATTTTGGAACACGTATTGTGTTAGAGTATAATGACTTTTCTGGAGACAAGAAATCTACTCTGTAGGAATCAGCATGGGTTTCGAAAAAGACGGTCATGTGAAACCCAGCTCGTGCTATTCGTCCATGAGACTCAGAGGCCCATAGACACGGGTTCACAGGTAGATGCCGTGTTTCTTGACTTCCGCAAGGCGTTCGATACAGTTCCCCACAGTCGTTTAATGAACAAAGTAAGAGCATATGGACTATCAGACCAATTGTGTGATTGGATTGAGGAGTTCCTAGATAACAAGACGCAGCATGTCATTCTCAATGGAGAGAAGTCTTCCGAAGTAAGAGTGATTTCAGGTGTGCCGCAGGGGTGTGTCATAGGACCATTGCTATTCACAATATACATAAATGACCTTGTGGATGACATCGGAAGTTCACTGAGGCTTTTTGCGGATGATGCTGTGGTGTATCGAGAGGTTGTAACAATGGAAAATTGTACTGAAATGCAGGAGGATCTCAGCGAATTGACACATGGTGCAGGGAATGGCAATTGAATCTCAATGTAGACAAGTGTAATGTGCTGCGAATACACAGAAAGATAGATCCTTTGTCATTTAGCTACAAAATAGCAGGTCAGCAACTGGAAGCAGTTAATACCATAAATTATCTGGGAGTACGCATTAGGAGTGATTTAAAATGGAATGATCATATAAAGTTGATCGTCGGTAAAGCAGATGCCAGACTGAGATTCATTGGAAGAATCCTAAGGAAATGCAATCCGAAAACAAAGGAAGTAGGTTACAGTACGCTTGTTCGCCCACTGCTTGAATACTGCTCAGCAGTGTGGGATCCGTACCAGATAGGGTTGATAGAAGATATAGAGAAGATCCAACAGAGAGCAGCGCGCTTCGTTACAGGATCATTTAGTAATCGCGAAAGCGTTACGGAGATGATAGATAAACTCCAGTGGAAGACTCTGCAGGAGAGACGCTCAGTAGCTCGGTACGGGCTTTTGTCAAAGTTTCGAGAACATACCTTCACCGAAGAGTCAAGCAGTATATTGCTCCCTCCTACGTATATCTCGCGAAGAGACCATGAGGATAAAATCAGAGAGATTAGAGCCCACACAGAGGCATACCGACAATCCTTCTTTCCACGAACAATACGAGACTGGAATAGAAGGGAGAACCGATAGAGGTACTCAAGGTACCCTCCGCCACACACCGTCAGGTGGCTTGCGGAGTATGGATGTAGATGTAGATGTAGATGTAGATGTACCACAGCCGAGTACAATGACCAGGGCAAGATGGCACAGGATGGAGACCTGCAGAAGGCATGGTGCATGCATGAGAGTTGCCTGTTGGACAATAAAAATGATGAAATCCATAATTGGCATCGGGGCAGCATAGGACAAAGCTCCAGCTCTCGGCTGACATACATCTGTGGAGCAGCAAGTTAAGTATTTATTTTTTTCTGTTTTCCGTATACTATATTTATTAAATTTCGTTCATATTTTTCTGCTGCTGATGTTCAATCTTGCGTTTTTGTAAGGGTGAATTCATTCAGTCTGTAGTGGACTAAAGTACGCATCATGTTGGAAGGGGGCCAAGTTTTCAGCCATTCTGCGCATCCCCCTCCACTAGCCACTGGCAGCCATTAATGTTCATTCTCTTTCTGAGCAGGTAGCAGTGAGTTACAGCTAGACAGTGAGAATCTCACTCCTGCATGCTGCACTGTTGCCGTACCTCGCAAGAACTGAATTATTCGTTCAGCTGTCAGTGTTTTTTTGTTTTCTTTCTTTTCTTGTTGCAGTGTCGGTGTGAATGTGTATCTGTAAATGTGTATCTGTAAATGTTTAAGTGTGATTTAAAAAAAGCCAGGTGATGGTAATAAATGTTATGTGCTTCACAAGCAGGCGAGGGGGATTATTTACTGCATTCACCACGTTTTCAAATGTGACTTTGAAAGCAGGTCTCCTACTGTTGACATTTGAAGACACAAGAATGGACTCCAGAGCTATATGGTATCGGCAAGAGAACTTTAAAGAGAATTGTAAACGACAGTGTCAGAGCTGTAGGAATGATAGAAAAAAGTTCGTTTAGTGTCACCTGGAAAGCATTGATATCGCACGGAACCTGTAACACAAATGGATGGTTTTAACAACAATGTTTTAAAGTGCTCCATGTGAATGATGAATGCCCAGCATCACAAAAATGTGTTTCAGTTATGCAGGAGAAAATGAGCTTCAATGGTAAGTGCTTCATCGATGTAAAGAATTTTAAAAGATGTTGGTTCCTGATATGTTGAGAAGAGAGTTTTTAGTTCAAAGAAGTGACATAGGAGCAGTACGAACTACATCCCATATAAAAATTCAAGATTGAAGCGAAGCAAGTAACTCAACAGTGTATTACCTTGATGAAACATGAGCCAATTAGAATCATTCCAGGAACATCTGCTGGAAAATGAGTGAGGGTTCTTGCAGTTTCAGAGTTTTCATAGGAATAGGTTCTCGGATAATTATTCTGCATGCTGACTGTTCTTCTGGTTTTGTTTCTGAGAGTAAACTTGTATTTACATATAAGAAAAACAGCAGTGACTAGCATTCAGAAATGAATGCTGTCAGTTTCGTGACGTGATTCGCTATTCTTGTCATACCTTGGTTTAAAGTTGGTCATTGCCAGTAATAATTCAACTATTACAGAGAAAGCACCAAGTATAAACACCAGAAAAGCACATATTTGTCTTTGGCTTAAAAATAAAAATTTTAAGCACAGTATATATCAGACTTTTGTCTATCTCCTACAGCTCGTTAATTTGTACAAGTCACGTGACAGAATGTACAAACTTGACTTCCTTACATGTGAATGGGATCACACAGTTTTGCATTTACCCATGTGTCGCTGCCAGTGTAGTACTATGGAATTAATTTGGGCAAAGGATAAGGCCACATAATACGTGATCGGGGTGGGGGGGAGAGGGGGGGTGGCATTCAAGGTAACAAGGTAAAATTCACTGAATCGCTTGTGCATGAGGCAATAGACAACATCCCACCTGTAGTAGCATGGGCACAATCTATGTGGCATGCTGAAAAGCTTCAGAAAGAATAATTTGACTGGGAAGTGATGATGGATATAAGTCTTGAACCTATCATCGTAAATTTACAATCAGATTGTTTGGAAACAGACTCAAATAGAAGTGACAATGGTATTACAACGTAGACTATGGAACAAAGCAATAATATTTCTTAGTTGTAAAGACTTGTGGCTTAAAAGGTGTTTTTGTCAACTTATCAGTTGCATACAAATAATGAGAACTTCCTAGCCTTTTTGATAGGACTTTGTATCCTTTGAATTATTCAGACTATAATGTTCAACATATTGCCCAAGGATAACTTAAGCTTCTCTCACCATGTTTTATCCTCTAATAACACACGAAAATGCTGGATAAATTTGTCAAAAGTCCAATATTTCCACATGCATTTGGCATTTGGCATTTTCAAGGCACAAGCTGGGCAAGATCCTAAAATGTCAAGAACTGTTAGTGGTTGAGATATAGGTGGTTTTCGACATTATCAGCATCATTCCCTGATGGTTAATTATTTGTGGATTATAACTGTAGTCTCTCACTGTAATGTCGAATGAGTTAGTTTACCCTCATAATTCCCGTTAACAACAAAAAATATAGTAACTTACTGACCATTTTTACGACAGTCTTTTCATTACTCTTTTCTGCCACTAATTCTTTTTTATGCACAGTGATTACACTTAACTACAGTCAAACACATCAACACACTTACCTTATATACATTTTAAAAATTCCATTGAGTAGAAGCAGTTGTCAAGCAAATACAGGGTGTACATAAAGTCCGGGAACTCTTTCAATTATTTATTGCACAAGAACTAAACATTGTACAGAAGTCATACATATTGCATTTTGAAGAGAAACTCTGAAAGTTTTTTTTTTTTTTTACAAATATTCGATATGCGAACCATGAGTGACCCAGCAGACGTCAATACGGTAATCGAATTCTTGCCATACCCGTCCCAGCATGGCATCGTCGACTGTGGCATTCACTTCCTGTATTCTCTGCCGGAGCTCTGCTACATCACGTGGTAGAGGCAGTACATGCACCAGATCTTTAATGTGTCCCCACAGAAAAAAAAGTCACACGAAGTAAGATCTGGTGATCGGGGAGGCCATTTCGTGGAACAGCTGTCCCCTTTTGTAGCACTACTGACTACTGATCCATCGATGCGGCAGCTCCGTGTTAAGTTACCCACAAACTTCTCGATGAAAACAGGATGGAGCCCCATCTTGCTGAAAGATGAAAGGAGAGTCCAATTGCATGTGAGGCATCAGCCATTGCTGCAACATGGCCAAGTAAGAATATCTAGTGACGGTGTTCTGGGTGAAGAAGAGTGGCCCGCACAGTTTTCGATGTGACAAGGCACAAAAAACGTTTACCTTTGGGTAATCACGCTCAAATTCAATGCATTTGTGTGGATGCTTTGTACCCCAGATTTGGCAGTTATGGCTTTTCACTTTCACATTAGTGTGAAAAGTGGCTTCATCACTAAAAATTAAGCAGACAACAATGCCATCCCTAAACTCATTCAATTGTTGCAACTACGAACAAAACTCAAAACGCTTGTCTTTGTCCTCCAATTTGCATGGTTTCGTAGACAGCTTCTGTCACAGGACTTTCCACACTGTCATTGGAGCCATTTCGAGTTCACAGGATGCACAACGTACTGATTTCTTTGGACTCCACATTCACTTCCCTCACACTGGGATGTACACTTCTCTTTGCTGGGCACAGGCAACGCGTCTAACGAATTTGTTGTGCCAGTGGTAAATGGCCTTCCTTGTTGGTGGCTTCTTACCATAATCGGTTCTAAACATCCATTGAACAGCTGTAGCACATTTGTTGAACTCCCACACACAGAAAGCTTGCTCCGCACCTTTACTGGCCATGTTTGTGACTAGCGCTGAGCAGCAAATTACCAAACTACGCTGTGGCAGTATAAATGGAAAAAAACCTTCAGGGTTTCTCTTCAAAATGACATATGTATGATATTCGTACAATGTTTGGTTTTTGTGCAATAAATAATTTAAAGTGTTCTTGGAATTCATGTACACCCTGTATAATGATATTGGTTTGTGCTTGAAGTTCATTTCGTTGTGTATTAAATTTTTTCTTATAATACAGTTCAAATTGCAATAAATGATAATTATTGCAAGCAGTTTCAATGATCTTGTCATTAGACAATTGTCATTTTGAGAAAAATTGTACTTCAAGTTTTCACAAAGCTGTGTCAGTTGTTCTCGCCTCCCAACGTTGTGCAGCGTAAATCTGTGGAGCAGTGGATGCAACATGGTCAAGACGTGAATTAATATTTCTCTTATGACAACTGATCATAATTGGTTTTAATATTTATTGTTCCATTTGTAGATTTGAACGTATAATATGATGTACCATAGGCAAATGTGCCTGACTGTTGTCTGCTGCAATGCAGTTCGGCAACATGGACTTTGTTTGTCCGCTCTATGCAGCCGTGCATGCGCATTTCTCATCCCTCCACTGCTCCACCTCTATTCATGGAAGTGCCATCTTACGTGACATGAGAAATAGTTGCTCACTGAACAGCCAGCTACATAGCCTACTAATGCATCAGCATCCATTGGTGACACATCAGGAGGGTAGCAAGTTGCATATCTAGGATTCTGTCTGCTTACGTAGTTCACTTCTTCAGTTAGTCTTGTTAGGATTGTGAGGATGTGACCATGCTGTGTGTAGATGGTTTAGGAGCTGGCTGCAGTTCGCAAACAGCTGAATGTGCTTTTGACTACAGTCAGTCACCTTCAGGCTGCTGCCTTGGGGTGTAGCAGTGGCAGAGATTCTGGTGCATCATGTGGGACACCTCAGATGTCACTCATTTTGCCCACCGGCTTTGCTTCCGAGACATCTCATAGTGCGCCTGAAACGGTGTATCTGCCCTCACAGCAGGGTGGGTGGTAACACATTCACATTGGTCGAGGCAGAGGGCCAATGTGGAGACTGGCCTCCTGGACTCACCCATTCACCCTGAGAGTGGATAAGTGGCCACTCCTTCGGCAGAGTCCGAGTAGACACATGGGGGACAGGTTTGCCATTTATTGGGAGCTCCAGTGTTAGGATCCGCAGCTTGTGATCTCGTGGTCGCATTCTTACTTCCCAAGCATGGGGTCCTGGGTTCGATTCCTGGTGGGGTCAGGGATTTTCACCTGCCTCGAGATGACAGGGTGTTTGTATTGTTCTCATCATGAGACACTGTACTAAACCTGCAGGACAGGACAAGTAGTAGGAATTGTGGAAGGGAGCCAGAATGAGCGGCTGTCAGTTACTCTCCAAACACAACACTTTATTTAGTTGTCCAAACATTACAGCGAAACTTCTAAGCTTGACTGTCAAAAGTAAACGTCCTTAATTTTAAAACAGCTGAAGGCCCAAGAGATATGGGGAAACATTCCACGTGGGAAAAATTTATCAAAAAACAAAGATGATGTGACTTACCGAACGAAAGCGCTGGCAGGTCGAAAGAGACACAAACAAACACAAACATACACACAAAATTCAAGCTTTCGCAACAAACTGTTGCCTCTTCAGGAAAGAGGGAAGGAGAGGGAAAGACGAAAGGATATGGGTTTTAAGGGAGAGGGTAAGGAGTCATTCCAATCCCGGGAGCGGAAAGACTTACCTTAGGGGGAAAAAAGGACGGGTATACACTCGCGCGCACACACACACATATCCATCCATACATATACAGACACAAGCAGACATATTATATATATATATATATATATATATATATATATATATATATATATATATATGTGTGTGTGTGTGTGTGTGTGTGTGTGTGTGTGTGTGTGTGTGTGTGTGAATGTTTCCCTATTATATTCATATCATTAATTTGAACCCAACCATCACGTTTATTATTGTCACTGTTGCATTTCGAAATCTTTTCTGTCGTCTTATTTTCTCTTTCTGTGTTTTGCCAGTAGTTTCACTTTGTATTCACCTTCTCCTTTTTAGCATAATTTACTATACAATTTTATCCCACCGATATATACTCAATAATACGTAATACGTAATAATACGTAACGTACTTCCAAACCAAAACCAATAATTTTTTTTTTTTTTTTCCCCGCTTTCAACACTACCGCCGCTATAAAATCCACCGTTTCTAGTTCACAAACAGTTCCTTTCACCTATTAAACAACCATTTCGGCTAGTTCTAATAACTTTCACTTTATTTCCATTTCCGTTTTTCACACATCATTGATCATTTTTAGCCGCTTCCCACAGGTTTTAACGTCATTATTGCTTCGTCAGACAATTGTTAGCCTCATTCTCATAATCTGCCACCACAAAACCACTCCTTTTAATACATTTACACGTAGTTTTTTTTGAAATTTTCCCGAATTTCTCCACCCTTTAACGTGTTTTGGCGGCAACACAACCACCTAACCTTTATGCGCATCGTTGTCTACCAACCCAAGTTCACCACAGGATCAACACAACCAACACTTTTTCGCCTTTTTTCACACCAGATCTCCAGTTGCTTTCTAGTTCACCTTTATCTCTCCCCATATATATATATTTTTTTCATTTTCATTTCAGCCTCATGTTACACTTTCCACCTTCTAATACCATGTCACTCTCACAACACGCCCACAACGACCCCATTAAGTTTTATTTGCATTCCCTCTGCAAACATGCCTTCGCCCTAGCCAAATTACGCTCCCATATTTTATTTTCTCAGGCTTGTCTGACATTTGGCATTACCCCCAAAGGCCTCACACTTAAAGTTCCCATCTCTGGCTGCAACCCTTCTTTCCATCAGTCTCTATACCAGTTCCAAACTGAACAATCCATTGCCCTCACCCACCTAATCCTTCACCTACACATCAACTCAGCCAATGAACACACCCGTCAACTCCTATCCTTAATAAAAGTACTCAATATTTCCTCTCCCGCATCCACGCTGGCTGTTCAAAGCATCCTCCTGCAGGCAAACCGCAAATTAGAACAGCATGCCACCTTCCACCTCAAAAAATTATCCAATCTCCTGGTTTCCCACCTCCGGAAAGGCAACTCACTCACTCTTCACAAGCTTTCCAGCAAACCTCAACCTCCTCTCATTGCACACAAACCCAGTCTCTCCCATCTACTCAATCTCCCACTTCCAGCTCCACTCCTTCCAAAACCTCAAAATTAAAATCAACATAAATCTGGAACCACAACACCCCAATTCAGTAGTTAACCTTTCCTCCAAACCTCTCTCCCAATCCGAAACCTCTGTCCTATCCAAAGGCCTCACCTTCAGCCCCACTCCCAGATTCAACCAAACAGCCATCGTCAAAGATTTACTGTCCTACATTCGTACTCTCTGCTGGAAATATCACTTTGCCATGAAGGAAAATGATCCTAATCCTACTCCTAATGATCCAACTCCCCAAGACACTATCCAAATTGAACCCTGCCTGGAACAGTTCCGTCCTCCGTCACAGCGGGACCCACCTCCTCTTCCTCAAAATCACCCTCTCCAAACCTTCTAGGAATTTCTGACTTCCAGCCTTGCTTCTCAATCCTCCTTAAAAAACCTTAATCCTACTCCCAACATCACCACTGCTGAAGCCCAAGCTATCCGTGATCTGAAGGCTGACCGATCCATCATCATTCTTCCAGTGGACAAGGGTTCCACGACCGTGGTACTTGATCGTCAGGAGTATGTGGCTGAGGGACTGCGTCAGCTTTCAGACAACACCACATACAAAGTTTGCCAAGGTAATCCCATTCCTGATGTCCAGGCAGAGCTTCAAGGAATCCTCAGAACCTTAGGCCCCCTACCAAACCTTACACCTGACTACATCAACCTCCTGACCCCACCGACACCCCGCACCCCTACCTTCTACTTTCTTCCTAAAATTCACAATCACAATCATCCCGGCCGCCCCATTGTAGCTGGTTACCAAGCCCCCACAGAACGTATCTCTGCCTACGTAGATCAACACCTTCAACCCATTACATGCAGTCTCCCATCCTACATCAAAGACACCAACCACTTTCTCGAACGCCTGGAATCCTTACCCAATCTATTACCCCCGGAGACCATTCTTGTAACCATTGATGCCACTTCCTTATACACAAATATTCCGCACGTCCAGGGCCTCGCTGTGATGGAGCACTTCCTTTCACGCCGATCACCTGCCACCCCACCTAAAACCTCTTTCCTCATTACCTTAGCCAGTTTCATCCTGACCCACAACTTCTTCACTTTTGAAGGCCAGACATACCAACAATTAAAGGGAACAGCCATGGGTACCAGGATGGCCCCCTCGTACACCAACCTATTCACGGGTCGCTTAGAGGAAGCCTTCTTGGTTACCCAGGCCTGCCAACCCAAAGTTTGGTACAGATTTATTGATGACATCTTCATGATCTGGACTCACAGTGAAGAAGAACTCCAGAATTTCCTCTCCAACCTCAACTCCTTTGGTTCCATCAGATTCACCTGGTCCTACTCCAAATCCCATGCCACTTTCCTTGACGTTGACCTCCATCTGTCCAATGGCCAGCTTCACACGTCCGTCCACATCAAACCCACCAACAAGCTACAGTACCTCCATTATGACAGCTGCCACCCATTCCACATCAAACCGTCCTTTCCCTACAGCCTAGGTCTTCGTGGCAAACGAATCTGCTCCAGTCCGGAATCCCTGAACCATTACACCAACAACCTGAAAACAGCTTTCACATCCTGCAACTACCCTCCCGACCGGGTACAGAAGCAAATAACCAGAGCCACTTCCTCATCCCCTCAAACCCAGAACCTCCCACAGAAGAACCCCAAAAGTGCCCCACTTGTGACAGGATACTTTCCGGGACTGGATCAGACTCTGAATGTGGCTCTCCAGCAGGGATACGACTTCCTCAAATCCTGCCCTGAAATGAGATCCATCCTTCATGAAATCCTCCCCACTCCACCAAGAGTGTCTTTCTGCTGTCCACCTAACCTTCGTAACCTCTTAGTTCATCCCTATGAAATCCCCAAACCACCTTCCCTACCCTCTGGCTCCTACCCTTGTAACCGCCCCCGGTGTAAAACCTGTCCAATGCACCCTCACACCACCACCTACTCCAGTCCTGTAACCCGGAAGGTGTACACGATCAAAGGCAGAGCCACGTGTGAAATCACCCACGTGATTTACCAACTGACCTGCCTACACTGTGAAGCTTTCTATGTGGGAATGACCAGCAACAAACTGTCCATTTGCATGAATGGACACAGGCAGACAGTGTTTGTTGGTAATGAGGATCACCCTGTGGCTAAACATGCCTTGGTGCACAGCCAGCACATCTTGGCACAGTGTTACACCGTCCGGGTTATCTCGATACTTCCCACTAACACCAACCTGTCAGAACTCCGGAGATGGGAACTTGCCCTTCAGTCTATCCTCTCTTCTCGTTATCCGCCAGGCATCAACCTCCGCTAATTTCAAGTTGCCGCCGCTCATACCTCACCTGTCTTTCAACAACATCTTTGCCTCTTTTACTTCCGCCTCGACTGACATCTCTGCCCAAACTCTTTGCCTTTACAAATGTCTGCTTGTGTCTGTGTATGTGCGGATGGATATGTATGTGTGTGTGTGCGCGAGTGTATACCTGTCCTTTTTTCCCCCTAAGGTAAGTCTTTCCGCTCCCGGGATTGGAATGACACCTTACCCTCTCCTTCCCTCTTTCGTGATGAAGCAACCGTTTGTTGCAAAAGCTAGAATTTTGTGTGTATGTTTGTGTGTCTATCGACCATATATATCATGTTGGACAGCGACAACAGGTGAGGAAAGGACACTGCCTGAATTTGTGGCAGCGACCAGGCCAGGTAACCAGATCACTAATATCCACAAGGCAGAAAATTCCGCTGGTGCACTTGAATTTCAAACCAACAAATATAGTTAATTCCACCACATGACAGCTAAATCTTCACCAACTTGAACACTTGCTGTTGCTCCCAGGAGTACTGCCGAAAGTAACCACCAACCAAGGGGACAACGTGAACAGACGTGGCTTTGATAATTAACTCACCACTCAAGTTTCATGTCCTGGGTTGGTGAGCCACAAACATCGTATCACTCAGAACAGCCCCCACATGCTCCGACACTGCATAGAGACCACCAGCGGACCCAGCTGACTGTGCCGCGTGGAGACTTGCTTGCTGATCTGCTCCAACCAACTGACTGGCTGCACACCGCCAAGCCGGAACTATAAGCACCAGACGAAAGATGGTATACGGTGCAAATATCGATACACACCGCTGCTGCCACACATAGAAAGAGGAAGAACCACAGCATAACCGCAGTAACTGCGGGAACCAAATGCAGAGTAACAGCAAATTTTTAAAGCAACACATAAGCCAGGGTCCGCATGGCTCAGCCTCCCCCCCCCCCCCCCCCCCCCCCCCCCTCAAACTTAATCCAGGGAGGGGGTAATCCAAACGCTGAGCTACTTGAACTTAACCTGACTAAAGTGAACCTGATATTGCTTACCTGAGCTGTTCTCCTTGACCAGCAGATTTACCGGGCCTAATATATGCGTGATAGTGCATGGACCCAAAAAACGAGGAGTAAATTTACTAAGATTCCCACCGCGCACCTGCCTCCCGTGGAAATTGCGGACGTAAACCTGGCCACCCGGCCTGCCCTGAAAGGTTTCCCGATTACGATTATAACGCTCTACTTGCTTATTATGAGCTCTGAGTATATTATGCCTGGCCTGTTTCCAGTTTTCCTGGATAACACATGGTTTAATGTCGGCTGGAATAAGATCTTGAATTCGCCACAAGTTCTAAAGAGGGGAATTAACCGGGTAGGAAGAGATCAAGAATGGAGGCGTAGCTCGCAAGGCATCATGACTGGCGGTATTAATAGCAAAACTAAGCCAGGGAAGACTGGAGTCCCATTTACTGAGGGTTTTCTGATGATAAATAATCAGAGCGGACTTAAGATTCCGATTAACTCGCTCTACAAAGGACCCCTGGGGATAATATGAGGTGGTGGGGACATGCTTGACACCACTCTGAAAACGGAAGGCCTTGAAAGGGCCCGAAAGGAAAGCAGGAGCGTTATTACTAACTAACTGCTTGGGTGGCCCAAAAATACTGAAGATATTAGTTAATGATTAAAGGTGGTGGTAGTGGTAATGTTGCAGCTCTGAAGGAGCCAAGTAAATCTAGAGAAAGCATATATTACAACTAGTACATATAGATGTCCTCTTTTAGTACGAGGTAAAGGCCCCAAATTGTACATGGGAGAGGACTCTCGTTCACAACTCAACCAACCTTGTTGAAGAGCATTACTGGGGTTTGGCTACATTAAACAATCGGCATTGGGATATTTGTCTCACATCCTGGGGCATTGCATAGAGGGCCAAGTTAAATTCTCCTTGATTTTCTGGAGAGTCTTATAAGTCCCTAAATGGCCACCCACCAACAACTCATGAAAATAACGAAAGACTGGACGTACCAAGGTTACAGGCAAACAGATCTTAGACTGCCTAGCATTGCTGACCTTCCTGCAAAGAATACCCATCTTGACCTCATACTCGTCTGACAGCTCTCCTGCCAACACACGTTGCTTAATACTGTCCCACACAGGGTCCCAATACTGATGCTGAGCAATGTCTTCGAACAAAAGGGGAATTTCACCCAACACCATTCAATTAAGATTGTCGCGCTCCACCTGCTTTGTTCTCTCACTAACCGTAGCTTCTGTAAACTTCCAGCAGAGAACATCTGCAAGGACATTTTCAGAGCCCTTCACATGTTTGACTTCAAACTGAAATGCTGAAATATGCACTGTCCACCTGGCAATACGGCCAGTTTAATGCGACCTAACCAATACCCAGCTCAACGCGTGATTGTCAGTTCCTAATTGGAAAACCCAATGTTCAAGGTAGAAGCAGTACTTCTCTAAGGCAAATAAAATGAACCAAGGCCTCGCACTCGTAGACAGAGTAATTAAGCTCGGCATCAGTTAACCGATGAGACGCGTAAACTAATGGCTGTCTCTGCCCCTCAAACTCCTGGAGGAGAACAGCTGAAATCCCCACATTAGAAGCGTCAGTCTGCACAGTAATCCTATTAAAATTGAGTACCCCAAGAATGGGTTAGCTATCACTGTCTTAATGTGCTCAAAGGCAGCCTCCTTGGCAGGTACCCATTCAAAACGCACACCCTTTCAGTGTAACTGATTTAAGGGTGCCGCCAAATGAGCAATATTGGGAACAAAGTGCCTAAAGTAATTTGTCATACCTATAAATTTAGCAATTCCCTGCTTATCAGTAGGAGGAGGCAATGTCCGCAGGGCTTTCGTTTGCTCTTGGTCAGTGCAAATACTCTGACTT
Source organism: Schistocerca americana (assembly GCF_021461395.2). Taxonomy (NCBI): domain Eukaryota; kingdom Metazoa; phylum Arthropoda; class Insecta; order Orthoptera; family Acrididae; genus Schistocerca; species Schistocerca americana. Next base: position 381,751,000 of record NC_060120.1, read on the forward strand.
GACACTATATGGTCTAGGAAAGACACCTCCCGCTTAGCTAGCGTGATTTTACTAGGCTTAAAAGTTAGACTGGCTCCCTGCAACCTCAAGAGAACTTGCCAAATGATCCTCAAACGAACGACTGTAGATAACCAAGCCATCCAAATAATTATAGACACAGACTAACTTCAAGTCACCAAGGATATTATCCAACGAACAGGTAAGCACCTCTGCTCCGGTAGCTAGTCCAAAAGGAACTCTGTTAAACTCTAACAAGTTCCAATCAGTACAAAAGGCAGTAACATGTTTACATTCCTCAGCCAAAGGAATTTGATAATAGGCCTGATTCAAATTGAGGACCGTAAACCAGTTAGAGCCGGCAAATCTAGTAAAAGAATTATGCAGATCTGGCAGGGGTACTGATTCAAGTACAACCTTAGCATTCAAACGGCCGTAGTCAGCCACAGGTCTGTAATTGCGCCCCTGATCTTTAGGTACCAAAAATATTGGAGAAGGATGAGCCAAAGTAGAGGGCCTTATCACTTCTTGTTGGAGCATCTGAGAGATCTTAGCCCTGAGTATCTTCACCTTCGGAGGTGAGAGGCGATATGGAGACTGCCTAACTGGAATATCATCAGAGAGATGGATATGATATTCGAGAACGCTAGTGACGCCAAGGTTATCACTAAGGAGTTGGGGAAAACCGTGCAACAGTTTGCGCAACTGAGAGGCCTGATTGGGCAAGAGATGGGCCAAATCAAATTCATTAGCTGCAACCTCCACGGCGAAGGCCCCGGAAGTCTGCCATACACTAGATTTAGTGCACTCGCAAAGACCAAACTTCTCGGTACGAGAAAACTTAAAGGAAAAGGTCTGTCTGTAATAATCCAAGATCAACCTGGTTTTATGGATGAAATCATACCCCAATATTAGATTAACAGGCAGTTCTTTAACCAAGGCTAAGGGTGGAGAGGTAACCCCTGACCATTGGCAACCCGACATCTCTGCACCGGCAAAGGGACCGAATGAAGTTTGGTAAGATGCCCAAATTCCATAAACCACTCAAAACTCAATAACAAAAAACAACTACCAGAATCCAAGAGCACACAAACAGGCTCACCACCTACCGGTGAATGAACATAAGGCAAAATGGGTGATGAGAGAGCGACCACCTGGGCATGTCAAGGCCTAAAGATGCGAACCCGAGTTCATGGGCGAACCCGGCATCATCTATTGGCTCTAGGAGTACAAGGCTGAACACAAGAGTGTACCAAGTGAGTTGTACTGCCATATCTGAAACAACGCCGGGGTTCCCTTTTGATAACTTGAATGGATACAGATAATCCGGAATTGGCGCCTTACTCTCCTGACATACATGGCTCTCAACGGGTAATGCAGATGCTACTACAACCGCATCACGGAACTCTCCACAGGTTTCAGTCTGCTTATGGAAAACAAAATGCGACTTACCGCCACATACATTCCCTTAAGAACGATACAGACTAATTCTTGTTCAGGTAAATCAATCAATAAGGCCAAAGAGGCTGTCTGGACTCTATCGACATATTGATATAACTGCTCCTAGGCCCGCTGCACTTCCCAGATGTAATGACACTCAAGTTGTTTCTGAACCCCGGTGGTTAACCTTTGGCTAATTGCAAGCTCCCTTAATTGCTGCAAGGAAAGCTCTTCCGCCACGGCACGTGAGAAGAGGTTCTGCCACTCACCTCTAGCTAGCGGGTACAACAATGACAAAATTACTTGGTGCGGCACATGAAAGGCGGCCGCGTGTTGCTCTAGACGAACCAGCAACCACAACAATTTCTCTACCTGATCAAGTCACTCTACAACCAATTCAGTAATATCCTGAAAGAAATAGGCCAGAGGATTAGGCAACTTAGCAAACACAGCATCTGACTTAACAGAAAATGGAACAGTGCCACCACCGGGCTGGCTCTCATGCTCTCACTGATAGCGCACATCACTGTCTCCAAACTTCCTCTCATCCAACTCCAAACATGTAAGCTTAAACTGTAATGCGCTTACCAGGTTCCCTAACTCACCGGTCAATTTTTTGTATACTTGATCTGCTGGCAAGACAACCAAGAGGCAGCCAGGGACCCACCAACAAGACGACTTGCTAACCACCGACCAGTATATGAGAATTCCAAAGCCAAAAAAAGCCAAAACGTTACAGACATAGCCGCCTACAACCAAAAATACATTATGCTGTCAAAAACTACACACCATGTTGGACAGCGACAACAGGTGAGGAAAGGACACTGCCTGAATTTACGTCAGCGACCACGGCAGGTAGCTGGAACACTAATGGGCACAAGGTAGAACATTCCGCTGGTGTGCTTGAATTTCAAACTGACAAATTAGTAAATTCCACCACACGGCAGCTAAATCTTCACCAACTAGAACACTCGCTGTTGCTCCCAGGAATACCGCCAACAGTGAACCACCAACCAAGGGGACAACGTGAACAGACGTGACTTCGGTAATTAAATCACCACTCAACTTTCATGTCCTGGGTCGGTGAGCCACGAACCTTGTAGCATTCGGAACAGCCCCCACATGCTCCGACACTGCATAGAGACCACCAGCGGGCCCGGCCGACTGTGCCGCATGGAGACTTGCTTGCTGATCCGCTCCAACCAACCAACTGGCTGCACACTGCCAAGTTGGAACTATAAGCACCAGACCAAAGATAGTATACAATGCAAATATTGATACACACTGCTGCTGCCACACATAGAAAGAGGAAGAATCATGGCATAACCACAATAACCGTGGAAAACCAAATGCAGAGTAACAGCCAAGTTTTAAAGCCACGCATAAGCCTGTGTCAGCAAGGCTCAATCATCATTCATGAAAGTGTCGAGATTGGACTGAGCAAAGGTTGGGAATTTGTATGGGCATTGATAACCGTGCAATAGAGTGCCCCACAAACCAATCATCATCATAATCATAATCATCATCATCAGCCTCTTGGGCAAGTAGCATTCTGGGATGGAAAGAAAGCCAACATGCATTCGGTATGTCTGCCAGGGGACGTCATCTGAGATGCGGAGGTGGCCTTACCTGCGGCTGTTGAGTTTCCAGGGTGCAGTCATCTCCAAGTTTTGGCTCACTTCCTCACCAGCGACACATGTTGCATGGGTTCTGAGGCCGTCCTCATGTCATACAGGTAGTTGGTGAAGGTGGTGAAGATTGCTGGCCTCATGTGTGGGGTGCAAGCTGAGCTCATAATTTGCAGCATTGTCCCAGAGTTGATTGGAATTCTTTGATTTGGAACTGAGTGGAGGATCTCAACCAAAGGGTTCATCGACTCTGTGGTGGTCTTGGCTGCAGATTTCTAGACCTGCATTATCATATGGGGATTTGTGGGACTCCTGTTGGTAGGTCAGGGGTGCACTACATAAAAGAGGCAGCTACTCAGGTAGCAGAGTACTTTTGGAGTGCACAGAAGGATATTTTAGGCTAGAAGCTATGTCGAGATGCCCTGATCAGTACTCACCAGTTGATTACACTGCAAGGGAAGTCAGACAGCATTCAGAGTAAAGACACTTCGAATGTCAAAATTTTATCAGTAGACTATCGAAGTATTTGTAATTAAGTCTCGAATTTGCTGCCCTCCAGAAAGGTTCCCACTTGGGAGCGAGAGCTGGCTGAAACCCAAAGTGGAAAGCACTGGCATATTTAGCAAATCGTGGAATGTATATTGGAAATACCAATTAGAGACCATAGGCGGTGGAGTTTTCATTGCAATTGATAAAAATTTGTCTCTATTGAGGTCGAAGTTGAGCGTGGCAGTGAAGTTGTCTGGTGGTCGCATATAACAGGTGTAGGTGAAACCAAGTTATTTGTTCAATGTTTTTACCAGCCAGCTTACTCTGCTGTGACAGTTTTAGAGTCATTCAAAGAAAGTCAATGGTTAGTAGCGTGGAAATATCCAGATCATGCAATACTAGTTGGAGGCAAGTTGAACATACCGAGTATAGACGGGGATGTCTATGAATTCATTGCAGGGAGTACAGACAGACAGTCATGCGAAATACATTTGAACATTTTTTTTCTAAAAACTGTCATGAGCAGCTAGCTTGGCAGCCCTTATGCAATGGAAATATCTTAGATCTCATAGCTGAAAATAAGTGGGACCTTATTGACAATGTTAGTATAGGAATAGGGATTATTGATCATGATGTCATTATAGCAGCTGTAGTTATGGGAGTTAATAAATCTGTCAAGTAGGCTACAAGTGTTTTTCTGCTAGAAAGAGCGGATAAACAGTTGTTACAATCTCAGACAGTGAACTGACGTTACTCAGTTCCAGTAAGATGGACTTAGAGGAATTATGGGCAAAGTTTAAACAGACTGTAAATCGTGGTCTGGAGAATTATGCACCTAGTAAGTGGATAAGGATGGAAAAGACCCACTGTGGTTTAATAATGAAATTCGGAAGATGCTGGGGAAGGAGAGGCTGTTCCACTCTTAGTTCAAAACCAAACATACAAATAACAACAAGCAAAGTGCAGTAGAGATTCGAGCTTGCATGGAAAGATCTATGTGCAAAGCATATGACAGCTCCACCGTCACAGCTTAGCAAAAGGTCTGGCAGAGTGCCTGAGAAAATTCTGGTCCTATGTAAAATCACTAAGTGGGTCTAAGGCTTCTGTTCAGTCCCTTCTTGACCAATCTGGTGTAGCAGTTGAAGATAGCATAATGAAAGCGGAAGTTTTAAATTTTATGTTCAAGAAATTGTCCACATAGGAGAATCATACAAACGTACTGTCATTTGACCGACGGACAGACTCCCGTATGAACGACATAGTTATCAGCATCCCTGGTGTAGAGAAACAACTGAAAAATTTGGAAGCAAAAAAACACCAGGTCTGGATGGAATCTCAGTTCAGTTTTACAAAGAGTGCTCCACAGCTTTGCCCCATACCTAGTTTGCATGTATCATGAATCTCTCACCCACCACGAAGTCCCAAGTGACTGGAAAAAGTGTAGGTGACTCTAGTATATAAGAAAAATAAAATAACGGACCTGCGAAATTACAGACTAATATCTCTAACTTTGTTTTGCTGCAGAATACTTGAACACATTCTGAGTTTGAATATAATAAACTTACTTGAGACTGAGGAACCAGCATGGTTTAAAACACTTACTTGTATGAAACTCAACTTGCCCTTTTCTCACATGATATACTGCAACACTATTATGAAAAGGATAGTTGCTGCTCACCATATAGTGCAGATGCTGAGTCACGGGTAGACACAATGCAAAGACAGTCAGAAAATGAACCTTTGGCCAACAAAGCCTTCATCAGATATATGGAGGAGGGGGGAAAAAAACACACACACATACACACACACCTGTGTGCGCAAACGCAACTCACATACATGACCGCAGTCTCTGGCTCCTGAGGCCCACTGCAAGTAGCTGCTTGTGATTGGAGACGCAACGGGTGGTGGAGATAAGGAGGAGGCTGATGCAGGGAGGGAGAGGGATAGCATGGTAGGGGTGGGGAATGGTAAAGTGCTGCTTATGGGAGCGCACAAGAATGAGGTGGAGAGAGTGTAGAGCAGCTAGATGCAGTCGGGAGGTTTGACGGAGGGGGGGGAGCTAGGAGAGAGGTAAAAAAGACTGTGCTTTGTGGAACAGAGGACTGGCTGGGTAGTGCTGGAATGGGAACGGGGAAGAGGCCAGAGGCTAAGGACAAAGACTAACGAAAGTTGAGGCCAGGAGGGTTATGGTAATGTAGGATAAATTGCAGGGAGGGTTCACACCTGCACAATTCAGAAAATCTGGGCTTTCTGGGAAGAATCCAGATGGCACAGGCTGTGAAGTGGTGTTGAGATTGTAGAACAATGTGGGAATGGTGTCCTCACCCTCGATGCAGATCATGAAGATGTCCTCAGTGAATCTGAACCCAGGTGAGGGATTTGGAATTCTGGGTGTTTAGGAAGGATTCCTCTGTACTGCAAACTGTGGGTGAAGGGCAACAGGCAGATTCCATATTTCTAGATTTCTGGAAATCATTTGACATGGCACCCCACTGCAGGCTGTTCCCCAGGGAAGTGTGATAGGGCTGCAGTTCCTCTCTATATACAGATATGATTTAGCGGCGGACGGGGTGGGCAGTGATCTGCGGTTGTTTGCTGATGATGCTGTGGTATACTGCAGGGTATCAAAGTTGAGTGACTGTAAGAAGATACAGGATGACTTAGGTAAAATTTCTAGCTGGTGTGATGGATGACAGCTAGCTCTAAAAGTGAAAAAAAGTAAGTTAATGTGGATGAGTGGGAAGAACACAAATATAATGTTTGGTTACAGTATTACTAGTGTCCTGCTTGAACAGTCAAGTCGTTTTGATATCTGGGTGTAATGTTGCAAAGCAATATAAAAGGAATGAGCATGTGAGAACTGTGGTAGGCAAGATGAATGGTCAACTTCGATTATTGGGAGAATTTTGGGAAGTAGTGGTTCACCTGTAAAGGAGACAGTGTATAGGGCACTGGTGCTACCTATTCTTGAGTACTGCTCAAGTGTTTGGGATCTGTGTGAAGCCGGATTGGAGGTAGACATCGAAGCAATTCAGAGGCAGGCTGCTAAATTTGTTACTTGTAGGTTCGAACAACACATAATAGTTACAAAGATGGTTTGGGAACTCAAATGGGAATCTCTGGAGGGACGAGGGTGTTCTTTTCGAGAAACAGTATTGAGAAAATTTAGAGAACTGGCATTTGAAGCTGACTACTGAATGATTCTTCTGTTGCCAACATACATTGTGCATAACCACCACAAAGATTTGAGAAATTAGGGCTCATACGAAGGCATGTAGACAATATTTTTTCCCTAGACGTATATGCAAGTGGAACAGGAAAGGGAATGACTAATAGTTGTACAGGGTACCCTTCGTGACGCACCATACTGTGGCTTGTGGAGTATCTATGTAGAGGTAGATGTAGATGTATCTGCACCACCTGACATGACACCAAAATGGCAGCTGGTCTGGCATTGACTGGAGGCCAAGCCATCGATGAACGGGCTTTTCCAGCAGCAGAGAAGGCTGTGCCAGTTCCAAAGGACTCAGACCCAGAGTGACCGGAGGCACTAGTGCCAGTGGTGGTGGTGACAGTGCCAGAGTTGCTGGCTGTGAAGCAGTCAGCTGTGCACAGTCACGCAACCTGACACCAGTGTGGCAGCAATTTCAGCCTCGGTGGTCAGAGACAGTGATCTTGTGTGTGTTTATGCTTGTGTGAATATGTGTGTATTTTCTACTTTAGAATGAGGCCATTTGGCTAAAAATTCATATGTGCAGCAGTCTTTTTTTGTGCGCCTGCCTGTGAGTCAATGTCTCCTCTATAAGGTGAGTTGCAGTTTTTATAATATTGTTGTTATTCCAAATTACTATCATTGGACATATTTTGTAACTTGCTTAAGGATTTTGATTTTATTGACTGTGATATTCCAATGCAAAAGTTAAATAACATGGAATAAAACACAACAGGTTCATGGTTTTCATCTAATCTGGATGACAGTAAGCTATGTGTATCAGTTATATCTCTTCCACAATTGCAGTATCATCTGCATCATAAAACTGATTCTATACATGACAGACTATTCATTTGATGTAGGCATGCACAGTATATACCAATGATGATAGGCTAACAGCCAGAATACCAGTCTGGCAAATAAATACTTTCAAAGTGCAGTGTACAATAGGATGTCATTTATCAAGTACATTTTAGCTGGAGAGCAACAAACATAGGAAATTTTCTTAATTTTCCTTCTCTGGTCTCAAATATTGTTTAATTTTCATGCAGACTTAGAGTGTTGACTGAAAATTGTAGCCACATAAGAGTCTGATAACGGTATCTGTTGTGACTAATCCATAAAATGGAAAATTTAAACTTGTTCCTTCATCTGATTTTTCCACATTTCTTCTTATGTCCATGATCTGTGCCTGACTTCCTTACTCTGTGCAATGTCTGGTTCTCATATCCTACTGCCCTTATAGTTCTACAGGAAAGATAACATACATTCTTCCACTAAAAGAAATAATTAAAGTCAAATTTATGTGAGCTGTGCCTCTTACTATTGTAGTGCAACGTATACTGAAACTGATTGAACACACAGAATATCTCACTATAAACCCAGTTCTAATGTAATTCATTTTTAAGCTTCACACCATTTGGGAATACTGTGAGATGTGAATTAAGCATGTGAACATAAAAGCATTCTCTTAACATTAGTCTTGCCCTAATACTAGAAGGTGATGAAGTAAAGTTATTTTGGTGTTTGATTTTCAGTGTTCATTTTTGAGTGACAGTTCCAGTGGCTCATCCATCTGTTTACAATCTCAAGGAGGACTCTGTCATCAGTTTTGTTGCACTGAGTCAGTTGAAAACTACAGAAAGACATTGTATGCTGAACTACAAGCATCAGTAAGTCTGATAATTTTTTTTTAATTTGTAAAAATGCAGTATTTGTTGAATAATGGTTTACTAAATAGAAAATAAAACAGATTAGTATGTAGGTTAGAGATACTCTAGAATTTTGAAATACTTCTAAGAGAATGAAGTCAAACTCATTGGTAACTAGAGAAATCTGGTAGTAGATATCTTCTGCATTTCTTTAGTATTAGATGTAGTAATTGAATAAGGATAATATGATTTTAATTGCAGTCATGCCAGTTAACCAACTTTGTTTGTTAGTTTTGTGTCCTTTTTTCCAGTTTTCATAATTTTCAGTGAGTAAGATGTGATATCACAAAATATGAGCAAATAAAACCAAGTATCAGACTGATTCAAGATCAAACACAAATGAAATTGCTATGTTTACTGATCCCAATGAAGGCTTGTGTGGTATTTAATTGTTTGTACTCAACATGTGTTCCATATTTTGCATCTCCATTTAATCCTGGATAATAATTATTTCTAACTATTTTGTTATCCTTTCAGTTGTTTATTTTTTCTTCTGACTTTCTCCTTCGTTCTCAGAGATGAAAGATTTTATTAGAATAGCTCAGAATTTCCCTTCCTTTTTGTATTTTATTTTATGAGTAAAAGAGTGCATTTTCTCCTACTTTTTATGATGTAGATGGCCACTTGTGGCATATGTTGCATTTTGATGATGTTTTATAGATTTTTTAAAAATAAATTATGATGATAATCTTCAAACACAGCAATTTTAGAAGAATATAATATTCTTGCTTGCAGGATCCTTATTATTTTTAATACTGATGTGTGATGTTATTTTAGGGTGACCTCTGTCTGACGCACAAACAATTGGAGGAGCAGCTGAGGGAATGGCAAGAGAAGGTGAGCTAGAAATTTCTCACTACATATTTTGTTCGTTATGGCTGCATCAATGTGAAAGTACAATTGAAATATCCCTTACTCTGCATAAAAGGATTATAGTCGTAAGGGAATGCAAGAAGAGTAATGTTTCAAGTGGATTCTCTTATTGTACTGTTTGCAGTATTCAAGAGAAGCTAACATATTATGGTATTAGAGATATTTTTGGTATCTGGTTTTCATTGTAGCTGGCTAACAGAATGCAGAGTGTCTGGGAAATTACATAATGAAACAGAATCTCCAGAATAGGGAACAATCGGTACAGATACCAATTAAAAATGTGTGCCAGACTGAAACTTGAACTCAGGACTTTTGCCTTTTGTGGGAAAGTGCTCTGCTGACTGAGCTACCTAAGCATGACTCACGACCCATCCTCACATATCTATTTCCGCCAGTGCCTTATCTCCTACCCTCCAAACTTCACAGAATTTCTTCTGTGAAATTCATTCTAGGAATATCATCCAGGCCGTGACTAAGCCGTGCCTCCGCAATACCCCTTCTTCCAGGATTGCTAGTCCTCTGTAAGGCTTGCAGGAGAACTTCTGTGAAATTTGCAAGGTAGGAGAAGAGGTACTGGCAGAAGTAAATCTGTGAGGATGGATTGAGAGTTGTGCTTGAGCAGCTCAGTTGGTGAAGCACTTACCTGCAAAAGACAAAGTTTGAGTCTCGGTCTGGCACACAGTTTTAACCTGCCAGGAAGTTTGATATTGGGCCTGTTCTTATTCTTGTTGTCTACAAATGACCTTCAATAGTATATCCAAGAACCAGAAGTAGTGCTCTTTTTCTGATGAGACAAGTATTACAATCAAGCCTAATGGAGTAGCTTCAACTCTAGAAAATGTAAATATTATTTTCCTGAACATTTGTGAATAGTTTTCTGCAAATGGATGTCACTGAATTTAGATAAAATACAGTATATGCAGTTCAGTACTGCACAAGGCCTGAAAACACCATTAGCAGAATATACTAAACTCCAAGATGTTTATTTTGCTAAGAACCTGAACTGGAAGTGACAGGTAACAGGTCTTCTTAAATATCGTAAGTTGTGCAACTTTTGTGTCATAATTAATATCAAATTTTGGGGATGGAAATGGTCAAGTTGACTTACTATTCTTATTTTTTTTTTCACTGCATCATTTTTCTGGGGTAACTCGTCATCGAGGATAAAAGTGTTTATGGCTCAGAAGCATGGAGTAAGGATAATACACATTGCTTGCTCTAAAATCTCTTGCAGACAGCTCTTTAAACCTATTCCCTCTGCAAACCACAACAGGATTAACAAAACCCCCTTGCATATGTGGTCAGCTGTACATAGGAGCCACAAAAAGAAGCACTCATCATGCCACTGAAGTCACAGTACTGATTTTCTGATAGCCATCTTAGAAGGAAAGCTGTCCCTTGATGGAATAATGAATGCCACTACTTAACTGTAAGGTGAGTGGCACTGTGTAGATTCAGGAATAGCCCAAGTGGAGATAATGGCATAAAATTTTGGATTGTGGGGACTGGAGCTAGTTTTGGCACCAGGTAAAGTACTGGAGCATGGAAAAATTTGGTGATATCCATCAGCTGTTCCATACAGTCAGTGAAGGTATTGGAGTCAGTCAGTAGGAGTCCAAGGAATAGAATCATGTGTAACATATGCCATATTGTACTATTGTGTCTTGTAAATTATACCTCAGAATGCAACTTAGACAATAAGCAATCATAATACAGATTCAGGAACAGCCCAAGTGGAGATAATGGCATAAAATTTTGGATTTTGGGGACAAGCTAGTTTGGCACCGGGTAAAGTACTAGAGCATGGAAAGATTTGGTAATATCCATCAGCTGTTCCATGCAGTCAGTGAAGGTATTGGAGTCTGTCAGGAGGAGTCCAAGGAATAGAATCATGTGTAATATCTGCCATATTGTACTATTCTGTCTTGTAAATTATACCTCAGAGTGCAACTTAGACAATAAGCAGTCATAATACAGCTTTTTGTAGGTGACTGTCAGCAACTGTTAGATAACTGGAAAAAAAAGCACACTTGTGCCATCAACTGTACAACTGTGTGTTTACTCTCTACCAGTTTGTTATTACATTTATCTTCACCGGAGAAGATGCAGATGATTATAATAATTGAAACCCCTGAGAATAAACATGCAATTGTACAGCTGATGGCAGAAATAAGCTATTCTCAAAGTAAGTAATAATTTTTTTTTATTTGTCTCCCTCCCATAATCTAGATCCTAGATTATCACCATCAGAAATTCATGTAAAAGACCGAGCGAGGTGGCGCAGAGGTTAGTGCACTGGACTCGCATTTGGGAGGACGACGGTTCAATCCCGCATCTGGCCATCCTGATTTAGGTTTTCCGTAATTTCCCTAACCACTCCAGGCAAATGCCGGGATAGTTCCTTCGAAAGGGCACGGCCGACATCCTTCCCCATTGTTCCCTAATCCTATGACACCGATGACCTCGCTGTCTGGTCTCTCCCCAAACAACCCAACCCAACCAACTCATGTAGAAGAAGAACTAGAATTCTCATGAAACTATTTAGAAGTGTTTAAATGTCCAGTTTCCATGTGGGAAGTACTGCTGTGTATGGTGTAGCCATTTAATTAGATAGGATACAAATGTAATGTTAAGTGAACTAAGCATGGAATTAAAAGAAGTCTCTCCAAACCTGTTCCATAAAATTAGGGCAATACTTGGTCTGTTGGTTAATTTCAGTGTTGTGTTAGGGACACATACTTTGGTCAGTTTGACCAACAAAATTGTGTACCCCATGGAAACACTGTGAATAATGCTCCTTTTGTAACATTCTTTAACAATGGTTCCATAATACTGAAACTCATTTCAGTATTCATTATTTATTTATTTCATTTTTTTGTGTTCTCTTCTTCCTTCAGTGCTTGCTTAGAAGTTTGCTTAACATGTGAATTTGAGACCTAGTTGGCTAGAGGACTGGTCTGATAAGACTTGTTTTATATTCTCTGTGTAATATATCTGATTGAGGATATTTGAATGTTTCACATTGTGCTTTTAATTTGCCAGGACTTTGTTTGAGAGGAACAATTCTAAACTTTAGAATCTCATTGAGCATCCCAGGCTTCATCTTTTTCAAGAGACAGTCATGTGTGCTCCATGTGTGTCATTTGAAGTTCGCATTACGAAAGCAATAGCCATCTTGCTGTGGCTCAACAGAAAGAACTGAGGTGTATACCAAGCTATTCTGCTGATATTTTGCAAAACATACATTTTTACATAGTTTGCGCACAGTTGCGTAGTGTAGAGTGTAACTAGATTTAGTAAAGATTTAGATTGTGAACTACTTTGAAGACATTATATTCTGATTTAAATTAGATGGCGTCTGATGTTTATGATCCAAATTTACAGTGTTGCCACAACAAGTATCTATCTCATAAAAAAAATGATTTTGAAAATCTGTAACGTGAAATGGTATTGGTCTCTATATTGTCCCTCAGCATGTCAGAATTTGTACTTAATTTTAATTAGGGTCAGAGCTATGTTATTTTTTTTGACATTGTTGAAATTTTTCTTCCAGGTAACACATTCAGATTTATCGCATTATACAGAAACCATTGAACTTGCAGCAATACTTTTTTTATAATTACGGGAACACCTCATTTTTCCAGTGGATATTCCAGTGATGGTTACTGCATTGTACTTACTATATTTAAACTTTGGAAAATGACATTTTTCTGCAATTTTGTCGATATTTAATTTAGAACAAGTATGAAGTTTAATTTCTATGTATCTTACAAAAATAACATAAAAAGTCTGTAATTCACATTTGGTAACCGAGCGAGTTGACGCAGTGGTTAGCACACTGGACTCGCATTTGGGAGGACGACGGTTCAATCCCACGTCTGGCCATCCTGATTTAGGTTTTCTGTGATTTCCCTAAATCGCTCCAGGCAAATGTCGGGATGGTTCCTTTGAAAGGGCACAGCCGACTTCCTTCCCCGTCCTTCCCTAATCCGATGAGACCGATGACCTTGCTGTTTGGTCTCTTCCCCCAAACAACCCAACCCCAACCCCACATTTGGTATAGATTTCTGTAGTGTCTCTAAGAATACAAAAATCATTTTTTAATTTTAAGTAGGGTAAGTGCAAAGATTTTTATTGAAGTAAGTGAAATTTTCGCATCTGGAGAAGCTATTTAGTTGAGAATTGGCAGGCAGAGTGCTTTGTGCGTATAGGAGTGGCAACACAGTGGGAGCTAACAATGCCTTACGTAGCTTCTGCAGCAAGCCTGCTGTACCATATATAACAATAAGGGAGCAGTTGGTGTATTGGTGCCAGAAGTGTGATAGGTGTCAAATGCCAACTAATTTAAATCGGACTTAAAAATGTTGACAGGGGTCTTCTAGATCAATCTCGTACCTATCTTCAGAAATGAACCTGCTGTGGCACCTGTAACCAAGGAAGCAATGTCTGATTTTTCCTTTTCCATTTTGACTAATTCAGATCAGCTTTTGCCTAATCAGTCATGCTAGTACATAATTCCCACAGAAAATGTTCAACAGTGATGCCCAACAAAACCATCATGTGCCATTTAGCCAAAGGATCATGTTAAGGAACTTGATGCAGCAGGCATTTCTGGTCTTATACAGAGGTAGAACAAATACTATCATAGATGCTTGATGGACCCAGACATTGTGTTTTTAAAATGGTCCCGAATAAAATTTTATATTCTTACTGTAAGTACAAAATGTTGCTGCTTACTTTTGATACAAAGTTAGCAGAAGATCTTTTGTTTTTCACCATTGTGTTATTTTATTTTGCCTACTGAGTTAGTTCCCCATATTTTATGCTAATGGTGAACTATGGTTAATCAAGAAGGAACTGTATCTGATGAAATATGAGGTGGAGAGAAGCTGCTCCAACACTCTTATTACCTTAGTATGCAGCAGATAAATTAGTGTAGATGATACAGAAGTCATTTTCTTATGAAACAGAGCTGGCCGAAGTGGCCGTGCGGTTAAAGGTGCTGCAGTCTGGAACTGCAAGACCGCTACGGTCGCAGGTTCGAATCCTGCCTCGGGCATGGATGTTTGTGATGTCCTTAGGTTAGTTGGGTTTAACTAGTTCTAAGTTCTAGGGGACTAATGACCTCAGGAGTTGAGTCCCATAGTGCTCAGAGCCATTTGAACCATTTTTTTATGAAACAGAAAATGGAGGTTGGTACCAGCATACACAAGGACTAAGCAAAATGATGTAGCAGAGAAATAAGTAGAAGCAGCATGCTAGGAAGAAAAGCTATTGCTCATGTAACACCCCCTGGTGTATATTATGACTATTGCAGAACATAATGACTAACTGATAGAAAAAGTAACTTGAAGCTGCTTTAAGACACTGATTAAACTTTTATGTGACATCAGAGCTTCTTGTTAATTGAATTGGATTGTAATGTGTTTCACGATGCCTTGCCCATTCTGTAAATTACGCTAACAACCAGCCAATATTTTGTATAAAATTGACAGAATGGCTACCCACAGTTACCCTCAGGTGGCAAAATTTCAGTACTTCCAAATATCCAGATCACCAACTAAATGGATTGCTCAAAGGAAAAATAAATTTACACTGTATGACTAAAATTGTTGGTTTTGTTCAATAGTTATTACAGTGTACAGTACACTGCACATTTCTTTATCATTATAAAATCAATCTGCAGTGAATGTCTTAAAAGACAAAACTTTCCAGTGACCAATGAATACAGTACATGCTTTGTTGTACACACAATGCACCCAATGTACTGCTTGTGGTGCCCGTCATTCGGGGTGGACTGCATCAGTCTGTCATGCCCTTAATGTGTACACTGATTTGTCACTATATATTCCATTTTCTGTCTCTTTTGTTTTATTTTGTGCTTGTGTTTTAATTTGCTGTAGGCATACATTTTCTAAAAGGAAACACATTGTCTTATCATTGGCAGACAAAATAAAAGTCCTCGAGCAGTTAGACAGGGGCACGAATAGTAAGCAGATAGCTGAGATGATGCATGGGAACATCAGAAATTTCAGGCAAAAACAAGTTCTCATTTCTCAACTTTGTGTCTGTCTCTGGGGATGAAGATGGGAGTTCATTGAGAAAAGTAATGAAAACAACAGAAAACCGAGAGCTTGAAGAGGCCGTATTCAAGTGACTTTTGCAGCAGCAAGCACTGGAAAACCCTCTTTGAAGGCAGTTGTTTGTGGAAAAGCAAAACTTTTAGCCAATAAAATCAACAGATTGTTTTCCTTTAAAGCAAATTGTGACTGGTTACGGAATTTCAAGGCGAGGCATGGTTTTCATGAGTTGGATTTAAGTGGAGCCAGCTGCCAGAGTCTGTGGTCATATGTGTGAGTTGGGTTTCCGTGCGTGTGTGTGTGTGTGTGTGTGTGTGTGTGTGTGTGTGTGTGTGTGTGTGTTTATTTTTGATAAAGGCCTTGTTGGCCAAAAGGTAACTTTCGAACAGTCTTTTTGTTGTGCCTTTCTGCGACTCAGCATCTTCGCTAGATGATGAGCAGCAACTATCCTTTCCATTTCATTATATTGTTGACCTGGTTTCATGATTTATCCAACTATGCAACATCTAGGAATGTGGCTTGTTGGGTTGAGTAGGACCAGGTGAAGCAAATGGTGGAGAAGTTGTTGAGGTTCTGGAGGTACATGGATAGTGTATTCTCACCTTCAATGCATATAGAAAAGATGTCATCAGTGAGACTGAACCAGGTCAGGGGTTTAGAATTCTGGGTTTATAGAAAGGATTCCTCTAGATGGTCTGTGAATAGGTTGGCATAGGATGGTGCCATTCTGGTGCCCATAACCATACCCTGGACTAGTTTGTAGGAAATGCCTTCAAAGGATAAGTAATTGTGAGTGAAGATATAGTTGGTCATGGTGACTAGGAAGGAAGTTGCTGGTTTGGTATTCATCGGGCATTGGGAAAGGTAGTGTTCAATAGTGGTAAGACCATGGGCATTAGGGATGTTAGTGTATAGGAAGTGGCATCAATAGTGACTAGCAGGGCACCGTATGGTAAAGGGACAGGAGCTGTGTAGAGTTGGTGGAGGAAATTATTATTATCTTTTATATAGGAGGGTAGGTTCCAGGTAATATGTTGAAGGTGTTGGTCAACGAGAGCGGAGATTCTCTCAGTGGGGGCACAGTAACTGGCCACAATGGGCGTCCTGGGTGATAAGGTATATGGACTTCAGGAAGCATGGAGAAGGTAGGAGTTCGGGGAGTGGTAGGGGTGAACAGGGAGACGGACTCTGAGGAGAGGTTCTGGGATGGGCCTAAGGCTTTGAGTAGTGACTGGAGATCCTTCTAGATTACTGGAATGGATCACTGTGGCAAAGTTTGTAGGTGGAAGCATCTGACAGCTGGAGAAGTGCTCCCGCCAGGCAATCCTTGCGGTTCATAACACCAGCGGTGGAGCCACTACAAACAAATCCTGAGTACGACTATGGGCACTCGCGTGGCACCATCCTATGCCAACCTATTCATAGGCCGTCTAGAGCAATCCTTCCTAAAAACACAGAATCCTAAAACTCCTCACCTGGTTCAGATTCATTGATGACATCTTTGCTATCTGGATCGAAGGTAAGGATGCCATATCCACATTCTTCCAGAACCTCAACAACTTCTCCCCAATTTACTTTACCTGGTCCTACTCAACCCAACAAGCCATCTTCCTAGATGTTGACCTCCACCTCAAAGATGGTTACATCAGTACCTCCATCCATATCAGACCTACTGCCAATACCTCCATTTCGACATTGCCACCTGTTCCATATTAAGAAATCCTTCCATACAGTGTAGCCACCCGTGTTCATCGCATCTGCAGTGGCAAACAGACCCTCTTGAAATATATTGAGGGTCTCACTGAAGCCTTCACTGACCATTATTATCCTCCCAACCATGTACAAAATTATATCTCCCATGCCTTATATTTCCAGTCTCCCAGCACCTCCCAAAGTCCCAGCGTCCGGCCACAGAGGAGCATTCTCCTCGTAACTCAGTACCACTCAGCACTGGAGCAACTGAATTATATTCTCTGCCATGGTTTTGATTACCTCTTGTTGTGCCCTGGAATGAGAAATATCCTGCCCACTATCCTTCCCCACCCCTCCCACAAAGGTATTCCGCCATCCATGAACCCTACTTGTTGCATAACACTGCCTTGGAGCATGATTGAACCTGCTTTTATGTGTGAAATTCCTCTTTGTTAAGAGCAATAAGCTGCATTCTGTTTGCTAGGACCTTTTCTGTCCAATGACAAAGCTGTTCTGATACCACATACATTCATAATCTGTTCATTAGGTGATAGTGCTGAACAGTTTCAAACATCTTTGAAAAACAAGGATCACACCATCACCACCCCCACCACCAACAACAACAACAACAACTGGACACCAGTATCAACTGACTTCTGTGTCTTTTGAATGAACAGAGCGAGCTGGGTTTCACAAGATTGTTGTTTACGGAATTTGTGTTCATTCCTGTAGATTTATGGTCTCCAGAGATTCCTATCAATTTATGGTCCCAGAAATGTCATAGTATGAGAGCATAAATTGTGTTCCAAATCCTACAACACATTCACATCAGTGATGTAGGCCTATAGTTTTGTGCATCTCTTTGATGGCTCTTTTTGGAAATTGGAGTGGCCGGCTACTTTTCCAATCACTTGGAACACATCATCCCAATAGCATCCCACAGTAGACTCCTGACAGAAGACGAATAACTTCTTTAATATACTGTATGTGGAATCGTTTAGGTATTCCATCAGATACGGTTACACTGTCTCTCTGTTGAGTAATTTTATGTTCACCCAAGAATTTCTGTTATTGTTATAAACTCAAATTTGCACTTCAACAACTTGAGATATACTTACTTTCACAGTCAGTTATCTCAATATGATCACTACAAAAAACTGTCACAAACTCATACTGTCATGTAGCACTATCTTGTGCTGACTGTTGCTTTGAATGCTGTAAATGACTGCTACAGTGTGTTTCATTCATAGAAGTACCTAAGTCTACAACTAGATTTCTCTGTGTTTCAATAGTATCAGCTGTTTTGTGTGGAAGGCACTGGTACTTCAAAACAAAATTATTAAAATGGTGTTTTGAGGCAGGAACCACTGGTGCTCAAAGGGTTAAGACAAATGTGAGGATGGTTCCTTTGAAAAGACATGGTCAAGTTCCTTTCCCATTCTTTCCTAATCCAAGCTTGTGCTCCATCTCTATTGACCTCATCTCACCAAGACTGTAAAACCTTTTCTTCTTCTTCTTCTTCTTCTTCTTGTTTGTTAAAGTGTATGTGTTTTGTTGAATTTGAATTCCAGAATTTTCATAATTTTGTATGAGGCTTTTAGGTGTTATGGATTTAAGGATAAATTTCTGTAAATTCTGAACCACAAATTGTCATTAGGAATCCATGAGAGTTGAAGTAACATTGTTCATAAACTTCATTATCTTTGAAAAGAAAAAGCTTTTTATTGCTTTTTAAATATTATCAGAAATTGACTACTAGCTATGGAAGGTACCATTGCAGTATGAGCTGCACAGGAGACAGACAGGCTGACTGGCAGACAGAATTGGACCAGTCTAGAAACGAAATACTTTCCCTTGTTTTTGAGTGTGTACTCACTTTCATAGGTGATGCTTTCCCAGTAATTTGTTTCTGTGATTCTGTACACAAGTAAACGAAAATATGAAGAAATTACTACTACTATTACTACTGCCCTACTACTACTTCTGTTACTGTTGTCATAATTTCCAGAATTCAGTATATAGGTGCTAAAAATTTGAAATTTGTCACAATGCTAAGCTGCAAGTTTTCTCTCCATTATAAGAAATGTTTAATTGCCATTGATAATTAATAATGTACCATTGTTGGGCACATAACTTAAGTTTACTGTGACAGAATTACTATTTTAAATTCCCTCCTCCTGTTCATTGGAATGTAATCTGCAATCCCCACCCTCTCTCTCTCTCTCTCTCTCTCTCTCTCTCTCTCTCTCTCTCTCTCTCGGCCATTTGTCCTCACCCAAATGGCATACATGTCCATACAATGGAAAATCCAGAATGGAATGTAACGATATTATGAGAAGAAAAGTTGCTACTCACCATATAGCGGAGATGTTGAGTCGCAGCTAGGCACAACGAAAAGACTCTCACAATTAAAGCTTTCAGCCATTAAGGCCTTTGTCAACAATAGACACACACACACACACACACACACACACACACACATATGACTGCGGTCATGTGTATGAGTTGCATTTGTGTGTGTGTGTGTGTGTGTGTGTGTGTGTGTGTGTGTATTGTTGACAAATGGCTCAATGGCCAAAAGCTTTAATTGAGAGTGTCTTTTTGTTGTGCCTAGGTACGACTCAGCATCTCCACTATATGGTGAGCAACTTTCCTTCCCATAATACATGTCCGTACATCAGAATTGTTTTGCTTTAGTGTTATCCATTATAGTGCTGCCCAGGTTCATTTTCTTACATATGTCTTCATTTTTAATTTTATGCTAGCAAGTCATCTTACATAACAACTTCAAAATCCAATCTCCACATAAAAATAAGCTCCACTTGATTCTTTCCGTCATTTCCCATGTTTCTGCTCTGTATGTTGCTACACTTCTACAATAGTTTTAAATATCCTGATCTTCGTTTCTGATGTAATATGTGTTTTCCATGAAGCCCCTTTTAAATATTTAGTTGCTTGTATATCTTGGCCATTACAGTTCTTAATCTTGCTTTTGCTGAATCCATCCTTGTTAATAACAACTAACATTTTTATAAGACTCCGCAGACCTTGCTTTGCCAAAATCTAACATCAGGACTTTACTCATTTCTCCAGTAACCAAATGTTCCACTCCATTTGCTTAAAATTAATGGTTAAATTCCATTCCTGGTATTCTCCATAACAATAAAACTGTGTCAGTCAGAGATCAGTTCTTCAAATCAGCAGGCACCACCATAACATAAACAATGGACCCCATTTATCAGACACTGCTGCAGAGCTAAGTTGTCTGATTATTTTGGTCACTTATAAACAGAATCAAGTTTGAACTGAGAGAAATCCCTCAAAAATTAATTCTAGGTGCTTCTGGGATATTCACTGATTAAATTGTGTGAGAACGAGTCTCTGATAAATTTTCAAACGCCATTTCCATTATCCAGGTCATAAATGTTTCTGGATGTTACAGTTTCACAGTATGGAACCAAATGTTTTGTGCTAATTGGTTCATCACAAAAAATGCACAGTTTCGATCACCATGTAATTATGAAGCTGTAGTACAGTATATGTTTTCTTGCACATATTTGAAGTTTTCTTTCATAGTGATGACAGGGAGGGCATAGATTTATGGGAAGGGTGTTACAAATTTCCTTGAGAGTCAAATGAATAATGGCTAACCTCTACAGTTCACATATTGTTCTTGTTCTATGTCATTTTAGGGATTTCAATGTGAACAAACTACTTCTTACTTGTAAATGTAGCATCGTATGATTGATTTATTAGAATGAAGGGAGTTATTGTTATTTTGCTCCATGCAAGAATGTGGAGGTAAAGTACTGCCTTACTTCAGAACAATTCTGCCAGCTACAAACAAAATGTTTATACTTACTCTGCTTTGGGTGAAGTATCAAGTAACTGTGTACTCAACAGAAAATTAGCCGTCGAGAGATTGGAAAGACTTCACATGGACTATTTTGCTATTGAATCTCTAGTAATTCTTCATCCTAAAATGTAATAATTTGACTAATCATATTTCTTTTGTTTTGATACCTTTCAGTAACCACATCAATTCTATCTTTTCAGGCTATAAAGTATAAACAAGAGTTGGATGAATACAAAGAAAATGAAAAGGTTGCGAAAGAAATTGTTAAGTCGGCAGTTGAGCATTTAGAACTGTAAGTTATTGTCATAAATTACATTTGTTACATATTGCATTAAGTGTGTGTGTGTGTGTGTGTGTGTTACAGAGAGTGGAGGGGGGGGGGGGGGAGCTTTGTTCATTCATTTTCCTTGATACAAATGCGGGTGTAGAACTTCAGAATGAGGAACTACAGAGCACTATATTTGCCTCTATCTGTTTGCGTAAAATATCTGCAAATATTTGTCAGAAAATGAAATTAACTTCATAAAAGAAGGAAAACCCAATACACATGCATCATATTGGAAAATCGTGTGTGGAATACAAACAATGGAATGAATATAGTGAAAAAGTGCTGAGTTGTAGATAAAAACCAGAAAGCTGTAGCCATGAGTGAGGTGTTCATGTAGTTACAGATTATGTCCCAGAGGACAGTATGATTGAATTCAGTGATTGCTTCATGACCTGTGCCAGTGACTGAGGTGGCATAGTGGTCAAGATGGTGGGTGGCCTCACACTCATAAGGAATGGAGCTCAAATCCCTGTCTGCTGATCAAGATTTAGGGTTCTGTGCTTTCCCTGAATCATTTGATGCAAATGCTTGGATGGGTCATTAGGAAATACCATGACATATTTCCTACCTCATCTGTGACCGTTCTGTGCTTGTGCTCCATATTTAGTAATGATGATGATGATATCATTAGGATGTTAAATCCAAATCGTCGTTCCTCAGTTCCTGAGAGCCTGTGCTATCTCCTCCTCCACCCTGGTGTCATTACACATGTCGTAGTATTGAGTCTGTCTTCAGCTGCCAGAGACTGTGTGTGTATGTGTCTTTTTTTTTTTACAAAGGCCTTGTTGGCAGAAAGCTTATTTTGTGACAGACTTTTTGTTGTGCATATCT
Organism: Schistocerca americana; assembly: GCF_021461395.2. Taxonomy (NCBI): domain Eukaryota; kingdom Metazoa; phylum Arthropoda; class Insecta; order Orthoptera; family Acrididae; genus Schistocerca; species Schistocerca americana. The sequence goes on from NC_060120.1 coordinate 381,773,137, forward strand.
GCAACTCTGCATCTCTGCTATATTATGAGTAGCAACTATCCTTTTCATAATATTGTTACATTACATCCTGGATTTTCCACTGTTTGACTTGTCCTAGTATCCCATCCTCCTCCTTGTCAGTGTTTCCCACATGCCTATTGCCTCACTGGTTTTGTGGAGAACCTCCTCATTTCTTATATCATCACTCCACTTTATTTTGAACATCTTTCCATAGCAAAACATCTCAAATGCTTCAATTCTCTTCTTTTGCAGTTTTCCAACAGTCCATGATTCTAGAATGAATTTTTCACTTTGGAGAGCAGAAGTAAAGCTGTGAGGATGGATTGTGAGTTTTGCTTTGGTAACTCAGTTGGCAGAGGTCTTGCCTGTGAAAGGCAAAGGTCCCAATTTTGAGTATTGGTCCAGCACACAGTTTTAATCTACCAGAAAGTTTCTGTCCATGATTCACTTCGATACTACACTGTGCTTCATATGTTCCATCTCAGAATTTTTTCCTCAAATTAAGGTCTATATTTTACACTAATAGACTTCTTTTAGCAAGTACTATTCTCTTTAGCTATATGGTCTGCCTCTTATGTCCTTCTTGCTCTGTCTGTCATGTATTTCTATGCTTCCAAGATTGCAGAATTCCGTCACTTCGTCTACTACAATGTCCCCAGTTTTGATGCCAACTTTATCATCAATCTCATTTCTGTTATTCATCATTGCTTTTACCTTTCTTTAATTTACTTTCAATGCACATTCAGTGCTCATTACACTATTCACACATTCTGTAATTTTTCCATTAGCGGCTTGTCCCGCAAAATTATACAAATTCTCTACAGTGTGGTGGCCTATAGCCTATTGACTTGCGATGGCAGTAATCGTAACTAAATTGAACATATTAATTTTATATACATAAACTGAACTGTTCAAATATATTTAAATTTTATAATTAATAGCTTAATATTTGGCATTTGGAGGAATTGCATCCAGGTCTGCAAATTACCAGTCTGTGCTTTAGACCACTCGCACATGGAGTCCTGTCGATGACACTTTAAAAATCCCTCATACTCTACGCTTATGCAATCTGCTACATGCAATTTTATTTTAAACTGACCTTTTAAATTTAGTAATCTGTGGCAAATGCTTGCTTTCAGACTAAATATTTGTTCAGAACATGATCTACCCTTCCTAAAACCACCTTAATGTTTGCCTAAATTACTTTCCAGAGTTGTGTCTACTCTGTTTAGTATGATCTTGGAAAATGATATATGCAACTGATTGCAAAGAAATTCGTTTGTTAACATCCTGTTCAGTGCCTTTCTTGTGTAATGGATGTATCAAGGCTGCCTTCCACTCCCCTGGGAGTTTTTGTGTTTTGCAAGCTTTCTCAGAGATTAATTTTAGTTCGTTGTTTTTATTTTTAGTAAAGACCATTTTAAAAGTTCTGTTGTCATAGTCTTCACCCCTAGATATATAAAGTTTTAATAACTTCTTTAACTTCATTGATATGGGATGGGGGTGAAACTTCCAGATTTTCATTGATTGGTCTGAACAGTTAAGAAGCTGATAAAAGTATTTTTCAAGTATTTCAAAATTTTCAGTGTTACAGAAGTCAAATTGGTGAGCCTCGTACCACACTCCTCTGTTGTTAGATTTACAGAAGTACATCTCCCTAACTCTTTAAACCTCACAGTCTCCTCTAAAGGTGTACTGAAAAAGGGTCTCTGTGGCAGGTCATCTACAGGAAACAGTTCCATACTAAATTTCCTTGTATACTCATTTGTTGTACCACCATCTAGGTTACAGCCTTTGACCTGTAAGGGCAGTAATCATAACTAAATGAAGTATATTAATTTTATGTATGAAATCTGAAAACACACACACACACACACACACACACACACACACACACACACACACACACACACAGTTTGCCATTTTTTTTGGGGGGGGGGGGGGGGGGAGGATGTTGAAATCTGTGGGAATCAAATCCAGGCACACAGATTACCAGTCTGTGCTTTGCACCACTTTCCCACTGTGCCGTCATAATGACAACTGTTCTTCAAGACCGTATCATACTCTACACTTCCGCAATATACTACTAACAGTTTCAAAGAAAAATAATGATCTGGGGCTGTGAGCAATGTGGCACTCATAGTGCTGGAAGGGAAGACATCACAACATAGCATTTGCAGTAGAAAACAGGCAGCTGCATCCCCTCTCTGAGTTGATTTTAGTGCGTCTGATTGTCATTTCGGTACTTAAGCCAGGTTTCTAGTTATTGAGGAAGGTTTCTAGTTATTGAGGAGAGAGCACTACAAAACATATTTTCATCTGTTTTATATTTGTATTTATAGCAGCACACATTCGAGGATAAATGGCATAACTGTAGAGGGATTCATGGCTTGAATTCAAAGAGAAAGGGTGTAATTTAATGTAATTTCCAGCTCGCGTTCAAAACGAAATGGCATAATTTTAGTGTGATTTTTACGTTGTGCTGTAGCTCATTAGCACATGACAACTGGCCACCAATTAATTTTTCATCACTTTCACTGAGGATAGTAATGTCATCAATGAATCTTACTATTGATATCATTTCACCACAAATTTTATCCCCACTCCTGAACTTTTCTTTTCTATCATCACTTCTCAGTGTGTAAATTGAGCAGTAATGGAGAAAGACTGCATCCCTGTCTTACACCCTTTTTAATCTGAGCACTTCTCTCTTGGTCTTCCATTCTTATTATTCCATATCATGTGTTATTCACCTTTCAGCTTTAGCTTACATCTATTTTTCTGAGAATTTCAAACATTGTGCACCATTTGACATTGTAAAACACTTTTTGTTGGTTGACAAATCCCATTAGTGTGTGTTGATTTTCCTTAAACATTACCTTATCAAATGCAACATCAAAACTGATAGGTTTTTTATTTGAGTGTGAAATAACTCATTCTGCATCATTACAATTTATCGTACAAATGAGCCATAGAATATGAAACTAACTTGTGCATTTACCTTTCCTAAAGACAAACAGATCATGAATATTCTTTTCCATTTTCTTTATATTATTATTTTCATCAATTGGTTTGAATGAGCTGTGAGGTTGATTGAGCAGTAGGTTTTGCATTTATGTGCCCTTATTATATTCTAGATTGTGTGGTAGGTCTCCAGTCTCATGGATGCTACACGCTAAATTGAATAATGGTTTAGTGTCCGCTTCCCCCCAGTTATTTTGGAAATTCCACAAGAATGTTACCTATTCTTTGTGCCTTGTTTGGTCACAAGTCTTCCAGGGCATGTCAAACTTTTATTCTGATACTAGATCCCCGTGCCATCCAAATCAACACCTATTTAATTTCCTACTACTTCAGCGGACAGTTCCTGCCCCTCTGTCTCTTACACATTTAACAGCAGAATTGCCTTTGCACTCTTAACATCCCACTTATGCATTCAGTTTCACTGAAAGTTACTTTGACTGTGTTGTATGTTGACTGTTTTCTTCCAATGACAATTTCATTTTTGATTTCTTAATGGTTTTTTATGAGGTCATTTTACTTTAGCTTCCTTTCACTTCCTACTTATTTTTTTTGGAGTGGCTCGCATTGCTGAATTATCTTTCTTTTCTTGAACAATTATTGTAATTAATTTTTTCCTCAATCGATTGATGTGTTACTTTCTTTTGTTACCCAAGGATTCTTTGCAGTTACATTTGCCTGACCAACTTCCGTGATTTCCCTTCTACTGGTGTCCATACCTCCTCTGCTTAGCTGCCTATTGCAATATTCATTATCAAAGTATGTATATATCTACAACATTGGGAAAATAAGATATTCATAATCATTCCTCATTACTTCAGAGTCCAACATCTTTACGAACTGATTCTTCCAGACGATTCTCTTAAACTTTGGCATACTTTCCATTATCACTAAATTATGATGTGAAACTGTATTTGCTCCTGAGTATGTGCTACAATCCACTACCTGCTTTCAGAATCTCTGCCTCATCATGATGTACTGTAGCTGGTGTAATTCATTGTGTCAAGGCCTTCCCTAAGTCTGTTCAAAAAATTCCGGAACTTCGTCCACACAATTTTCATATGCTTACCTTTTACTTATTGTGCATTTTCTCCTGAAATACTCTCCTCCACAATTCATACACCACTCCCAGCATTGTTTCCATTTCCAGAAGCAGTTTTGATACACCTGTTGCTGGACCGCATGAAGCACCATCTGCAAATTTTGTTGTATCTCATCTATTGTTGCAATAGTCATGCACAAACAAGGATGAATGTGTGGGTGCATTATCGTGATGCAAGAGCCATGAATTGTATTGCCACATTTCAGGTCGTTTCCTCCACAAATTTTTTTGCAGGCATTGCAGCATGTCCCAATAGTACCATCAATTAACAGTTGGTCCCTGTGGCACAGATTCATGATGAACAAATCCTTAAAGAAACTGTCAGCTTGAGTTTGACATTTGACCTGACCCGACAAGTTGCGTTGCAAGGCAAAGGTCTTTCTGGTCTAACTCCCGAGCCTTGGGAGAAACTTGGTGGCAACACGATGCATTCCAAGATGCTGTGTCAGGAATTAATGACATGATACAACTGAAATAAGATAGATACTGCCTACAGGAAAATTAAAGAGACCTTTGGAGAAAGGAGAACCACTTGCATATATATAAAGAGCTTTGATGGAAGCCCAGTTCTAAGCAAAGAAGGGAAAGCAGAAAGGTGGAAGGAGTATATAGAGGGTCTATACAAGGGCGATGTACTTGAGGACAATATTATGGAAATGGAAGAGGATGTAGATGAAGATTAAATGGGAGATATGATACTGCGTGAAGAGTTTGACAGAGCACAGAAAGACCTGAGTCGAAACAAGGCCCCTGGGGTAGACAATATTCCATTAGAACTACAGACAGCCTTGGGAGAGCCAGTCCTGACAAAACTCTACCATCTGGCGAGCAAGATGTATGAGACAGGCAAAATACCCTCAGACTTCAAGAAGAATATAATAATTCCAGTCCCAAAGAAAGCAGGTGTTGACAGATGTGAAAATTACCGAACTATCAGTTTAATAAGTCACGGCTGCAAAATACTAACACGAATTCTTTACATATGAATGTAAAAACTGATAGAAGCCGACCTCGGGGAAGATCAGTTTGGATTCCGTAGAAATGTTGGAACATGTGAGGCAATACTGACCCTATGACTTATCTTAGAAGAAAGATTCAGGAAAGGCAATCCTACATTTCTAGCGTTTGTAGACTTAGAGAAAGCTTTTGACAATGTTGATTTGAATACTCTCTTTCAAATTCTGAAGGTGGCAGGGGTAAAATACAGGGAGCGAAAGGCTATTTACAATTTGTACAGAAAGCAGATAGCAGTCATGCGAGTCGAGGGGTATGAAAGGGAAGCAGTGGTTGGGAAGGGAGTGAGACAGGGTTGTAGCCTCTCCCCGATGTTATTCAATCTGTATATTGAGCAAGCAATAAAGGAAACAAAGGAAAAGTTCAGAGTAGGTATTAAAATCCATGGAGAAGAAATAAAAACTTTGAGGTTCGCCGATGACATTGTAATTCTGTCAGAGACAGCAAAGCACTTGGAAGAGCAGGTGAACGGAATGGACAGTGTCTTGAAAGGAGGATATACGATGAGGATAATGGAATGTAGTCGAATTAAGTCGGGTGATGCTGAGGGAATTAGATTAGGAAATGAGACACTTAAAGTAGTGAAGGAGTTTTGCTATTTGGGGAGCAAAATAACTGATGATGGTTGAAGTAGAGAGGACATAAAATGTAGACTGGCAATGGCAAGGAAAGTGTTTCTGAAGAAGAGAAATTTGTTAACATCGAGTATAGATTTAAGTGGTGGTGGTGGTTAGAGTTTAACGTCCCGTCGACAACGAGGTCATTAGAGACGGAGCTCATGCTCGGGTTAGGGAAGGATTGGGAAGGAAATCGGCCGTGCCCTTTCAAAGGAACCATCCCGGCATTTGCCTGAAGCGATTTAGGGAAATCACGGAAAACCTAAATCAGGATGGCTGGAGACGGGATTGAACCGTCATCCTCCCGAATGCGAGTCCAGTGTGCTAACCACTGTGCCACCTCGCTCGGTTAGATTTAAGTGTCAGGAAGTCGTTTCTGAAAGTATTTGTATGGAGTGTAGCCATGTATGGAAGTGAAACATGGACGATAAATAGTTTGGACAAGAAGAGAATAGAAGCTTTCGAAATGTGGTGCTACAGAAGAATGCTGAAGATTAGATGGGTGGATCACATAACTAATGAGGAGGTACTGAATAGAATTGGGGAGAAGAGGAGCTTGTGGCACAACTTGACTAGAAGAAGGAATCGGTTGGTAGGACATGTTCTGAGACATCGAGGGATCACCAATTTAGTATTGGAGGGCAGCGTGGAGGGTAAAAATCGTAGAGGGAGACCAAGAGATGAATACACTAAACAGATTCAGAAGGATGTAGGCTGCAGTAGGTGCTGGGAGATGAAGAAGCTTGCACAGGATAGAGTAGCATGGAGAGCTGCATCAAACCTGTCTCAGGACTGAAAACCACAACAACAACACAACTGAAATGTTACATTCTTCTGCGATCTCTAGGACAGTCAATCGTGTATTGGCATGTACAATTTCGTTGATGTTCCCGACATGAGTGTCATCGGTGGACATTTAAGGTCATCCTGAACAAGGGTCTTCTTTAACTTCTGTCCGACAATTTTTAAACCCATGTGAACCATTTATAACACCGAGTACTGCTTAATCTCTCATTACCATAAGTTTCCTGCATCATTTGGCGTGTCTCTGTAAAGGTTTTCTTTAGTTTCACACTAAATTTAATGCAGACGCGTTGGTCCTCTAACTCTGCCATCCCAAAATTCGCAAACTGTGCAATACAATGTTCTGCTCAATACAGCACTGAACAGTAACCAGCAGACATACAACAATGAAACTTCCAGCAATTCCACATTTTGCTCCTACACACTACTGACACAAAATTACGAATGTTCTGGAATTTTTTGAACAGACCTTGTATACCTCATACTCTTATTCCTTGAACAGTTTATTTACTATTTATAGCTGACATTTAGTGCAAAACTGTATTCATCTCCCCCTTGACTGTATCCTCCATGAGACCAGAATGGGGGACTAATCCAGTTTTCTGCCAATGGTGTGATCATCATCTCACTTTTTCAATTATACATCACTATTCCTGTCGATATATATTATGAGTCTTAAGTGCACATAAAGGCAGGAAGCAGAGATAGAAATGAATAGTGTGAAGAAGAAAGCAAAAATAAGGAGGGGAGTAAGGCAAGGATGCCCATTATCTCCATATTTGTTCAACTTATTTATTGAAAAAAACCATTGAAAAATTGAAAAGAATAACCAAAGGAATTAAAATTAATGGGGAGCGAATACACTATCTGTTTTGCAGATGATATAGTAGTACTTGCTGACTCAGTAAAGGGAATGGAGTTTATGTTGCTAAAATTTGCCAACATCCTAAGAGTATTTAATCCAAAAATAAATAAGAAGAAAACAAAAACTATGGTAGTAGGGAAGACAAAAGAAAATGGTTAAGTTAATATTAAACTAAAAGATGATGTTCTAGAGCAGGTTGAGAACTTCTGTTATTTGGCGAGCACAATCACTGACGACAATACATTTATCACTGATATAAAGAGAAGAAAAGCCTTGGCAAAGCAAGCTTTTAAAAATAAAAGGAATTTACTAACAGACAATCATATACACCTAGAAAGTTGGAAAAAGTTTGCCAAAACTTTTGTCTGGAATGTCTCAACATATGGATGTGAAGTGTGGACTCTGGGAAAGGCAGAGAAAAAGAGACTGGGAGCAATGGAAATGTGGGTATGGAGATGAATGACGAAAATGAGCTGGGTAGATAGAAAAAGTAATGAACAGGTCTTGAGAGAAGTGAATGAGAACAGAACACTGCTAAATTACATAGCAAGAAGAAAATCAAAAATGATACGGCACATAATGAGACACAACCAGCTCCTAAAATATGTATTTGAAGGAAAAGTTTTAGGGAAAAAACCAAGAGGCAGCCCAAGGGAAACATATTTTAATAACATCAAAGAAGATTGTTGTTGTTGTGGTCTTCAGTCCTGAGACTGGTTTGATGCAGCTCTCCATGCTACTCTATCCTGTGCAAGCTTCTTCATCTCCCAGTACCCACTGCAACCTACATCCTTCTGAATCTGCTTAGTGTATTCATCTCTAGGTCTCCCTCTACGGTTTTTACCCTCCACGCTGCCCTCCAATACTAAACTGGTGATCCCTTGATGCCTCAGAACATGTCCTACCAACCGATCCCTTCTTCTAGTCAAGTAGTGCCACAAACTTCTCTTCTCCCCAATCCTATTCAATACTTCCTCATTAGTTATGTGATCTACCCATCTAATCTTCAGCATTCTTCTGTAGCACCACATTTCGAAAGCCTCTATTCTCTTCTTGTCTAAACTATTTATCGTCCATGTTTCACTTCCATACATGGCTACACTCCATACAAATACTTTCAGAAACGACTTCCTGACACTTAAACCTATACTCGATGTTAACAAATTTCTCTTCTTCAGAAATGCTTTCCTTGCCATTGCCAGTCTACATTTTATATCCTCTCTACTTCAACCATCATCAGTTATTTTGCTCCCCCAAATAGCAAAACTCCTTTACTACTTTAAGTGTCTCATTTCCTAATCTAATTCCCTCAGCATCATCCGACTTAATTCGACTATATTCCATTATCCTCGTTTTGCTTTTGTTGATGTTCATCTTATATTCTCCATTCAAGACACTGTCCATTCCGTTCAACTGCTCCTCCAAGTCCTTTGCTGTCTCTGACAGAATTACAATGTCATCGGCGAACCTCAAAGTTTTTATTTCTTCTCCATGGATTTTAATACCTACTCCGAATTTTTCTTTAGTTTCCTTCAATGCTTGCTCAATATACAGATTGAATAACATCGGGGATAGGCTACAACCCTGTCTCACTCCCTTTCCAACCACTGCTTCCCTTTCATGTCCCTCGACTCTTATAGCTGCCCTCTGGTTTCTGTACAAATTGTAAATAGCTTTTCGCTCCCTGTATTTTATCCCTGCCACCTTCAGAATTTGAAAGAGAGTATTCCAATCAACATTGCCAGAAGCTTTCTCTAAGTCTACAAATGCTAGTAACGTAGGTTTGCCTTTCCTTACTCTAGCTTCTAAGATAAGTCGTAGGGTCAGTATTGCCTCACGTGTTCCAATATTTCTACGGAATCCAAACTGATCTTCCCCAAGGTTGGCTTCTACCAGTTTTTCCATTCGTCTGTATAGAATTCCTGTTAGTATTTTGCAGCCGTGACTTATTAAACTGATAGTTTGGTAATTTTCACATCTGTCAACACCTGCTTTCTTTGGGATTGGAATTATTATATTCTTGAAGTCTGAGGGCATTTCGCCTGTCTCATACATCTTGCTCACCAGATGGTAGAGTTTTTGTCAGGACTGGCTCTCCCAAGGCTGTCAGTAGTTCTAATGGAATGTTGTCTACCCCCGGAGCTTTGTTGCGACTCAGGTCTTTCGGTGCTCTGTCAAACTCTACACGCAGTATCGTATCTCCCATTTAATCTTCATCTACATCCTCTTCCATTTCCATAATATTGTCCTCAAGTACATCGCCCTTGTATAGACCCTCTATATACTCCTTCCACCTTTCTGCTTTCCCTTCTTTGCTTAGAACTGGGTTTCCATCTGAGCTCTTGATATTCATACAAGTGGTTCTCTTTTCTCCAATGGTCTCTTTAATTTTCCTGTAGGCAGTATCTATCTTACCCATAGTGAGATAAGCCTCTACATCCTTACATTTGTCCTCTAGCCATCCCTGCTTAGCGATTTTGCACTTCTTGTCGATCTCATTTTTGAGACATTTGTATTCCTTTTTGCCTGCCTTGCTTGCTGCATTTTTGTATTTTCTCCTTTCATCAATTAAATTCAGTATCTCTTCTGTTACCCAAGAATTTCCACTAGCCCTCGTCTTTTTACCTACTTGATCCTCTGCTGCCTTCACCACTTCATCCCTCAAAGCTACCCATTCTTCTTCTACTGTATTTCTTTCCCCCATTCTTGCCAATTGTTCCCTTATGCTCTCCCTGAACTTCTGTACAACATCTGATTTAGTCAGTTTATCCAGGTCCCATCTCCTTAAATTCCCACCTGTTTTTGCAGTTTCTTCAGTTTTAATCTACAGTTCATAACCAATAGATTGTGGTCAGAGTCCACGCCTGCCCCTGGAAATGTCTTACAATTTAAAACCTGGTTCCTAAATCTCTGTCTTACCATTACATAATCTATCTGAAACCTGTCAGTATCTCCAGGCTTCTTCCATGTATACAATCTTGTTTTATGATTCTTGAACCAAGTGTTAACTATGATTAGGTTGTGCTCTGTGCAAAGTTCTACCAGACGGCTTCCTCTTTCATTTCTTAGCCCCAATCCATATTCACCTACTATGTTTACTACTCTCCCTTTTCCTACCGACGAATTCCAATCACCCATGACTATTAAATTTTCATCTCCCTTCACTATCTGAATAATTTCTTTTATTTCATCATACATTTCTTCAATTTCTTCGTCATCTGCAGAGCTAGTAGGCATATAAACTTGTACTATTGTGGTAGGCGTGGGCTTCGTATCTATCTTGGTCACAATAATGCGTTCACTATGGTGTTTGTAGTAACTTACCCGCATTCCTATTTTCCTATTCATTATTAAACCTACTCCTGCATTGCCCCTATTTGATTTTGTGTTTATAACCCTGTAGTCACCTGACCAGAAGTCTTGTTCCTCCTTCCACCGAACTTCACTAATTCCCACTATATCTAACTTTAACGTATCCATTTCCCTTTTTAAATTTTCTAACCTACCTGCCCGATTAAGGGATCTGACATTCCACGCTCCGATCCGTGGAATGCCAGTTTTCTTTCTCCTGATAACAACATCCTCTTGAGTAGTCCCCGCCCGGAGATCCGAATGGGGGACTATTTTACCTTCGGAATGTTTTACCCAAGAGGACGCTATCATCATTTAACCATACAGTAAAGCTGCATGCCCTCGGGAAAAATCAAAGAAGATATGGGGATAAAATTGTATGAAGAATTGAACAGGATGACAATAGAGAGAGGGACCTGGCTAAATCGACAAGGCATAGCCTTTAGTTTATGATTATGATGATGATCATGATCATGATCATGATCATGATCATGATGAAGTGCAGTGGTTGCCATTGCCTTCTGCATCCTCATGTCGTGATCATTGCCAATTATTTTGCCTCTGTGGGCAGTATTACATCAGGGCCTACCCATTCCTCTGATTTCTTTGTCAAGACCATTGCCAATGATTTTTTATAAAAATATCTAATAAGTGACTGGGATTGAATCCATGACCTTTTGGTTGGTAATCAAAGATGGTACCACCAGAGTTCAGTGACACTCCTAATGAGCACAAACTACAACAATGTTCTGCTTATAAGAAATCAATTACAAGAGCTTGTAGCAGTAGAAAATTTGCATAAATATGTGAGATGAGCTACCTGCAAAATCTGCTTCAGCAAATTGAATCAAGTTTGTCAAATATCTGTAGAACTGCAATTTCAGTAACATACTCTAGGCAGCTTTCTTAGTAATGTAGCTTTCCCACATTTATCAGCAAGATAATCAATACGATAACCAGTTCCAGTTTTCACAGCAAATTAACAACTATCCATGTGGTAGTAGCAGAATATTCACATTATGCAATCTGATTCAAATTCATACACAACAATCACAACGCAGTATTAGCTTCAGTTTCTTAGTAAGTGATACAAATAAGCAGATGTTACCTACAACACTGTACATAATTGTAGATCTAATTACTCACACATTGCCTTGAAGTAAGATTCATAACAGATGACACTGTTCACGAGTGGAAGTTAGCAATTTCAGAGTCACACGAGTGTACTGAATGTATGCAAACTGATGACAGTTTTCTTCAAATATGGTAAATGGATACATTGTTGCAGAGACCAACCTAGATGAGGATCATGTAATAGGCAGGTTCAGAGTATATCACAACACTGACTACCTGCAACTTCCCACACTTCCGCATAAATGTTGTCTTTGAGATTTCCAATCCTATACTGACTATTTTATTCTGGGGTTGATCTTAATAAGACGCTTAAGAACAAATTTTGATGTTGTTTCCAAAACTGTCTAGGTTAGATTTTGCTAATTCAGATGAGCTGTATGTAACTAGTCATGTAGTTCACAGAATTTGTAGTAGTTTAGAAAAATTTCAAAAGATCATGAAACTATTTTATACATTTGCTTTAGGAATAACCTATTTATGAGTACAGGTAATCTTTTTAGAGTTGTAATCATTGATGCAAATTCTTAATTAATGGATTAATTAAATAGTGGAAGATGTCATCTGATTTGAAATAAGTAGGGTAAAAATGTGTAGTGGTAAAATCTGGAATCTAACAGGCACAACGGTACAAATGCTGAAAGTAATTTTGAATGAATTTAGACTTTGATTACAATTATTTCTTGTTTAAAACAAATTAACAAATACCATCCGTATCACTTCTTTTAATAATGACTACCAGTTTTAGACTGTGCTGCAGGATCATCTGGTCTGTGCCCCAAAGTGCAGTTTGCGATGCAGGCTTGAAGGTGATCTGCAACACAGACTAACACCAGTTTTCGGTAATACAAGAAATGTTTGTTTATTCATTATAACAATAGTGATCATGGTTTCCTGTGACATGGCATCAAATATAAAATTGTTTCTTAAGTTAATTAGTTTCACTGAAGTGGAAATATGGTACTCCAAGGTTAGAATTCCTGTCTTTTTAATGAGTGGAATCAGCAAGCTCAACTTGACTGATAAGCTGAGGCAAAGCTCCCTATTTCATGCTGTAGTAAAGTGATCATTTATTAATACATTGTATTGAACACAGGTTCAGTGAAACAAATTACACTAGTGAGTTCAGCTTATTGCAGAAGAAAAGACTTGATAATGAATTTAAACAAGGCAAAGCATGATTTAAGTTTTGATAAATTTGGGTAGACACTACACAAGTACTTCACAGATACACAAGTACTTCACAGATACTTAAATGAAAAGTGAAAAATTACAAAAAAAGTTATTAACAGGGGTACAATAAGAGTGGATGGGAAGTTCCAGCTTGCTCTGTTTTAAGTAGTACATTTTAGTGTCTTAATTACAGTAATTTTTACTGTGGAAATTGTATCATATTTCCTTATTTGTAATGTGTTAAATATCAAGTCAGATGTCGTTATGTTGGTTACTGTTGTAAAGTGTTTTTCTAAGAGAACCAAATTATTCTTCAGGTCTGAACATTGTGGTGATATGTATGAAAATAAGTCGCAGTTTGACGTTATTGCTGAGGTAAGGTTCTAATAAACTATATTTCATTTTTAATTTGTTCCTGTCGCTTATTTTAGTTAGGTATTTTGGAAGTGTCTATAGTTCATGTTATCAGTGACACTATAGGAAACAATTGATTGGATTCTTTGTCAAGTGCTGTGTTTTACTAAGAAGGCATCTGAGAATGGAATATATGAAACTCTCATATCATTTAAAAGTGTACCAAAAATTGTTGATTTATTTTAATAACTGAAGTATTTATTCAAATATCATCTGGAAGACATGAATATTTCCAGAACAACCAGAAATGAAAATAAAAGGAAAACTTAAGTATGAAGAAATGACAGTTTGCTCATAATTCAATACTGAGAGAGAGAGATGCAAGATAAAATCTAGTAAGGAAATTAGTCTTTTGAATGAAATAGATTGTCAAACTGCATTTCAGACCGGTATTTAAATTGAGACCTTTGCATGTTATCGGAAAGTGCTCTACCAACTGAGCTATCGAAGCACAAATCATGACCTGTCATCACACCTTCACTACTTCCAGTATCTCATCTCCAATCTACCAAACTCCATTTCAGCTCGCAGTTCGCTGCAGAGTGAAAATTCATTCTGGAAATAGATGGTGTTTGCATTGAGGGAATTTATTACATATTTCAGAAAGAAGGTAAGAATTTTTCGTCCAGTCAGCTTCTCCAAACTATTTTCAGAAAGTGATCAAAGCCAGAGATAAATTATATTTCAGTTGATTTATGTACAGCAGTCAGATATTGTGTATAAATACTGGTGGTGGTCAAATACCAGAAAGACTATGACAGAAGATAAAATTCAGTGACATTTGCATACGTGCCAAGCAAGATCAGGGTGAGAGGGTACGAGGTTTTCTGCTATTTTATTGGCAAGGTTTTCTAAAAAGGAAACCATTTGACTGATAGGAAAATCCTATAGGAGGTTGACACAGAAATGAACAAGTGTACATAGTTGTAAACTTTGGTAAAGATAAGTAGAAGGCTCATTTTGAGAACTAGAACTTTTTTACTATGCATGAAGGTTTATTATGAAGCGCGATCTGTCGTGGTTGTTATATATATTTGAATGAAGTATTCCTTATGGACTTTGTGCAGTGATGAGGATAGTAGTGCTGCACTTGATGTCATTGCAAGTGTAGCGAAGAGACTGCTACACCATACATGACTCCAAGGAATATTTGTGACTCTCAAATAGTATATAACAATAACATCGATAAATGTATTGAATATGTTTATTATAGCATTTTGTTTAATTGGTTTAACTGGATGTCAGTCTAACATATAGAGGCATTCTGTTCACTAATCTCTTGTTTGATTATAGTGAACTTGTAATAAAGCCCGATTGTAACTTCAACTTGTCAGAACACTGATTTAGGAGACACTGGTGTCGAATCAAATTCAAGATGATTTCATCTAGTCAGGAGTTCATTGTTACTACAGGTTAAGTATGCATTCTATTAGTAACACAACATGCATGTTTACCAATCTCTCCCAATGGAAGCCATGGATATATTTAAGAACTCAAACGACATGAACAGAGAAGATGGCTGTAGGTTTGTGGCATGCTGGCTGCCATCCATTGGAGCCCAACAGGCTGTGCATGTAACTTGAGACGTGAGCCTTATGGGTGAGAAGTCGTCGTTGTATATATGATGTCTTGCATGAGGAAATAGGTGCTCACAGTAATCCACATCCATTTTTCAATGACTGTCGGTTATGGCTTATATTGAACGGGATAGTATGCAACTATGAAACAGCAAATCCTTTCTCCCTCAAGCATAGGAAACAATCATGTCTATGGTGGTCTAGACATGATGCCATGTCCAGTAAAGGGGCCATGACGAAATATAAGTGGTCCCTCTCTGATAGACTTCAGCAGGTTCTCCCTTAATAAACCCAAACGAAACACAATTACAGTTGTGACCAAAACATCAGTTTTGTCTGTCTTGTGACAGTTATTTCACAACAGAAGATGGGTCAACACTAGGAAAACTTTTATTTCAAATGTTTACTGAAAATAGAATCAGTATGAATAAAATGAATGTATCTTAAGTGTTAAGGGATATCCCTGTTAAGTTGTGGTCTTGTGAAACTTTAAATTCAAATTTCAAAGTAAAAAAGAGAACAGATGAGATGTAAGAGTTAACAAGAGGTGTTTCTTTTCGCAACTGCATAATCTGAACATGCTATTTATATAGGTGGTGAAAAGAAGAGAAACACATTCCAAATACTGATTTAGCAGTGACACAAAATGGAGATCGGACAAGGGCCTTCTATACATGATGAACCCAAATGCAGCCAAAATTTTGTGGGCTATTCAGGGGAATCTTCTGAATATTTTGGTACAAGGGGCCTGTGGTCTTCAGTGTCTCATTACAGACTAATTAAGATTTCATTTGATTTCTTATTCCCATTTATTTTTGTATCTGTATTGTACTTAAAATAACTGCAAAACAGTCTTTTGTTTGGAAAGAAACTTGTTCCATTCACTCATAGTAGTTGATGTTGACAACAGTAATGCAAACTCCACTCTTTGCCCTCAAGCTTCTGTACTACTCAGTTCTCTCTCGGGTTTGTTTTTCTAGTAATGTTTGTTGTATGTTAACAGTAATACACAGTTGTATGGGTAGCTTTACTGGTGAAGAGTTGGCCATTATACACCTCATCAATGGGTTCACTGAATGCAGGGGAATATTGACACATTATCACTATGCTGAGCTGTTCCCCCAATAGCAGAAACCACATCACAACACAATTTTTCATCTGAGGGTTTTGCCATTCTCCGTGTTTTGTGTTGTATATTTTGGTGATTGTGTATTACAGGCTCTTTCACTTGTATAGATACTTTCACATAAATGAATGTAATTGCCATAACAAACCAGATAAATCATGATTACACAATTACTTTTTTAATGACACTTTGGAGACAGTGGGTCCCTCATACCGAAATGCTGAGAAAATATCTCTGAAGAACCTGCAAAATATTAACAGTGGAGATTGTTTACCCTATATGGTCATTAAATGACTGAAAGAGACCCCTGTTTTGAGTCTCCGATTGGCCAGCTGTTCTCATTGTTCAGTATCCATTATTGTTGGCATTAGAATGTGACTGCCCAAAGTTGGTCTGCATGGGAACAAGAGAACAATCATCCTTGTTGTCAAGGTTCCTGGGACACTAGAAGGTGTTGATGTGCTGGGTTGGCAAGGTGCTTGTAACCACATTCCATAGATAACAAATTTTTATTTATCAGAGTGAACAAATGTGCACTTAAGTGAATACCCAGTCAAGAGGTGAGCCCCAAAAATTACCATTTTATTATGACCATTTTATAACAACCCCCTAAATATACACTCATTTAAACAATACAAAGCAGCATCACTTAAGTGGCTGCCAGTCATTTCAAAAATTTCTTAAACAAGGGTCAAGACAAGAACAAACCCAAAAGAAATATCATGATGTCCACATGCCCGTAAAACAAAAACAACACTTCCTTATAGTTTATCAAGTTAACAGTTGCCACAAATGCATTTCGAACTGCTCCCACAAGGAGTGTGATAAAAGGTCGAGGAAAACCCGCAGTAATCCAAATGCACCTTAACAGCAAATGATAAAAACTGGTAAATGTTAGTGAACTGACATACAAGCATGGCCAACTAATTGGCCACATAAGACAACATGAGTCTCTTAAAGTTAACTAATGAGAAATAGGTGCAATCCGTAGCGTGCATATTCACTTTGTATGATCAAATAATGATGCCAGTAGCCTTTGTACATATTTCTGCCAACCTAAACATTGCATATAGATAAGACAAAACAGAGCAGGCCAATGTTCTGACATCATATAATGGCTGGAGGATTCGTTAATGAATCCCAATTCTCTTTGGATTGACACACCCGGCAAGATGTCCGCATACAGTCCAAGTTGTCTCACCAATGTTAATTTTCTGGATGCTACACCAAATTGAGACCACACAAGAAGGCAGCAGTGCTGAAGTGGCCACGGAACACTATCGTGATAGGTGTGAATGACATAGACATTTCACTGTCAGCACACACTGGCTAAAGTGGTGCAGTTGTGCGACCGCTCAAATCGGGCATGATGGAATTGAACCATCACAGCTCTGGTCGAACACGTCTGAGCACCATAAGGGAGTATCATTGTATTGTGCACCAAGCACACCATAAGCCCTTCACATCTTGCCATCCAAGAACAAGTAGTGGTCTCGCTGCAACATATTGTCTTGCCCTTCACCATTGGTCAGAGACTAGCAGCAGCCAGACTAGGGAATTGGGTAGGATGCTGCTAACACTAAAGCACAAACAGCTGTATTTGGAGTGGTGGCATGATCATAAACATGAACTTCTGATGAATGGCACCTCATTGTGTTCAGCAATGAGTAATCTATCTTTGGTGAGTATGGTGGTGGTACGGTGGTGACCTGGGAAGTGGTCCCATTCTTCCACTGTTTTGGAGAAGCACAGCAGTGTTACTCTTGGTGTAATGAGCCATTGGGTGTGACTGTAGCCCACGGGTGATAGTGACTGAGGGAACTCTGATAGCACAGTGGTATGTTACAGGCATCCTGCATGATCATGTGTTACCACCTGTGCAACATTATCATGGTGCCATTTTCCTACTGAACAGTGCTCGCCCACCTGAGACAAGTTTTTTTATGAGCTGTCCATGTGATGTTGAGGTGCTTCCATGGTCAAAAAGATCTGCAGATCTGTTCCTGAAATAACATGTGGGACATAAATTCTATCCATGTGCCAGTATCCAAAATATTAAGGACCAGTTACAACGATTGTGGGCCAACTTGCCTTAGGAGAGGATACCATGACTTTATGACATTCTTCCCATCTGAATTACTGCATGCATCCAAGCCAGAGGGAAAGCATCATTGTATTGATAAGTGGGCTCTTATTGCCAAGTTCTTTGTAAATTTCACTCTATTTTCTAATCACTACAGTAACATTACATACTCGCTCAACACATGAAGTTTCATTTTGTCACCTCCTTCCCTTTTGGATGCTTTAAGTTTTTGTCAAGTGGTGTAGCTTTCCACATATAACATCTGTTTCCTCTTTTTGAGTAATGTAATGTCAGTTTTTGTCACTCATTGTTCACTGTAGAAGTCATGGGCTGTATATTTTCTAGTATTTCAGATCAGAATGTCCTGTTTTATTAATGATTGATATGTTTTTGATATAAATTGAATTCTGCTTTACAGGTTGAAAACATTACTGATGTGAAGGCTAAGCAGTCGTTGTCATACTTGATATCCTTTGTTACAGCAATTTCCGAAAAGGAACATTCGGTATGTCACTCTTCTTATAATGTACATTCATGTAATGATTTGATTTAACATAAAGCTAATACATACATGTATTCATTTGTTTCAGTTTCGTAAAATTTCTAAGCAGTGCCTTGTTCATCCAAGGGAAGCGTGAGTATTCAGTTGCTGTAATTTTTAGATGCATATTTTTCAATGGTTTAATTTTGAAATCTACATTAATAGTGGTACGTATTTCAATGATCGGACTGTAAGATTAGGATGGATTTTATCTAAGGCTATGATTGAATCTAGAGGTGAAAATAGTTTTTGCTACTGCATTGCCATGACCGTGGACATTGGTGATGATAGTTATCCTGTCAGTTCAAGCTTAAGTCCCTTATTTATTCTCGTTAACAGAGCAAAGTGTTGATATCATGTCTCATTTCCTTTAGTGGTTTTGTTTCTGTGTCAGCAAACAACAGTGTAAATTATGAGTTCGTAGTTAACTGTCGTTATTCATCTTCACTTGCCACTTACTGTTACAGTTTTGCGTATGGATAAAGGCAATACTGAACTTCATTATCCTATGACGTCAAATTTGGTTTGTACTTGGAAGCAAAAACACTAGTGGTGTCTGAACCTGCATCTTTCTTCTGATTCCATCCATATGAGGAGTCAGCAGATAATATGGTGAACACACATCTAGTGAGCTCATAAACTGGTGAAGAAGAGGGTTCTTACTACGCAGCCTTTTCCATATGGTTCCACAATTTCTTGTAATATGGAAAAAGTCCTCATCCTTAAATCCACCAATATGGTGTAAATTAGCTATTAAATTGTCTGCTGCTATGTTGGCAGATGTGCCAGGTAAGGAACACGTAGTTTACCATTAGGCACCAATGCAAAGTGATATCTCATAGTCGCCCCTCCAAATCACTGTTGCTAGACACTGAATTGTTAAGTTGCAGAAATCAAACTGTTAAGCTGCCAAAATCATACTGTTAAGATGCAGAAATCATACCCCAACTGTTATTCAACTGTTTTATAAGCTACATAGATTGCAGGACCTTGGACTTGTCACTCACATATCAGATAATCAGTGGGAACCATCTACAATTTAAAAAATCGAAATGGTTCTATTCATATATGTGGGGATTTTAAGATGAAAGTAAATATGTAACTGAATATCAACCTCTATTCAATATTGCACGTTGAGGAGATGCGGACAAAAACAAGCTGGGGACTAGTATTGTTCCCCCCAAATTTGATCTTATGGATGAATATTTACAACTTTCTACAGATACTGAACTGATACTGCTATTTCTTAATACAGTATTTGGATTAGAATAGTATAATTACTTCCTATTTGGAGTGGCTAGTGTGCCCCCTATATTTCAGAGGTTTCTCAAGCAATTGATTCAAAGCATACCCAACAGTGATAATTATCTGAATGACATTATCTTACTGAAGTCTGATTGGAACATATGGCTAATGTCCCAGCATTGTTCAGCCACCTACAAAATAATAAATTGTGGTCCTTGCACAGTAAGTATACCTTTTTCAGCTGGACATTAAGCATTTATACCACATCCCGAATGATAAGGGTTTCAGCCACAGAAGAAAAAGTAAGAGTGTTTTGTGTCAATATACAGTACTGAGGAACCTAAGAGAAGTACAGTCTTACATGCTAAAGTAAATTACACTAAATTTATATGACAGGTATCTCAGATTGTGCACCTCCTAAATCAGCAACACTGGAAGGAGATCAAATTTGTGTGGTTCCATGCATGCTAGCAAGCAACTAAAAAGTGTCTGCAGTCACCCTCATGCTAAGAGTGTTATATATTAATGAACAGCACCTGTCAGTATGAAATCAAGGCATTACTATTTCATAAACACACAGATAGCACAGAGCAGCCTATTTTGTTCCCATCAAAGGCAGTTACAGCCACTCACTGTCATTACTCAGCAATAAAGAAAGAAGTGTTTGCAGTCATATATGGAATCAGGAAGTTTCAC
The DNA here is from genome assembly GCF_021461395.2 of Schistocerca americana. Taxonomy (NCBI): domain Eukaryota; kingdom Metazoa; phylum Arthropoda; class Insecta; order Orthoptera; family Acrididae; genus Schistocerca; species Schistocerca americana. Next base: position 381,793,897 of record NC_060120.1, read on the forward strand.
ATGTACCTATATGTTGCGAAATTTGGTTTGATTATGGACCACAAACAACTGATAAACTTCTTTGGTCACTGATCGAAGCTCCCAGAATGAATGGTGCTGAACCTGCCAATGTGGGCCCTCTGTTTAAGTAAACACAATTAAAATACTCCTTACCAGTCCACTACATGGCTTGCAAGTGGAGGCACCATACAGGGAGTTCTTTTCTTTGCGCGACTACCTGAATACCACAGATGGTGTAATATTATTAGCTACAGAAGAAGAGGAGTCATCATCCTGTCCTCTTTCCAAATGTGTGTCCTCCAGGTTTTCTACACTTCTTACTACATCACTAAAAATTACCTGGAATCAATTCTTCAGTAGAATTTATTGCCCAGGATAGTTGTTGTCACACTCTAAACCAGCTGGTTCCAGCACAATGCTTTTCCTCGTGGTCTGAACATGAGCATCCATTGGAGAGGGTTCACATTGATTTTGCTGTCATATTCCAGAGCTCTGTTGTTACTGGTAGTTGATTCCCACTGTAACTTTCCATTTGTGGGATGGATGTCAACCATCTCTGCAACAGGCACAATCTGTTCCCTGCCTTCTGTCACACAAAACGTACCTTTGTGTGGGTTCCGAAGTGTGGGCTCACGTCTTTGGCTGGGTCCCAGGGTGCATTCAAGTGGTTGTGACCAGGAACATTACCTTGTTGAAGCGGCCAGTAGCCAAGAGCAGATGGTTTGCCACAGGAATCGGCTTTGGTCACGACACAAATCACAGATTAGGACCCCGTCCAGGCTATTCAGGCACAGACATACGTAGCAAACCAGAACAACCGTTAGTCCCACTGTCCCCATTAGAGCCCCTGCCTCATTGTCATTATATTCTGTGACCCCTCTACAAGCCACCATTAGGGAGAAACAAAGGTTGCCTGTGGATACAATAGTCTGCCCTCCCACTGTCTCTCCTGTCACACACTTTTTAAGAAGCAAGCCCAACTGCTGCCTCACGAACTGTGGACCAACCGGGGCAGTTCTGTGCATGATACTGCAGCTAAGTGGCCCTGCTTCCACCACTTTTGTATGGAGGCGACAGACGACAGTACTGACAGGTCTCCTCCCCCACCATCTTGGTTCCAGAACCACCATGTCTACTTATGGCTTACATCCTGATTAAGGAGGAGGTGAGTTAGTGTCCTATGATGCCTGTGTAGGTTTGGACTTGGTAGCAGAGACACTAACGGTGTCCAAACCGGCATCTTCTAATCCCATCTGATGAGGTGCCAGAAGTGTGTGTGGTGGGTATGGTGTCTAGTGAACCAGCAGGAGAAACATTACAACCTCCGTCAAGTTCCTTTAAGTTGGCAATATAGCTTGCCATCTACACAATAGTGAAATAATATTACTTTTCTGTACCTGTTATTCGAATCATCTCCATTATTTGAGTCATACTTCTGGAATTCTGCTCTGGTACTACAAAATGTAGCTTGATACTGAATTTTTGTTTGTTGCCCTTTCATTCTGGGACTCATCTCAACAGATTGGCTAGGCTGTTTTCTGCACCTGCTGTTAGTGCCCTACTTGTCTCTTAGCCTCATATAGTGATGTTTACAGCTTTCCAGCTTCACACAGTTACTGTACTTAAGTGATAAAGTTATTACTGATGGTAGACAGACTACATTCTCTAGGTCAGCAAGGTTATATTTGAGTGTTTCTTAGGTATTGGCCAATTGTTCTGGTATAAGCAAGGAAAGTACAGTAAATTGTTATGTTGGCTTGTGGTCCTTCAGTTCAACAAATCAAATGAATGTGTCTTGATTTTTCTTCAGTCTTTGCAGCTGCAAAGTCAGAACTGCCTCTTTGGTGCCTTTACCTTTCCTAAAGCAAAACTGATCACCATGTAATATATCCTCAGCTGTCTTTTCCATTCTTCTGTGTATTATTCTCGTGAGCAACTTGGATGACTCCTGATGCTATGCCTGGTAGTCTCATCAAGCCATCATCTAGTCTCTGCACACTCTGCCAGACAGCACTCTTCTCTCCACCCACCTTTACCCTGCTATCCCTCCCCCTTTCTTGCCCCACTCTAAATTGCTATTCATGTGACAGTCACATTCTGGTCGGAACTGCAGGTCGTAGCAGACGTGTGCATAAGGTGTGCTTCCTTGTGTGTGTGTGTGTGTGTGTGTGTGTGTGTGTGTGTGTGTGTGTTAAAAGCTATAATGTGTAAGAGTCTTTTTGTTGTGCCTGTCTGCACCTCAGTGGGTCATCTTTATGGTGAGTAGAAATCTATCCTTTTCCTAATGTTGTTGATATTCCAAGCTAGAGTTTCCATTATTTGATATTAGATCACAAGCATCGTGAAACTTAGTGCCAAGCTTAGCTGGTGACAGAGAACTCCAGGGCCTTGTGCAGGGATTTTGGTGAAGAGGATAAGGTGCTTATAGTAGTAGGAGCAGAAAACAGCCTGGCTAGCAAATTGGAATATGGCATTAAAGGTGACCTGGAGGAAATAGGAGCAGTAGCAGCATACGCTCGTGAGTTTACAATACCATGACCAGCCGTGTTAAAAAAGATGTGAGTGGATATTATTATTATTATTATTATTATTATTATTATTATTATTACTCTGTTTTATTTTTGCAGTTGGGAGATGGGGATTCTTCCTCTTAGACTTGTTCCCGATTACTTTTCCTTGCTTTGTTGTACTTCCTACATTATTTCTCAGACACATTAAAAAAGTGACAGTTTTTGCTTCCTTTCTGTCCATGATGGGATTTAGGCTCCACTGTGAATTCTGGCCATTCCCTCTCAACTTCTCTTCTTCATGAGCTTTATTAAGGAATCAAATTGTTGCAAGTAACTTGAAATTGAACTGTCTCTTGACTATTCTTTCCTGGTCATTTTGTCCCTATGTAGGTGGGCATCGTACCGATTGCTACTCTCATTAAATGGCTCTCACTTACTGATTCATCACAGAATTTTACCATTTTTAGGTGCTGTTTAATATACTTTTGTAGCCCACCCCATTTAGTTCCAGTAATTCTGGGGCTACTTTCTGCTGTTCTCCTTCAGATTTCTCTGCAGAGTGCTTCTAAAAGCTTTCCAATTCTGGAATTCCTCCAGATTAAGAACTCCCCATTCTCCAGCTTCTGCCCTTTGATACCCTTTTCCAAATTTTCTTTTCTTTTCATCATTCCATGTCGATGGAAAAGCACCTTCAAATATTTTCATGAAAACTATAGGAAGTATTTCCCCTTCAGGCATGGAACATGGGTGTTTATTGGATAGGTGACTTCCACTTTCTAGACAAAATTCCTCCCACCGCTTGTTATCATTCCCTATCATTCTGGATGAGAGCACAGTACTTTCAACTCACCCTTGTCTTCAGATTCAAAAGCCAGCCACGGTGGCCGAGCGGTTCTAGGCACTTCAGTCCCAAACCGCACGATTGCTATGGTCACAGGTTCGAATCCTGCCTCGGGCATGGATGTGTGTGATGTCCTTAGGTTACTTAGGTTTAATTAATTCTGATGACTTCAGATTTTAAGTCCCAAAGTGCTCAGAGCCATTTGAACCATTTTTTCAGATTCAACAAATTTCTCCTTCGAATCAGTAGTGTAGGTCCTACAGTTTATATCTCCACTATCTTTACTAGCAGTTGCTTCAGTACATTTGACAGTGTGCGGTTAGCCATCTCTACCATCTGCTTCGTAATTTCCTATAACCCACTCTTAGTATGTTACGTTACGTGTACAGAATCTAGAGGTACTGAATGTACTTTTCTCATTTCCACAGCCAGATTTTGTTGAAATCTTTCTTTTGATTCACTGATAAAGTGACTGTTGTAGTTCACCCAGTTGTTTGTCAAACTTTGTTAAACTACCATCTAATTCAGTAAATATGTGTCTATTATGTCGGTTGGAAGCTTCAGAGGCAACTGACAGGTTCTCTAAGTCTCTTTATTTAAATAGTCTTTTCTGAGACTAAACTCTTCATTTTGATTTGATATCTGCAAACACAATTCTTTGTTTAAATCTACTAACTATTCTTTTTATTTTATCTCTTTCATTGTTGGCTATATGTATTATTACTTAAGCTATTAAAGCCTAACAAAGAGAGAGTTAATTTTGCCTCTTCTTGCTATTCTTCCATTGATAAAGTTTCACAAACTCACTCGTTTGACTTCCTTCACCTTTACAATGGCCTTGCATCTGCTCCTCATCAGCACTGTATACTACCATAGCAGCGGTGTAGACAGCATCAGTTGGCTGCTGTACGTTGAACAACTGTGTTCACTTTTGCAATCGCATTAGGTAGCGGTGATATGTGGCAATTGCTGCAAAGCAATGGCATCACTCTGTGACACCCATGGCATTTTTTGACCTTGAAGCTTTGACAAATGGAATGTGGGAATTGGAAGTGAGGTACTTCTGGGCACCTGCTGCTGCTGTGCTGCTGTAATTATCAGTTAGTTTGAAAACATTAGTTTTCTATATTCCTAATTTCTTTTAGGTAGTGTCTTTTTTCTTTTATCTTGTCACAGTTGTCACATATAATGGTTCTCTTTCTTGAGATTTTCTTTCAAATAGAAGGCTCAATTCTAGAAAAGAGAAGTTAACTTGGGAAAAAATTTAATCAAGATCTTTTTTCCCCTTCGCTATGACATAAAATGAAGTCCAAGTGTTTGTGTGTGTGTGTGTGTGTGTGTGTGTGTGTGTGTGTGTGTGTGTGTGTGTTGGGGGGGGGGGGTGATACAGATGATATATTTTTTTCGATCTTTATTTCATTTTTGCTCAACAGAACCAACTAACAAGTCTTACTATTATTGTAATGAAGTTTCCAATCAGTCTCAAGAACAGTTAACAACTATTGTTAAAAATAAGAATGGTATCTATGTGATGCATTATTGAGCTTGACATTTTTGGCCTGTGCAGCTAGCACCCGTGCATATTACAGGAGGGACAAACCCCAGTTGTCTTGGGCACTCGCTCAGCTCACACAAAATTTTTAAAAATAACAAAAAGAATCAAATCTATGCAGAAGGAAACAGTAAGTAGATGACATAATAGTCCATTAAATAAAACAGTCAAGTAAGACATTACTTATGACTATGCCGGTGGCAGGAGTATTAATGTTGGTGTCAATAATTTTAGACATTATGCTAAAAGCTCAGCGGGTTTTATGTTGTATTTGGAGTTACTTACATATAAGAGAGTGTTGCGTAGATAAATTATAAGCAACCTATTTGTTGAGTAATCTAGCAGTATGTTCCTAGTTGGTGATGATTTTGGCATGCTCTGCAGTGTAACTTTCCCAAATTGGTGAAGAAATTTTAGGCTATAGGAAATCAACAGATAAATGTTCGACATGTTTGAATGCATGGTCTTGTATCCATATAACACATGAAAATATTCTTGTGTGTCCAGCTGTATCAAGTAGTTACACATTCACAAAATTATTTTTTGTGAGGTAGAGTGGCTCGATTGGATGGACAGTGTTGCGATGGAGGGCCTTTTAACTGTAACCATTGCTAACCAGTCCATAGTTTATATAGTCTTGGATACTGTTCCTGAAAACCTGACTAGTTTTCAGTGCTATGCTGACTATAGATTTGTGGTCTGGGAGAGTTCTTGAAGCACCCCAGCTGCACCCATAACCACATCAGGTTCATGATGGAGTTTGATGTAGCTCACTGGCCTTCCTCAATATCCTTATTCTCTGAAAATCCAGAGTGGGTGTGAGCCACGGTTTATACAAAAAATCCAATTGTGTCGACCAATACTTGCATGTTTTTAGCTACCAGCACCTGGCCAAAGTATATTGTTCTGAAGACCTCAGTTCATCAAACAGAAGCCATCTCTGATGCTGAAAACTTGTCGCGAGAGCTGAACCACCAGTGAAAAGTCTTCTATGAGAATGGCTATCACAAACAAATGTCAGAAACAATTTCAGGAGGTTTCTATAAGCAAGACACCACGAAGAAGAGGATAAAAACCTTGTGTTTTTTCTATCCTGTGGTTCAATGACATGGCAGATAGGCTGGCTCCTGCAGAGACATAACATCAAGTTGATCTTCAGGCCTCCAGCTAAAATATGCCGAATCAAGATTCTTGTGAAAGACAATGTAGGCCTCAGAATTTCCCAGCACTTGCAAAATAGCACTGACTATGTTCAGTATAATGTGAGGCAAATAGTGTTCACTATAGACCAACAGTGGACTGAACATGAAAGCTCAAAAATCCAGCAGTTGTGTTGAACAAATTTTGGAAAATGAACATAAAATTTCATTCGATGACACGTCTGTCATCATGCTGGGTAACAATTTCTGGGATTGTGTTATGAAAGAAGCTGTGAAATCAAAATATCTATTAACACCATTGATACAGGCAGCAGTTTGCCACTAAGCAAAGTGTGTAATCTGACCATTGTGAGGTTATAATTGGCTTGATGTGATGTTTGAAACTTTCCCGGTGTACTGATTGTTCCATAAAAACACGTGAGAACTGACAGACAACAAGAACGGTGCAGGAACGTATTGTGGAACACCAGCGGCATACTCGCCTTCTCCAACCCATCAAGTCCGCAATCACTGAACATTGTATTTCTACTGGCCACACTATGAATTACAATGATACAAAAATTGTGGCTCAAACATCAAATTTCTGGTGTTCAATTATAAATGAATCCATAGAAATAAAATTATCAAACAGCGAGGCTCTTATCAATCGAGATAGCGGTTACCAGTTAAATTCCGCTTGGATTCCTGTTGTAGAGAAACTTCGTAGTCAACGTAGTTATCGGTATAAAGATGAAGATCGATCTGATATCGAAATGCCAAGTTTCCATCGCTGAGGGCGCCAGGCGCAGCGCGCGGAGTTGTGAACGCACACGCTAAACAGTACATGCGCAGTGCGTGCGCAATGCAGCCCCCTTTGGCTTGAAATAGCAGAGCTCAGCGCGTATTCGCCAGTACTTCTACAGCTGTACTCACCTGAAGATGGCCAAAAAACTTCGTGCTGAAATATCGTGGCAAGATGTTACTGACTTACGGCAGTTCTCCCATGTTTTTATGGAACTATATGCTGAGACTTCTTTCATGATGTGGTCTGCTTCACCTTGAGATAATGATTTTTTAAGTTGTATTTGCTTTATTTTTTATTGAGTTATCACTGATGTAATAACTGAACATTCTTCTACATTCAGAAACCAATTACACTTTTTGAGTCCATAGGCATTTTAACTAAATTAAAATCTGGCCATTTTACAACCTAGCAATGAAAACTTTGATGCCAATTTCAGCTGTTCCCTTAAGTATAGTGAAACAGTCCTAACCTATTAGGTCAAAATCATTTTGGACTACAGTCTTCATTCTATGTTGGTCCCTAGCACAGTTTTGCCCAGCTTCCAACACTTAATTGGAAATCCATGAGAGCTGATATGTACTTTGTTATTCAGTGCCTTAGTTTTATCATCAAGTATGTCTGCTCTGAAAGTGCCGTCAACAAATATTTCCTCAACAGAAATTGCAACCCTTAATTAAAAATTTGTCTCACTACTTTTTAACCAAAATAAACAATAGTTGCATAACTCTTCATACTTTATACTAACAAAATGCTCTTTAGTACTACCATGCAAACTGTTCGGTAACACTATTTCTCATTACCTAACTATCAGTCCTGTTATGTTGTTAGTCCAATAACTTGTGGTCTTTGGTGACTGACCACCATAATGTCTCAACAATTCTGTTTCCTCAAGGTGTATGAGCATTTGTCTGCCTTCTGTGATGAGTTGTGCATAGACCAAATTCCTATCTGTCAATAGAAGCTGAAGTTGTTCTTTCTAAACAGCTTTTGAATACCATGACTTGTTACTGATCTTTTTAAAAATAATTGCACATTGTAAGCGTGAAGCATGTTAGGCATTACATTTTCATATAATTGCTTAATTTGCATGGTGAATTTGCAGTGTCCTAGTCAGTGTAGTTAAAAAATACTGTAGCCATTGTAAAAGACACTGAGACATAGGAAAAGTACTACAAAATCGGTTATGAGGCTCCTTGGCGACATTACTGTGAGTTAAAATATATTTTGAATTTTTTAAAATGGTTTTAGAATTATTAGGTGACAAATTTAACAGAAACTATAAAGGATAATGACTTCATGACAACATTTTAAATGTTGTTGTTGTTGTTGTTGTGGTGGTCTTCAGTTCTGAGACTGGTTTGATGCAGCTCTCCATGCTACTCTATCCTGTGCAAGCTTCTTCATCTCCCAGTACCTGCTGCAACCTACATCCTTCTGAATCTGTTTTGTGTATTCATCTCTTGGTCTCCCTCTACGATTTTTACCCTCCACGCTGCCCTCCAATACTAAGTTGGTGATCCTACCAACTGATCCCTTCTTCTAGTCAAGTTGTGCCACAAGCTCCTCTTCTCCCCAATTCTCTTCAATACCTCCTCATTAGTTATGTGATCAACTCATCTAATCTTCAGCATTCTTCTGTAGCGCCACATTTCAAAAGCTTCTATTCTCTTCTTGTTTAAGCTATTTATCGTCCACGTTTCACTTCCATACATGGCTACACTCCATACAAATACTTTCAGAAACGACTTCCTGACACTTAAATAAGTACTTGATGTTAACAGATTTGTCTCCTTAAGAAACGCTTTTCTTGCCATTGCCAGTCTACATTTTATGCCCTCTCTACTTCGACCATCATCAGTTATTTTGCTCCCGAAATAGCAAAACTCCTTTACTACTTTAAGTGTCTCATTTCCTAATCTAATTCCCTCAGCATCACCCAACTTAATTCGACTACATTCCATTATCCTCGTTTTGCTTTTGTTGATGTTCATCTTATACCCTCCTTTCAAGACACTGTCCATTCCGTTCAACTGCTCTTCCAAGTGGTTTGCTGTCTCTGACAGAATTACAATGTCATCGGCGAACCTCAAAGTTTTTATTTCTTCTCCATGGATTTTAATACCTACTCCGAATTTTACTTTTGTTTCCTTTATTGGTTGCTCAATATACAGATTGAATAACATCGGGGATAGGCTACAACCCTGTCTCACTCCCTTCCCAACCACTGCTTCCCTTTCATACCCCTCGACTCTTATAACTGCCATCTGGTTTCTGTACAAATTGTAAATAGCCTTTCGCTCTCTGTATTTTATCCCTGCCACCTACAGAATTAGAAAGAGAGTATTCCAATCAACATTTTCAAAAGCTTTCTCTAAGTCTACAATGCTAGAAACATAGGTTTGCCTTTCCTGAATCTTTCTTCTAAGATAAGTCGTAGGGTCAGTATTGCCTCACATGTTCCAACATTTCTATGGAATCCAAACTGATCTTCCCCGAGGTTGGCTTCTATCAGTTTTTCCATTCGTCTGTAAATAATTCGCGTCTTCCATTTTCATAATATTGTCCTCAAGTACATCGCCCTTGTATAGGCCCTCTATATACTCCTTCCACCTATCTGCTTTCCCTTCTTTGCTTAGAACTGGGTTTCCATCAAAGCTCTCGATATTCATGCAAGTGGTTCTCCTTTCTCTAAAGGTCTCTTTAATTTTCCTGTAGGCAGTATCTATCTTACCCCTAGTGAGATAAGCCTCTACATCCTTACATTTGTCCTCTAGCCATCCCTGCTTAGCCATTTTGCACTTTCTGTCTATCTCATTTTTGAGACGTTTGTATTCCTTTTTGCCTGCTTCATTTACTGCATTTTTATATTTTCTCCTTTCATCAATTAAATTCAGTATCTCTTCTGTTACCCAAGAATTTCTACTAGCCCTCGTCTTTTTACCTACTTGATCCCCTGCTGCCTTCACCACTTCATCCCTCAAAGCTACCCATTCTTCTTCTACTGTATTTCTTTCCCCCATTCTTGCCAATTGTTCCCTTATGCTCTCTCTGAAACTCTGTACAACCTCTGGTTCTTTCAGTTTATCCGGGTCCCATCTCCTTAAATTCCCGCCTTTTTGCAGTTTCTTCAGTTTCAATCTGCAGTTCATAACCAATAGATTGTGGTCAGAATCCACATCTGCCCCTGGAAATGTCTTACAATTTAAAATCTGGTTCCTAAATCTCTGTCTTACCATTATGTAATCCATCTGATACCTTTTAGTATCTCCAGGATTCTTCCAGGTATACAACCTTCTTTCATGATTCTTGAACCAAGTGTTAGCTATGATTAAGTTATGCTCTGTGCAAAATTCTACAAGGCGGCTTCCTCTTTCATTTCTTCCCCCCAATCCATATTCACCTACTATGTTTCCTTCTCTCCCTTTTCCTACTGACGAATTCCAGTCACCCATGACTATTAAATTTTCGTCTCCCTTCACTACCTGAATAATTTCTTTTATCTCATCATACATTTCATCAATTTCTTTGTCATCTGCAGAGCTAGTTGGCATATAAACTTGTACTACTGTAGTAGGCGTGGGCTTTGTGTCTATCTTGGCCACAATAATGCGTTCACTATGCTGTTTGTAGTAGCTTACCCGTACACCTATTTTTTAATTCATTATTAAACCTACACCTGCATTACCCCTATTTGATTTTGTATTTATAACCCTGTAATCACCTGACCAGAAGTCCTGTTCCTCCTGCCACCGAACTTCACTAATTCCCACTATATCTAACTTTAACCTATCCATTTCCCTTTTTAAATTTTCTAACCTACCTGCCCGATTAAGGGATCTGACGTTCCACGCTCCGATCCGTAGAATACCAGTTTTCTTTCTCCTGATAATGACGTTCTCTTGAGTAGTACCCACCCGGAGGTCCGAATGGGGAATTATTTTACCTCCGGAATATTTTACCCAAGAGGACGCCATCATCATTTAATCATACAGTAAAGCTGCATGCCCTCGGGAAAAATTACGGCTGTAGTTTCCCCTTGCTTTCAGCCATTCACAGTACCAGCACAGCACGGCCGTTTTGGTTAGTGTTACAATGCCAGATCAGTCAATCATCCAGACTGTTGCCCCTGCAACTACTGAAAAGGCTGCTGCCCCTCTTCAGGAACCACACGTTTGTCTGGCCTCTCAACAGATACCCTTCCATTGTGGTTGCACCTACGGTACGGCTATCTGTATCGTTGAGGCACGCGAGCCTCCCCACCAACGGCAAGGTCCATGGTTCTTGGGGGGACATTTTAAATACCTGATACAAATGTAAAATTTCATTGTTAGGTTTTTTCTTATTAATAAGATAGAATAGGTGATGTAGTTTGTCAATTTAATGTTAATTTCAGAAAAAGAAATATTGAGTACAGTGTTTACTTTGTGTTTCTTGCAAACAGTAGGTTCAACTTTATAGTTGCCTTAAAGGAGAGACGCATGTGAGAAAATTACAGTGCATTCTATGCCTATACAGAGATTGGATAATTTTAGAGGCATTCTGAAACATAGAGAGATTACCAACAGACATTTTTGCAGGGACAAAATCTTTTTGTGTGTAGCTGCTTTGTAGTTCTCTTAACATACTTATATAAAATATTTTGACATTTCTTTTTAGAGTTTTGCAGTGCCTTTATGCTTTTAAATATTTCTATTACTATTATTGCACCGTGTGATGATTTGTCATTCCATTTATGTTTTGCATACTCTTTTATTTCTTCTTTGATTGCTTAATCAACTTGTTGCAGTTTCACCCAGAGTGATCCTATAGTCACCAGGTTGTCAATTATGGACCAAACTGCACGAATCGCTGGCACTGAAAGAAGCACACAAGTAGATGCTGACTCTGTTCCCACAAAGGTGTCAACTATAGATCAGATTTTACAAATCTCTGCCAGTGCAAAATACACACAGACTGATCCTGTGGTCACAGAATTGTCAATGGGGGATCAAACTGCGCAGATCTATTGCAGTGAAAATTGCACACACACAAAGGCCAACCTTAAGATGACAAAAGTGATGACAATGGATCAAACTACACAAACCTCCACTTGTGAAATCATCGCACAGGTGCACTCGGGTAATAAGAATTTCTCTTTTGCTGTGTAATGATAACCATTATATTGTAGTTTTTCAGGGAAGTGTCACCAGGTGCTAACTAAAAAGTTGTGCAAATGAGCTTTCAGTCATTTTATGGGTTCCAAACTTGCATATGCATTGTTTTGGGTATACTTGGTGAAGAAGCGAGTTACTCTTACAGGAAGCAATACAAGAACAAAAAGTTTTATTACATTAATCTCTTGTTTGAGTGAAGTGGGAGTTGATGGAAGTTAGTCTGAGCATTGGTTTCATGAATGTGTGTTGATAAACTGTTTATAATCATTCAATTTTGTGGTGTATTTTCCAGAGCTTTTGTTTACTTTGCTGTAGCATATTAATCTCAGCTATGCTTCTAAGCTCATTGGGTAAAATACTAGTTATCCATTAAAAAAGAACTGGTCTCTTTGGAATTCTGTAGATGGTGTAGAACTGGTACCAGACAGCCGTGTGTGTTCCACTTCTGACAAAAGCCATGACAGTGAAATGGTATGTTCGTGCCAGTGGCAGCAATGGAGTCATTATAGTACGAGGGTCGGTCAAAAAGTAATGCCTCCCATTTTTTTTCTACTTAAAGAAATTAAGTTAAGTGAAAAATTTGAATTTGGCGCCATTCCTCAAACCTTCTTCTGCAATCCACTGCAGTAGTAACTTTCTGTGTCAACATGTGGCAGCACAGCAGAAGTTTGTAAGATGGCCGACATCGATGTTCGTTTGAGACAGCGTTGTGTGATTGAATTCTTGAATGCAGAAGGTGAAACGCCCATACGCATTCATGAAAGACTGAAGAAGGTGTATGGTGTTGTGACAGTGGATGTCAGCACTGTTAGACGATGGGTTCGTCGTTGTAAGGAAGCTGAAGGGCAAACACCGTTGACTGACGAAAAGCGGAGCGGCAGGCCGGTGAGTGCAGTGACTCCACACAACATTCAGCAAGTTGATGACATCATTCGTGGTGACCGTCGGGTGACTGCAGATGAAGTGTGTCGCATTATTTCTCTTAGTAAAGGCAGTGTGATCACGATTATTAAACAATTGGGGTACTCAAAAGTTTGTGCACGGTGGGTTCCAAGAATGTTAACCGATCAGAATAAAGAGGCAAGGAAAACAATAGCCTCCCAACACTTGCAGCGCTTCCGTTTGGAGGGAGATGAGTTTCTGAAAAAAATTGTGACCGGGGACGAAACATGGGTGCATTTTTTTGAACCCGAATCAAAGAGGCAGTCAATGGAGTGGCGTCACACAAGCTCGCCGAGGAAGAAAAAATTCAAAACTGTGCGATCGGCAGGGAAAGTTATGGCAACAGTTTTCTGGGATACAGAGGGTGTGATTCTGGTTGATTTTTTGGAGCAGGGATGCACAATAAATTCTGTTCAATACGTCACAACCCTCAACAAACTTAAAGCACGTCTTCAGCGAGTTCGCCCAACAAAATCAATGGCAGATGTTCTTCTTTTGCATGACAATGCAAGACCACACACCAGTCGTCACACCTCTGACGAGATTGTCAAAATTGGATGGGAAGTTTTGCCTCATCCCCCATACAGCCCTGACCTGGCACCATCAGACTTCCATCTGTTCGGGCCACTAAAAGAAGCTCATCGTGGGATTCATTTTGAAGATGAGGAGGCCGTCAAAACATCCGTGCGTCAATGGCTTAGGAAGCAGAGCTGTGATTTTTACCGTGCTGGGATACATGCCCTTGTTCAAAGATGGACCAAAACTGTAGAGATGGGCGGAGATTACATTGAAAAATGACAAAATGATCCTCAATGTTGTAGTTTTCAACCTATGTAATTGCATTTAAATTTCCTGACAATTAAACGTAGAAAAAAAAATAGGAGGCATTACTTTTTGACTGACCCTCGTAAAATGGCCCAACATGGAGAAGTGACATAGTGGCAGAAAATAGTTGTATTTGGATGTGCCCATGCCCACACTGTTAGTTGCTCTGTTTTTGATGTATCACTGCAGGCTGTTCAACGCATGTACAAGGAATGATGTACCATTCACTGCCACGTAACACAGCATATGAGCAGTAGCCGTAAAAAGACCTTGACAAGGACCGGAGAAGGCAGTCACACCTTTTCAATGACAATTTGTGTCAAATCCTATAAGAATTGCTGCCATCAGTGAATATGGTTCTATTGCAACTACTTCTGATTGATCATTGAGAATGAAACTGCATGCAGTAGTTATTTGGAGTAAAATATCTCATGAAAGGTCATTGCTCACAGTAGTATATAAAGCTGCAAATCTTTAACAGGCCAAACAACACAGAATCTGGATGTTATCTGAAGGGAGATGTGCATTGTGGTCTGCCAAGTTGCGATTGCACGATGTTTTAATTGATTTAATTGATGCAAACCTATGGCCCACTTAGATATTCAAACTGCAGTGTGAGGGGGGGGATGTAGTTCAGGTCAGATATGGTTCAGTGATGGTTTGAGGATGTTTTTGTACCATTACTTGGGCCTTGTCATTCAGGTTACTGTGTCAACATGAATAAAGAAAAGATGCCCATTGATTGTCATGGGAACAGATGTGTCACTTGGAACTTGTGACTAAAATTACCAGGAGCATTCTATAGAGAAGCTGTTATACTAAGACTAACATTTTGGTCGATGGCTGCTAAGCACACAGATACTGAGGCTGGTGAGACACCTGCACAACCCCTATCACAGTTGGTCTCCAGCAAAGAACTGCAGCTGAATGATGTGCTGTGAATGCCACTTGGGTTTTTTTTTTTTTTTTTTTTTTTTTTTTTTTTTTTTTTTTTTTTTTTTTTTTTTTTTTTTTTATCTCAACACCTCACCGCAGTGGAGTTCTGCTGGCAGAATGAGTGTCCCATAGCAAACCTGACTGGGGTAGTGGGTTACAATCTGTTCCAGCCCTTGACAGCCAGGCCTCTCAGCTCTAGAGCTGGAGAGACTGAAGTAGCACCAGTTCTATGAAAGCGGGTATTGTTGCACAATGAGGTAGCATTAACTAGATTTAAAAGTAATGGCTCAGTACCTCTACAGAATTTCACCACCTTGCAAATTATTAGCAATAATTAATCTGCAGTCTGGGAAATTTCTCCACCCCACCAATTGATAGTTATGTATTCAGGCAAGCCATTGGTAGTCTCAGGTTGCCAGGGGAAATTGATTTAATTTATTTACCTATAAATTAATTTTATTGAATTTGAATTCATAACTTGATCAATCTGTAACCAATTCATAATTTCACAATCAATCTGAATCTTTGATTGGAAATGTATATTAAATTTGATTAGCAACTCTGTCTTTGTTAGGAGAGTGGACAAGGCCACAGTCATGGTCTCTCCATGGCCTCTTGTATGTCAGAGAAAAGTTATGACTTCCAGGCTTCTAAGCCATCAGATGTAATTTTTTTTAACATTCTCCTTAAACGCCTATCAGAAAATTAGAGTTCCGTACAAGCTCATCCTGCAGATTTCTTGGGTGACTTACCAAACATCTGTGCAACAAGATGCAGATTTTCTTCAGTAGTTACTAATTTTGGGCAGCTATTATGTGGCGAGTCTGCTACGAACCTGTCAGCTCGAAACTTTGATTTAATTTGTGGATAGCTTGCCTGCATGGTGGCTTTGTATGTGGGAACTTTTCAGCAAATGATAATCTTACTTCTTCATAACATCAATGAAATTTTCACCACATCTGTAAAGCACACACATGCTGTTCTGTATGCAATTTTCTGTTCGTAATGATATTTTTCACACTTTTAGTGGAAGCACAAATGACGCCAAGGTTCATATTATCAGTTGTTAATAACAAACCATTTTTGTCGCCATTCCTTACACAAATTTCTCAGTGCACAGTTTTCACGATTTTTATGGGTAGAACTTAATTACTTACCTAAAATTTGACCATGGGCAGAGAAGTGCAGTGGTTGATTGATTTATGTCATATGCTCATTGGATGGAGTCTATCATTGTTTCCTTATTCTCACACTTAATAATTTGTAATTTTAGTAGTATAGCTCTGTAGCAGCCTCCTTGGCGTCTTAAGTCTCCAATTGTTTGGATTACGACCTTTTTTCATGTTGTATAGTTCAACATATTTTTTTAATGGTGTTTATTCAGCATTTAACAGTTTCACCTAATAACAGATAACAAGCTCATCTGAAAAATAATTAATAAATTACAGCTCTTTCACATTTTAGTCTTTTGTATGGAAATCTGCAGAAAATTGTCCATTGACTTATTTCTTAGATGACACTTTTGTAGAATTCATATTACATTGCCTTCTTTTTTTTCCTCGTGCAATTTCATGTCAAAATATTATCATAAGCTTTACATGTTTTAATCTTGAGAAAATTTGCTTATGTAAGCCTGTATTTAAGATAAAGAGTTACTTTCTCGTATTAATCCCATGAGTACGCCAGATACTGTAAGCTATCTGTTAATTATGAATTGTGTGTGCCATGAGCCACGTTGTTGCAAATCACTTTGCTTTGGGAAACGGTTTCCATTCGGGTATTGTGGCATTAGAAACATGTATATTGCATATGTCCATGCTATTGATCAGTTGAATCATGTCCCTTGCTGTGTGCCATATCTCAACAAATTTTAGGCACTCAAATAATGTTTGATTGTGTCCTCTGAATTAGTTTCCACGTGCTACTGATGGTTTCAACTGGATAGGGTAAAGCTTGGACTTTGTCGCTATCATCTGGTTTATCACTTTTTACCAAGTCGATCTGGTGCCTTCTGGTATTATTTTCATTGCTAAATTTTCCCACACAATGTTTCAGTTGTGCTGCAGTAGTTGCAATTTCCATCTATTAGGAATTGGTATTCCTTTGAGAGCTTTGCCTTGTTTTAGGATGTCTGTTAGTATGAAGCTTTTATTGAAATGATATGTAGGAGAGTTGAATAGTGCCTGTAATAATTGTGTGCAGAAACAAGGGGAATTTGCTGCTGTCTGGAAACATTTAGAAGCAGTGTTGACAATGATCGACAGACTTCAGACTGGTGTCTTGGCCTGCAACAACATTGAGGCTTGTGTGATGAAGGCTGTGGCATCTCTAGTACCTCCATAATATCCTGGGAACCTTCAAGTCACAGTGATGTAGGATGCACAAGCCTGGTGAATTCATCCCCATCTGAGCATTTGAAGTGAACTGGACTGATGCATAAGCTGCTATGTAGACAACAGGACCAATAAAATACAATCTACAATGAAAACTGGACAGAAGGCAGATGTGGGTTGGGTATAGGCCTTGTGGCTATTTCCTTATGTAGTAGTATCGGATATAAGGTGTCACCTATTGTTAAGAGTACATCTGAACTGCCGTAGGATGCTTCATCTTTTGAGTGTGTCCCAGATTGTCTTATGAAGTCCAGAAAAGCAAACAGTATGAGTATGTTGGTTGTTGGGAGCTCTAGTGTAAGGCGGGTAATGGAATTCCTCAGTAAAACAGCTGGCAGATGGGGGAAGGCAAGTCAGTGTGCACCTATTATTTTTGCCAAAGGGATCATCCGAGACATGAAAGAGGCTCTTATGATGGCTATTGAATGTGCTGGATGCAGCCAGGTGCAAATCGATGTTCATGTCTACTTACTTGGGGACAGAAACCATCTTCTTTTCCTGTGAATGCATGAAAATAGCTAGCCTCCTGCACAGGATGGAAACATGGCTCCCAGTAGGTAAGATCTTATCCAGAACCATTGCAGTCCTCTGTTTTGAGCTAAGTGAAGTGCATAAATCAGAGGCTCAGATGATTCTGTGATTGTTCTGGATAGAAATTTCTTCACCATTGCTTCTGGCTGGAAGGAGAATGAGAAAATATTTCTGCCTAGTTAGTATGGTAGAAACTGATTTGAGATTGTACAAGCAGACAACATCAAAAATTGATCTCCGGCAAAGATGATGTGGTATATCAGTGAATAAAATCTATGAATATAATGTAATATGATTTAGAATCACCCATCAGGCAAAATCTGAGGGCTGGAACAGATCCACTATGATTCAGCAGTCAGGTTAGAAAACTGCTACAAAAATAATTAGAGCATCCTTCAGATTTAAACGAAGCCAATGCCCTGTTAGCAGTCAAAAGTAGAATGAAGCCAAAATTAATGTAAGGGCAGCAATATGAAAAGTGTTGAGTGAATTATCAAGTAAAACTTTGTCCACCAATCTGATGTGAAATTTGAAGTTTTGTCCTTATCTGAAGTCATTAAATGGATCGAAATCATGTGTACTATCAGTCATTGTACTGAAACCCAAACAGGGGATGGCAAGGAGAATGTCATTTTATAAAATTATTTCACTGTGGAAGACCATTAGGTGGTTCCTCCTTTTGATCCTCGTAGAAATGCTGAATTGATAGATATTGAGATAAGTGATCAGATAATAAAATGTCAGAACAGAGCAAGGTAAACTAGACTTGATGAAACACTTTGTAACATTCTTTCCCCTCTTGTCCCCTCTTGATTGAATTATTAAATATTATTTGTGTATGAAATCTCTCTGCTTATTTAGTCATTAATTATTAATACATTAGTTTAAATGGATAGAAAGCAAATGCACAAAACCACACCTGCAAACTGCCTGTATCCCTAAGTGGAGAAATAACACAGGATCATAGTCAAGTGATAACAGAGACCTGACTGGTTCTGTGTTTTTGTAGTCCAGCCACATTTCCCGAACTTGTTAAATCCTACCCATCTCATCTGATATGTAGTCATTCTTACACTGTACCCCATCTGTGGTAACCTAATTAATTTTTGCCTTAACACTACGCAACTTGGAAACAAATAACACACTACTCTGGTAAAAACTCAGTATATTGTTGAGGTCCTATGTCCTCGGATTATTTTGGTGTACATTGATAACAAGAAAAATGCAAATATACTATTGTCACAGCACAGAATTAACAGAAACAGTATGGTAGATGCTAATTCTGCTAGACAAGAACCACTTTCAAACTATATTCACTAGCAACTCCCATTTCAGGTTACAATAATATTGCTGCTGCCTCACAGAACTTGGAAAGCAAAACTCATGGGTAGATTGGAATCTGCTTGGTGAAAAGACACATTATATTCCCCAAGATGAG
This sequence comes from Schistocerca americana, assembly GCF_021461395.2. Lineage (NCBI taxonomy): Eukaryota > Metazoa > Arthropoda > Insecta > Orthoptera > Acrididae > Schistocerca > Schistocerca americana. The sequence goes on from NC_060120.1 coordinate 381,812,962, forward strand.
ACAGATAATAAATATTGTCCAACTTACAAATAACAAGGTGGGAGATGACATAACTACACGACATAAAGCTTTGTTCATTTATGCTACCAATGTCTAAGTCTGTTGGTATTGTCACAGTCAAAATTGTAACTTCACAGCACCATTTTAAGTCACTCTCTAAGTGACTGTTCATATTTGGTCTTTGTCGACATAAAATTAACCATTACAAAGCTTACTGTAACAGTGAATTGGAACTGCCACAAGGCGCAGGTCCTGCCTCAGCCAACATCCAATGTGTCCTGTCCTTCAATGGTCTTTGACCCATGTTTATAATATTTCTGTTGGCTGTGAAGTCAGGCAAATCATCACTTTTCTGATATTTATACTTTTGACAATATCTTGCACTACGTTGGTTCCTCCAGTGACACCTTTGTCATAGCCCTTCCAGAAGTAATGTGTACTTCTGTATGGCCAACTTTTTGTCTCCCTGGATTCGGGGCTTGAGACGTGTCAAGCTGGTTGTTGCAGCGGAGTGTCTGCCCTCACAAACTGCGTTTTAACGTCAGTTTTTTCCCAACTTTTTCTTCCACCAATATTCCAGAACCCTTCTGATACCTCACTCTAAAGCCTGCCTGGGTGATCTGCATGTCACTGAGCCCTCATCAGCCTTCCATGCTACAATACTTACACCCGGCCAGTGTGTGCCTCAGCAAATCCTGATGTCAGCGCTCAATTAAAATTTAAATCTCTGCTGATCCAAAGATCTGATTATACTGTCTTTTGCATCCAAAACACTCAAACAGTCCACACATTCATGATATGTTCCACCATCATTTCTTCTCGTATTCCTCTGACTTGTCTTTGTAACTTCAGTGCTGGTGAATAAGCGCGGTCAGTGAGAGAGCAGAATGCCATGTCTCATCCTGTCTCCACTTCTTTTAAAAATCTAGGAGTTGTGAAAATTAGTACCTGGAATGAAATTTTCTGGCACAGCTGCCAGCTTTATCTTCTTTATATCCTCTTATTCTTAAAAAAATCCTCAGAATCTACTAGCTTGACATTTTGTCTTTAGCACTTATTGATCTTGACCTTTTTGTCCATATCCAATTACTTTACTTATGACGCCAAAAAATATACACACAAAAACCAATACAAATCACAAAAAAAATAAACATTCATAAGTGCTCGACACAAATACAAAAAATTTTCAAATAAAAAACTCCTTGTACTGAACACTTTGTGACATTCCCCTGCTTTATTTCTTCATTGATAGTCCTAGGTGCCGACGTACTGTGTTTTATACTGGCTGGATATTCAACACTGACTACTGTAAATGATGTAGCTGACAGGTGCACAGTTGCATTTCACAGTTCTTTACTTTCACTGTTCACAACCCCCCAATATTACACATTTATATGGCCAGTTTGCTGTTGGTTAACTTTTTGATAAGCCTCATTAATAGTTTGCAGGCAAACATCAGCATACTGCTACAACAGTTTGCTGTTGAATATCTATAAGCAGTAAAGACCTAACCACACAGTTCTTGCAGAGTAATACGGTACGTATTGAACAGACACTGTCATTGTTTTAACACACGGCCTATTTGTGTTACACTTATTTCACAGTTAAGTTGATGCTTTGTTGTTGAGCCAACCAACACAGGTTCCTCGTCTGAAAATCGGCTGTAGACTGACTGTTCGGGACAAAAAATCAGGCCTTTATATATCATCACAATAATAGGTACTGAAGCTATTCATTGTTTGATGTTTAAGTTACAGAAATTACAATTAAAACATAACTAATTCAATTAACTGAATATTTCGAAAAATTCCTTCTTTTTAACAGTTTCTTCTGCTGAAAGGGTTAAGCTGAATTATTCGTTTAAATGATGAAATTAACAGATATAATTATGCAAACAATACTTTTGAGAAATCTCATAATTTATTTGGAATTAATTAATGGCTTGCTTTGCTGACATATATTTGAATAGAGCCAAATAGATACTTAAAGAATAGTAGTGGTTGTTCCTCCTAAGTTGTATAATTAGTGAAGAATTTATATTTGTTTGTAACTCAACAATAGAATTTAAGTTCCAAAACAATTACTGTTTTCACCCCGTAACAAAAAATATTAACTAGGAATAGTCCAAATAAATTATAAAATCAATTACATACATAAAACTAAATACAAAATTAGATCTGGTGCTATATTCTTTTAACACTGAGGGTCAACATTTCTCTTTTATGAAAATGCATATCACCCTCACGTATGTTAATGATAATTAGTCGGAAATGAAAGAATGAATTTAAGGAGGCAGATGGCAAAACAAGACGGGAAGTAAAAAGATCCCAGCTTGCTTTGTCACATGAACCCCTCATTGGACTGGCCAGATAGATATTGCAAATAACTAACTAACTGGGCAATTCAATGACCAAAAGTGACTCCAGAAAGTGGGTTTAACTATCTACACACAAACAAAAATCACATAAGAAATCTTACCCAAACTACAGTACATAAGTTTTTCAAATTCCTTCTTATATGAACTGGCCATATGAAAATCTCCATACAAAATGTTTACATACAGTACATTGTACAATGGCACAAAATATCCACAAGTTATACTTATAATAAAATTAGCCATCTTCGTCATAATTGATGACCTTTTTGGGTAGAGAAGGATTAACATTAAAAGTTAAATTAAACTGCGCATCACAGTTCACTTTCAGGCAGAAAATTTTTGCTTGTTCAGTGTTTAGTATTTTTCACAAGCACTTTATCTCTTTTAATGATCTTTAACACACTTTCTCACCAAGTTGTCCATGCCTTCAACAGGTCCAAGTGGCAGCTAGTAAGGAAATGCACTGCTATCAGTTCCCTTTGGAGGTGGTTCTCCTCCGCCACAGTACATGAAAAAATTAGACAAAATACCCTACTTTAGTACACTTACTTTTACTTCTAACTTAAGTATAAGGAAAAAGTGTTTCACACTAAAAGTGATAACCATTACTGCATAAATAGAAACGTTACACAGTTCTCATAACATCACAATAATTAGCACTAAAATAGACTTTAGTATGAAAGGTGGGGACTAGTAAAAATTTTAAAATCAAGTGTACATTACACTACAAAACATTACGCTAAGTCATAATTGTCTGAAACTTGTTAAACTTGAAAGACTTTTGTTTCTTTTCCACTTGCAAATTTACTAAAATGCCAAGCCCTGGTTTGAAATTCACACCGCTCTAGCAAAAACTCAATAAGTGCAGCAGCATAGATTTACTCATCATTACATTATGAAAAAGGAATTGCCACAACCACATAATTTAATTACTACTCAAATCAAAATTAAGGGGATGGAAGTTGTACCAAATCATTGCCCTACTTCTCCACTGAGTACTACTCTCATTCAACCAGAAAATTAAATCATCACAAAATCTTACAAGATAATTGATCTGTCAAATTATTCATATCATTCTAGAACCACAGTTATCAATTAATGAGCAAAATTACTTTTCTTCATTCCAGTATTACCACTTTAAGCTTATAGTTCCTCAGAACACTAGTAGAAGTTTTCACATAACCTATTGATCCAATGATATGGCATTATATGACTTGAACCTCACTAAAATATTGCTCTTCCTGCTAAGCTCTCATTCTCAGCTTCAGTGTCATGAATTGCACAATATACACAGTACCCAATGTTGCCTACTTCAAAATTAGAGCCGGCCGGAGTGGCCATGTGGTTCTAGGCGCTACAGTCTGGAACCGAGTGACTGCTACAGTCGCAGGTTCGAATCCTGCCTTGGGCATGGATGTGTGTGATGTCCTTAGGTTAGTTAGGTTTAATTAGTTCTAAGTTCTAGGCGACTGATGACCTCAGAAGTTAAGTCGCATAATGCTCAGAGCCATTTAACAAAATTAGATCATCAGTATAGTTACACCACATTTGTTTGTATAAACTTATCTTTTGCATTAATCATATCTGTCAGCTCCATTATTTTACTTACCTTCTTACCTCGTTAGCTAGTGAAGTGCATTCTTAAAAAATATCCCTACAGCAGAGACAGGCTCCCAAACCATTAAGACTCAAACATTATTCATTATTTTATTATTTCATTATTGCTTCATTATTCATAAACACCCACTCTGCTTATCCACTGGAAAATTGATTCTACTGAAACACATTCCACAGTAACAGATCCTTATGCTAAGGCAATCTTAACTCTCATTACTGATCAGACAAAATTATCACTTAGAAAAGCTATTATTTCACTGTATCCCATCAAATTGCTGAAGATTCTAGCCTGAAGGGCGATATACATACAAATCTGGCTAATACATTCCACACAAATTACTCTAGGCAACTATGTTTATAGTTGTAATTCCTTAATGTTAGAAAAGGCTGTACCATGACACACTTCTATAGGTAGATAGTTACCTCCATATACTGACAGCACCGAACACAAACACTTCTATTATACTACAATTAATATCAAGACTTAGTATTCAAGATGGTTTTTTACTGCGTATTGCCTCTGCTGCTGCACCAAATTATACTAATTTCACACGTTAGCTAATTTACTTCAGATGCTAATTATAGTTTTCAGATAATGTGCACCTTCTCCTCCACATAAGCTGACACACATCATTTTCTGTTTATCTTACCTCTTTGTTTGACAGAAATTCTTTAACCATGGTACCAATTTACTTTCTTCCATCCTCTTATGATTCCATTACTTATCACTAATACAACACACACACATATATATATATATATATATATATATATATATATATATATATATATATATATATATATATAATGGAAGGAAACATTCCACGTGGGAAAAATTATATATAAAAAACAAAGATGAGGTGACTTACCGAACAAAAGCGCTGGCAGGTCGATAGACACACAAACAAACACAAACATACACACAAAATTCAAGCTTTCGCAACAAACTGTTGCCTCATCAGGAAAGAGGGAAGGAGAGGGGAAGACGAAAGGAAGTGGGTTTTAAAGGAGAGGGTAAGGAGTCATTCCAATCCCGGGAGCGGAAAGACTTACCTTAGGGGGAAAAAAGGACAGGTATACACTCGCACACACACACATATCCATCCACACATACACAGACACAAGCAGACATTTGTAAAGGCCTAATGTCTGCTTGTGTCTGTGTATGTGTGGATGGATATGTGTGTGTGTGTGCGAGTGTATACCTGTCCTTTTTTCCCCCTAAGGTAAGTCTTTCCGCTCCCGGGATTGGAATGACTCCTTACCCTCTCCTTTAAAACCCACTTCCTTTCGTCTTCCCCTCTCCTTCCCTCTTTCCTGATGAGGCAACAGTTTGTTGCGAAAGCTTGAATTTTGTGTGTATGTTTGTGTTTGTTTGTGTGTCTATCGACCTGCCAGCGCTTTTGTTCGGTAAGTCACCTCATCTTTGTTTTTTATATATATATATATATATATATATATATAAAAAAAGAAAGATGATGATATATATATATATATATATATATATATATATATATATATATATATATATATATATAAAAAAAGAAAGATGATGAAACTTACCAAACAAAAGCGCTGGCAGGTCGATAGACACACTAACAAACACAAACGTACACACAAAATTCAAGCTTTCGCAACAAACTGTTGCCTCATCAGGAAAGAGGGAAGGAGAAGGAAAGACAAAAGGATATGGGTTTTAAGGGAGAGGGTAAGGAGTCATTCCAATCCCGGGAGCGGAAAGACTTACCTTAGGGGGAAAAAAGGACAGGTATACACTCGCACACACACACACACATATCCATCCACACATACACAGACACAAGCAGACATTAGGCCTTTACAAATGTCTGCTTGTGTCTGTGTATGTGTGGATGGATATGTGTGTGTGTGCGAGTGTATACCTGTCCTTTTTTCCCCCTAAGGTAAGTCTTTCCGCTCCCGGGATTGGAATGACTCCTTACCCTCTCCCTTAAAACCCATATCCTTTTGTCTTTCCTTCTCCTTCCCTCTTTCCTGATGAGGCAACAGTTTGTTGCGAAAGCTTGAATTTTGTGTGTACGTTTGTGTTTGTTAGTGTGTCTATCGACCTGCCAGCGCTTTTGTTTGGTAAGTTTCATCATCTTTCTTTTTAGATATATTTTTCCCACGTGGAATGTTTCCCTCTATATATATATATATATATATATATATATATATATATATATATATATATATATATATATAACCTTTTCTAAAATATTCCTGTACTAAAGTATCCTGTTGTGCAAAATCACATGAAAGTCAAAGATAAAATGTCTCTGATTCACTTATAAACTACAGATAGGGTAGGAGAAGAGTTTGACTGTCTCAGGAAACATGAAAAATGAGACAGACAGCTGGGGTAAGCATTATGGCCACATAATGAATCCAACACAGAATGTTGAACCCTCTACTTGCTATTTGCGTAAGAAATTAGTCCCAAATATTAAACCGATGCTGAGATTTTGAATCACCAAGAAATTGCATTCCAACAACTGTCCTGCCAATTCCACAGCTAATAGTATCTCTTGTTTCACACTCTTTGATAGCTTACCAGTAGCACCAATAATTTTTATTCCAGAAACATGCATCACTAGTATACCCTCTGTGTTCTTAATACGTTCAAAAAATACCTGTGAAATGCCATTCAAATCACTATCATTGTCCAGTAAACACTTAACATGTACACCTTGTACACTTGCTATTATTTCAGGGTGCCACACTTCCTTTTCCTTACCATGTGATCCTCTTCATACAACAAATCCTATCATCCTGCTTACCAAAATAGTTATCAGACACAGTCAAAAGACAGACAGCGTGATCCTCTTCCTCATTACCACCCTCAAACTCCAACTCTTCATTAGGCCTAACATTATCCTCCTTTATTCTTTCTTTATTTAACACATTGCCTTCATTATCAATTTTAAATTCAAATACCTAGTCCTCATCACTACTGGATTCGTCACTGCTATCAGAACTACTGTCAGAATCAAACCTATTGTCGCTTTCATTGTCCTCAAATACTTGGCTAAGTAGTTGATCCTTGTTTCCATTATTAGACCACAAAGCAAAACACATGAATTCATTATGTTCCCTTAAAAATTTACCATCTGTTTTGACACTTTGGACATCCTGAGGAACAACAATACACTCTGTTTCATCACTTAATTTAATTGTAGTATCTTCCTCCTCTCTTTTTACAGGATAAACATTGCTATACACACCATCATTCAACATCTCACTAGAATTAGAATTTACACTTGTCTTACTACTATCATTTACATTACCTGTACCTGTGATTACAGCACGTTTATATACACGTGGCTCTTCATCACAACCTGCTATAGTGCACATCAAAACTGGAACATTATCTAGTTTTATGATTTGATCCAGAATTAAAATCATGTCCTCCATTTCTTTTACTTGAATTTCTCCTACCATTTCCATGCCCATTGTTGCCATCCACCACAACCATTCCTTGAATTTCTACTATAATTTGTCCTATTCATCCTATTTAACTGAAATTCTCTCCCAGATTGATTATTGTCATCAAAATTTCTCCTACGATCTTCCACTGAGGGCTTCATCCTCTCCACTTTATCAACATAATTCAAGAATTCACTAATATTACCCCTAGGGGCAGGTACAAACAATTCTCTAACTTTCTGGGGCAACTTAGTTACTAAACCCATACTCATTGATTCACTCGCTAGCTTTTTGTCCAAATATTTCAATTTGTTTATCCAAAGCTGACAGAAACCTTTCACAGTACCCTTCCAGAAATCAAATCTCTCTCCTCCCCAAAATTCACTCAAAATTCTCTGCTGCTTCTCTTTGGACCAATATTCATCTCAAAGCTTTGCCACGAAGTACAGTTACCGGAGCTGCCCATCCATAAGCATTCCCTTTCCAAAAAACCTCTCACAAATGACATTTTCTCTTTGTCATTCCATGTTTCAGGCAAATCATTAAATTCACCAATGAAATCCAGTGGATGTACTTCCCCATATGGTTCGAAATTATTAAATTTCTTACAACTAACAAATGAAGGACTGTTTGGGAAAATACATACTCTATGCTTTAGATTTTGCACCTCTTCCACTTTTTTCTCCATTTCAGCCAATTTTGAATCTATATTTTTTATTTACTTTTACCTGTTTTTCCTCTACCACTACTGCTCACATGGTTTCTACCTCCGTTTCTAAATAATTTTTTATCTGATCAATTTGGTTCTCAAGTTTAACCCTATTTTCAGCACAAAATTTCCTGGCTGCTTTGACTTCATCTTTACACTGTTTTTTTGGAAGCCTCCAACCTCCTACTATAGTCATCACAAAGCTTCTGTCTCTCTTCTACACATTTACTACTCATTAGTGTTATGTACTACTTTCTTTATTTTTTCATGACAATCTTTAACTACTGCTTCAGCCTCCTTATTTAATTCTGAAACATTAGAGCTGACTTCAGTTCATCCTTTCAGTTCTAATGCTATCAGTTTTCTTTTCCACCCTATTAATGTCTTCTTTCATACTACTAATGTCCTCTTTTGTACACATACTACTCAAACTACTCATAATTTGTCTTAACATCACTTCCACTTTTCTGTCTTCCATAAACTTTTGCCCTTGCTGACTTTCGCTACTAAGTTCCTCCCCCTTAGCCTTAACAATTTCATCCACTTCAGTACTGTTTTTGTCCATTTCGCTCACATCACCATACAATGTAGATGACATTTTTATGATTTCATCTACAATAGGGCTTTCGTTCCCATCATTTAAAGTTACATTCATGTCTGATTTATATCCACTATCATCTACAGAACAAGTCCCCCTGTTGTCCATTCTCTCCCATCACACTGTCTTGTTCATTAAGGCCACTCATTATGTATCATTTAATATAAAATGGCTTTTTCTATGAAATTGCCTTATTTTTATTCACTTATCTCCTGCTGCTGCTGTGGATTTCATCTCGATTCAATGTCTGCACAGCTGCTACAAGCTGTAATTTTCTCAGTGATGCATGTTGGTTATCATGATCAGATGCATCCACCTGCATGCTGATTGGCTGCTCCTGTACTCAATGGCTGGTTCCATAGAAGCCACTCGCTGATTGGTTGCTGTCATATTGTGGCCATGAAACCCATGCACTGATTGGCTGTTGCACTTCCTTCGTTAAAATCACTGTAATGTAAACCGTTCTTGAGTTCACTGTTCTAAGTTTGCGAGTCCTATTTTATTGTGCCCACATACAATATTCCTCACCTGCAAGGGCACCATATGTGACTTTCGCCTGCTTTATTTCTTCATTGATAGTTCTCGGTGTTGTACTGCGTTGTTACACTGGCTGAAAAATGGAGGGTGGAAGTTGAACACTGACTACTGTAAATGAAGTAACCGAAAGTTGCACAGTTGCATTTCGTAGTTATTTACTTCCACTGTTCACAGCCCCCAAATATTACACAGTTTTATGGCCAGTTTGCTATTGGTTAACTTTTTGATAAGCCTCATTAATAGTTTGCAGGCAAACATCAGCATACTGCTACAACAGTTTACTGTTGAATATGAATAAGCAGTAAAGACCTAACCACACAGTTCTTGCAGAGTAATACGGTATGTATTGAACAGACACTGTCATTGTTTTAACACACAGCCTATTTGTGTCACACTTATTTCACAGTTAAGTTGATGCTTTGTTGTTGAGCCAACCAACACAGGTTCCTCGTCTGAAAATCGGCTGTAGACTGACTGTTCGGGACAAAAAATCAGGCCTTTATATATCATCACAATAATAGGTACTGAAGCTATTCATTGTTTGATGTTTAAGTTACAGAAATTACACTTAAAACATAACTCATTCAATTAACTGAATATATCGAAATATTCCTTCTTTTTTAACAGTTTCTTCTGCTACAAGTGTTAAGACGAATTATTTATTTAAGTGATGAAATTAACAGATGTAGCTATACAAACAATACTTTTTACAAACCTGGTAATTTCTTTGGAATTAATTATGGGCTTGCTTTGCTGACATATATTCGAATAGAGCCAAATAGATACTTAAAGAATAGTAGTGTTTGTTCCTCCAAAGGTTTATAATGAGTAAAGAATTTATATTTGTTTGTCAGTTAACAACGGAATTTAAGTTGCGAAACAATTACTAATTTCACCCTGTAACAAAAGATAGGAATAGTCAAAATAAATTATAAAATCAGTTACATACATAAAACTAAATACAAAATTAGATCTGGTGCTATATTCTTTTAAAACTGAGGGTCAAGCTTTCTGTTTTATGAAAATGTAGATTACACTCACGTATGTTAATGATAATTAGTCAAGAATGAATTTAAGGAGGCAGATGGCATAACAAGAGGGGAAGTAAGAAGATCCCAGCTTGCTTCATCACAACTTCTTGAGATTATTTACTCTTTTTGGTCCTTTCCATCCTGAACCTCCCTCTTTATGACCACCTGACACTTATAACACTCCTTCACAATGCTAATTTTCACATCTGTGGCGATGTTGGTGTCATTTAGAGACAGTCAGCTCTCCACTTGTGATGCTTCTTTTGGTAGTGAGATCCCACAAAAAGATATGCTTTAAGGGACGGTTATCTTGCTCAATGCAATGGTGGATGACATTGTCTCTTCTCTTATTGAATATGATGTCAGCAACTACCCATTAGCTTTCTCTCTTTCTGAGCTGTGGGCTACATTCATAAACATCAGAATTGGAATGTGAAATTATGCCCTAATGCCACCAGTTGCCAATCTGCATGAGAATGGTTTGCTGCAGCCTAGACCCATTTTTCTTGCTCTGGCCGCATTGCCACAATATCATTTCAGTTCAGTTTGTCAAAATCATGAAAACTTTGACATCTTTTCCTCCTCTTTCAAGCTATTAACTCAAAAATGACTACAGGTATAAACATAAACTGATATTACCATCGACTTCCAAGTCTTTAGAATGCTACATTTTAACATAACGAATGTCCCACTGTTGTAACTTTTCCCTCCATGATCTTTTTGTCTTTACATTTATGTACATTTTTCATTTCCAATATTACTCTAGCATTTGCTCAGACCATTTAATTACACATAAACATGAACAGTGGTTACATACTTCTAATGAAAACTAATATACACATATTCTCATGCTCATAGCTGCTGAATCTTTTTGCTTATATCTCTAATATTGCACATTATTATATATCTCTTTTTAATGCTCATGGCTGCCTAGTCTCTTTGCCTTGTCTGACACAGTAATGTCCATCATTTATACACTTGTTTGTTACAGATTCTTTCTCACTTTAGCAGCTTATTTGTTGCAGTATGTATACCATTTGAACTGTTACTTCAACTTTTTGCTGTGTTTGTTCTAAACACAAGCTTTAATACACTTTATTACCTGTATGTTTTTAATCTTATTCACACTAAAAGATCCTCTGCTGTCATTTTATGTCAGTCAGTCTTATTTCTTGCATCTCGTTTATTTTTCCTTTTATAGGCACATAACTTGTTACCAGCACTCTATTTGTTCTGCAGATTCACTTGGCTTCCTATGTATTCTCAGTCAAAAACTACTTCAAATACCACTTCACTTTGAATAAATAACAATAAGAAAAAGAAGAGAATTGACCAAGTAAAAGAAAAATTGATCTAAGCAGCACAGTCACTCAACTGTGAATCTTCCTAAAGATCAGGGCGCTCCTTAAGCTTTTTCCATCAAAACGCTTTCTTCACTGGCCTATCTTGTACTACCTTCGACCCAGATTTCCTTGTTCTTCCTCTAGAGGATGACTCACAATTAGTCTATTGGATTTTCTTTCACTTGTAAACCCATAAAAATTAATCCTTCTTATTCTGTACTCACCATTGAATTCTTTAATGCTACAAATTTCCGCAGATACCCAAAAATTTTCTTTTTCATAGAATGAAAGCTTTCACATCCGGATGACACAGCTGCTGGTAAACATTTCGGGATGTAAGGTCATGGTCCAAGAAACTCTGTTCCTGACATTTTATACAGGGCTGCGCTGGACATACTCAGAGATGCTCCTCTGCTGAGTCTTGCTGACTGACCAGTCGGACGTCCGAGAGAGACGTAAATACTGTAGGGAAGGGGGTGTGGTCAAGATAACACATGATGAGCAGAGATAATCCTTCTCATAGATAAAACTTAACTATCGATTGTCATCTTGTCTTGTCCTTGGACTATGACCTCACATCCCGAAAGATTTACCAGCAGCAATTTTCTTTTTGTTTCACAAAAGTCATCATTGGACACTTTTCTCCTACCTGCAGTTTCAGATGACACATATCGTACTCTATCTAACAACAATAAATATTTAAAAAATCAACACCTACAGTCATATTGACATTTATTTGCAAATGACTGAAATGTTGTGTTCGAACTCAACACCCTGAAATTGCACAGGCAGCAGGACTTAATGCCATATTGCTTTTGACAACTTCTCTGTTGCTCCAAAAATCTTGACAATTAATATCAGTGTAACTACAATGATCATTTGCTTGACAAGGTTTCAAAATATTCTTTAAAAAAAAAAAAAAGAAGAAGAAGCTGAAATCTCAGAACTACAGTCTATGAGTAACTTGGACTTTACCTACTACAACCATCTCTGCAACAAAGTAAATATCATCCTTAGTTGACATCTCCTCATCTGCTGTAATAAATCTGGTTACCACTTTTCTGTTAAAATCTGACTTAAGCAGTGAATTTTCAGGTTTAACTCTCCCTAAAGGCAAACATTGCAACTCTTCAAGCACATTGTTGTGAAGCAATAGGTCACATATGTGCAGCACTTCACACCAGTTACTCAGCCTGTGTGTCTAAAAGCGATGCTTCCTTATTATCTGGCCTGAAGTGCAGTTCATACTCAGAATCACCATTGAATACAAATGTACTATATAGGAAATATCCCTTTCTACTGTAGATACTTGCTGTTTCCTGATCTGTTCTTCAGAAGCATTCCCAATCTTACTCTTTTCTAAATTCTGTTTTGGAGCCCAGATTTCCCATACTTGCCCAATAAATGATTTGCTCTCATTGTCTGTTCCTACAGTATTATGGTCATGTTTGTTATGTAATATGGCAATGCTGTACGTGTCAAAGTTCACAAAAAATATCAGAGTGTATATAGAACTACTGCCATCCAGGTCACATAACACAACACTCAAGTTCTTCTCTGCTTGTGTCTCCTGCTCACTCACCAAAGTCAACTGTGTTCTCCATATGACAAGGGTTGCAAGGATGCTTTAACAGTTGCTTTACTGAGACAACCAGCAAACTGTTTGTCCACAGTTGCAGCTGTCGCATGCCATCCAGGTCAACTTTGACATCCCTATTCTGCACTTCTTTTCTTCTCAAACCATTGGTTTTCACTGCCAGGTTTCCTCCAAATGCTGGGACCTTATACCTCAGTACCTCTGGCTAATTCTGTGCTGAGACTTTGTTTAGTTTAGCAGGTCATGTTACCATATTCCGCTCCTTCAGAATGGCTCCCAGTAGGTTGTGCATTGCGTGACTTTTGCCCTCCACCGTGACCACGCGTAAGGCGTACTAGCCTACCACTCATCTTGCCAAGGCTGTGTGTTCTTATTTCTGCCATCTTGACCAAATAAATTTTTGCACTCTTTCTAAGAATCTAACATAATTTTCATAATTGTCTTGTGGCACTGCAATCCACTGCCTACAAATGTAGAATGCCGACATCCACTTAGATCCATAGCAAACAATTCTACAGGCATTCCCACGGCAGTTATACTTAATTTGTCCGCCAGTACTTGGAGAACTCTTTCGTTGTTCTATGATCTGACTGGTATCTATTTCCATTCCAGAAATGAAGTAACAACTCCCTTTAAATTTTGGATGAACAATGTTTCTCCAGGAATTTCTCATGAAACTCATTTAAATTATCGCAGTCATTTGCAGTGTCATTCGCCATTCGCCCAGCAAACTTCAACCACATTTTAATGTCCCACTACCAACGAGATTTGCTCTTGTGCCAACCAAGATACCAGCAGCATATCACTAAATGCCTGTATGAACATTCTCGAGTGCATATTATCTTGATGATTTAAATAATTAAACTTGCAACATCTAATAAAAGCCACTTCCACTGACTTAAGAGATGATTACTGTTCTACACTTGGAGACAGCTTTAATATTTCTTTTACAATTTTGACCAATTTTTCATCTACACCATGATTATGTGCTAGTCACTCCTTTTGAAATGAATTGCATGCTTTTTGCACAGTATCCAGAATGTAGTTTGTTTCTGTAACATGATTAATAAAACCAATACACTGATTAGTGCATGGTAGTATGAGTTATGTTAGTTGATTCCTTACACACAGCCTCATCATATACAAGTTTTTTAGCTGTGCCTGCTCAGTGAAAATGCAGTAGACACTTTCATTGGCTTCTGGCCTTATTGCAATTTGTATCTCAGATTCTTTTGGATGTTTCACAGCTTTTGCACACAGTGCTAACTTCGGAGTTTGCCTTTGAAATAATGGACATAAACTTTGAATTTACTTGCTCATCCAATTGTACGCTGTATTAGGCAAACTGTTTTTCACTGTCTTGCTTTACTCTCAATTTCAATTTTGAAATTTCTCTTGACGAATGAGTTTGCGCATTCCCAATTTCTGTTTTTGTACTGGAATTTACTTAAGCAATATTGACATTTGTGTTTTCATTACCCTTTTGCAACTTGGACTTGGTATTATGTAACATCTTGATAATGGAAATAGCAAAACATTTTATCCATCAGGTCTGACATCTGGAGGCAGTTGTTCCTCTACTGATTCTGTCATTACATGTGTGTCATCAAGACCAATAGGTAGTGAATCAGTCAGCTTGGGTGCAGGTGATTCCTTTTTAACTTGAGCTACTGAAACAAAACTAGAAGATTTTGCAACAGTTTCATCTCTGTACTGTGCTTGCTTAGAGCACATATCAGTACTGAAAACTTCTACTGCTAAGTATCCTCTTGAGGTGGGCTGCCTTCCCACCACATATCTCCAGAACTGCAAGTCGTCACTGCCAGCATGACTCTCTTGGGCCGTAGTCTGCAGCTGGACTCCCAGCTAACAAGTTTACTACCAAACAGAGATATTATCTGCCACTGGTTGGCGTGGACAGATTGGCCTAACTCTCCCTTTTCTGCCATTAAAAAGTATGAGCCAAAATTCCATGTGTTCTTTCTCAGTGTTGATCGAAAAAACTTTACCTTTGAAAATTCTCTAGGAATTAATTACACTTACTGATTACATGGCAGTATCCAAAATCATTTCACAGCGACATGGTACACTAATTTGTAACATTATTTCCCCTCTTCCTTGAATTATTAAATATAATTCGTCCATGGAAGAAGAACTGCTCCCCTCAGAAATATCTCATACTATTTAGCCATTATGAATCTGTACATTGGTTTAAATGGATAGGAGGAAGATGCACAAAAACCACACCTGGAACATACGTTAGAACTAACCGCCTGTAGCTGTAAGCTGAGGAATCACAGGGATGACTGGTCGAGTGAGGGGGGGACCGACCTTACTGGTTCTGTGTATTCGTAGTCCAGTTGCACATTCTCAACCTGTTAACTCCTACCTGCCCTTTCCTAATCTGCAGTAGTTCTTACACTGCACACCATCTTTGCAATAACACAACACACCTGACGAATAAGTTAGTACATGATGAAATAAATACCAAACTACTCTAGAAAACACTCACTACATTGTTGGTGCTTCTGATTAGTTTGGTGTACATTTGTAACAAGAAAAATGCAAAGGTGCTACCACCACACACCAGAGTCATCAGTTTCTACAGTAGATGTTAATTCTGACAGAAAGTAAACATGTTTAAATTAAACTCACTAGAATTTCCCATTTGAGATTACGACCAGCAGACCTCCCCTATTCTTTGAAGAATCAAACTCACATGCATAAAACAGCTTTAAACTTCTGATTACTTTATGTATGAGTTTGCATTAAATATTTCACGGTTAGCAAGTAAGTAAGAAAAAGTTTAGAAAATGTTTTAGTTCATGTTTAAAGTTTGTTAGAACTCACTAAGTGCTCTTATTAACAAACACTGCATGAGGATAGTTATGTAATTAGCTCTCTGTCTTAAGCAAAAGCTAGTTTTTGTGCATCTTTGTGTTATGTTATCATATCTCCTGAACACCGTGTGTCATACAGTGATGAAAGTTTTCAGGTACATTCGGTGGTATATGTGGATTCTGTATACAAAGTGTGTTGAAAATAGAATTGGTTGTAAAGAAGTAATAAATGAAAATGTCATGCATGATGTTGAACTTTTATTGCACCCTATTTTAAGTAGAAGTTAGTTTCTCAGGCCTCTGAACGTTTATGACATCGTATCTCCTAAACTATGTGTTTTCCAATGATAAACTTTGCAGGTACCTTCAGTGGTATATATTAATACTGGCTCCAAACTGTATTGCAGATAGTCACTGTTAAAGAAATGATAAATTAAAATGCAATGCTTGATGCTGAAGTTTGATTGCATGGACAGTGAAAGTGTAGGAAGCGATAAACTTTTTTCATCATTTTGTGGGGTGTGTCAGTGAGAAAAAAGTTATGTAAAGGTTTGAAATTATGTGTAAAGTTTGTTGCAAGTTACAAAGTGCTCCCATTCTCGAATACTGGATGAATAAACTCCAGGTATTTGCTTGGCTTCAGTTACATTGCCTCAAGACAAACAGCTTCTAACTGTAATAATTGTCTTATTGTTAACTTTTTAACATAATATTTTTCCTCTTAATAAGGAGATTGTGACATAATTTTAACTTTTTAAATTAAGTTTATAATTACGAAATACTAAAATCAAAATTTTGTTACCCCTGAAAGCCGTTGGGTAGGCAACCTGCAACTGTTACAGGGTTCCGGGATAGTGGTTTAGTAATGTAAATAATACTGCTGGTGACATGTGGGATTTATAATATGAAATGCCAGGATGGTTGGAGAAAAGACGCACTATATTCTCCATGCCGATAAAATTAACCCATACAGTGTGACAAGAAGATAATCAGTGACAATTTTACAACTGACAAATTTCACAACCTGATAATAATCATCATCCAACCCTCCAGCAGAGAGGTGAGAGATTATGTAATGAAGCAACATAAATTTTCTTCATTTACGCTACCAACATCCAAGTCTGTAGGTATCGTCACAATCAAAATTGTGCCGTCACAATACCAATTTAAGTCACTGCCTACATGACTGTTCATATTCAGACTTTTTCAACATAAAATGAACCCTTACAAAGCTTATAGTGCCACTGAGGTGGAATTGCTACCAGACACAGGTCCTGCCTCCACTAATACCACAAGTGTTCTGCCCTCCACAATTGTCTGCAACCTCCATTTATAACATTTCTGTTGGGTGTGGCACCAGACATGTCACCTTCCTAATATTTACAATTATGATAATACCTTGACCTACATTGGTTCCTCCGGTGGCAACCTTCTCATAACCCTTCTTAAAATAATTTTACAATCTTGCTAAATTTGTAAAAACGTGTTTTTCTGGGTGGACTATTTTCCCTCTCCCTGGCTTCAGGCCTTGAGATAGGTCCAACTGCTTGTTACTAAGAGGTGTCTGCCCTACAAACTGTGGCTAAGCTCCAAAACCCAGCCAATGTGTTGCTCTACTGCCTGCCTGGGTGACTTGCGTGTTACATTACTGTTTTTGGTCTTCCACGCTATAATAGTCATGCTCGGCCTGTATGTGCCTCGGCAAATTCTGATGCCAGTGCTCAATTAAAATTTAAATAGCTGCCAATCCAAATATCTGATAACATTGCAGTTAGCACCAAATAATTTCAAATTAAATATCTGAGCACACGTTGAGGATATCTTTCACTATCATCCCTTCTGTTAGCCTATTGACTTAACTACATAACTTAAGTAGTGGTAATGAACATGGTCAGTGTGATATCAGAACTATGGAGCATGCACTATGCTCTATTACAGCTTCTTTGATGACCAAAATCGCTTCTGTTGGAATAAATTTGGTTTGCGCAAACAGCTATCTTATGATACTCAGCTCACTCTGGCCATTAAATATAGAAGGTGTCTAGATTGACACTATGGTCCCTAACTTCAGGACATTCCACATAATTTCACATTATTTCCTAGTGATCAAAATATGAGCTTGCAGATTAAGAGACCAGCTTTGTGGTTGGATTCTGCATTTCCTAGCAGGTAGAAGATAATATGTTATTCATAATGGAGTACTTCAACATATGCGAAATTAATTTCAAGTGCCCCTCAAGGAAGTGTTATAGGGTCATTACTGTTCATAGTTTAAATGAAGGATATGATGGATAACATTGGAAGTTTCAAGGGGCTGTTCAAAAATGATGCTCTAGAGGACAGGAAAGTCATATGTAGTGACAAACGCAGTGGATTGACACTGGATGCAAGGGCTTGCAGTTGATGTCACAAACTAAATAAATCTAACATATTGCACATAAATGGTTGGAAAGACCCTTTAACACTGAATTACATAATTGGCCATCAGTCACCAGATACTGTATATGTAGAAAAACAAGAAAGTGTTTCCATTTAGGAATGATAAATGTTCAAGCTAATACCAGAAGTGATAGTGTAGAACTAATGCATACTTACAAAAATGTTGAAAGTTGTACAGTTAAAAGGCACTGAATAATACAGTATACAAGACATAATAAGGACAATGTTATGAAAAGGATAAATTGCTACTCACCATATAGTGGAAATGTTGAGTCGCAGAAAACTACAGAAAGATTGGTAAACAAGTAAAGTTTTGGCCAAAATGCCTTCTTTTGAATTAGAAAACGTACACACACACATTCATGCAAACACAACTCTCACACACATGACCACTGTCTCTGGCTGCTGAAGCCAAGACATAATAAAAGTACAAAGCTTCAAATGATACATGCTCCTGTCCACAGCACATTTTTAACGGAGTACCTGCTAATATTTGTGGTCACTATATTCACCAATATTGTACAAAGAATTCTCACTAGTCTAATACTTAGCTGTCATCTACTTAGACCATTCAGTATGCTTGGCAAAAATTGATTGTAACATGTAGTGTTTATATTATTTGCATTAAAATGAGTCACCAATGCCAGAAGCAGCCATCTCTTTAAAAAAGGAAGGGGCCTGTTCAGACTGGCTTGATTACTGGAAAATTTGTTGTTAGGATTGCAGAGTTACTTTTTTGGTTATGACTTAGCTCATTTAATCATCGTCAGTGAAAAATTTCTTGGTATATGGCTGTGTTGTCATGTTCTAAAGACCAATATTTTGACTATTGTTAAGAGTGGCTTTTATTAAAGTGGTGTCTTTACTACTGGCCGATAGCCACATTCCAGATCTCATAGTGTTATTTTGTCCTGATCTCAGTGTCACTTTGTTAAGAATGTCATTTAAACTCGACGTTTGAATGACTTGAGTAGTCTGGCTGCAGACAGCAGTGTTTTATTTTAATTCCAGTTTACTGGAGTTAAATAGATATCAAGTCAGTGCAATGATTAAGTTCTGCAGTCAGAGCTCAGTACTGGTGGAGGTAACACAGTTTGTTCTCTGCCTGTAATCAGCGTGATTACTACCACACCATATGGTACAGTCATACAAGTACTACTGACTCAAACGCAGGCAACTGTAGCAGCTAAGTACCCATATACCCTTTGTCAACAAGGTGCTGCTTCATAGCTCAATGCCTCTTTGTCTGTTTTTGTTCAAGGTAAATAGCTGCCTAACTAGTAGGAGAACTTCCTAAAACAATATAGTTTTACTACACTCATTATGATGTTCTGCCATCACTGATTTAATTTAGTGTCCAAGCTCACTGCACCTCCTCTGTTGTGTTAGGTGTCTGCTAATAGGTTGCTCTGTCTCTCCAGTGTAATTAGTTACTTACGTGTTCCATGATCAATTTCATGGTAACCATTATGATATGGAAGATGTCGAGTGCGTAAGAAATGCACACATGACTCAAGTTGTTATTGCATTTTTTATTACCTACCCCATTCCCTTAAATGGCACAAAATGCATATGTTATATCTATAGATTTATTTATTCCTATTCAAGAATTCATCTGTGGTATAGAAGGAGTTGTCAAGGAGATACGATTTCAATTTATTGTTGAAACTATTACTGCTGTTTGTCAGACATTTTATTTCCTCTAGTAATTTATCAAAAAGTTTTACAGCAGCATATTTTACCCCTTTCTGCACCAAAGATAGGTTAATTAGAGGATAGAGTAAGTCTTTCTTTCTTCTGGTATTATAATCATGAATGTCACTATTGTTTTTAAACTGGTCGATGTTGTGGAGAACAAATTTCATTGCTGAGTAAATGTACTGTGAGGCTGTTGTAAGAATTCCTAAGCTTTTAAACAGATGCCTACAAGATGTGTGACCATGAGCCCCACACGTTATTCTGACCACTTTCTTTCGAGCAGTGAATACTTTTTGCCTAAGTGCTTAGTTACCTCAAAATATTATTCCATGTGACATTAGAAAGTGAAAGTATGTTAGTTTGCTAATTTCTGTAGCCTCAAAATTGGCAATTATTCTGATGGCAAAAGTTGCTGAACCTAGTCACTTTAGGAGATCCAAAATATGAATTTTCCAATTAAGATTCTCATCTATATGTACACCCAAAAACTTAGTATGCTCTACCCTGGCTATTGACTTCTGCTTTGCTATATTTATTGAAGGAACTGTACTCCTCGCAGCAGAAAATTGGATGTACTGTGTTTTTTAGAAGTTCAGAGCAAGTCCATTCGCAGAAAACCAATTAATAACTTTTCCAAAGACATTAATTGCAACATTTTGTACTGGAGTTTCTTTTACAGGATTAATAATGATACTTGTATCATCAGCAAACAGTGTCAGTTTAGCTTCTTGTTTCAGATAAGATGGGAGGTCATTCACATATATTAAGAACAGAAGGGGACCCGTAATTGAACCACCTAATGTATTTTCACCTTCAGGTGAAGTGACAAACTTCCATAAATCACCTAAAACATATACAGAAACTTTTTGCTTCTTGTTCTGTGGATATGACTCAAACCACTCATATGCTGTTCCATTTATACCATAGAATTGTATTTTCTGTAACATAATGTCATGGTTCGCACGGCTTTGGATAAGTCACAGAAAATTCTGATTGGTGACATTTTACTATTAAAGGACTCTATTATGTGGGCAATGAAACTGTTTATTGTTGTCTCAGTGGGACAGCATTTTTGAAATCCGAACTGTGATTTGCTAAGTATCCCATTACTGTTGAGGTGGCTACCCATTCTTGAGTAATCAAGACGATTTTTGAAAATGCTGTTAGCAAGGAAACTGACTGATGGTTATCGACATCTGTGGTGTTGCTTTTCTGTAGAAATGCTTGACAATGGCATATTTTAACCTGTCTGGGAAAATACCTTGAGTTAGTGATGCATTACATCATATATGACTTAGAACATCAGCTGTAACTGCTCCATGTAATTACAATATCTTGTCATCTACTACAACAGAACATTTATTTCTCAAAGATCTAATGATTTTCCTTATTTTACAAGAGACTGTTAGGTGAAAATTAATCTGACTAAGATTTCTCAAAACTGAGTATTACATATACTGCTTGTCTTTTTCTTTCGAACTATTCTCGCCAATATTTTCATCTACACTTAAGAAATTTTTGTGAAATACACCAGCTGTTGTGCACTGTTAGTTAAGATGGTCTCATTCTTTTTAATAGTAATACTACCTACACCAGTGGTTACTTTTCCTGTCTCCCTTCTAACAACATTCCATATTCATTTTATTTTATTGCCCAAATTGTTAATTTGTTACGTAACATAAATATTCCTTGATTTTATTACAATTTTTCTCAGTAGATACAATAATTTTTATAGTTTAAAATTACTTCTGGATCTTTACTAATTCTTGCTGTCTCGGTCAGTTTTCTTTTTCTTTCTGAAGACACTTAAATATCTGTAGTAATCCAAGGTTTGTTTGAAAACTGTTTGATGTTACATTTTCTAACTTTTTTTTGGCAACAGTGTTCAAAAAGGGATCTAAATTTATCAAGAAATATGTTGCATTTATTATTAACATTTGGCTCATTATATACATCTCCCCAAATAACATTTCTTGAACTTTATGTGAAGTGCTCTATAGATATTGCATTGAGCAACCTTACATTTTTACTTAATAATTTCTGAACTGTACACTTTGCTAGATTTTGTAAGTTAATCAATTGTGCATCCTGGTCTGATAATCCATTTATCACAGGGAATGCATGTGTTAGTTTTACAAATACATTATCTATTAGAGTGCCTTTAGCCATACATGTAGGGAAATTGATCGCTGATTATAAGTTATATTTTAAATAACACTTCTAGTTCACTTTTCCTATCAAAATTGTGTAGAAAGTTTACATTGAAATCACTAAAGATTAATAACTTCTTCTTTTTGTCTGACAGACAGCATAAAAGGGAGTCAAACTTTTTTTATGAGTAACTCCCAGGCTCCCAAGGGGGATCTATACACTGCTGCTAATATCAACAAATATCAACACTACGTTATCTAGTTGTAGTTCACATGCACAAACTTCAAATTTTTGAGATCATCTAAACACTTTAACAGCTCATCTACTTTTATTTTTAATTCCCCTGATATTTTGATGAAGTAAATTGATATGACCGTTAGCTTTATCCCTATTTACTGTACATGAAGCTTCGTTTGTTCTATTTTTCTTGATTGTTGTCTGTCTGGACTTTGCCATTAACCTAAAAGATTAGATTTTTTAGATTAGATTAGATTAGATTAATTCTAGTTCCATGGATCATGAATACGATATTTCGTAATGATGTGGAACGAGTCGAATTTTCCAATACATGACATAATTAGGTTAATTTAACAACATACTTAAGTTAATATAACAACTTTATTTTTTGTGTTTTTTTTGTTTTTCTTTATTTTTTATTTTTATTTTTTTAATTTTTTTAATATTTTTGTTCTTTTTTCTTTTTTTTTCTTAATTTATATCTAAAAATTCCTCTATGGAGTAGAAGGAGTTGTCATTCAGAAATTCTTTTAATTTCTTCTTAAATACTTGTTGGTTATCTGTCAGACTTTTGATACTATTTGGTAAGTGACCAAATACTTTAGTGCCAGTATAATTCACCCCTTTCTGTGCCAAAGTTAGATTTAATCTTGAATAGTGAAGGTCATCCTTTCTCCTAGTATTGTAGTTATGCACACTGCTCTTACTTTTGAATTGGGTTTGGTTGTTAATAACAAATTTCATAAGAGAGTATATATACTGAGAAGCTACTGTGAATATCCCTAGATCCTTAAATAAATGTCTGCAGGATGATCTTGGGTGGACTCCAGCTATTATTCTGATTACACGCTTTTGTGCAATAAATACTTTATTCCTCAGTGATGAATTACCCCAAAATATGATGCCATATGAAAGCAATGAGTGAAAATAGGCGTAGTAAGCTAATTTACTAAGATGTTTATCACCAAAATTTGCAATGACCCTTATTGCATAAGTAGCTGAACTCAAACGTTTCAGCAGATCATCAATGTGTTTCTTCCAATTTAATCTCTCATCAATGGACATACCTAAAAATTTGGAATATTCTACCTTAGCTATATGCTTCTGATTAAGGTGTATATTTATTAATGGCGTCATACCATTCACTGTACGGAACTGTATGTACTGTGTCTTATCAAAATTCAGTGAGAGTCCGTTTACAAGGAACCACTTAGTAATTTTCTGAAAGACAGTATTGACAATTTCATCAGTTAATTCTTGTTTCTCAGGTGTGATTACTATACTTGTATCATCAGCGAAGAGAACTAACTTTGCCTCTTCATGAATATAAAATGGCAAGTCATTAATATATAATAAGAACAACAAAGGACCCAAGACTGACCCTTGTGGAACCCCATTCTTGATAGTTCCCCAGTTTGAGGAATGTGCTGATCTTTGCATGTTACGAGAACTACTTATTTCAACTTTCTGCACTCTTCCAGTTAGGTATGAATTAAACCATTTGTGCACTGTCCCACTCATGCCACAATACTTGAGCTTGTCTAGCAGAATTTCATGATTTACACAATCAAAAGCCTTTGAGAGATCACAAAAAATCCCAATGGGTGGTGTTCGGTTATTCAGATCATTCAAAATTTGACTGGTGAAAGCATATATGGCATTTTCTGTTGAAAAACCCTTCTGGAAACCAAACTGACATTTTGTTAGTACTTCATTTTTACAGATATGTGAAGCTACTCTTGAATACATTACTTTCTCAAAAATTTTGGATAAAGCTGTTAGAAGGGAGATTGGACGGTAATTGTTGACATCAGATCTATCCCCCTTTTTATGCAAAGGTATAACAATAGCATATTTCAGTCTATCAGGGAAAATGCCCTGTTCCAGAGAGCTATTACACAGGTGGCTGAGAATCTTACTTATCTGTTGAGAACAAGCTTTTAGTATTTTGCTGGAAATGCCATCAATTCCATGTGAGTTTTTGCTTTTAAGTAAGTTTATTATTTTCCTAATTTCAGAGGGAGAAGTGGGTGAGATTTCAATTGTATCAAATTGCATAGGTATGGCCTCTTCCATTAACAGCCTAGCATCTTCTAATGAACACCTGGATCCTACTATATCCACAACATTTAGAAAATGATTATTAAAAATATTTTCAACTTCTGACTTTTTGTTCGTAAAGTTTTCATTCAATTTGATGGTAATACTGTCTTCCTCTGCTCTTGGTTGACCTGTTTCTCTTCTAATAATATTCCAAATTGTTTTAATTTTATTATCAGAGTTGCTGATTTCAGACATGATACACATACTCCTGGATTTTTTAATAACTTTTCTTAATATAACACAGTAGTTTTTATAATTTTTGATAGTTTCTGGGTCACTACTCTTTCTTGCTGTCAGATACATTTCCCTTTTCCGGTTACAAGATATTTTTATACCCTTAGTAAGCCATGGTTTGTTACAAGGTTTCTTACGAGTATATATAACTATTTTCTTGGGGAAGCAGTTTTCAAATGCATTTACAAAAATGTCATGAAATAAATTATATTTTAAATTGGCATCAGGTTCACAGTACACCTCATCCCAGTCTAACTGCTGTAGGCTTTCCCTGAAATTTGCAATTGTTAAATTGTTGACTGAACGTACTACTTTGAAGGACTGTTTAGTATTGCTGAATGGAGCTATGTCATATATTGTAACTAGCTGTGCACCATGATCAGAAAGACCATTCTCAACAGGCTGAGCATTTATCTGGTTAAACTTATCTTGGTCTATAAAGAAGTTATCTATCAGTGAGCTGCTATCCTTTACCACTCGAGTAGGAAAATCAATAACGGGTGTCAAATTGAAAGAACCGAGTAATACTTCAAGGTCATTTTTCCTATTACCCTCTTTCAGAGAATCTACATTGAAGTCCCCACAAATAATAATTTGCTTCCCCCTATCTGACAGATAGCACAACAAGGAGTCCAAATTTTTCAGAAATAGATGAAAATTTCCTGATGGGGACCTATATACAGTTACAATTATAAATGTGCCTTTATTTAATTTAAGCTCACAGGCACATGCTTCTATATGTTTCTCTACACAAAACTTTTTTGTTTCTATACTTTTTGCACAATGATAACTTTTGACATATATGGCAACTCCTCCTTTCTCCATATTTTCTCTCATTACATGTGCAGAGAGCTTATAACCACTTACATTTACCTTATCCATGTCAGTAACAATGTGATGCTCAGACAGGCATAGTATATCTATTTCATTCTCAGCTTCTAAATCTTCCAAACAAACCAGAAGCTCATCTACTTTATTCTTTAAACTCCCAATATTTTGATGAAATATACTTACATTATTTTTAATTATACTTTTATGAGAACCTTTCCTTATTCTAACATTTGCAGTACTCTCCTGTCTGAGTTTCTCATTGTGCTTAGGCCTAGTTCCTATACCAGTGGTCACATGGTGTTCAGAGAGGCAGATTATGTCAATTGGGTTGGGTGACTTTAGTTCATCAATGCAATTACCTAGGACTGAGATACAACTTGGTGGAGATAAAATTTCTGGTGATTGGTGAAAATTTATAATTGATAGCTGTGATTGGTGATCCAATGTGCTAGAATTGTGCTGTTGAATTTCTTTCCTAAACTGAAGATTTGTTTCAATCCTGACCTCTCGTAGAACTTGACATCTTTCTGTCTTACCTATCCTAAAAAAGGTGCTGCTCCAACACCTGTAACCACTGGTATTTTACCATTCATGGCAGTGCCTCCCCCCCTTAAATTTCCTGCTATTACCCCAGCCAGTTTCCCCTTCCCTTTCCTGTTGAGATGTAGGCCGTGCCTGGTATAGTCCCACCTACTGAGATAATCAACAGGAACCACACCAATATGAGCCCCCGCACCCGACACAAGCAGCCGTTCCAACTCCAAATTAACTCTCCCAACAGAAGAGTTCAAATGAGGCCGGTCATGGCGTCTCAGGACAGATACAAATTCAACACTGGTGTGTCTCGATGCCGACGCAATCTTTACCAGGTCACACTCTATACTGTACCCAGGATCTCTGTCGATGCTGTTCCCTGGCCCTCCCACAATAACCACGGTGTCTTCCCTGGTAAATCCTTTACAGAGTGAACCTAAATCCTCTGTCACCTGATCCAGACTAGCACTTGGTTTGAAAAAATTTGTGACCTGGTATTCTGGTCCTAATTCCTCCTGCAGAAGTTGGCCTACACCTCTGGCATGAGAACTGCCTAACAACAAAACTTTCTTCCTTTTCGATGACTTTCCTACATTCTTTTTCAATTTCCTATTGAAAGTTTGTTGTGTCCTGTCTACACCTACCTCTGCTTGAGGCTCATCAGTTTCTAACTGAAGCAACAGGTCAAACTTATTTTTGACATTCACCACAAAACTGTCAGACTTAGTTCTAGGCCTGTTCCTTCTGCTACCTGTTGCCACTTCCCACCTCTCTTTGCCCTTCTCCCTCCTTAACCTGTCCAGATCTTCCCTAGCCTGATCTAGCTCAGCCTGAAGGGCAGCAATTTTCCCCTCCTGTTCCACTATCTTCCTATCTCTGCTGCAAATCCTACATAACCACTGATGAGCCTGATCCACTTTCCCAACACCCACGCCACTGCAGTCCCCCCAGTGAAAAAAACTACTGCATGCATCACACCAAACCCCGGAACTAACAATTCTACGGCAAGTCAGGCACTTCTCACTCATGGCAAAAATAATACTTTAGCTAGAATAAATCAATTAAATTACCGAAAATCAAAAAAGACGTTACAAGAATTAAGCCTATTCACAAATGTATATATGCAAGTTTCTGATTTAAAATTCCGCTGGTTTTCTGAGATTTGTATTAAAACAACGAAGGTATACGCTATTTATTATATATTTCACTCGATGGAATGAAAAAAGGGCAATTAAACGAGATACTTTAACTTTGATTCTCCAAAAACGTTACGAGAATAGGCCTATAAACAAACGTATATAGGCAAGTTTCTGATATAAAGTTACGCTGTTTTTCTGAAATCTGTATTAAAACAATGAAGTTATACGCTATTTACGGTAGTTTACTTATTTGTTACCGAGAAACTAGTTAAATATCCTTGAAACAAGAAACAAACACGTGTACAAAATTTAAGCCTAAGCACGACTTCGCGAAGTTACGATCTTTTCGTGTTTTCTGAAAAAATACGCAAATAAAAGTCAAACCTTTAACGGCAAGACTAAACGATACACTAATGCACGTATTTAATTTGTTGTCAGCGTTAAACTAAATTATATTCCTGTCTAAATCACTTAACTTTCTGGAAATGGTTTCTGGCGTCACTTACTCGGCGGCCATCTTGGCTGCCTGGCCTGGCCCCATTAACCGCAGGGATCATCCCTTGTGTGACTGTGGCCCCCCATACCGTATCTGCTAATTGAGAACCTAACTTATCTTTGCCCTTCCTATTTAGGTGCAGGCCATGTGTATGTGAGATTTTGCCAGTGTCTGGAGCACCCTGTTCAGGTCAGTGTTAACATGCCTTATAGCAGTGCTTACCCAGGGCTGATCATAATGCTGAAAGACCTCCACAAGCCCCACATTTGTGTTCCTGCTTCCGTTTTATCCAGAACACTCCTAATACTATATGTGTGGCTTCAGCTGCCAGAGGCTGCAGTTTGTGTGTGTGTATGTGTGTGTGTGTGTGTGTGTGTATTTTCGGCAAAGGGCTTATTGACCGAAAGATTGTGTTGTAACAGCCTTTTGTTGTGTATCAGCGTTTACATAATATTGTTACTAATACTATATGTTGGATTCATAGCCAGGCTTTTTCCGGCTACCCCAACTATAATTACCTGATCTTCCTTCTCAAAGTCCCTACATAGCTGACCTTTGTTTTCTGTTACCTAACTAAGGCTAGCACTTGGTTTCACAAAACTTGTGACCTGGTACCCTGCACCTAATTTCTCCTGAAGCTGCTGACCTTCACCCCTTCCATGACTGCTACCTAGAAGCAGAATTCTTCTATTCCTATTCTGATTTGATCCCGACCTGTCTTTTTTCTTTAAACTAATATTCTGCTTCAACCTACATTCAACTACATGTGGATGAGTCCCTTCCTACACTACTTCAGATAGCAAGCCAAACTAGTTTACTGGCAGAATTTCAGAAGTTTCTTCAACAGTTTCCCTTTTTTGCTCTTTGCTTGCTAACTGTTCCCGGCACCCCATCTCTTTTTCCTTCCTTAGCCTACATAACTCCAAATTCGCATTTTCTAATTCAGCCTTAAGGGCACAGATTTTTGCCTCCTGTTCAGCGAATTTCTTCTCCTTTGTACATAACCTACATTGTCATCGAAGAGCCTTGTTATCCACCTACATTTCCTCGCCACTACATTCTCCCCAGTGAAACCACAGAACAACCCCTCCTTCAGATTTCCACGGCAACCACCACATTTGTCACACATGGTTTGATAGAAAAATTTACACAAAAGCAGATGGGGTTGGACGTTTTAGCTGGTAGTGACATTCGGGTAAGGGGTGAGAAAGAAGAGGAAGTGGGAGAATACAAGGTCTACCTGTCAGGAGTCAAAGCAGGAATAGCACAATGAGGTGTAGGGCTTTACATCAGGAAAGAAATGAAACCCAGTGTAGTTGCAATAAGGTATGTAAACGAACGACTGATGTGGATAGATCGACAGTGTCTAGCAAGAAAATTAGGATTGAGTCAGCATATTCGCATTGTGAAGGGACAGATCAAGATAAGATGGATAGTCTTTATGACACACTCAGTGATGTAGTTGTTAGAGTAAAGGACAAGGACAGTGTTCTGCTCATGAGTGATTTTAATGCCAGGATTGGAAATCAAAAAGAAGGATATGAAGAGGTTATGGGTAAATTTGGAGAGGATATGGAGGTCAACAGGAACAAGAAACAACTTTTGGATTTCTGTGCCAGTATGGGCTTAGTAATCACAAACTCCTTTTTTAAACATAAGAACATTCACCGGTATACTTGGGAAGGCAGGGGAACCAGATCTGTCATTGACTATATAATAACAGATCAGGAATTCAGAAATGCTGGGAGGGACACACGTGTATTCAGGGGATTCTTTGAAGACACTGATCACTATTTAATCTGTAGTGAAATTGGTATTGTGAGGTCGAAAGTGCAGGAGGTCAGGTCCATATGTAGGTGGATAAGAGTGGAGAAACTTCAGGATAAGGAAATCAGGCGCAAGTACATAACAGTGATCTCAGAAAGGTACTAGTTAGCTGAATGTAGTCAATTAGTCATTGGAAAAGGAATGGACAAGTTACAGGGACACAGTTGTAGAAGTGGCTAAAGAATGTCTTGGAACAGTAGTGTGTAAAAGTAGGATGAAGCAAACAGCTTGGTGGAATAACACAGTCAAGGCAGCCTGTAAAAGGAAAAAGAAGGCGTATCAAAAATGACTACATACTAGAACTCAGGTAGACAGAGAAAGTTATGTTGAAGAAAGAAACGAAGCCAAACAGATAATTGCAGTATCCAAGAAGAAATCTTGGGAAGACTTTGGAAACAGTTGCAGACTTTGGGTCAAGCTGCTGGAAAACCAATCTGGAGTGTAATTAGCAGTCTTCGTAAGGGAGGTAAGAAGGAAATGACAAGTATTTTGGACAGGTCAGGAAAACTGCTGGTGAATCCTATTGATGCCTTGGGCAGATGGAGGAAATATTTTGAAGAGTTGCTCAATGTAAGTGAAAATACGATCAGTAATGTTTCAGATTTCGATGTACAATGGGATAGGAATGATGATGGAAATAGGATCACATTTGAGGAAGTGGAGAAAATGGTCAATAGATTGCAGTGCAATAAAGTGGCTGGGGTGGATGAAATTAAGTCGGAACTCATCAAATACAGTGGAATGTGAGGTCTTAAATGGCTACACAGGATAATTGAAATGGCGTGGGAGTCGGGACAGGTTCCATCAGACTGGACGAAAGCAGTAATCACACCAATCTTTAGGCATGGAAACAGAAAAGATTGTAACAACTACAGAGGTATCTCTTTAATCAGCGCTGTGGGTAAAATATTCTCAGGTGTTATTGAAAGGAAAGTGTGAGTATTAGTTGAGGACAAATTGGATGAAAATCAGTGTGGGTTTAGGCCTGTTAGAGGGTGTCAGGACCAGATATTTAGCTTACGGCAAATAATGGAGAAGTGTTATGAGTGGAACAGGGAATTGTATCTATGCTTTATAGATCTAGAAAAGGCATATGACCAGGTTCCTAGGAGGAAGTTATTGTCTGTTCTACGAGATTATGGAACAGGAGGCAAACTTTTGCAAGCAATTAAAGGTCTTTACATAGATAGTCAGGCAGCAGTTAGAGTTGACGGTAAATTGAGTTCATGGTTCAGAGTAATTTCAGGGGTAAGACAAGGCTGCAACCTGTCTCCACTGTTGTTCATATTATTTATGGATCATATGTTCAAAACAATAGACTGGCTGGGTGAGATTAAGATATGTGAACACAAAATAAGCAGTCTCGCATATGCAGATGACTTAGTTGTGATGGCAGATTCGATTGAAAAATTGCAAAGTAATATTTCAGAGCTAGATCAGAAATATAAAGACTATGGTATGAAGATTAGCATCTCCAAAATGGAAGTAATGTCAGTGCTAAAGAGATATAAACGGATTGAGTGCCAAATAGGAGGAACAAAGTTA
Source organism: Schistocerca americana (assembly GCF_021461395.2). Classification (NCBI taxonomy): domain Eukaryota; kingdom Metazoa; phylum Arthropoda; class Insecta; order Orthoptera; family Acrididae; genus Schistocerca; species Schistocerca americana. The sequence continues at coordinate 381,844,289 of NC_060120.1, forward strand.
GAACAGGTGGACAGTTTCAAGTACTCAGGATGCATATTCTCACAGGATGGCAACATAGTGAAAGAACTGGAAGCGAGGTGCAGCAAAGCTAATGCAGTGAGCGCTCAGCTACGATCTACTCTCTTCTGCAAGAAGGAAGTCAGTACCAAGACTAAGTTATCTGTGCACCGTTCAATCTTGTTGTATGTGAGCGAAAGCTGGGTGGATTCAGGTTACCTTATCAGTAAAGTTGAGGTTATGGATATGAAAGTAGCTAGGATAATTGCAGGTACTAGTAGATGGGAACAATGGCAGGAGGGTGTCCACAATGAGGAAATCAAAGAAAAACTGGGAATGTACTCTACAGATGTAGCAGTCAGGGCGAACAGGCTTAGATGGTGGGATCATGTTACACGCATAGGAGAAGCAAGGTTACCCACAAGACTCATGGGTTCAGCAGTAGAGGGTAGGAGGAGTCGGCATAGATCAAGGAGAAGGTACCTGGATTCGGTTAAGAATGACTTTAAAGTAATAGGCTTAACATCAGAAGAGGCACCAATGTTAGCACTGAATAGAGGATCATGGAGGAATTTTTTAAGGGTGACTATGCTCCAGACTGAATGCTGAAAGGGATAATCAGTCTTAGATGATGATGATGATGATGATGATGATGAAGCAGAGAATAACTTGGCACAAAATCACTGAAGTTTCGTAACCTTTACTAATACGTAACTAAATGCTAATGTCAACAAACTTTTAAACTTACTTTTGAAAGTTTTAACTAACTACCTAAACTCTGTATGACAGACACAAATTAATTTAACTTTGAATCGCTAAGTCTAGTCAAAAATAATGATCTACCCTCACACAAAATTCATGCCTAAAATGTAAACAAAAGTAATGACTACCGGCCTTTATGAAATACTTTCTTTTCGATCTAAATATGCTCAGAAAAGTAAAACCTTCAATACATAGCCTAGAGAAGTAATAAATGCACTAGTCTAAAATGTAATTTTAACTAAATTAACTCTTATTTCAATATTAATGAATTAACATAGCTTCATGGATGTGCGTTTGCCAGAGATATCCCTGTATACTATTTTGCACTTGCAACTGACTTCACGTACTCCAGGCGTGTGCAGCTTGTTGACAGCATCTTTCACATCTTTCATAGAGCCCAGCGCATCTCTGATTTGTTGCTGTATCTGTTGTTGGCATGATGTCAGCTTGATGGAGAACTTCAGCCACTTGTTCACTGACACCAAATATATGCATTATGTGGGTGATGTGCTATTGTTCCATCTCCTCCTCCACTGTGGTTTTGTTTTGCATACTGCCATGCATTGTTCTTTTATCATAATTATTTGGTCTGGAAGGGGATCATGGTGTCTGGAGTCCCTCTTTAGAGTGCCAGCAGATCTGAATGAGCCACTGGCCCAATAGTAAAGACACCACTCTGGTTATGGCCACCTACAACTGTGACCGAAATTTTGGGCTATGCGACATTATTTCCTGACAGTGTTTTATAAAAGATTGCAATGGCCATGGAAGCTTACACTTTCTCATTTAATCATTGCTAATGAAACCTGTCATTGTAGTACAGATCATCATTTTACCCATACCAAAGATGTCAAAAGTGTGTACTGGTGTCTCTCTCTCTCTCTCTCTCTCTCTTACACACACACACACACACACACACACACACACACACACACACACAATCACCTTCAATTTTTCTATTTTTGCTGTGTCCATATTCAACAAAATTTTGAAAAAGGCAACAATTTATATGTAGTTGATTGTTGTGAACCCTATGAAACATGTAAAAACTCAGACTTCACCAACTTTTAAGTTAGTATGGTTTTTCTTTTTTAAGTACACACCCTAAGATATCCAATCACACACACCCTATCTGATCAAAAGAATGCTGACACCCCTGTGTAATGCAGAATTGACTACTAGATGTCATTTCTGGAAACCCAGAATCTACTATGTAGGAATCAACATGGATTCCGGAAACAGCGATCGTGTGAGACCCAACTCGCTTTATTTGTTCATGAGACCCAGAAAATATTAGATACAGGCTCCCAGGTAGATGCTATTTTTCTTGACTTCCGGAAGGCGTTCGATACAGTTCCGCACTGTCGCCTGATAAACAAAGTAAGAGCCTACGGAATATCAGACCAGCTGTGTGGCTGGATTGAAGAGTTTTTAGCAAACAGAACACAGCATGTTGTTATCAATGGAGAGACGTCTACAGACGTTAAAGTAACCTCTGGCGTGCCACAGGGGAGTGTTATGGGACCATTGCTTCTCACAATATATATAAATGACTTAGTATATAGTGTCGGAAGTTCCATGCGGCTTTTCGCGGATGATGCTGTAGTATACAGAGAAGTTGCAGCATTAGAAAATTGTAGCGAAATGCAGGAAGATCTGCAGCGGATAGGCACTTGGTGCAGGGAGTGGCAACTGACCCTTAACATAGACAAATGTAATGTATTGCGAATACATAGAAAGAAGGATCCTTTATTGTATGATTATATGATAGCGGAACAAACACTGGTAGCAGTTACTTCTGTAAAATATCTGGGAGTATGCTTGCGGAACGATTTGAAGTGGAATGATCATATAAAATTAATTGTTGGTAAGGCGGGTACCAGGTTGAGATTCATTGGGAGAGTCCTTAGAAAATGTAGTCCATCAACAAAGGAGGTGGCTTACAAAACACTCATTCAACCTATACTTGAGTATTGCTCATCAGTGTGGGATCCGTACCAGATCGGTCTGACGGAGGAGATAGAGAAGATCCAAAGAAGAGCGGCGCGTTTCGTCACAGGGTTATTTGGTAACCGTGAAAGCGTTACGGAGATGTTTAATAAACTCAAGTGGCAGACTCTGCAAGAGAGGCGCTCTGCATCGCGGTGTAGATTGCTCGCCAGGTTTCGAGAGGGTGCGTTTCTGGATGAGGTATCGAATATATTGCTTCCCCCTACTTATACCTCCCGAGGAGATCACGAATGTAAAATTAGAGAGATTAGAGCGCGCACGGAGGCTTTCAGACGCGACTGGAACAGGAAAGGGAGGTAATGACAGTGGCACGTAAAGTGCCCTCCGCCACACACCGTTGGGTGGCTTGCGGAGTATCAATGTAGATGTAGATAAGAGCCAGGCCCACCAGTACAAAAGAAGGCAGGGGAATCGTTGTCAGTAGAGAAGCAGTAACAGGAAAATGGCTCAGCGACTTCGTACAAGGTCTAGTTGTTGGATGTCACCTGAGTAGTAAATCCATCAGGGACAATTCAACCCTTCTGAAGCTGCCCGAGTTGACTGTTGGTGACATGACATGTGAATGAACAGCCACAGCTAAACCAAGACCAGGCAAACATCATGTACTGATGGACAGGGACTGTCCTGCATTGCAGTGAGAGGGTGTAAAAAGTTATATGAAATCACTGGAAGGAATCACTTGTCCCAAAGTGCTGCCAACAGTCCAGCTACTGGAAAAACAATACCAGCTCAAAAGCTAGTAATGTCTCTGCTGTCACAGAACATCTTTCTATGTGCCATACATCAGCTGCAGCTGAGTGGTTGCCTTTCCTCACTTTTGTTTATTGTTTCCCTCCTACAATTTCTGATATTGTATTATTTTTGCTTTAAGTAATTCCCAATTTCCTATTCACACAAACAACATCCTTGCCTGTTTTTGCCTTAAATGATTCATTGCTGTTGTGTACATGACATAAGCTGTGCTTTGTATCTACAGAACAACTCTTTTGTCTCTACAAGAAGGAGTAATACATTACAATCACGATTAGTTTTTACTTGATGTGCAAATAGAAATTCATTTAATCACTTTTACATTTTAAATTTAATACTTAATTAAATATAAGAATTTGAAAGCACTCCATGTGTATTACGTGATGTAAGAAATACAACAAATTTAATTATTTTAAACAATTACAGTGCTGTTGTTTAGTGGGTATTAATGTTCTTTTCTTCTTCATATGTGGGTTTGACATTTGCACTAACTGGTATGTAGGTTCAGAGAAATTTCTGTGTCTATGATATGTTTTTTCCACATCACATCTTTTGTATCTCTGTTATTAGGGGCAGCATGTCCATACTATACAGAGGACGGATATGCAAGGGGGGACATTTCCATTGAATCACACACAGAAACTGTGAGTACTAATGTAAGTTAGACAGAGCTTTTGTATATGTTGTCTTTTTTTATGTGCCAGATGTTAATTAAATTCTTTTCTGCAGCATTTACAGATGGCAGGCAATGTATCACCAAAGACTGAACCACTTACACAAACATTGCAGACAGATGAAGAAACTAGGTAAGTCAATAGTTATTCAGTTAGTGAAGAACTGCAAGTGTACTACAAAGTATGGTAAAATATTACCAATTCAGCATTCTAATCTATAGATACAGTTTATAGGTACTTACAAGTGTAAAACCCCTTTGTCAGTAATGATTATTACAAGAGACATACTCAGCTTCTTTCAATATTTAGTAACTTGCTACCTTGAGGCAGAAAACTTGGTATACAATTTGTTAATGCATGCTGCTAGTCATCAGGGACAAATACAACACTGATACAAATGTAGATATCTGCTTAAACTACAGAAAAGCCTTCAACAAAAGGCCTGTCTGTTTGCTAATAACAATGTAGGCTCGAATAGCATTTCCATCCCAAACGTGTATCAGGACCGAAGATGTTTCAGTACGTAGGATCCAAAATTTTGTGTTCAGCGGAGAAATTACTTTGGACGTCTAAGTATTGATGGATATTCCATAAACATATGTAATGTGGGGACTTCAGCGCTCACAATATATTTATTTGATAAGTTTGCTCGTTGTTTCATGTGGCTTGCTAAGAACATGTTACTGTTAGGAATATGCCATTAGTTATTTGGAGAGTTGTTCTTGTAGGTGTACACTAGCTTTTGTTGCTTGAAGAACGTGTGATGTGAATTACGGAAGATGGAGTATATAGTGGAAAAAATTAACACTTCACTATGCTATTATTGTGAATTTAATAGCAGAGTACAGACACATGGAGCTGTTTGAAACCTTTGTAACTTTTGTTCCCTTTGTGGGAAAAAAAAGACTTTTGAGTAAAGTATGGAAAGAATTATTTACCATATACAAGGTGAGTTCTGATGATTTTCTGAGCACTCTAAGTCACAATGGTCCATATAAACCCTTTTGAGAATTTCCAGATACGTTAAATAAGATGGCACTGTGGTAAGACACTGGACTAATATTTAGAAGTGTGGCAGTTCAAGTCCCTGTCTGGCCATTCTAATTTAGGTTTTCTGTGTTTTTCCTAAATAATTTAAGGCAAATGCTGGAAAGTTTGCGCTAATGGGTATGACTGATTTCCCCATCCTTCCCTAATCAGAGCTTATCCTCCATCTCCAATGATTTCAGACCGAACGAGGTAGCGCAGTGGTTAGCACACTGGACTCGCATTTGGGAGGACGATGGTTCAATCCCGCATCCGGCCATCCTGATTTAGGTTTTCCGTGATTTCCCTAAATCGCTCCAGGCAAATGCCGGGATGGTTCCTTTGAAAGGGCATGGCAGACTTCCTTCCCTGTCCTTCCCTAATCCGATGAGACCGATGACATCGCTGTTTGGTCTCTTCCCCCAAACAATCCAATCCAATCCAATGATTTCATTGATGTGACATTAAACCCTAAGCTTCGTATCTTCTTAAATTCGTGACATATGTGGTATTTGCATTCCATGCTCAGTGTTTGAAAACAGCTGTTGGGTTTGACATACTTGAAATTAATGGTACAAAATTAAACTCCATCCAAACAGGCCTTGGAAGCCTCAATGGTTTCGACTGACCAACATATCATTATCAGGCATTAGGTGTCACTGGCTGCAGATGTAGAGGGGCATGTAGTCAGTAGACTGCACTCGCATCTGTTGTCAATTTTTGTGACCAGAGCCGCTACTTCTCAGTCAAGTAGCATCCCCATTGGCCTCACAAGGGCCAAGTGCATCCTGCTTGTCAACAGCACTCGACAGACGCTGACGGTCACCCATCCAAGTGTTAGCCAAGCCCGACAGTGCTTAACTTCAGTGATCAGACAGGAACCAGTGTTACCACTGCAGCAAGCCTGTTGACTTATAAAAGTAAGATGATGACAATTTCTCTGTCTCTTCTGGCTTGTTGTCAGTGGGATAGGTAAAAATTTTGACTGTCTGTCTCAAAAGTTGTCACATATGATAAAAATGGTAAATTAGAAAGTAAAGAATAGCTGATTGCTAATAAAAACAGTATCCTTACAAAAGTTAATACTAGTCATCAAAATAGGATGAAATAAATTTTTGAACTAGAGAAGGTGTCATATACTATGAATGGCTTCCTTCAGTTATGATCATAACTGTCTGGCATTTGTTGGTAGCATCCTATATGTTTTGAGACTAAAATATGAGAGAAGAAAAAGAAGACCAAAGAAGAAAGAAGACTGCTGCAGTATGATGCAATCAGTTAGGTTGCCCATATTCTTCTGATCTTACCATCTCAAATATCCACTATTTCCATTTTTGCATGATCCACCAAACAGAAAAAAATACTGAGAAGTGGACAGGCACATATGCAGGACAAAGAAATGCTCAGCTTTTGGATTAAGTCCTCCAGATCACTTGTGCTCTCTCTCTCTCTCTCTCTCTCTCTCTCTCTCTCTCTCTCTCTCTCTCTCTCTCTCTCATTCACTCACTCACACACACACACACACACACACACACACACACACACACACACACACACAATTTTCATGAGTAACCTGGCTTTTGATGGGATGGGAAATGCTAGTGACAGAGGTGGAATAGGTTGCATATACATCTTTCCAAAATATGTGTCTCAGCTGTGGGACCGTTAAGTACAGAAAGGGCGTAGGGACAGGGTAATATTTTGTGATGGATTGCACTGTTTGTGGAGGATGGAGTACCCCTTTAAAAGGAGAGGAAAGTATTGTGATGAGGGTATTCCTCATTTCAGGTCACAGCAAGATGTTTTTGGAATCCTAGTGAAGAACAAAGTCCACTGTTCCAGTCACAAATGGTGTAGAATGGAAAATGGGTATTCCACCAGGGTTGGTCAGCAAGATTCTGAAAGTGTTGGATGCTCATGGATCTAAGGCAAGGGAAGCCTGTTTGTGGAGAAGGTGGGAAATTATCTTTTGCTAAGGGCTTGGCAAGACCTTCACTGTACTGGGAGAGGGGCTGTTTGTCCCTGCTGATGTGACATTGTTGAGTAAATATCCAGTATGGGAAGATCTTTTTGGTGTGGAATGACAGGCAGCCATCACAGTCAAGTTATTACCAGTGATTGGTTGGTATGAAGCTAAGATCTTTGGAAACCATAAATAGGAAGGATGATGGCTCATTCAATTGAGCAGAACTATGTGAAATGAATTGTGAGAGAATGAAAGCTTGACATGATGCCAAGTGAAGATATCAGTGACAACTATAATTTTAGTATTTTTATTTTAGACTATCGTCACATTTGTGTTATTAATAATTACCAGTTATTTGTACTGTGCTCAGTCTTATGGGGGCTGAAAATGTTCAAAAATGGAACAAAATCAGTAATCATTATAGGCATTGACTATAGACTAAAATAAAAAGTATTAAAATTGTGGGAAAAGATTTAGAAATTTTGGAGAGGCGAGAATTAGCATCCACACCTGTGTCCATGTAATTGAGATGAAATCAGTGAATCAGAACCAAGTAACAGGCTGTAGGAATCTGAACGACTAGCTGTGTCATGTCCTATGAACAGATCGGTACAGGACAGTATCGTTGTTGATGTGTGGATTTGTTAGTAGGTGATATCTTTCAGTTGAAGCAGGTAAGGATAAGGATATAATGGTCATAGTTACCAGGAAGAAGGTGAGAGCTTGTAATCAGTTGGATGTTGAAACAGGCAATGTTCGTTAAAATCAACTTGAAGGGTGTTGGGGTAGAGCAGGTCCATTCAGTGTCCAGTGCAGAGCAGTCAGAGGTAAAATGAATGACAGATGAGAGCAACATTACGAGTGATGGGCCACATTGGCTGATGTCCCCAGTTACTAGTTTATATTGTGAGATGGAAGACAGACAGTTGTTGTAAGAGCAGATCTTCAATGCTATCTATTTTTAATACTTTGCAGGAGGGTCTGAATCTTTTTGCATGATTGTAATGGTTATGCAAAATGTAAAGTGTGCTTAATATAGTAAACCGTATCAATAAATTAAATTGCAGATTAGTATGATGAATACTTCACTGGTGAGAGTGGGGTAGTAAGCCAGCAAGGCAGTAAGTCAGCCTGTCAAACAAAATAAGTAACCACATAATTTAAAAATAGGTAATTTAAGTAAAATGATGGCAGTAGCATGAAATAACTCTATTTTTGCTTCAACTGCAATTTGGATTTTAGTTTTGTGATCTTTTGTAACTGATATGTTTTGATAAAATGTGTCCTGTTATTTATGGGCTGCATGTCATCTAGGAGAATAAGTTATAAAATTTTTCGTAAGGTAGCTGTTGATTTGAAAGTGCATAAAAAGATGACGTAATTAAAGCCTATAGAATTATGTCAAAAACTGGTTCTCTTTTCTCGTAATATTGTTGAGAAAATTTACAGAACTGGCATTTGTGAGAGACTGCGGAACAATCCTGCTTCCAACAACATAAGGACTGACATGGCAAGAAAAGAGAAATCAGGGTTCACTCAGAAGCATACAGTCAGTCATTTTTCCCCTCATTCCATTTGTGAGTGGTACAGAAAGAGAATTACTAGCTGTAGTAGAAGGTACACACTGGCATGCATTGTAAGGTCTCGTGCAGAATGTCTGTGTAGATGAAATGTCTGCCTTCAGCTGCCAGAGACTGGTGTCGTGTGTGTGTGTGTGTGTGTGTGTGTGTGTGTGTGTGTGTGTGTGTGTGTGTGGTTTTGTCTGTTTTCAACAAAGGCCTTGTTGGCCGAAAGGTCATTTTGTAGCAGTCTTTTTGTTGCGCCTATCTGCGACTCAGCATCTCCGCTATATGGTGAGTAGCAACTATCCTTCTCATAATATTGTTACATTCCATCCTGAAGATGTGGTGTGGTGGATGAACAAGTACTTTTGTCGCATACGGCCAAATGTTTCCCAAGAAAAGTGACTCATAGCTAGCATATGTACAGCTGTGGGCCATAAAATATGTTTGCTGACTATCAATTGACTGAAGTCTTCACTATTACCATTTACCTTTATTGCGAGTGAGGTTTCAGTGGATGATTTTTTCAAAAGAGTGTTAGCTGACAGAAAATGATTTAATAGCTTGCAACAAAGTTTGACTTCCTCTTGAGACAAATATGTGCTCATTTAGTTAAGTGTGAAAATGGGATTGCTGCATTGAGCAATTGTTCCTTGTTCCCCTTCCTATAATTGTGAAAAGGCAAAAACAGATATTGAAATTTTTTCTAGGGTCCAGTGCCTTTGTTGCAATAAATATTGAGGGAATGGTGTTGCTGAAGATATTTAGAGGCTGGTAATTTTCATAGTAAGTACACAGATTTGGTAAAAAAGCTATTTGTTCTTCTTATTTTATGCACAAGCAAGCACTTAGGTTGCACTGAATTTTTTTGGCTATGGGTGCTGTCATGAACTTTCTAGTATTATTCATGCTGTAGCATTTAATTGCTTTGTATTCATGGAGAAATAAGCAGTTTTAGTTTGTGGGGAAGCACTGATATGTACTCTGTAGAAGCAGTGCAGAAAAATGAATTTCAAACTATTCATTGGGCAAACAAATACTGCGATATGTGGAGAAGTTAACAGTGTGATACTTCAGTAATGGCCACTGATATGCCAACAGCACTAGTTGCTGGATTTAACATTCTTGCACAGTTCTTTTATTCCACACATTATACATTTGATGGTATTTGGTTCTAACATGTGTTTCACGCTGTGCTTTGAAATTATGAGGTACCACTGTCAGTATGTTTTATGGGTATGTTATTTGGTGATACTTTTATCCAGTAACAATAACAGAATCATTTCTATACCAACTCAGAGAATTATGTGTGTTAATTTCTCCATCACTCACAAATTTATTTCCAGTGACATACAGTGGCATCCCAGACCCCTGTGGCACCATTTCCATTGCTTGGAATTCCACCTCATTCAGATGTACCCTTAACATGGTCACTTGTTTGTGGTCACTAGTGAAAAAGTGCATAATTATAAAATAAAAGTTTAGATGATGGATCAAAGAATGCATGCTTATCATTGTAACAGTGTTTATAATCGATTTTTCACACAGGATTACTGATGATCAGAGCTCTGTGAATGTGAACATCTGCTTAATATCTGCTGGGATAAAAATTAAACTTACAGTATAATTGTTACAGTTCACAAGGCAAATTTTAGTGATGTCAACTGTTAGTGGTTGACATTGTTACTCTGTGTAACATAATTCTTACATTACAATTGCCTTTGTGTTAATTGACATGTGGTTCATAATATACAAATTACAGTAGCTGCAGTTGCAATGTATAACAGAATGTCTATTTATTAAACAGTGTTTTCTGGAACACCAGTCAGTATTATGAAAACATATATTTCACTTCTTTATATAGATTTGTGTTTTGTAAGCAAAAAATACAACATGAAATCTGATATGCATGAGAATGCACTCTATTGTTCTGCACTGAGTACACATATCAGTTTTTGTGTGCATCAGGCTGGGATTAAAATCCAGACCCATATCATTCTTGGACAGTATGCTGCCAACTGTGCCATCCCTGCCACTCTCGGAGGCTGTGTATCACTATTGTAGAGCATCTGCAGAGTTTGGAAGGAATAGAAAAAAAACCTTGGGTAGTCAGAGCTTTGTCTGTCAATGAGCAATGCTTAGCTAGCACACACAGTAGGTACTCATGAATGTCAAACATCAGAGTTAATGTACTGGTTTGGCACATATAATTACCTGAAATGTTTAATTGGTGTATCATACAACAATGTTAGAGAGAAACATAACATATCCAGTCTAATAACTTCCTTCTTATAAAAAGTGGTAAGACATTTTATTATATAGAATACAATGGAAATTAAGCATACAAGCAAGAGATCTTAGTTGGTGAAACATCTTCCCTGCCTTCCAGGGTCTGTTATATGAACAGAAATCACTGTTCATTGAAATTGTCATTAGTTATGAGGCAACCATGTAAATTCTCTTATCAGGTGAGGTCCTGCAGTCATTAAGACTGAGATTGACATATGTGAGGATGGCAGTTCATTTTCCCGTCTGACCATCCACATTTAGGTTTTATGTGGTTTCCCTAAATCGCATAAGGGAGTGTCCGGTTCCTTTTTCCAATCCGAGCTTGTGCTTCATCTCAAATAACCTTTTTCATTGAAGGGATATTCAACTGCATTCTTCCTTCCTACTGTCAGCACTGAAATGTTATGTAATTTCAATGTTTTTGTGCCATGTGATGCTAACTTTTTAGATTTATAGCAGGAATATTGTTTATTAACCTATAATCTGCTCTACACCTACATATATACTCCACTAACAAATGTACTATGCAGAGTGAAGGATGCTTCGTTCCAGTATTAACCATTCTCTGTGTCCGCCTCAGTAGTTGCACAGTCAGCATGGCAGATTGCTAACCAAAGGAAGTCTGTGTTCAATTCCTGGCTGGGTCAGAGATTTTCTCCTCTCAGTGGTTGGTTGTTGTGTTAACATTCAATTATTGAGATGGCTGTATAGGCATGTCCCAAAAGCCAATAATAATAACTATTACCACAACTATTCCATTCACCTAAGAAAACAGTAAAATAGTTGCACACCCTATCACAGATAGCAGCTCTCTAAATTTACCCAACAGAATTTCATAAGGACAGAATTACCTTTTTCCATATTTTTTGTCAGTTATACCAACTTGATGCAGTCCTATCACAGTGTCTGTGTATTCATTCCATTTCTGCTGCCAGTTCCTCTTGATCATGACCCCACATACAGGAGTAGTAGTCTAGAATAAATTGCTCTAACATCTATGCAGCATCCTTCACAGATGCACTGCACTTTTCCAGATTTCCCACAATGAGTCTGGATCTTCCATTTGTCTTCCCTACAACTGATTTCACATTTTCATTTAATTTGTTCCCAAATATTACCCCAACTTCAGGTGTTTACCACTAGTGTTGTAATAGTTACTTATGGGCGTTATCTTGTGTGTCTCCACATTTTAACAGAGCTTTGATTCAGTACACTACCTAGAAGTACTGCCTAAATTGGTCTGCATTTCCATCCAGCCACCAAGCAATGATACTTCCTCGTAGACAAGAGCTTTATTATAATGATGCAAAACTAAGAAAGCAGTTGCATGATGTGCTCTATGGAGAGAAGGACTTTGCCAGTGTGCTTTCTGTCTCTGTCCCCTGCCACAATCTCCTCCTGTTGTCTGTCCTGGTAATGGACAATGCTGAGGTATACACCATCCTGGCCTGATGTTTTTGCTAATGATTCTCACTAAAATCAATTACATTGCTGTCACTTCTTAATGTACTACTTGTTGTGTTTGTTTTATACCACCCAACATAAACACTACAGTGGCTAAGCACCCTCGCCATACCTAAACTAACATTAAATCAATGATAAAAATTCTATGCACACCGTGAAGAATGTGCCACAAACAACTTTGGTAGAATGATGTTACTGGTTTGAGCATCAGATGCTACACTGCTGCTTGCCACTGCCCATCAACCCATGCCCCCACCTTTTTAAGTACACATCACTACAGTGAAAAATCTGACATTGCTGATGTGACCTTATATTATGCATATTTGTCCTTTACTGAGAACATCAGTGATCCTATTACAATTCCTCGATACGTACATCACATGACTTCATTTCTGTTGAGATTCACTGGTATCTGTTAGTTACCTCTGTCAGCAAAATATTATGTGAGTTAATCACTTATCACCCCCCCCCCCCCCCCCATGAACCATGGACCTTGCTGGTGGTGGGGAGGCTTGCGTGCCTCAGCGATACAGATGGCCGTACCTTAGGTGCAACCACAACAGAGGGGTATCTGTTGAGAGGCCAGACAAACATGTGGTTCCTGAAGAGGGGCAGCAGCCTTTTCAGTAGTTGCAGGGGCAACAGTCTGGATGATTGACTGATCTGGCCTTGTAACATTAACCAAAACGGCCTTGCTGTGCTGGTACTACGAACGGCTGAAAGCAAGGGGAAACTACAGCCGTAATTTTTCCCGAGGACATGCAGCTTTACTGTATGATTAAATGATGATGGCGTCCTCTTGGGTAAAATATTCCGGAGGTAAAATAGTCCCCCATTCGGACCTCCGGGCGGGGACTACTCAAGAGAACGTCATTATCAGGAGAAAGAAAACTGGCATTCTATGGATCGGAGCGTGGAATGTCAGATCCCTTAATCGGGCAGGTAGGTTAGAAAATTTAAAAAGGGAAATGGATAGGTTAAAGTTAGATATAATGGGAATTAGTGAAGTTCGGTGGCAGGAGGAACAAGACTTTTGGTCAGGTGATTACAGGGTTATAAATACAAAATCAAATAGGGGTAATACAAGAGTAGGTTTAATAATGAATAAAAAATTAGGAGTGCGGGTTAGCTACTACAAACAGCATAGTGAACGCATTATTGTGGCCAAGATAGACACAAAGCCCATGCCTACTACAGTAGTACAAGTTTATATGCCAACTAGCTCTGCAGATGATGAAGAAATAGATGAAATGTATGACGAGATAAAAGAAATTATTCAGGTAGTGAAGGGAGACGAAAATTTAATAGTCATGGGTGACTGGAATTCGTCAGTAGGAAAAGGGAGAGAAGGAAACATAGTAGGTGAATATGGATTGGGGGGAAGGAATGAGAGAGGAAGCCGCCTTGTAGAATTTTGCACAGAGCATAACTTAATCATAGCTAACACTTGGTTCAAGAATCATAAAAGAAGGTTGTATACTTGGGTGAATCCTGGAGATACTAAATAGTATCAGATACATTATATAATGGTAAGACAGAGATTTAGGAACCAGGTTTTAAATTGTAAGACATTTCCTGGGGCAGATGTGGATTCTGACCACAATCTATTGGTTATGAACTGCAGATTGAAACTGAAGAAACTGCAAAAAGGTGGGAATTTAAGAAGATGGGACCTGGATAAACTGAAAGAACCAGAGGTTGTAGAGAGTTTCAGGGAGAGCATAAGGGAACAATTGACAGGAATGGGGGAAAGAAATACAGTAGAAGAAGAATGGGTAGCTCTGAGGGATCAAGTAGTGAAGGCAGCAGACGATCAAGTAGGTAAAAAGATGAGGGCTAATAGAAATCCTTGGGTAACAGAAGAAATATTGAATTTAATTGATGAAACGAGAAAATATAAAAATGCAGTAAATGAAGCAGCCAAAAAGGAATACAAACGTCTCAAAAATGATATCGACAGGAAGTGCAAAATGGCTAAGCAGGGATGGCTAGAGGACAAATGTAAGGATGTCGAGGCTTGTCTCACTAGGGGTAAGATAGATACTGCCTACAGGAAAATTAAAGAGACCTTTGGAGAGAAGAGAACCACTTGTATGAATATCAAGAGCTCAGATGGCAACCCAGTTCTAAGCAAAGAAGGGAAGGCAGAAAGGTGGAAGTAGTATATAGAGGGTCTATACAAGGGCGATGTACTTGAGGACAATATTATGGAAATGGAGGAGGATGTAGATGAAGACGAAATGTGAGATAAGATACTGCTTGAAGAGTTTGACAGAGCACTGAAAGACCTGAGTCGAAACAAGGCCCCGGGAGTAGACAACATTCCATTAGAACTACTGATGGCCTCGGGAGAGCCAGTCATGACAAAACTCTACCATCTGGTGAGCACGATGTATGAGACAGGCGAAATACCCTCAGACTTCAAGAAGAATATAATAATTCCAATCCCAAAGAAAGCAGGTGTTGACAGATGTGAAAATTACCGAACTATCAGTTTAATAAGTCACAGCTGCAAAATTCTAACGCGAATTCTTTACAGACGAATGGAAAAACTGGTAGAAGCCGACCTCGGGGAAGATCAGTTTGGATTCCGTAGAAATGTTGGAACACGTGAGGCAACACTGACCTTACGACTTATCTTAGAAGAGAGATTAAGAAAAGGCAAACCTACGTTTCTAGCATTTGTAGACTTAGAGAAAGCTTTTGACAATGTTAACTGGAATACTCTCTTTCAAATTCTGAAGGTGGCAGGGGTAAAATACAGGGAGCGAAAGGCTATTTACAATTTGTACAGAAACCAGATGGCAGTTATAAGAGTCGAGGGGCATGAAAGGGAAGCAGTGGTTGGGAAACGAGTGAGACAGGGTTGTAGCCTTTCCCCGATGTTATTCGATCTGTATATTGAGCAAGCAGTAAAGGAAACAAAAGAAAAATTCGGAGTAGGTATTAAAATTCATGGAGAAGAATTAAAAACTTTGACGTTCGCCGATGACATTGTAATTCTGTCAGAGACAGCAAAGCACTTGGAAGAGCAGTTGAACGGAATGGACAGTGTCTTGAAAGGAGGGTATAAGATGAACATCAACAAAAGCAAAACTAGTATAATGGAATGTAGTCTAATTAAGTCGGGTGATGCTGAGGGAATTAGATTAGGAAATGAGACACTTAAAGTAGTAAAGGAGTTTTGCTATTTAGGGAGTAAAATAACCGATGAGGGTCGAAGTAGAGAGGATATAAAATGTAGACTGGCAATGGCAAGGAATGCGTTTCTCAAGAAGAGAAATTTGTTAACATCGAGTATAGATTTAAGTGCCAGGAAGTCGTTTCTGAAAGTATTTGTATGGAGTGTAGCCATGTATGGAAGTGAAACATGGACAATAACTAGTTTGGACAAGAAGAGAATAGAAGCTTTTGAAATGTGGTGCTACAGAAGAATGCTGAAGATAAGGTGGGTAGATCACGTAACTAATGAGGAGGTATTGAATAGGATTGGGGAGAAGAGAAGTTTGTGGCACAACTTGACTAGAAGAAGGGATCGGTTGGTAGGACATGTTTTGAAGCATCGAGGGATCACAAATTTAGCATTGGAGGGCACCGTGGAGGGTAAAAATCGTAGAGGGAGACCAAGAGATGAATACACTAAGCAGATTCAGAAGGATGTAGGTTGCAGTAGGTACTGGGAGATGAAGAAGCTTGCACAGGATAGAGTAGCATGGAGAGCTGCATCAAACCAGTCTCAGGACTGAAGACCACAACAACAACAATCACTTATCAGATATAATATTCCATACTGATGTTCTTTTATGTGATGATGCTACTGCCAAATAGCTGTATACATATTTTTATTATTTCCACTATCGTGATTTCAGCTTTTAAGCCATTATCACATGCAGCTGGGGAACTTATTAGTACACATCAAACATGTCTGTGTGAAACATAATCAAAATATTACAATTCGTATCTAATTATAAAAACCATATGTCTCATCTGAATTTTCACAGGTGAATCACACTGTCAGTTCTTGTTCAGACACTTTGCTGTCATATTTCATGACAATATGTCTATATATCTAGTTTTTATATGGATAACTGCCTGTTAAAACATAGAAATGAAACTGTTTCTCCTGAAATAGGCAAAATTCCTGTTGTCGGTAGATTACTTTGTGTTGCAAGCTTATCATGTTTGCAGTGAATCTGTATGATGTCACCATATGATGTGATGCTGCAAGTGCTAATGCTGTCATGATTGTGGCCATGGGCAAAGTCATCTTCTTAGATGTGATCACAAGAGATTTGTCTAAATCCTGTGAACTGTTAAATCAAACCCCAGCTACTTGACATAAGTCCAAAGTCCAGCTCTGCTTATCAATGTCGTGGTGGTCCTGAAAGTAAGGCCCAGAGTGAATCCTCTGTGGAGTCCACTCAAACCTCAGTGTCTCCTCTCAGTGTACTTACTTTGATCAATCAATGAAAAGGCCTTACTGTTTCTGCAATCAGGGGATTGGAATTGAGCCCAAATGCCAATCAGAAACATCCTTTTGCAACTGAAATTTTCTCATGTGCAGCTGTGGCAATACATCAGAAATTGAAGTGCTGCCCAGCAACAGTACAAAACTGTAGTTTCACTCAAACCCACTGGGGCCAGTTAGGAACTCAAGAGGCTTCCATCTCTCCATATTCCTAAGCCTTCTGTCCTAAATTTTCTGAACTCAATGCGGAGTCCACTTGTCCTGCAGAATGCTTTTGTCCTGCCCGAACCCTGGGTTAGGCTGGCAGAGCTGAATTGTGTTTACTCCTGCCTCTGTGGTGAACTCGGTTCTGAGTTGCAGTTAGTGTGCCTGTCCTGTGTGCAGGGAAGATTATTCCTCAAGTTGGAGGTTCTCATGAGCTGAAAACAAGAAGTTACAGAAGCTCTTGTAAACTTGAGTAACAACATGTTTCTCCAGGATCAGAATAGAGTTGAAATAAAAGTCCCTAATCTCTCATTTAGTTAAGTGCAAAAACAATTTAATCAAGAAAAGCAAATAATGTCTGAACTGAAAGAGAGAGTGTGGGTGATAGGCAAGATGTATGCAACTCATTTTTTGAATAGAAATGAAAGTGTGAGAGGACAATGTGTCACAGACAAATGCCTCACAACTGCACTTGATAGTGGTTCAAAAGTCGAAGTCACAAGAGTGGAAATAATAAGAAAAACTTAGTCAAATTATGGCAGAATTATGTCATTTAAAAATATTCCATATGATAATATCTTGGTTATCACAGAGTAGTGTGGTATAGTATTGATTGCTTGATGGAAATCTGTGAAGAAGAAATCTACCTGTTCACCTACATCAAAATCATTTGTGATTGAATAATATCCGTGATTGTATGTGTGTTGTTTCCTGAATCTGCATTGATTCTTCTTCATAAATGAAGGTTAGTGGTATTGTTGAACAGTTCTGTGCTTTATTTCATTTATGTTCCTCATGAACTGTGCTCTTTTCATGCTACATGGGGCTGTTTACTTTCTAAGATATTTTTATAAGTACAAGCTGGGGAAGGCTGTCAGAAAGTTATGTGATGATAGGAGCCTTATGGCTTAATTAATTTTTACATGTGTATTTTCACATTCCTGCTTCCTATCTATTGTCTTCAGTTTCAACAATTGACTAGGCAGTGAGAGACAATGGAGGGTTTTGATCCAATGTTTGTTACATATGAGCAGAACTTCCAGGGATTTCCTGAAAAATCTTTTGTCAAGATCTCCTTTTACCCTCCTTCTCACTATACCCCTCAGATTTTATCTTTCATCTGGCAGACAGTTTCTCTCCGGGTGCATACTATGTCCATGTCAGATTTCTTCCCACCCTCCCCTCTCCTCCCATGATCCTATTTCCCTAAGAATTTTCATCATGAATCTAAGACTGAAACCATATACAGTATAAGTAGGGGCCTGTGCTTTCCATTATGTATCTGTCCACACATCAATCTCCTACTTGAAAAGGAGATGCACATATGTCTGGTTCTGTCTTATTGCCTCCCGTGAAAACCACCTTGTACCTATTTTTAGGAGCACTTTAGGCCATTTACCACCTTGGTTTTTCTTTCAGAGCATTTCCGTATGTGGTTACCATCCACTAGCTGCTATCAGGCGACAGATGAGTGCCAGACCAAGGTTATCCATGGAGCATGTAAATAGTAGAAGAAATCTGTGATCTTGACACTGTGTTCACAACATCAAGAAAAATTCCAGCTGCATCATCACTGGTGCTATTCAAATTCTGTTGACTTTTATCAATGCTGCTTTCATCCCTTTTGGACAATATCTGAAAATACGACCTCATCATTTAGCTCCCTTTTTTCTTGTGTATTGTTTTGTTCGCAACAAATATATCTTTATTAACAGGTTTTCAAAATGGAAATTACTTCTTCTTTTGAAGATTTTTTTTTTTCTTATTTAAGGTAATTAAGTGATATATCTGTGATATATAAGTGATATCTCTTGCTTGACCCAGCCAAACATAGCAACATGTCTGAATATATTGAGCCTCTTCCTTGAATCCAGTGTTTGGGACTCTTCTTCACTCTTACAGAGCTGGAGAATTAATAGATCACAAGCTTCAAATAATAGAATTCAGCTGTTTACTTGAAGTGGTTGAAATTTCAATGTTGTGCTTGTGTGGGACTCATTCCATGACTGCAGATTTCCTTATATGTAGGTAACGGTTAAAAGAGAAATCTTTTATAAGGCAGTCTTTATCATCTTCTTACCATTTACATCCAGTGATGAATCTTTACCACTAACTGCATTATCAATGGCGTGTATCATTTTTTTTTTTTTTAATAAATCAAATGTTATCTCACCATTATTATTACTCTGCAGTGGCAGAGGTGTAACAAAACAGTGAAGATTCATATATCATACTCCTTTCCTTTACTTTCTATCCCTCTTGATGTTAAGGTCAGCAGTTAGATTTAATTTCCCTCAACACCTTTACATTACTGTCTTTCTTCCTTATGTTCCCTGTTAGTATCATTCTTTAGCCCAATCAACTGCTTAAAAAAGCTGTAGGCTTTGGATTAACTGTTACTTTTTTATGTGTGTTTCTTCATCCGTTCTCCAGCCATTCTTATTTCAAGTATTGTTTTGTACATTCCACTTCTATATCTCAAATATATAAATTCCATGTAAGTGCACCACTATTGCAAGCTTTGCATTACTAACATTTATCATTAATTATTTCTTTCCGGCAGGAACTACTTACGCAAAGATATCTCTATTGTAGTCCTAACAGTAAGGCTTTAATGTTCACTGTAATTTGCGAATATGGTTCAGTGCACCAAATTAACGTGTGTAAACTTCATCGAAAAATGACGTTTATTTTGTGCATTGTTAATTTAGTTACTTATTTAGTTTAATTATACATATATCGATTCTCTTTGTTCTAGATGTGGTGCTCAAGAACTACAACCATCCACAGAACAGGTAAGGTATAGTGCGTAAATCTGAAAATTTATTGCAGATTTATGGCACAGCCAGTAACTGTGGTAGTGTTAGGTTCATGGCTTGAAATGAATGCAGAAGGTGACGTAAAAATAGTTTTAATGCTGATTTGGGTTACATACAGTTATTTCATGTAAAGCATAACTTTTCAGTGAAGTCAACAGTGAGATGTTTGTCAGTGCTGTTCTTCACTAGCTGATATAATGGTATACAAATTTCAAAAGTAGTCTTTGGATGGAAGTTTTAGAGCTAGATTCATGTATACATCAGGAAGTGCCTCACATTTTATTTTAGCTTTGAAGTCACATTATGTACTAAAGGTGATTAAATTTAGATTTTTTCTTCTGAGTTTCGTGATATGCTGTGTAAATAACATTTACGTAAAAATTTTGTTGTGTTTCATTTTGATACTTTCCCATAATACAGAGAGTGTAATTGTTAGTTTTCATCACACATGAATAACACTGGTAAAGGAATGAAAGGAGTGTAATAAATTGAGTTGTTCGTCACTTTGATTTACTGCAAAACTAAATTTTTCAGTTGAGCTTGCAACAGTCCTATATGTAGCTCCAAATGGTTGATCCAGTCATAATCCATTAAGATCCATGATTTTAGCGGGATAACATGCTCCATTACTAATCTTATCAATGTGTTTGCCTCTGGCAAAAACCCAGAAAATATACTAATATTTAATACTGGTGTTAACCATTTGATCCTTCTTTAGCTTTTATATTTGATAGGCATCATGATTGGCATGTATCATTGTATTATATGGACTACCTTTAAGCTTCATTGTACATGTAGTCCTCTCTGAGTCAGTAATTATTTGTCATTGATAAATATGCTTCTTAAATTAATCATTTTTAACATTTTTGTTTTACACTGTGCTTTTCCAGACTTGCCTGCAGTACAGTGGAAATGAAATGCTCATAGGCAAAACTCCAGAAAGGTTAGTTTAGTTAAATTGATGAATGTTACAGATTTGGGTAACACCTTTCACTTAATTAGCTTTGGGAAGAACATTTTAATTATGGAACTCTTTGTGGTATGAGAAAAGAAACATTTTCCCTAATCCATCTAGTAAATGTCATAGTGCACTGTAATTTGAGTGTCCTCTTCTCTGCAGCCATTTTTATGTCAAATTCTTTAAAGGCAAAGGATGGCACACTAATGTAGAAGGCATCACAAAACCAGCGAAGTTCAAAATCTGTGCCTTTTACATATTTATTTTTATGTGTATAAACTGACTCTATCATTTCCTTTGTGTATGATGATGTCTAGTTGGTACAGAATTTCTAGTTGGTGTGATGACTGGCAGCTAGCTCTAAATGTAGAAATATACAAGTTAATGCAGATGAGTAGAAACGCAAATGGTTGACTTTTGTTTATTGGGGGGAGGGGGGATTTTAGGAAAGTGTGATTCACCTGTAAAGAAGATCACATGTAGGACACTAGTGCAACCCACTGTTGAGTATGTTCGAGTACTTGGGATCCGCACTGGGTCAGATTAAAGGAAGACATCAAAGCAATTCAGAAGCGGGCTGCTAGATTTGTTACCACTAAATTCTAACAACACACAATTATTACAGAAATGCTCTGGGAATTTAAATGGAAAACATTGGAGGGAAAACATCCTTCTTTCTGTAGAGCACTACTGAGAAAATTTAGAGAACTGGCATTTGAGGCTGAGTGCAGAACAATTCTTCTGCCGCCAATGGACATTTCATGTAAGGACCCTGAAGGTAAATTCAGAGAGCTTAGGACTTATATGTAGGCATGTAGATAGTCAATGATATGACTATAATAGGGGGAAACATTCCACGTGGGAAAAATATATATAAAAACAAAGATGCTGTAACTTACCAAATGAGAAAGCGTTGGTATGTTGATAGAGACAATAAAACACACACACACACACACACACACACACACACACACACACATTTAAAGCTAAAGACTTACCTTAGGGGGAAAAAAGGACATAAGGACATGCGCGCGCCCACACACACACACACACACACACACACACACACACACATATCTATCCGCACATATACAGACACAGGCAGACATATGTAAATGCAAAGAGATTGGGCAGAGATGTCAGTCGAGGCGGTAGTACAGAATCAAAGATGTTGTTGAATGACAGATGAGATACGAGCAGCGTCAGCTTGAAATTAGCGGAGGTTGAGGGCTGGTGGGTAACGGGAAGAGAGAATATATTGAAGGGCAAGTTCCCATCTCCGAAGTTCTGATAGGTTGGTGTCAGTGGGAAGTATCCAGATAACCTGGACGGTGTAACACTGTGCCAAGATGTGCTGGCCGTGCACCAAGGCATGTTTAGCCACAGTGAGATCCTCATTACTAACAAACACTGTCTGCCTGTGTCCGTTCATGCGAATGGACAGTTTGTTGCTGGTCATTCCCACATAGAAGGCTTCAAAGTGTAGGCATGTCAGTTAGTAAATCACATGGGTGCTTTCACACGTGGCTCTGCCTTTGATCGTGTACACCTTCCGGGTTACAGGACTGAAGTAGGTCGCGGTGGGAGGGTGCATGGGACAGGTTTTACACCAGGGGCAGTTACAAGGGTAGGAGCCAGAGGGTAGGGAAGGTGGTTTGGGGATTTCATAGGGATGAACCAAGAGGTCACGAAGGTTAGGTGGACAGCTGAAAGACACTCTTGGTGGAGTGGGGAGGCAGTTGTTCCTCCTAATTTCAGTGTGTACTTGCGTGAATAAATGTATATTATTGAGAATGGCGTGACATTTGTGTGTGTAGTATGTAACACATTTCATAGTAAATTGACAATTGCAAGTTAACAGTTATGCATGCTACAGTTCAACTGGAAAGTCATTTCTCGTAAGTGTAATGTTTCCATCTTCTCTCTCTCTCTCTCTCTCTCTCTCTCTCTCTCTTCCTATTTTTTTTAAAAAAAATAAGGAAATAGTTGAAAGTGTGTGATTATGACGAAAATATAGTTCTTACAAAATCAATTGCTATGATGTAATAGTGTTTCCTGTACTTGCTGTAACTGTCGTATTGTATTTGATTTTGTTTTCCCTTCCAACAGCGGCATATATAACTTACATTTTTGGTACTCAAGATTTGGTTTGTAGGACATGAACAAGCGAGAGGGATGATAATTAATTTGAAGAGTTTGCTTCAGTTATGCTAATTATTTATTCAAACCATATCTGGTTTCAGGATTTTAGAATCCCATCTTCAGGTGTATGAAGTTATTGTATTTGGTAACACACAAAAAGTGGTTGGGTTAGTCAATGTAAGAGCTGCAATATTACATGTAGGTGGAAACTATCCACTTCCGGGCAGCTGTGCACTAGGAACACCAACTAAAAATCTGAATTGAAGCTGATATCTCTAAATTAATTAAAATTTTTGGTAATTTTGAGTTTGTTATGTGTTTGCTTAGTGAAAAAACCTGAAGTTTGAGACTCAAAATGCCAAGTAGTTCCATAGAACAAATAAATTTATCCCAGGTTTTCTCTGCTTACAACAACAATATTTTTTTGTGTTAACTGCTTCAGTTCTTAAAGGGAACTTTTAATACTTGTAATACAATGGATCCAGAAATTAAAAAGAGAATGAGCAAGCTTAGTTTTGTAAAACAATGCACCACCCTCAATCCAGCATGACTGTGAAGTCTGTTCTTGGATACATGATGAACTAGTAGCTGTTTGTAAGCAGCTGGTAATCACTCTGACTTCTGTCAGATCATTGAAAACTGTTGTGAATGGGTGTGTTAGGAGGGTTACCAGACACCAAAGTTACCTCAAGTACCATCTTCACCAGTGCATACTGTCTACTCTACAGAAAATACAGGTTATGTTATCACCCGTTGACTTGACCATGATTTCTTGTCAGTGGTAGGTGTAAGGTTCGTGTCCAGGGAAGGCAAAGAACAAGAACTCAGGGTATTACACCCACCCAGTGACTAACAAGTTTGAGGTGCCGTATCACTCTGAAACAGAAACTGAACTGTTGAGGCACACTTGACTTGTTGAGAAGCCTGCTGTGTCACATGCCAGAGGGAAGAAAGCACAGAAAGATATGAGGTTTGCCAATCATTAGCAGTCAGAATACACAGTAAATAATGACATCCCATAGGGAAACAGTAGCAAGGGATGGAAATGATCACCTGGTGTACTAATCGTGTATGCTTTGAGGTCTCATTCAACTTGTTAAAGAGACTTCTTCGGCACTGAATGCCTGCATGCAAAGTTCCAAGTATATAAGCAATCCAGGAACGCACTACAGCTCCCTACATATTGCTCCTGTAGGGATTTGAAAACAGGATTTGAAAAAAACAGAGGCATTTTAGTAGCCCATCTTTCTGTGCTACATAAGCAAATCAAATGGGAAGAAACACCAGTATGTGTTATACCACTTAGTATCTTCTGCTGTGCATTTTGCAAAGGTTTCCAGGGTATAGATATAGATTCTCATAAATTATTTTTATAGCGCATATAGAAATAATTTTCTTTGTTGCAGTTGTGGTGCTCAAGAATCAAAGTCGTCCTTAGAACAGGTAAGTTGTATGAGTTTGTAAATATGTGTGCAACTTTGTGTAGTGTCAGTAACATTCTTGATTTGAAATGAAAGTAGAAAATGTTTGGTTTTTGTGTTAATTCATTACATCCAGCATTCATCCACACATTTTTTTTCTGTATTCCTAACATGGAGGAGACCTTTCAAGAATGTGAAATAATTCAAATTATGTATTGACATGTGTAAACAGCCATTGCAGGTTACCTCTGTAAAATGTTCTGTCAGTTGTAAGTAGTGCTAATATACTCACATCGTTAAGATCTTGAAAGATCTGATGTAACTTATCAGTCAAGCCAACTGTGAGATGGCTGTCACTATGGTGCTTCTTAACTTAGCAAAAATTTGCATGAATTGCGACATAAATAATATTTATTTTAAAGTATTTATACACTGATGTGTAATGTACTTGATACCTTCTTGTTGAGCTGTGAATGTAGTTCGTTTTCTGTAATCAGTTATGACTATTAAGATGTCTCATAGGTGTCAGTCAAAGCTTGACAGGCCTATGCTTCATATAAGGATCCTGTTGTACAATTGAATACTGTTCATTTATGTTGCATGTTTCCTGCAGAAATTCAGTTCTGATAACATCATGTAACTAGTGTCTTCCAGAACTGCTTATCATGTTATGACTTTACCCCACTATTGCTGAATAATATTACAGCAGTTTAACATAAATGAGAGAATCACACCAAAATAAAACTTTAGTTGCAAAGAAAATATGCTATTTACAACAACAAAACATGTTGACAAACAAGCGACTGCCGACAGCAAAATGCATCAAGGACTGGGCAATACTTTGTAACAATAGACTGCTTTCAAAGCATCTTTCTCATGGGCCCCATTTTGATGAGCATGATGGCACAGCTACTTACATTTTGCGGGAAATATTGCAGATGGTGGTTTGAGAAGCATTACTTTCAACATAAATTTCCTTTTATGCAAGATGAATTACGTTACATGTGAGAATGTCTGATGAATTTCTTCAATCACGGAGTGTTAGACTGTCATTCAAAACTTAACACTGAGTACCAGCCACGTACAAAAATTTTGGGTCCAGAAGCCCAGCCATTTATGATATTATTTAAAATTTTACTCTCACATTTATGTTTTATGTAAACTTAACACATGCTAAAAAAAGACCCAAGTTTCAACGTTAGTTTTTTGTATGTATTTTAGTTCTTTCAAAATTATACGATAACAATGGCAAAAAGTATATTTGTCAAAAGAAAATGCAAGCTGAGTTCTTGAGCAGTTTCACACATAATTGGCTTTTCTATGGAAAAGTCTAAGTGCTCAACAAAACGTGTTCAGCAAGGCAACTCATGAAATGTTTGTTGCGCAGCAGTGGAATTTATAATCATGCTGTCAGAAGTATTCAGCTGCTGCAAATTAAATTGTGCCCTTAGGATCCTACCTAACAACACACTTCAAAAAAAGAAGAAATTTTTGACGACCAATAATATATGTGAAAGCTGAGCTTCTCTTGTAGGTGCACTGTATGTGTATTAATTTAAACCATTAACCTTTCCTATTTGTGCATTCGCTCTATGTAACATTGATGTTGCTATTGGCTAACTACATTACGTGTCCTGTACTCTGAATATCTCTGTCACTGGCCAAAACCACTTGGTATGAGCTATTATTGGCTGATAAAAGTGTGTCGCAATCTCGGTTTCAGTGCTTCAGCGGAATTTGTGTTTATACTTTTGTAAAATGAAAATATGTGCTGTAAATGTTGCCGCATATCAAAGATCTTTCTAAAACGCATTGGTTTTTGCTGGGTTTCATTTCCTAAAGTGCTAGGAAGTTCTATGCTCGTGTATAAAACCTTAACCATTCACAGAATTGACAAGTTTTATTGCTCCGAGGGAAAGTATATTGTCATTTAACATGGAAAAAATATGCCTTCACCAGGGGTATAGTGTATTTTCACCCGGGAAAAAGTGTATATTTAACTGGGAAAAAACTGGGAGTCTTTTTCTTGTCCACGTATACACACTGTATGGAGTTATTACCCATCATAATTACACTTTGATCACATTCACAAGCACTCACTTCCATTTCAGCACTGTTTGTCATTCTTCATAAGTGAAATTTGTACCCACTGTTTTGTCCGCAATTGTAATGAACTGGAATTCAAACTTGGCTCTGCTTGTACAGAGCAGGCAGCCTAACCAAATAATTCAACTGGGCATGCTTCCTGGCCGGATCCAAATATTCACATTTTCTTTTGTTTTTCTGAACAACCAACTGGTGGTTCTCTGTTCGAGAATAGCTTCGACAGGAGAACAATATGGTGGATGATAATTATCTCTACCATATGGACATACAACAAACAAATTAAAATAACTGGCATTTAATGAATAGTATCTATAAGAACGAAATGCTTGAAGAAGTAAATATGATATAAGTGAAAATCTGCTAAGGGGCCACGAAAAGCCTTATCTTTCCAATGTTAAAATAGTGCTTATAAATTACATGCTTTCTCAGAAAGTATTTGAGCTGGGAAGTTGAAATCTTTACTGGTTATTTATTGGAGTATTGTCTACAACTTAACATGGGGATTATTTTAAAAAACTCGAATTCAGTTGTTAGATTAATTTTTTTCTATTGTAATGAAAATTCACTACTTTTGCGCTGTTATTGTTTATAAACTGAACAGTATGCAGGTGTTTGGAAAAAGTCTGTGTTAAGTTAGGCTTGTGGGAATCAAGTGATGGAGCTTAGATTATCTTTTTAGTGCATTCCAGATCCATAGGATGGATCATCTTCATCTTCTGCAAACTCCTCCTCCAGCTTCCTTTCTGTCCTCCTCCTGTTTACTATGGCATGTATTTCTAGGATATTTACAGCCCTGTCAACAACCGAAAGACATTCCTTGTCTAGTTCATATCACGTTGAAATCTACCTTCATTCCCATATTTCGAATTACTTTGCACCTTACAATATTGCCATCATTGAAAGTAAAAACAGCATCATACACACCAAAGTGAAGTGTTTCTGTTCCAACAAACACAGTATTGGGGATTCTTGACCGTATAACACTATTTACAACAACATTATGAAAAGGAAAGTTCTACTCACCGTATAGCGGAGATGATGGGTCGCAGATAGGCGCAACAAGAAGACTGTCACAAATAAAGTTTCCGGCCAGTAAGGCCTTAGCCAAAAGTAGACAACAGTCACACACACTCATGCAAACACAACCTACACATATGACAGCAGTCTCGGGCAACTGAAACCACACTGCAAGCTGCAGCACCAGTGACAGTAGTGGTTACTGGCTGGGGGAAGGAGGAGGCTGGGGTGAGGAGGGGGAGGGTTAGTAGGGTAGGGATTGTGGACAGTGAAGTGATGCTGGAGAGTGCACAGGGACGAGGCGGAGAGAGAGTAGGGCAGCTACGTGCAGCTTAGGAGGTTAGACGGAGGGTAGGGTAGGCTCTCATTGACCAACACCTCCAATCTGTTATCCGAAACCTACCCTCCTACATAAAAGATGCCAACCATTTCCTCCAGCGACTCTCCACAGTTCCTGTCCCTTTACCACATGGTGCCCTGTTCATCACTATTGATGCCACCTCCCATGGCCTTACCGATATTGAACACCACCTTTCCCAATGCCCAATGTGTAGGCATTCCAAACCAACAACCTCCTTTATAGTTGCCATGACTAACTATATTCTCACTCACAATTACTTCTCCTTTGGAGGCACTACTTACAACAAATCTGGGGTATGGCTATGGGCACCCACATGGCACCATCCTATGACCACCTACTCATGGGCCATCTAGAGGTATTCTTCCTAAACACACACAATCCTAAACCCCACACCTGGTTCAGATCCATTGATGACATCTTTGCGATCTGGATCAAGTGTGAAGACACCCTATCCACATTCCTCCAGAACCTAAACTACTACTCCCCCATCTGCTTCACCTGGTCCTACTCCTTCCTAGATGTTGACCTCCCCTCAAAGATGGCTACATCAGTACTTCCATCCATATCAAACCTACTAACCACAAGCAATACCTCCACTTCGACAGCTGCCACCTGTTCCATACCGAGAAGTCCCTTCCATACAGCCTAGCCACCCGTCATTCTCGCATCTGCAGTGATAAGCAGTCCCTATCGAAATATGCCAAGGGTCTCACTCAGGCATTCACAGACTGTAATTATCCTCTCAACCTTGTACAGAAACAAATCTCTTGTGCCTTGTCCTTCCAGTCTACAACCACCTCCCAAAGCCCCACAGTCCAGCCACAGAGGGACATTCCCCTTGTAACTCTGTACTACCCAGGATGAGCAACCGAATTACATTCTCCTCCAGGGTTTCAACTACCTCCCGTCATGCCCTGAAACGAGAAATGTCCTGTCCACTATCCTTCCCACCCCACCCACAGTGATATTCCGCTGTCCACCGAACCTACACAATATGCTCGTCCATCCCTACACAACTGCTGCTCCCAACCCCTTACCTCATGTTTCATACCTATCCCATAATCCTCCCACCACCACCTACTACAATCCAGTCTCAAACATCACCTACTACATCAGAGGCAGGGCTACCTGTGAAATCAGTCACGTGATCTACAAGCTAGGCTGCAACCACTGTGCTGCATTCTATGTAGTCATGACAACCAACAAGCCATCTGTCCGCATGAATGGCCACCGACAAACTGTGGGCAAGAAACAAGTGGACCACCCTGTTACCGAGCACACTGGCAGACATGACAATCTTCATTTCAATGACTGCTTCACAGCCTGTGCCATATGGATAACCCCCCCCCCCCCCCCCCCCCCCCCCACACACACACACACCAGCTTTACTGAATTGTGCAGGTGGGAACTCTCGATGCTATATATCCTACATTCCTGTACCCCTCCTGGGCTCAGTCTTCGTTAGTCATTGTCCTCACCTATCCAGTACCTTTCCTGTTCCCATTCCACTACTACAAAACCCTCATTCCACCATTGCACCCAGTCTTTTTACTTCTCTCCTCTTCCATTAACCTCCCTCCTTCCTCCCTCCATACGTCTCCCCTACCCTCCGTCTAATCTCCTGACTGCACAATGCTGCCCAACCCTCTCTCCACCTCATCCCTGTGCCCTCCCCAGCAGCACTTCACTGTCAACCACCTCTGCCCTACTATCCCTCCCTCTTCCTGCCCCGGCCTCCTCCTCACCCCACCCAGTTGCCACTCCCATCATGCACTGGTGTTGCTGTTCACAGTGTGGCTTCAGTTGCCTGAGACTGCAGTTTTGTGTGTGTGTGTGTGTGTGTGTGTGTGTGTGTGTGTGTGTGTGTGTGTGTGCGTGTGTGTGTCATCTATTTTTGACGAAGCCCTTACTAGCTGAAAGCTTTATTTGTGATAGTCTTTTTGTTGTGCCTATCTGTGACTCAGCATCTCCGCTATATGGCGAGTAGCAACTTTCCTTTTCATAATACTGTTACATTCCATCCTGGATTTTCTAGTGTTTAACACTATTTACACTTTCATTGGGGTTTTGAGCTTTCCCATGAACATACTTTTTCAACAGTTCAACTGCTGCTAACTCTCTGAAAATAGGTTTTATCACCCCCATTACTGCGTCAGGCAGACTATGTTTATGACTGCACACTTCACCAGTTAGCAATGGTACATTAGTAATAATGGGTACTTTCATTGTTTGGAATAGTATGGGAAAAAAGCCCAAATGTTTGTGTTTTGTCTAATGGCGATTCCATAATAGTTCTGTATTTTGTCAATTAGACTGTCAGTTAACCTTTTCTTCTCAGCCAACTACTTACAATCACTGAGTTTTTGTTTTTTGAATGAAGCTTTCATTCACTGGAGTCTTGATCCCATTCATATTTCTGTACATTCCAGTACACTCAGATTTCTGCACTAAATCACCACCACCATAGAGCTTCAATTCTTGAATATGTTTGAAACATTAGAATCAACGTGACCAAGGTAATTCAAATATTGCACTTTATCACATGCAACAGAACACTGAAATATGCTAGCAATACTAGTCACTTCCGTTCCACCACTGCTGTCGTTATAGTTAGCTGCGCAATTACAGGGTGACACAGAAAAATGGGAACATTTCCACCGTCCAATAAAACTAACAGTGATAAAGGAAAGAAAGAAATTACATTCATAGTAATTGAAATCTTACAACATAGCCATTTACAAAACATTGGTGGCCTCTATCATTTTTTAAAAATTACGTCCTTTGGATGTCGTCCTCCTGTATGAATACATTCATGAAATCTGCTGTTGAGATTCCTCATTGACCACTGCAGCATACTGCTGGGATACTGTGAATTACATCCCGAATTCTCTGTTCTAAGTCATGCAGGATTTTTGGTCAAGTCGTGTAGACTTTGCTCTTGAGGCAGCCCAACAAGAAAAAATCACAAATGGATAAATCTGGCAATCTAGGGGGCCAGGGAATGTTACCAAATTGTGAGATCACACAATTGCCAAACAGTTCTTGCTCATGTGCCATTAATTGCCATGCAGTGTGTGATGTCGCTCTGTCCTGTTGAAACCAGGCTTCTTGAACGTTTGGAAAGTTGTTCAATGCTGGTGTAAGTTCATAACAATCGGCATTGGCGATTATTGTGTTTCCCTGTTCATTTGCGAAAAAATGCAGTCTGATAATTCCATGTGATGAAACACCACACCGTACTGTCACTTAACTAGCGTGTAAATGGCGCTCATGAACATCATTAGGATTTGTGTTTGCCCAGTAACAGTAGTTACGTTTATTCACAAAATCTGTGAGATGAAAATGTGCCTCATCTGGCATCCACAACTTGTTTAGAAATTTATCGTCATTGTTTATTTTTGTTATCATTTGTTGAGAGAATCCTAATCATAACCAGTAATTGTTATCCGTCAATAGTTGCACCATCTGTAGTTTGTACAGGTGAAATTTTAACCAAATGAAGAATTCTGTGAGCACACTCCTGGGACATTCCAACCACTGCTGCTTGCTTACAAATTGAACACCATGGGCTCTGTAAGACAGACTCATGTAAAACATCAGTGTTTGCTGGAGAATGCACACTTCTTGCTTGTCCTGTTGGTTTCTTCTTGAGGGAGATCCATTTTCTTCAAAGTTATAAATCCAATATTTTATTGCATGTTTCGACGGAACGGCATCACGGCGTCCAAAATTATAAAAACGTCGAAACTCCCTCCATGCCGCTATCAAACTATCATTGATTTTATAAAATATTTTTATGACCAACGCACACTGTTGTCCGTTCCACTGATCCATGATTACTGAAATGGCAGACTGTTTACTCGCTAATTGTCACGGAGCCCCAGTGCTGCCACCTGCCAGTGGCTGCCACTTCTCGTTTCTAACATTCCCTTTATTCCGTGTCACCCTGTATCTTCATGTGTACCTTTATTTTTTTGTGGATGCCTACAATTTTTAGATATTACTGCTACATCTAAAACTTTCCGTGTATACATACTGGTGGCAGATGCTACACCATGAAGAGATGTCTATCCTTGTGTATGCCAAGTATCATTGAATGCTACAGTCAAGTCTCTGTTACCACCATTTTCTATTACTGCCTCTTCCACAGATTTCTTCATAGATTCTATACAGCCATCTTCCACTTTAGACCCTATACATCTATTATAGTTCATAAACATAGTTGAGGGATTTGGAAGATTCATCATGCCACAAAGAACTGCACCTTCAGTAGCACACTTACCAATTGTATGCAAGGCATAAGCAAATATAATGTTGTGTTCATAGATTTGGTTACCATTTTCTTCATTTCGAGTTACTGCAACACTGTTCCAAAAGGTGGTCATGTATGAATACTTACCACACTTCAGTTCCATTTTACTAACAAGTCCTCCGTGATTTACCGAGCAAGGTGGCACAGTGGTTAGACACTGGACTTGCATTCGGGAGGACGACGGTTCAATCCCGCATCCGGCCATCCTGATTTAGGTTTCCCGTGATTTCCCTAAATCGCTCCAGGCAAATGCCGGGACGGTTCCTTTGAAAGGGCACGTCCGACTTCCTTCCCCGTCCTTCCCTAATCCGATGAGACCGATGACCTCGCTGTCTGGTCTCCTTCCCCAAAACAACCCCAAACCTCCTCCGTGATTTTTTATAAGTAGTTCAGACTGACTTCACTTCACTGAATACATCGTATACAGTTTGCAAAAGTTCCATTGAGAACTGATGTATCAGATATTTCATTCACAACCGATTCGTCCACAAAGCTTTCATACTTTTCACTAACTGAACCAAGCTTTCTCTGCAAAGTACCTTCTTTCTCACTTTCATTGCAATGGGCAGGTGTACCAGCAAGGTTAGGTTCACACACTTGTTTATCATCTTTATTGCTTACAAACAGTAACACATACCTTTGGCTTTCCAACATTTCTCCTTTCCTTAAAAGCGTTCAGAGGATTTCTAGTCACTTTACACTTACCCATGATTATTCTTCAATAAAACAGAGACTTTATTGAACCGAATTCACTATGAATATTTTCACGATTACAAAAGAGTAAGTAAACATGAAACACACAACAGTTGAGTGAGCAATATGTTTCGAACTATCACAGGTTAGCCACAACACTTATTTTGTAACACTTATTTTCTCTCACAGCACTAAAATGTACATGATGAGCACGTATATTCGTGAGTACAACATTTGACAGCAGTTTAACAGTGCGACAGTGGGCCACACTCATGCCGAACATATTTTAAAAATAGTTTTCATCTTCTGAACAGAATAAATTGTGCATCAATTGAAAGGGGGAAGTCTGTAGATTTTTAAAATGCAGAAAAGTAAAAACTGAACATTTCGTGATTTTGAACCTTTCCGGAGCCCCTTACGAAATGCTGTACTAGCAATGTTACGGTTTTTGAATGACAAATGAAAATTTCTTCCAGGTTCAAATTTGAACCTGGAGTTACCCAAACCAGGTAGGTCATCCGAGAATGCCTCCAGGGTCAATCCAAAGTTTTGGTGTTCTTATATGTCTCTCTTATTTTTCCCAGGCACAGCAACGTGACTGTCTCCCATGGGAATAGCACCACCGGGTGAGGAGGCGGGGGGGGGGGGGGGGGGGGGAGGGGGGGGATGGTTGTGGTGGAAGGAAAAGGAGATGGGGGCATGCCTGTACCTGAAGGGAACATGAACATCAATGAATATATTGAAATAAAAAAAAATTGGTTAAAGAAATTAATTAGGACAAATTGTATGACTAGTTTCGATCAACTAGTTGTATCTTAAAGATAAATGTTACAACTGAGAAGATAAAAAAAGACAAAATTTTCAATTTCAGCACAGTTGCAGAATCTCTCAAGACGAATATGTCAGCAGTAGCAGATCATTTTAAAATCCTCATGTGGTACAAATTTTCATTTGTCACGATATACTTATTAAGTACAGATTCGAGTTTTCTGAACTGATTTCACTTCATTCATTGCAGTGCATTCCATTGATGTTTTTTCCATCTCTGTTCATTTAGTATCAATCCAAGTTTTCAGTTGAATTAAAATGTAAGTTAAACCCCTTTTCAGCAATATAATTTTTTCATAGTTAATTATTACTGATACATTTTCTTGATATTTTACAGTTACTTTTGTTAGCATTTTTGTTTTAGACATTGCTGTTCCAAACATGCCTGCAACCTGCTGGAGATGAAACTCCTGAAAGGTTAGTTCAGTGAAATAAATCTACTGTAAGGCAGTTGAAAACAAATTTTTTTCTAGTCTTAAGTGTACATTAAGCAGTATAATTTTCTAAGTAAAATTGAAACAAAATGTTTTATCTGTGTTGTTATAAATGAGGGAGAAGAATCTCTCTCATACATAAACAATATGTGAAAGGCTCAAGATGCCAGATCTGGTTAATAGGGTGAATATTCTAACAATTTGTTTTTGAAAACCAGCCTTTCCACTTTCAAAGCATCATTTCCTGCAAGTATATTCAGCTGATAAACATGATTTCTGATGTGTCGACAGAAGTGCCGACACAGTGTGATTTGAGGGGACCGCAATGCACGCTATAAACACATGAAGGATGGCGTGAGGTCTGAAACAGGATACGTAATGAATGCTATAAAGAAAAGTACGTAGCTTTTGGAATACTTAACTTTCATCCATCCTTGTTGTATACATCGTTCTTGATGAGACATGCTTTATACGATAAGTATCAATTGCTATGTAAGGCTAATGGCGCCTTGCTAGGTCGTAGCCATGGACTTAGCTGAAGGCTATTCTAACTATCTGCTCGGCAAAGTTTTAGCTGAAGGCTATTCTAACTATCTGCTCGGCAAAGGAGCGAGGCTTCGTCAGTGTAGTCGCTAGCAAAGTCGTCCGTACAACTGGGGCGAGTGCTATTCCGTATCTCGAGACCTGCCTTGTGGTGGCTCTCAGTCTGCGATCACTAACAGTGGCGACACGCGGGTCCGACATGTACTAATGGACTGCGGCCGATTTAAAGCTACCACCTAGCAAGTGTGGTGTCTGGCGGTGACACCACAATTTCTTACATTGATAGAGTCTTCCTCAATGATTTCACATTTTTCAATTAAATATTAAACTGACAAAATCAGGAAACTCACAGACAAACAAACCAGACTGCAAATTTCCGATGAAGAAAGGAGGATGAGTTCCGAGAGAATGAAGAAGTACTGGGCTGACAAGAAACTGAAAAATTCACTGTATAAATTTGGTTAGAGTGGTCCAATGAAGGCCATAAAATGTAAATAAATATATATTAAACTGTAGATGGTCTACAATAGTTCTCATCTTGTGGACTGGTTTTTGGCTGACAATAACTAGACTTACCTGGTTTTTTAGTGGAGTCCAGGCAATGCCTGGGTTGCAAATAAGTCTGCGTTTGAGAATTCCATGACTGGTGAGAACTTCTTTAAAATTTTAGAACTATATGCTTGGCATTGGATTTTTAAACATTCTGTTATGGCCATGCCTTCTCTCTGCTGACTTTGGAGCAAGTGCAGACATCGATGGGGAGCCATGGCTACTGGTTACGACACAACTTGTCACCTACTGTTAGTCTTTTGCAACACAGATGACCAACGTTTATGTTGTTATCGTGTGTGATGTAACTTGATGACACTTTTTTGATAATTTTATCTATGTTCATGTTTGGTTTCATTGTTTAGGAACTGGCAAAAGTGTGTTTAACGTTAACATGGAACAGGAATACAATTTTTTTAAATTGTGTAATGACAATAACAAGCTACGTATTTATTACACACTGTGTACTGGAGAATTTTCTGTTGCATGTAAAGGAAAGAGTAATATTAAAGATGAAATCAGGTAAACAAAGGGGTTTTATTAATGGAAGTGATTCACCATACATAAGAGATTTTTAAAGCTTTAAATGTGAGTGACAGTTGTGATAAAGTTAGTAAACTTCAGTGGATACATTTATGAACTAAAATTGCATGGTCTGATTTAAAAGAGTGTGCATAAGTGGTTCTAAAATATTTCATTAATATTGATGACCTTATGGCCGATACATAACATGGTATTAAATAATAACTTATTCACACATGTGAGAACAGGCAAATTTATTTCTCTTTCTCGTAAAACATAAAAGTGAGTAATCAACAGTTGAATATCCTAACTCCATAGAACAAAGGCAAAGAATAAACAGTATTCATATAATTAACGTATTTGCTCTCGAGTGATGCACTATGCGTAACTGTTGATTTATTTTGCCTATCTTTCCACTCCCACACAGTCCCCTCCCAGTACAGCAGAGTCTTAGGTATGTGATGAAAATTGTATGAGACCTTTCGACCCACCCTTATATAAATCACTGGTTGTGTGTCTTGTTCTTCCACTGCCATATCTTCCACGAGATTCGGTTCATTTTAAATTCTGGTAGATGCTTGCTCCTGTTGTGGCACCATATGCCGTTGCAAGTCTTGTATGTCTTTCTACTTTAAGTCTTCAGGCCTTAAATAAGCAGGCTTCACGCAGTAACCTGTATATTGTGTATCTGGAGCTGTATTCTGTGTGTGTTAAATTGCAGTACTTTGTAAGGTCCAGCATATGGTGGCTGCAGTGGGGCTCTTACTGCATCAGTTTGTAACATCACATGTGAACACTTGCTCAAATCTTGGTGCACAAATGACGGAATGTTACCATGCCATTTTGACGGTTGTGGCTGGAGGATCTCTGTACACAGGCTCTGCCGTGGATGCCCCTAGGTTTGGTTTGAAAACAGTGTGCAGACCCAGTAATGCTAGTGGCAATGCTGTAGACCAACTGTCAACATGGGACATCATTGCAGCTTTAAGTGTTCTGTCCAGTGCCCTGTAATTCCATTACTTTCTGGATGATAACTTGTTGTACGGTGACATCGGAATCTGCAAATGTTCACCAGTTCAAAAAATAATGAAGATTCGAACTGCCAGCCCTGGTCAGTCATGACCTGCACTGGCTACCTGAATCTTGCTACTCATTCTGCCAAGGAACTTTGACTGACTGTCTCCACTGATATGTCTTGAATCAGTACAGCTTCTTCCCATCTCATAAACCTGTAAATTCCTGTTAGCAAATAACGGTAACCTTCAAACATTGGCAGTGGGCCAGCAATGTCAAGGTGCACATGTTCGAAATGACCAGACAGTTCATCAAAGTGCCCGGCTGGCTTCTTCACATGTTGCCCACCTTACATCGTTGACAGGCAGGGCATGCCTGTGTCCACCTTCAACTATCATTCCTATCTCCAGGCCAAACCGTTCTGTCGGCAACTTGATACTTACTCATGTACCTGGATGATCCAAATTATGTATACTTCCAAATATCTCT
Source organism: Schistocerca americana (assembly GCF_021461395.2). NCBI lineage: Eukaryota > Metazoa > Arthropoda > Insecta > Orthoptera > Acrididae > Schistocerca > Schistocerca americana. The sequence continues at coordinate 381,881,669 of NC_060120.1, forward strand.
CACCGTAATTGCACAAGCATGTATGGTCTAGGTCTTCATTGTGAGGTACCACACCATATTTTAATGGCCTAATCTTCTGGACATTTTTCCTGCAGTGTGCGTCTTCTCTTTGCTCTCTTGCCTATCTCGCACAATTCACAGAATTGGTTATTGCTGCAACCCTTGAGAAATAGCCTTCTGCGATAGTCCCCACTCCTTTCACATGACATAAGTCAGTAGAGAACTGCTTATGTATTCTAGCTATCTGAACTGTCTAGGTGACAGAGCATACGTACACTTGCTGAATGCAAAGGTCTGAGAAGACTGTAAATGGTCTACTGTCCACATAAGGTTGCAAGTGCCTTATTGCATCATATACCGCTAACACTTCTTGGTCGTATACACTCCTGTTCCTTTGCGCTTCTGTGAGAAAAACCCTAATGGTTGCCAGTGCCCAGGAGACCCTTGATGTAACACTGCTCTAATAGTTATCTGACTTGCATAGACTAGTATAGCTAGTTTCGCATCTCTCTCAGGATGCACGAGTGAAACCACTTGCTTCGGACTTATCTTGATCTGTTCAAAGGCTTGCTACAGTCCAATGTAGCTTCTGATGTTTATTGGTATTAGGACCTGTCAACACCTGTATAAGCAGTGCTTGGAAAGCAGCTGCTACTGGCAGATGTCAACAGTAAAAATTTACAACACCTGAGAATTTAAGTAATTGTTGCAAATCCGAGGGCTGAGGTATTTGTTGTTCGAGTTCCACTTTCTGTTCCAACGAGCGGATGCTGTCTGCTGAAACTGTGTGACTCAGGTATGTCACGTGGTTTTTTCGCAAGCTGCACTTGTTTTCATTAAATATTGTCCCATACCTATGTAGTCTGTCAAAAACTGCTTTAAGGTGCCCCTCATCGAGATTTTGTGTCACTGAAAACACTATTATATCATTGAGGTAGGCGAAGGTGAAGTCTAACCCTCGTAACACTTCATCGATGAAACGTTGCCGTGTTGGACCCACGTTTTTAAGGCTAAAGGGCATATGCAAAAATTCAAAGAAGCCAAAAGATGTAATGACAGCTGTCTTCAGTATGTCAGTCTCTGCGCCTGGTATCTGATGGTATCATACAATGCAGGCTTTCACGACCAGATGTTTCAGCTGCTGAGAATTTTTTCCAGGTTGTATGGCAGTGGTCCATGGAACTCTTCAATCCCTGACGTTTCGTCCAAGGCTACGTTGGACATGATGGTATGAATTTTGACAATCTATGATGCTGAAATATTTTGCTTCTCTATAGTTTGCTTCATGTAGGAAGGCGGTCCAATTTTCAGTCATTCTGCACATCCACTTTCATTGACTGCAAGCACCAAGTAAGACTCATTCCCTCTCCAAACTGTTAGTCACGGTTTACAACTAGAGTTCGAGGATCACTCTCCTGCATGGTGCACTGTTGCTGTTCCTTGGACAGTGCAGTTTCATTCACAGAGCGTTCAAATGGTTCATTCAGTTGTCAATGATACATTCTTGTACAAGTATGACTGTGAATGTGTCCCTGTAACTGTTTTAGTGTGACTGCCAAATAAATATGTCAAATGACGGCAATAAATATGAAGTGCTTCACAAACGGGCGAATAGGTTTATTTACCATATTTACAGATTTTTCAAACGTGGATCTGAAAGAGGGACTCCTATTTTTGTCATTTTGAAGACACAAGAGTGAACCACAGAGGCATGAGTTGGCAAGAGAACTGTACACATAATAGTAAACGGGAGTGTCAGAGATAAGAAACATCAGGAAAATTTGGTTTTGTGTTGCCCAGATTGCATCAAAATCGCAGGCCATCTTGCCCTGGTCATTGTACTCGGCTGTGGTACATCTACATCTACATCTACATCCATACTCCGCAAGCCACCTGACGATGTGTGGCGGAGGGTACTGTGAGTACCTCTATCGGTTCTCCCTTCTATTCAAGTCTCGTATTGTTCGTGGAAAGGATTGTTGGTATGCTTCTGTGTGGGCTCTAATCTCTCTGATTTTATCCTCATGGTCTCTTCGCGAGATATACGTAGGAGAGAGCAATATACTGCTTGACTCTTCGGTGAAGTTATATTCTCGAAACTTTAACAAAAGAGCATACCGAGCTGCTGAGCGTCTCTCCTGCAGAGTCTTCCACTGGAGTTTATCTATCATCTCTGTAACGCTTTCGCGATTACTAAATGATCCTGTAACGAAGCGCGCTGTTCTCCGTTGGATCTTCTCTATCTCTTCTATCAACCCTATCTGGTACGGATCCCACACTGCTGACCAGTATTCAAGCAGTGGGCGAACAAGCGTACTGTAACCTATTTCCTTTGTTTTCGGACTGCATTTCCTTAGGATTCTTCCAATGAATCTCAGTCTGGCATCTGCTTTACCGACTATCAACTTTATATGATCATTCCATTTTAAATCGCTCCTAATGCGTACTCCCAGATAATTTATGGAATTAACTGCTTCCAGTTGCTGACCTGCTATTTTGTAGCTAAATGCTAAGGGATCTACCTTTCTATGTATTCGCAGCACATTACACTTGTCTACATTGAGATTCAATTGCCATTCCCTGCACCATGCGTCAATTCGCTGCAGATCTTCCTGCATTTCAGAACAATTTTCCATTGTTACAACCTCTCGATACACTACAGCATCATCTGCAAAAAGCCTCAGTGAACTTCCGATGTCATCCACAAGGTCATTTATGTATATTGTGAATAGCAACGGTCCTACGACACTCCCCTGCGGCACAACTGAAATCACTCTTACTTCGGAAGACTTCTCTCCATTGAGAATGACATGCTGCGTTCTGTTATCTAGGAACTCTTCAATCCAATCACATAATTGGTCTGATAGTCCATATGCTCTTACTTTGTTCATTAAACGACTGTGGGAAACTGTATCGAACACCTTGTGGAAGTCAAGAAACACGGCATCTACCTGTGAACCCGTGTCTATGGCCCTCTGAGTCTCGTGGACGAATAGCGCAAGCTGGGTTTCACATGACCGTCTTTTTCGAGAGCCATGCTGATTCCTACAGAGTAGATTTCTAGTCTCCAGAAAAGTCATTATACTCAAACATAATACGTGTTCCAAAATTCTACAACTTATCGTCGTTAGAGATATAGGTCTATAGTTCTGCACATCTGTTCGACGTCACTTCTTGAAAACGGGGATACCTGTGCCCTTTTCCAATCCTTTGGAACGCTACGCTCTTCTAGAGACCTAGGTATACCGCTGCAAGAAGGGCGGCAAGTTCCTTCGCGTACTCTGTGTAAAATCGAACTCGTATCCCATCAGGTCCAGCGGCCTTTCCTCTTTTGAGTGATTTTAATTATTTCTCTATCCCTCTGTCATCTATTTCAATATCTACCATTTTGTCATCTGTGCGACAATCTAGAGAAGGAACAACAGTGCAATCTTCCTCTGTGAAACAGCTTTGGAAAAAGACGTTTAGTATTTTGGCCTTTAGTCTGTCATCCTCTGTTTCAGTACCATTTTGGTCACAGAGTGTCTGGACATTTTGTTTTGATCCACCTACCGCTTTGACATAAGACCAAAATTTCTTAGGATTTTCTGCCAAGTCAGTACATAGAACTGTACTTTCGAATTCATTGAATGCTCCTCGCATAGCCCTCCTCCTACTACATTTCGCTTCGCGTAATTTTTGTTTGTCTGCAAGGCTTTGGCTATGTTTATGTTTGCTGTGTAGTTCCCTTTGCTTCCGCAGCAGTTTTCCAACTCGGTTGTTGTACCATGGTGGCTCTTTTCTATCTCTTACGATCTTGCTTGGCACATACTCATCTAACACATATTGTATGATGCTTTTGAACTTTGTCCACTGATCCTCAACACTATCTGTACTTGAGACAAAACTTTTGTGTTGAGCCATCAGGTACTCTGTAATCTGCTTTTTGTCACTTTTGCTAAACATAAAAATCTTCCTACCTTTTTTAATATTTCTATTTACGGCTGAAATCATCGATGCAGTAACCGCTTTATGATCGCTGATTCCCTGTTCTGCGTTAACTGTTTCAAATAGTTCGTGTCTGTTTGTCACCAGAAGGTCTAATATGTTATCGCCACGAGTCGGTCCTCTGTTTAACTGCTCAAGGTAGTTTTCAGATAAAGCACTTACAAAAATTTCACTGGATTCTTTGTCCCTGCCACCCGTTACGAACGTTTGAGTCTCCCAGTCTATATCCGGCAAATTAAAATCTCCACCCAGAACTATAACATGGTGGGGAAATCTACTTGAAATATTTTCCAAACTATCCTTCAGGTGCTCAGCCACAACAGCTGCTGAGCCAGGGGGCCTATAGAGACATCCAATTACCATGTCTGAGCCTGTTTTAACCCTGACCTTCACCCAAATTATTTCACATTTCGGATCTCCGTCAATTTCCTTCGATACTATTGCACTTCTTATCACTAGAAACACACCTCCCCCTTCACTGGCCAGCCTGTCTCTGTGGTGTACATTCCAATCTGAGTTTAGGATTTCATTACTGTTTACGTCTGGTTTCAGCCAACTTTCTGTCCCTAGTACTATATGGGCGTTGTGACCGTTTATTAATGAGAGCAGTTCTGGGACCTTTCTGTAGACGCTCCTGCAGTTTACTATTAGCACATTAATATTGTTACTCCCTGTTGCATTTTGCCTACTCCTACCTTGCCGCGTCTCAGGAGGCGTCTTGTCGGACCTAGGGAGGGAAGTATCTAACCTAAAAAACCCCCATGTGCATTTCACACGTACTCCGCTACCCTTGTAGCCGCTTCCGGCGTGTAGTGCACGCCTGACCTATTCAGGGGGACCCTACATTTCTCCACCCGATATAGGAGGTCGAGAAATTTGCAGCCCAGATCTCCGCAGAATCGTCTGAGCCTCTGGTTTTTAGCCTTCTAGTCGGCTCCAAACCAGAGGACCGTGATCAGTTCTGGGAACGATACTGCAAATACACTTCTGGAAATGGAAAAAAGAACACATTGACACCGGTGTGTCAGACCCACCATACTTGCTCCGGACACTGCGAGAGGGCTGTACAAGCAATGATCACACGCACGGCACAGCGGACACACCAGGAACCGCGGTGTTGGCCGTCGAATGGCGCTAGCTGCGCAGCATTTGTGCACCGCCGCCGTCAGTGTCAGCCAGTTTGCCGTGGCATACGGAGCTCCATCGCAGTCTTTAACACTGGTAGCATGCCGCGACAGCGTGGACGTGAACCGTATGTGCAGTTGACGGACTTTGAGCGAGGGCGTATAGTGGGCATGCGGGAGGCCGGGTGGACGTACCGCCGAATTGCTCAACACGTGGGGCGTGAGGTCTCCACAGTACAGCGATGTTGTCGCCAGTGGTCGGCGGAAGGTGCACGTGCCCGTCGACCTGGGACCGGACCGCAGCGACGCACGGATGCACGCCAAGACCGTAGGATCCTACGCAGTGCCGTAGGGGACCGCACCGCCACTTCCCAGCAAATTAGGGACACTGTTGCTCCTGGGGTATCGGCGAGGACCATTCGCAACCGTCTCCATGAAGCTGCGCTACGGTCCCGCACACCGTTAGGCCGTCTTCCGCTCACGCCCCAACATCGTGCAGCCCGCCTCCAGTGGTGTCGCGACAGGCGTGAATGGAGGGACGAATGGAGACGTGTCGTCTTCAGCGATGAGAGTCGCTTCTGCCTTGGTGCCAATGATGGTCGTATGCGTGTTTGGCGCCGTGCAGGTGAGCGCCACAATCAGGACTGCATACGACCGAGGCACACAGGGCCAACACCCGGCATCATGGTGTGGGGAGCGATCTCCTACACTGGCCGTACACCACTGGTGATCGTCGAGGGGACACTGAATAGTGCACGGTACATCCAAACCGTCATCGAACCCATCGTTCTACCATTCCTAGACCGGCAAGGGAACTTGCTGTTCCAACAGGACAATGCACGTCCGCATGTATCCCGTGCCACCCAACGTGCTCTAGAAGGTGTAAGTCAACTACCCTGGCCAGCAAGATCTCCGGATCTGTCCCCCGTTGAGCATGTTTGGGACTGTATGAAGCGTCATCTCACGCGGTCTGCCCGTCCGGCACGAACGCTGGTCCAACTGAGGCGCCAGGTGGAAATGGCATGGCAAGCCGTTCCACAGGACTACATCCAGCATCTCTACGATCGTCTCCATGGGAGAATAGCAGCCTGCATTGCTGCGAAAGGTGGATATACACTGTACTAGTGCCGACATTGTGCAAGCTCTGTTGCCTGTGTCTATGTGCCTGTGGTTCTGTCAGTGTGATCATGTGATGTATCTGACCCCAGGAATGTGGCAATAAAGTTTCCCCTTCCTGGGACAATGAATTCACGGTGTTCTTATTTCAATTTCCAGGAGTGTAGTTAGCTCAGATTCCACCCAGCGAGCGAGGCTTTCTGCCTTCACCAATTCCGCCAACTGCCTGTACGAACTGAGGATGACCTCTGAACCCAGACGGCAGGAGTCATTGGTGCCGACATGAGCAACAATTTGCAGTCGGGTGCACCCAGTGCTTGCTATCGCCACCGCCAGGGCCTCCTCCACATCTCTGATGAGACCCCCTGGCAAGCAGACAGAGTGAACACTGGCCTTCTTCCTCGACCTTTCCGCTATTTGCCTAAGGGGCTCCATCACCCGCCTAACATTGGAGCTCCCAATAACCAGTAAGCAAATGGAGGGTTTTGACAATGATATTTTAAAGCACTCCATGTTTGAAGTGTATATAAGTAGTGAATACCCGACATCACAAAAACTTGTTACAATATTGCAAGAAAAAATTGGTTTCAGAGGTAGCACATCATCAATGCAAATAATTTTAAAAGACTTTGATTTCAAATATGTTAATAAGAGTGTTTTTTGATTGAAAGAGGTGACATAAGTGGAGAACGAACCTCATCCCTTATAAAGATGTACAATACAACAGGAGGAAGTAGTTCAAAATGTATTACCCTGATGAATCGTAGGTGTGTCAGAATCATTCCATGAATACTTGCTGGGAAACGAGTGATGGTACTGGTGGTTTTAAAGTTCCCATAGGAATAGGTTCTCACATAATTATTCTGTATCTCGGCTCTTCTTCTGGCTTTGTTCCTGACAGTAAACTGAAATGTAGGCATAAAAACAATAGCAAAAATCGGAAATGAACACTGTCAGTTTCAAGTGGTTCACTGAAAAATTCTTGCCATACTGTACTTCGAAGTCGGTCATTGTAATTACTATGCCAGTTATCATTCACCTGTTACAGAGAAAACACTAAGTACAGAAACCAGGAAATCGGATATCGTGCTCTGGTTTAAATAAAATATACCACCAGACTTGTGCCAAACTTTACAGCTTGTTAATTTTAACAAGTCATGTGACAGAACGTACAGATTTGACTTTCGTGCATGTGAATGTAGTCGCAAAGTTTTACATTTACTTGCATATCATTTTCATTATAATCTGTCAGAATTAATTTTGGCACAGATTAAAAGATATGTGTGGAGAGGGGGGGGGGGGACAAAACATTCAACATAACAAACACTGTTTCGCTTTTGTGTGAAGCAATAGACAACATCCCCTTTCAGCATGGGCACACCGTTTGCAGGAAGCTGAAAAGCTTCAGAAAGAAGATTTTGATAGGGAGGTGAAGATGGATATGAACCTTGAACCTATCATCAGATTGTTCAGACACAGACTCGGTTAGCAGTAACAATTCTATCATGCTGTTGAGTTTGTTCCAAATTAAAGTAATGATATTTCTTGGTTTTACAGACTCGAAGTTTAAAAAATCTGTTTGTCCATATTTTAATTGCATACATGGTACATGGGAACTTCCTAGCCTTTATTGATTAGAAATGTGTATATTGTGAAGAATATAGACTGTATTGTTCCACATATTGCCCAAGGAGAAGTTAAGCTTCGTCCAGTGTGTTGTATGCCTTAACTACTCGTGAGAATGTGGCTGGATGAATTAGTTGAGAACTACAATATTGCAACATATAAACCTCTATGATTTTCAAGGTGGGAATTGGAAACACCTTAAAATGATAGTACAAATTAAATGTCGAAGTATTGATGGTTTTTGACTTTATCGGTCAGCATTCCCTAGAATAATTTGTAGAAAATGGTTGGTTATTTGCCTGTTCAGTGGACCATAAATGCTGTCTGTCACTATAATGTCAAATAAGTTAGTTCACACTTGTAGTGCTCGTTGACAGCGAAAAATATGACAGCATACAGACAATTTTCATGGAAGTGTTTTGCACTAGTCTTTGTTACCAGTAATTCTTTTTTACTCACAGTAATTTACATTTTACATTTGACTACAGTCTCTCACACACACACACACACACACACACACACACACACACACACACACACACACACACACACATTCACACATTTTTCGTAGATTTGAACATATACCATAGGGGTATGACAGCAGCAACACTGTTCGGCAACGCGGCCTTTATTAGGCCGCTCTCTGCCATTACATATGCCCAGATCTAATCCCCTCCATGCTTGCCTATCGCTTCATCTCTACACGTGGAAGTGCCATCCTATGTGAAGTGGACTATAGTACATTTGTAAAATCATGAATATTGAGCACAGGATATTGATTGGGTATCGTAGGGGCATTCAATTCTTTGTAATCACCCCAAGGTCTCCAACACCCGTGTTGTTTTTTTTAAAAAAAGGTAAGAACCATGCACTATCAGATCTTCGTATCACTCTTTTTTCGTGCAAGTCTATCTCTGTCACTTGTATCAAGCCACCATCTCTTTTCCTAGAAGCCCAGTTGTCGTTTCTTCTCCTTTCTTGAGTTGAGCCAACTGAATGTCAATGGTCCTACTGTATGCATACAGAAAATTCACCCCTAAGATTGGTTCCATCACATCCGCTATTACAGACATCCAGGGATAGTGTTATAAAAACCTAAATTCACTTCCTTGCTGCAGCTGCCATACTTCGTTGTTGGCTGTTTATTTGCTGTCATGAGATGAACAAACGAACTGTTCTTGACTGTGATATTTCTCTCTACTGGCCAGGTGCTTACATTGGACTCAGTGTCAAGCAGATAATAACACGAAGTCTCCACATCTTATACATAGAGTCATTGTGATAAAGGCAAAAAGGAAGTGCCTGTGCTTACAGTCTACGTGTTATTTACATGGGTGTGCATAACTGCAGGGTAGATTATACCCAGCAGCTCATTCACTGAACTGTTTGTGATATCGGCATAGTTGTTCATGTTTCTTCTGTCCAATGTTCAAGTGCACTACAGGACCCTCAGAACTGGTGGTCTTCCAACCCTCGATATGTCTCTGTAACACATTTAGTTGTTTCTTTAATGTCTGAAATTGTGCCTCTTCCGACTTCGTCACTGCTTCTGTGATGTGCGGTGCACTTGCTTTCTCCATTGTTGCATAAACTCTTGTCAGACAGCTGGAGAACAGTGGTCACATCACACCCATCCTTCATAGCCACCACTCTTTTAGTGCCATGGGAAGCTGTGATGTCCAAATGTACTGGAGCGTAGCATCCGAAAAGTCTGCCTCTGTCACCATCCTCCATAACTGCCGCAAAAATTATGAGGGGGGGATCTTTCACCTCGTCACTCACTGTGTGCAAGGTGTATCCATTCATCTAACGGTTTATTAAGCCTACTTATCAAAATCTTCTTTAGAGTTGTATAATGCTGTATTGTGGGATGCTTAATTTCGTTTTGTACAATGCCACTGCTCTGGAATCCAGACTGCTGCTTGCTATAATGAACTTTTCTTGGTCATTTGTTACTTTATTATAAGTGAACAGCAACTCTAACATCGAAAACTTGAGTTTCAGTTTAGCGGGAAGGAACTGAGGCATGTGCATCTTCATATGCCCTCTAGATTAATCACCATTTCTTATAGTTTCATTGATTGCGGAGCCTTTCGTGCACAAATCATTAATTAATTCCAGTGAAAAGTTTGCATGCCACGCAATTTCATTCCACAAGTCTTGTATCTGACAGTGGATTACGGAGCCTTTCATGCACAAATCATTAATTAATTCCATTGAAATGTTTGCATGCCACACAATTTCATTCCACAAGTCTTGTATCTGACAGTGCAACATACTCTGTAGCTCTACTAAATGTGTTGTAGGACTTCTGCCATTTGTCGCTGTCGTATGCGTTGGCGAATTTGTGTCATGTAGCTTATTTGTTTCTTGCTGTGTGAGTTCTTCTGAGCCTGGAGTCGCCACTTTATGGTCACTACATAACATCATATTAATTAATAACTTCTTATACGCACGTGCGAGAACATAAACTTTATTTCTGTTTCTTGTGAAACGTAAAAGTGAATAACCAATAACTGAACTTTTAACTCCATAGAACAAAGGCTAAAAATAAACAGTACTCAAATAATTAACGTCTTTGCCACCGACTGCTGCACTAAGTGTAACTGTTTATTTATTTTGTCTGTTTTCCCACTCCTGCAACCTATTTCATGAATGTACATTATTGAACAAGATACATCAAAAGAAAAGAATAGGTTGTGGTTCAAATTCTGAAAAAACACCACATAATATTGAAAATAAATGCAAAGCAATTTTTAAGGTGTTTCAAAACAGTTATATTTCCTTTTATAACATTTCTAAAATGGTTGAGTTTGCTATTTCTTACCTGGGACATCTGTTTCAAAAGAGATTTTTTTCAGTTATGGGGAACATTTGGTATGTAGAAAGGTGTAGACTTTAAGTTTATACTTCTAAATATCTCCTAAATGTTAAAATTGATTCAGAACTTTCTTGTTGTGATTTTATTATGTAACTAAAACAAACAAAACATTTCTGAAAAAAAGTCATGTCTAGTAAAAAATAGAACTGAGTGAAGTTTAATATTTCAGAAAACTGTAAAGACTTCTAAGTAATTTCAAAAATGTGTCCTGGGTTTGACCCAAAAAATATGGTAATATTGGTAATATTTCCTAGGTTGGTCCTAAAACAACGTTATAAGCATAGCAATAACTGACATGTATTTTGTCATCCCCATAAAGTTAACACATCTAAAAAAGTTAGCCTTGCAGATTCAGACCTTTGTCATCAATATGTTGAGAGCTTTTCTGGTGGTGTTGGCTGTTTCAGAGTTGGTTGACATTTTCTCTGTCAGAATGTAGTGTTACCTGGTACTACAGTCATACACTCTTCAGTTACATTAATGTGATCACTTGTCAAAAGCCTGAATGACCATATTTTGCAATGCAGACAGCTGCAACACTTGCAGGAAGAGAGTCAGTGAGGTCCTGTAAGGCACAGACGAGGGTTGGAGTCATGACAGCTCCAGCACCAAGCTCAGCCGCACTAAGTTTCTTGCTTTAGGATCCATGGCACAAATGGCACGATTGAGGTGGTACCACAGATTCTCGATTTAGTTTAAATTCAAGGGATTTGGTGGCCAGGGGAGTACGGTAAACTCATCATGGTGCTCATTGAACTACACACACACACACACACACACACACACACACACACACACACTGCAAGCTGTGTGACAGGTTGCATTGTCCTACTGGTAGAAGTTGTCATGCTGAGGAAGAACAAACTGCGTGTAGGGGTGGACGCAGTCCCCAAGGACATATAAATACTTGTATTGATCCATTCTGCCTTCCAGAATGACAAGATCACCTAGGGAGAACTACGAAAACATTCCCCAGACCACAATGCTCCTTCCTCTGACCTGGACCCTTCCAACAGTTGTTGCAGAGTATTTGCTTTCAGATGTTTCATGCCATACATGCCAACATCACTTGTCCAATGGAACATAAAATGTGATTCATCTGAGAAAGCCACCTATCACGACTCAGTGAATGTCCAGTTGCGGTACTGGCATGCGAATTCCAGCCTTCGTTGCTGATGAACAGCAGTTAGCATGGGTTCATGAACCAGGTGCCTGTTGTGGAGGCTCACATGCAGCAACATTCACTGAACGGTCATTGAGGAGAGACTGTTGGCAGCCCCTTGATTCACTCCGAGTTGTGCTTGTAAGCTTGTGGATGATATTTTACCACATATTTTCATCTTTGTGTTCAGACAGTGTTATTTGAAGATTAGAGGTCTGAAAAATTGATCTCTAGACATTTTACAGTATTGTTCTCGTGAAGCTTTTATTAACACCATCCCTCTTGAAGTTTTCTTTCATCTTCTCTGTTTCTGAGATCAAGGCAAAAACTTGGGTCTTGCTCGAGTTTGGTTCAAATCATTTTGGCCATAGTACACAGAGAGATGGTCCAGAGAGTTGAACATTTTGGCTCTGTTTCTTCAGATGTATATCCTGATTTGCCAGTGAAAGAAATGAAAGTGATTCCTGTGTTTTGTTTCCTTCCATATCTATCTTCTATAAGGCTAGATTAGATTGAGAATATGCCTGCAACATAATCTTCCAAGTATGAAATCATCTTGTTCTGATACGATTACTTCATTAACTGATCTTAAGATCTGTTCCGAAGCTTTAAATAGAATAGAGAGAGGTGTCAGCTGTATTTTTTTCCATTCTATAGCTGGCTCCTACCTTAACTCCAAAATAGTAATGACTGTTTTTCTTTTTAGCAGTGTAGTTTTCAGAAACTTGTTTCTTAAATAAGATGTCAGAAAGATTGTGAAACATCTGTTCGGTATATAATTTTCATATAACATACTTAACAAAATGTTGTTATTGATGCCATTTGGATGAGTCACATGAGATGCCTATGGATGATATTTTATCATTTTAAATTTTTGTCACGTGCTCAGTGAATATATAAATTGCTTTTTCAGTATCGAAGACTTTTTGAATTCCAAAGTGTGATTGTTTGAAAATGCCATTTTTTTCACTGGTAGGAGACTGTGTAGTGAGAAGAGAGTGGGGGAGGGGTGTATGTTGGTAGTTAATGGAATATTTAAAATCAAGCATCATATGGAATAACATACATATTGGCATTGCAGAACTACAAGAAAAAATTGTGTTGAAAGTGATGTTCATTTTCCTTATTTAAATGCCATCAGTGTTAGAAAGCCATCCTATATTCAGGGTGTTACAAAAAGGTATGGCCAAACTTTCAGGAAACATTCCTCACACACAATTAAGGAAAAGATGTTATGTGGACATATGTCCAGAAACACTTAATTTCCATGTTAGAGCTCATTTTAGTTTCGTCAGTATGTACTGTACTTCCTCGATTCAGCGCCATGATTTCATACGGGGTACTCTACCTGTGCTGCTAGAACATGTGCCTTTACAAGTACAACACAGCACGTGGTTCATGCACGATGGAGCTCCTGCACATTTCAGTCAAAGTGTTCGTACCCTTCTCAACAACAGATTCGGTGACTGATGGATTGGTGGAGGCGGACCAATTCCATGGCCTCCACGCTCTCCTGACCTCAACCCTCTTGACTTTCATTTATGGAGGCATTTGAAAGCTCTTGTCTACGCAACCCCGGTACCAAATGTAGAGACTCTTCGTGCTCGTATTGTGGACGGCTGTGATACAATACGCCATTCTCCAGGGCTGCATCAGGGATTCCATGGGACGGAGGGTGGATGCATGTATCCTCGCTAACGGAGGACATTTTGAACATTTCCTGTAACAAAGTGTTTGAAGTCACACTGGTATGTTCTGTTGCTGTGTGTTTCCATTCCATGATTAATGTGATTTGAAGAGAAGTAATAAAATGAACTCTAACATGGAAAGTAAGCATTTCCGGACACATGTCCACATAACATATTTTCTTTCTTTGTGTGTGAGGAATGTTTCCTGAAAGTTTGGCCATACCTTTTTGTAACACCCTGTTTATACATATTGATAGTTATTTGTTTGACCTTTTTATCTTCATAATTTATTGAGAAGATTATTTATAGTTTCTGTTCAAATAAAAATCTTAGCTTTTTGTATATTGCAGCACATTTCATTCTGAATCACTTCAACACACAAAGAAGTTTTTGAGAAAAGCTGTGTCATGTAAGAACCTGAGAAGAATTTGTACATTGGCAGTCTCTCTTCTTCTCATATTTTTGATTGGTTCTTCATTTTTGAATCTGTTTGTAAACTGTTGTCTATACAGTCATACATTTTATGGAACTCTGTGTTCTGTGATGGAAGATGTATTTAAGCCTTATGTAACACTGAGGCATCTTTCTCCGCCTCCTACATGATGATAAATTTAAGATATATAATACAATTGCCATAGATCTGAGGTAGAAAGTCACCACATATAATTACTCATCAATGGTTGGAACAGTGATTTATCTTAAATAACCAGTGTGTGTTAGAGGGTGCAGTGACAGTGAAACAGAAGATTCAGAGCCACTAAAGTGGTTTTTCAGTTAAAATAACTCTCCATTTGCAATTGTGTTACTTTTTATTGTACTTGCAATGCATTAATTTGAAAGGGGGTGCTGTACATACAGAGTATGTGTTTCTCAACGATTTAATTAATTAAATTAATTAATGATTCATATAATGTAAACTGAAATGTAGTTTTTGTAAGTACAAGAAGGAATCTGCTTGTGCAAAAATATGTGAAGAGAGCTATGTTCTAATAGTTTAAAAAACTGAAATAGTTGATCAAGTCCTGATGTGAAAGGACTGGCGTGTTTTGTAAATATTAATTTCTGTTTCTGCTGCAGTTGAATTTATGAACAGAATATCTAGTAAATATGGTATCTGGGCCACTAGATGCATTTCTATACCTATAGATTCCCTAGACTTATTGCTGTATCTGGATCCAGATTTGGATCTTGTCTAATTGTAGCTAATACAACAAACATTGGAATACTGATAAAATTATGTAAGAAGGAACTCAAAAACTTTTGTTTTTGAAATATAAAGCAATATTAGAGCAGGATTGGCAACTAACATGGAAATTAAACTTTATTTGATAGATCAGTATAAATGCAAATCTATGGCAGTTTTCTAAAGTGCAATACTATTAATTTTTTTGCCTGTGGAATGCTGTTGTGTCCTTCCCCTTTTTGTATTCTGATTGAATAGTTTATTTAACAATAAATTTTGTGATACTGCATGACAAAAACAGAAAGTTGATTAATTCAATTTTTAAATCAGCTTTTTTTGGTTAGTGCTCAACTTTGTAACTATTTCTTTTATGAGTATGTTAAAATAAATATTCTCCCAACCTTTATTGTAGTTTACAGTGCAGCAATAGAAAAGAACGGCAATAACAATGTACTTTGTAATGAAATGTAGTGTGCCTTCTGTCCTGGACCATTTCAATGGAGTAGATACATTTGAAGCTGTTTTGTATTATATACATTTATAATATAATAACTTATAGTTCCGCTAAATATAAAAAACTCTTAGATTTTCCATTGCATTATAAATGTAATTTAACCCTTTAACTTCTCTGGAATATGTTTACGCACACCACCAGGCCTTCTACCGGGTACTCTGAATGTGTCTACGCATAGACACGTGTAGGGTACCAGGTAGGACTGGTGGTGCACGTTCAAAGGTGCATGCGTTAACACGTCCAGAGCAGTTAAAGGGTTAATAACAGCAAATTTGTATGTTTGTACAGTAACATTTTTGAAGCAGAATTCTAAGTTATTTTAGGTTATGCACCTAATCTGATTCAAGCCATGAAGATAGTGTTCGAATTGTACATGAGAAATGACTCGTCTTTTCTCTTTTGTTGCTCTAATATGATATCTTAATTTATTTTCAATGAATCAATGCATTATTTGTGTTCTGAAGATAGAACTCTGCTTGTTAAGACTTTTTCCTGTTATGTACAAAGAATACAATTATTGTTTACCTTTGCAGACAACACATATTTAATGTCATCTCCTCCTTCCTTCATATCTCCTAAACTATGTATTGTACAATGATATAATTTCACAGGTGCATTCCATGGTAGATGTGAACAGCATCTGTAAAATCTGTCACACATACAGTTAGCAGTAAACAAGTAATACATTGTCATGCCTATTGCAAAAATGAACAGCGAAAATATAATAAACAATAAACTTTTTTCCTTTCATCATTTTGAGGAGGGAGTCAGTGAGTAAAGTTTGATAAAGGTTTGAAATTATGAGTAAAGTTTTTGCAAATCAATGAAGTCTGGGCATTCCTGTGTCATGGCCTATCCTTTTTCACTCCTACTCCCAAGCTCTTGATAGGGAGGTGGTTTTTACCCCCACAGTGGTTCTTTCCAGACAGTAAATGATACTTGTATGTGTTCCAAATTTGGTTGAAAGCAGTCCAGTGGTTTCAGAAGAGATGTGGAACATACATACATACATGCATGTTTTAATCTGTATGAATATCCTTTTCCCCATGATCTGATTTTGATAATATGTAGCCAATACAGTGCACCTAGCTATGCTGAAGTTACCGGTGAACACTCCACAAAAATCCGTCTAGTGGTTTTGGAGAAACCGTGCAAAAATCCTGTGAAAATTCATATTGTAGTTTTGGAGATTAGCATGTTCAAAGACAGTCAGACATCACTGTTTTACAGATTTATTGTTAGTACAGAATAGTAATACATGAATTTTCATGGCAGTAAATAGTCCAAAAAGACACAATACTTAAAAAACAGTTTTCTAAATATTAAGATACTTTACTGAAGAATTTTACCATCCAAAGTCAGTTGCAGTTGTTTTACATCCAACTACTGGGAAGCTTTGAGTCCGCAGAAAGGATGAATGCTTCTGGTAGTTGGCATGACTTTTTTAGATGAAAGAAGAATATGTTTCTAACATCTTTCTGATGGTAATTCCAGGATGGAAGCAGTAAACAAAAATGAAAATAGGTGGTTGACTGATGCTTCACGATTTCACTAGCTGATGGTTACAATACTCCCACTGAAAGATTGACAACCTTAGTTGACCACAATCTCACGCCAGCTATCTGTAGTCATTCTTCATAGCCTCATAATATTGATATGAGTTTATGTGTGGCAATGTTATATGCACTTAACAGCACCTTAAACCTACGTCTGGATCAGATTTTTTAGCTTCATCTTCACGATCTGATTGCATGAAAAGCATAACCTGTGTTATTTTCTACAGACCTTCAACACCTACCTTGAAATCAACTTAGCGGTGGTCTCGCGGTTCTAGGCGCGCAGTCCGGAACCGCGCGACTGCTGCGGTCGTAGGTTCGAATCCTGCCTCGGGCATGGATGTGTGTGATGTCCTTAGGTTAGTTAGGTTTAAGTAGTTCTAAGTTCTAGGGGACTGATGACAACAGCTGTTAAGTCCCATATTGCTCAGAGCCAAATCAACTTAGCTGGTCTCTTTCAATCAAGTAAGTTATCTTAGATGTTGATCTCTGGCTCTTTGAAGGCTCTGTGGGCCACTCTGTCCATTTCAAATGTAGCAACTTTCAGCGGTTTCCTTATGAAATCTGTCACATATGTCGTGCCTTCTCTAGAGCCTTTGACCCTATGGGTGCCACGTATGCAGTGGGAAGCAGGGGTTAACCAAATATACCAATAACTTTGTCAGAGTCTTTACAGAGTGTGTTACTTGCTGTGGTTATAACTACATCATGTCATGTTAAAATCGCCTTCAGGGGCTCAGCCTTCATTTGCTGGGTACAGGCTTGGTGGCCCTGGGGATCCTGAGCTGGGGACTGGTAGGCACTGCCAGTCTTCTGCCACAGTAAGCTCTGGGCATTTTTCAGTGATCACTATGCCACGCAGCAGTGGATCATTGTGAGTTAAGGGGAACAGGGGTCTTGGGTTGACTGCACAGATAGGGAGGATGGTAAAAGCCTCTATAACAAATACCTCAATCTCAAGATATGCTGTGCCCCAATGAGATACATGGCAGTTGAGGGGAACAGTTGTAGTGGGCATCCTCTGGGGAACCTGCTACACCTCGGTTGCATAAGGTTTACCTAGGCATGTGGAGTTCTGTCTAGGTGGACTTTTATTTCCCTAACTGCTCATGGGACTGAGGTGGAACCCTTGAGATTCTCTCTTCCTCCTCTTAGCAGAAAGGGTAGGCTGCTGGCAGGTACCAACACCCAATCAAACAAGAGGGCTCATGTAGAAAGTACTTCTGACTCATGAGTTATTTTCAGAAGTGTTGCCTCTGGTAACAGAATGTGTGCTGGTAATCAGAAAGTGTTTTTAATAATAAAAAGGAAAGAGAGAAGCTTCGAGAGATATTTGCCTTTCTATACTCAAAAAGACTTAGAAGGCTTTTCAGGCACTTTAAAATTAGCCAGGGTATCGTGTAATGGAACACTATTGGTAGAATCATCTAGTTCCCAGTAAGTTAAGAACCTACAGAAAGTGCAGTGCCTTGGGGAATATGCCATTGAAACTGAGCTGCACACCACCTTGAATTACAGCAAAGGTGTTGTGATGTGCAAGGATCTGATGGACATTCCAAAGGAGGAACTGAAAGATCAGTGGTCTCCAGAAGGTATGGTTGACATGAAAAACACCATGAAGAGGGTGTATGGGGATCTTGTAAAATCAGATTCCTTTATCCTGATGTTCAGAAGCATGAAATTTCCTGAACACATTGAGATAGATTTCCTTTGCCTACAGATGCAGCCTTATTTCCCCAACCCAGTGAGCTGTTTCAAATGCCAGCACTTTGGGCATACTACTCTTGGGTGTCACAGAGGAGCCACTTGTGGCAAATGCCTTTAGGTCGCCCACAAAGGAGTCACTTTTTCATCTCCTTTGAAGTGTGTAAATTGCTCTGAGGCTAACCCTGTCTGCAATCGGGATGCATCATATATCTTAAAGAATGGAAGATAGAAGAGCTTAAGGCTGCAAAATGTATCCCGTATGGTGAGGCCAAAAAGATTTATAAAGCCGTGCTGACTCCAATGTTTACCACCCCCTTTGCTTCACTTCTTAAACAGCCAGTGCAGACAGCTGATACTGCTACACAAATGGATGTTGCTAGTGACAGCACTAGTACCTGCATTTATCAATGCACTTGTGCTGCTGGAATTACTTTGACACCTGTACTTCCCCCTAGAACTTCAGAAAATGCTATGGTTGCTGCTGTTTCAGAATTCTCTGCCCCTCCAAAGATTCAGTATGGTATGCCATCCAGTGCTGCCACTGCCGCTACCACTGCCACAGTTGTGGCTTCAAAGCCTACCCAGGGCAAAAGATCAAAGACAAAGCATCCATCACTGACAGAATTGGGACGTAAACAGTCTGAAGATGTTGACATTGTCTTCTTTGACATTGCTAATGATTCTTCTGTAGAGCCGGTGGACCTTGATGTCGCCCCGAGACTGAGTCCTCACCCATTGCAGGCTCCCCTCCCCACCAAAAGGATAGGATAAAAGTGGTACCCCCATAATAGATGGCTCCCATATTACAGTGGGACATTAATGGGTTCAGGACATGTGGAGCAGCTGAAACTCCCAACACAGGCACATCTCCATGAGTGATCCATCATGTCATTGACTTATCATTCCCAAAGACCTCAGATAATCTTAGGAGGAAACCCATACCATGGTAGACTGATAAGTGTTGGTGCTCAGCGATCTGGGGCTGGCATGTGCCTCTTTGATGGATTAAGTACCACCCAACAGCAAATAACCTCGCAGTATTTTGGATATCGAGAGCCAAGGCTCGATGTGTAATTAGGGAGAGCAAGAAAAGGTCATGGCAACCATTCTGCTTGTTCTACAAAAATGTTGGAAGCCATCGGTAGCATTTCCAGTAGACACAGTCTTTTACCAATAGCACTAGTGCTGTAGCAGGGCTGTCTCCAAACAATGCCTGGAGACACTGCTCAGACAATGGTATACCATTTTGCAAAGACTACTACCAATGCCAGCCAGGATCTAGTGTTTCACCACTACCATGCGATGGTAGAGAGGGGCAAGTTGGACTTAAGATCCAACAATTTTCAGTCTTACAACCACCCTTCCTCCATATGAGAACTGGAGTTGGCACTGTTTGATACTCATGATACTGCACCTGGTCACGATCAAATCCAGTACTGCATGTTTCAACATGTGCTTAAAGTGTCAAAGGAAATCCTCCTTGAATGTTTTAATTTGATATGGCAGGCAGGTCACTTTCCTAACTTTTTGACAGAGAGTTTTGATCTCTTACCTCAAACCAGAAAAGAAGGGCACAGGTCCTAGTAGTTATTGGAGTACTGCGTTTATGAGCTGTGTTGGAAAATCCTTGGAGTGATTGGTTATTAAGAGACCAGGTGACTCCTTACCTGCTCTCCGTGTGCATTCCAGAGGTTTCTGTCCACTGTCAACAACCTGACACTGCTAGAGGTGGATATTCAGCAGACTTTTCTAAATAAACATCACTGTCTCAGTATATGCTTTGACATTAGGAAGGTGTGCGACACTACTTGGAGACACGGTATTCTAGGGCACCTCCCCATCTTCACATGGTCTTTCCTGTTAAACTGTTTTTTATTCTGTGCATTGGTGACACGCTGTTAGATTGTTTTGAACAGGAGAGAGGTTTCCCCAAAGCAGTGTTTTAAGCGTTACTCTCTTTGCCACAGCCGTAATCACTATCACGTCTAGAGTGAGGAGTCCTGAACAGTGCTCCTTATTTGTGGACAATTTTGCTGTTTTCTGTTCCTCCTCCATTGTTGCAACAGCAACTCACCAATTGTGACTTACAGTGCAGAGATTAGAGGGTTTCCAGTTCTCTGCAGGTGTGTGTGTGTGACAGAGAGAGGGAGAAGGAGGGGGGGGGGGGGGGAGAGAGAGAGAGAGTGAGTTCATTTTAACTATTCTCTCCTTATTTTTAATTTACCTAACTTGCATAGGAGGGACACTGTTCTACATTTTAAAGATTGTGAGGTTTCTGGGCCTCGTTTTTTACTCCAAATTGTTGTTGTTGCCACACCTGAGGGATCTGAAAGCCAGAATCCTGAAGACACCGTATTTCATAAAGTGCCTTAATAACAGGTCTTGGGGAATGGACAAGACATGTCTGCTCCAGTTTTGTAGGGCTTTCATGTGTTCATGGCTATACTACGGGTGCACAGTGTATGGGTCAGTAAGACCTTCTTATCTGGAGGTTACTGACGCTGTCCACAATGAGGAGATTCGGTTGGCTGTGGGTGCTTACAGGACCAGCCCAATACCAAGTCTCTTGCTGAGACTGGTGACCCACCACTTACAGTCAGATGGCAACTCCTCATGGCATGTCAGGTGTGTGAGTACCATGCAGCTCCGACTTCACATGTATAACACACTATTGCTCATCCACCTCTCAAACACTTTTTCTCCAATCTTCCATAAGCAGGCCGTTTGGGACCCATGTGCGGCATTATGCTGGAGGCACGTGGCATGTAGCAAGTATAATGTCAAATCCACGGTTTTAACTGTCTGTCATTTGCAGAGAGGCCGAGAGTAATTTTAGATTTACTGCAGTACAGGAAATATTGAACACCTGCATTGTTTTAAATACATTGTTTAAGACGATTTCTCCGTTGGTTTCCTAGATCGTGCCCTCAAGGCCCGACTGCCTCAAGGTCTTTACTGTCTTCAACATGGAGTTACATGCAATCTTGTAGGCACTGAAGCATATGATACGTGATTTGAGTACTAAATTACTATTATGTTCCGAATCTCTGAGTGCCCTTCACACTCTACAATTCTTGTGCCCAGCAGATAAAGTAGTCCAAAATATCCAGGATGCCTTCCTCTAACTACAACAGCTGAAGAAGGAACTGTCTTTCTGCTGGGTGGCAGGGCACATGGGTATTGTGGGGAATGAAAGAGCATACGTAGTAGCCAAAGAGGCATATCACAATCCTCAATTAGTTCAGTGTGCCATCCCCCTGCATGCTATTGCCCCATTGTTGAGATGCAGAGTCTTGTGTCAGTGGGAGGATGAGCGGCTGGAAGCAACAGACAATAAGTGCCATCTACAGGGTGTATGACACTCCAATTTTTAAACGGTTATAATTTCTTTATTTATAAAGCAATTTTCTTAGAACTACTTTTGTTAGAAACTGCGCTCCTTGAGGTTGTGTTTAACATCATTTTAAACCTCCACATAAGCTCCAGCATCCTCTGCACTTTTTTAAAACAAGCTGGTATATGTGATACTGATGCCTGCAACATGTTAGATGGAACGTGGGCTAACACATCAGATAATCCCGCTTCCAATTCATCCAAGTTCTGTGGTTTTCTCTCTTAAACCTCTGTGTCAGCCCAACACCAGAGAAAAAAATTGCAAATCACTAAATTAGGGCTGTGGGCAGGCCACTCATGTGCACCACATCTGTCTATCCAATGACCTGGAAAATGATCATGCTACATTCACGGACATCATTTGCAAAATGTGCAGGTGCTCCATTCTGCATGAAGTGAAGCTGTGGGTTGTTCCTTTGTGATATTACTGGCCTTACACGATCTTGCAGCATTTCCAGGTATCTTTTGCCATTGATTGTGTTCCATAGAAAGAAAGGACCAAAGGACCAAGAACTTCAGATGATGTGATATCACACCATACTGTCACCTGTGCTTTTTTCAACCCATTTGTGTGGGTTTTTGTCTGCCCAATAATGGCAGTTACACCTATTAACAAATCTTGCAATGTGGAAAACTGCCTCATCAGTCCATGGAATGTTCTCAAAAAGTTCAGGTCAATCATAGTTCCAACCCAAGAAAATTTCTCAAAGGTCATTCTTCTGCCACAGTCATCAGGCAACATTGCTGCACATAATGCGGCTTTCATGGTATAAAAGTGAGATATTTCTTAAGAATCTTTGCAGTTGCATAACGTGAAAGACCACTTTCACAAGATCCTAGACGCAGTGATTTCATGGGACTGCTCGTTAACATTTCACATACTCTGGTGTCCTTGAAAGTCATGGTCTTACTGACCATGTTACAACCATGACATTCCCTGTTGTTAGTAATTTAGAATGGCAATTTTTAACGGTTTTTGCATCCAGTGTTACATGGATCCCTCGTTTAGCCCTCTACCATCTTTGCACTCACACCAAAAAACCCCAGACCTAATGATGAGCTATTTTGGCTGGTTCTTCTGCAGTGAACACAGGCGGCATTTTCCAACTGAAACAAAAGAAAAATAATGTAAACACAGTCTCAAGAAGTGCTGTTTTTAACAAAAGTAGTTCTACGAAAATTGGTTCATAAATAAAGAAACTATAACTATTTAAAAATAGGGAGTGACTTATTAGATCCCCTGTAGTAAGGCTCGCAATGTGACCATGGCGTACCTCCTTTCAGTCACATCGATGGACCCTCTCCCTTAAAACCCACTTCCTTTCGTCTTTCCCTCTCCTTCCCTCTTTCCTGATGAGGCAACAGTTTGTTGCGAAAGCTTGAATTTTGTGTGTATGTTTGTGTTTGTTTGTGTGTCTGTCGACCTGCCAGCACTTTCATTTGGTAAGTCACATCATCTTTGTTTTTAGATATATATTTCCTACGTGGAATGTTTCCCTCTATTATAACTATATATATATATATATATATATATATATATATATATATATATATATATATAATGGAAGGAAACATTCCACGTGGGAAAAATTATATATAAAAACAAAGATGAGGTGACTTACCGAACAAAAGCGCTGGCAGGTCGATAGACACACAAACATACACACAAAATTCAAGCTTTCGCAACAAACTGTTGCCTCATCAGGAAAGAGGGAAGGAGAGGGGAAGACGAAAGGAAGTGGGTTTTAAGGGAGAGGGTAAGGAGTCATTACAATCCCGGGAGCGGAAAGACTTACCTTAGGGGGAAAAAAGGACAGGTATACACTCGCACACACGCACATATCCATCCGTATACACTCGCACACACGCACATATCCATCCACACATACAGACACAAGCAGACATATTTACATATGTCTGCTTGTGTCTGTATGTGTGGATGGATATGTGATATGTTTGCTTGTGTCTGTATGTGTGGATGGATATGTGCGTGTGTGCGAGTGTATACCTGTCCTTTTTTCCCCCTAAGGTAAGTCTTTCCGCTCCCGGGATTGGAATGACTCCTTACCCTCTCCCTTAAAACCCACTTCCTTTCGTCTTCCCCTCTCCTTCCCTCTTTCCTGATGAGGCAACAGTTTGTTGCGAAAGCTTGAATTTTTTGTGTATGTTTGTGTTTGTTTGTGTGTCTATCGACCTGCCAGCGCTTTTGTTCGGTAAGTCACCTCATCTTTGTTTTTTTATATATATATATATATATATATATATATATATATATATATATATATATATATCTAAAAAGAAAGATGATGAAACTTACCAAACAAAAGCGCTGGCAGGTCGATAGACACACAAACATACACACAAAATTCTAGCTTTCGCAACCAATGGTTGCCTCGTCAGGAAAGAGGGAAGGAGAAGGAAAGACAAAAGGATATGGGTTTTAAGGGAGAGGGTAAGGAGTCATTCCAATCCCGGGAGCGGAAAGACTTAACTTAGGGGGAAAAAAGGACAGGTATACACTCGCACACACACACACATATCCATCCACACATACACAGACACAAGCAGACATTTGCAGACATTTTGTTTTTGTTTGTGTGTCTATCGACCTGCCAGCGCTTTTGTTTAAATATATTTTTCCCACGTGGAATGTTTCCCTCTATTTTATATATATATATATAGCAGACATATTTGGTCTTTAAATATGTTTGCTTGTGTCTGTATGTGTGGATGGATATGTGCGTGTGTATACCTGTCCTTTTTTCCCCCTAAGGTAAGTCTTTCCGCTCCCGGGATTGGAATGACTCCTTACCCTCTCCCTTAAAACCCACTTCCTTTCGTCTTCCCCTCTCCTTCCCTCTTTCCTGATGAGGCAACAGTTTGTTGCGAAAGCTTGAATTTTGTGTGTGTGTTTGTGTTTGTTTGTGTGTCTATCGACCTGCCAGCGCTTTTGTTCGGTAAGTCACCTCATCTTTGTTTTTATATATAATTTTTCCCACGTGGAATGTTTCCTTCCATTATATTGAGATATATATATATATATATATATATATATATATATATATATATATATATAATTTTTTTTTTTTTTTTTTTTCATGCTTCGGGTCACTGATAACCTCGCCGTTGAGTGCCCATAAGCTTCAAACCTTCACACTCTCTCTCTCTCTCTCTCTCTCTCTCTCTCTCTCTCTCTCTCTCTCTCTCTCATGTTGTTCACCCACTGTGATATTCATCACCCACAGAAGTTACACAATGTCATAGTCTAATTCATATTTCACACCTAATCCCGATACTTCTCCTGTGTGTGACCTAAGTGCAAGGTCTCTCTGATACACCCACTTAAAGCTCCAACAATTATTCAGCCAAAGTCAGTAACTAATCTGTTAAAGCTGGTGCCATGTGATAAAGCACCGATTTGTACACGAGCTGTGATACAGTTGCTTTGCAGGATTCTGTATAGGTATGAGAAATAACCAGCTATCTACTCTAGTCTCTCAATTCTCCTGGCCCAAACCTCTAATATTGTTAGTAATATAATAAATTTCTGCTGTCATAATTTTTGTATATTACTGACAATACTGCAATTGCTGCACTCTAGTATCATCTTGGCAAACGTAGAATTAGGTACTTATACTCATGAGTAGATTTAGCAGTGTGTGTAAGCTGTGAGTTTCCTTGGAATTATGTTATATAAGATACTGAAGTTGTTGAAAAGTATTACTGATTGCTGATCATCATGTCACCTGCAATACAAATGTCATAAAAATTGGTAGTAATGAGGTACCACATTCTGATAAATTAAATCTTGACTTTTAATTAAGAAGCATGTAGAGAGATATGTATATCCTTGAACTCAAATGTACTAGAGTCAATGGAATAATTTCATTCTGCTTTTGTGTGAAACGAAGGAAGTTCGTTAGAGTCCTATTTACTACAAACACTTTTTTTCTGTCTAGATGCCATTTAAAATCACCATGTTTGTAGTCAAAGTTATTTATGAGTAATTATCTTTCTGTTGAGTTAAAATGAATTAATGGTTGTTGAATATGTAGCTCAAATATCACTAATTGTCTGTACAAGTGTGTTCCATGTTTCAGCTGTTTAATACGCTGTGAAGCGAAAGTTTATCACATGCATATTTGCATCTTTTTTCTTAGAATGTGCAGTCTAAATTGTTCATTGTATGAAGTCTGATGATCCTTGCTCCACATTGCGAAATATTTCATTGCATTGTGCTACATTTTAACATGGTCAACCATCGCTCTCCTACAGCGATCTCTGTGCCTGGTTTCATAATAACTGGAAAAATAATGGTACCAACACGCAGACTCAGCTTCAGGAAGGAGTTTGTTCAAATCCTATCTTAACTGCAAACTAAACAATCATTTCCACTCATTCTGCAACCTTTGTGATTCATTCCACCTCAGAACAGTTAGTATTCTGAGGTACAATACAATCTTGCATTCCATCATTATTTTGATGTGATTTATGGCATAAAAAAATCACACTGGCTACTTTTAGACAGGACATTGTATAAACTGTATGGTATTATATGTATATTACACACTGATAAGCGAAAACATTGGATGCTGCCTGGTGACATTGCGGGCACATAATGTGGTAGCAAAAGTATGTAAGCAGAGCAGACACGGATGGGGGACCACCCTAGCGAAGATAGGAGCTGCAAATCGGGAAACCCATTGAGGCAAATGACTTTGACAAAAGGGAGATTATTATTACGCAGAACCTGTGAACGAGGATCTCAAAACTAGCAATGTTCATGTATTACTTTTATGAGCATTTACGGAAAGAGGTAGGAGAGAGAACCACCACTAGGCACTAAATGGTTGGAGTCCATGACTCTTCACAGAACGTGGAGTTCAGAGGCTTATCTGATCTATAAAATGGAATAGATGCTGATCTTTGACATCTATATCAAAAGAACACAATGCTGGTACATGCGCAAGTGTTTCGAAGCACACCATTCATTGCGTTGTTCATTGTACATTGTTGAACATGGAGCTCTGCAGCAGGCCACCCCTACATGTTCACATGGAGACTCAACAAAATTGTCAATTATGACTGCAGTGGACACAGCACCATTGGGATTCGACCATCAATCAGTGGAAACATGTTGGCTCTTTCGGTGAATCACATTTTTGCCACGCTAGGTTGATTATCCATCTCTACAAACACTGTCATCCAGTTGAACGGCGGCTTGAAATGTGCAGCACACCATGGATGCAGGCTGGTAGGAACAGTATTATGCTGTGGGAAACATTCTCCTGCACTTGCATGGGACCTGTGGTTACAATCGAAGACTTACTGACAGCTGTGAACCACCTGAATTCCTTCATGTTTGATGTTTTCCCCGATGACGATGTCATCTTTCAGCAGTATAATTGTCCATGAGTCACACCCAGAACCATGCTACAGTGGTTTGAGGAGCATTATAGTGAACTTGCATTGATGTCTTGGTGACCAAATTTGCTTGATGTAAATCCTATGGAACCTGTCTGGGCCACCATCAGGCTCCACCACCACATACGCAGATCAGCAGCCTGTTATTTACGCGAATTACATGACATACTTCCATAAACCTACCAACAAACTGTTGGATCCCTAATATGCAGAATAAGTGATGTATTTCATTCCAAAGATGGACAAACAAGCTACTAAGCAGGTGGTCATAATGTTTTGGCTCATCAGTGTATGTTATTTTGTTATAATCTTTTTGTCTTTATTTAATGTGCAAATGCCGTCAAATAACATTGGAGGAAACTGATAGTAAGTATGAAAATAGATTGTAAAGAAGAATAAATGGTAAATAATGACAAGTTTAATTGGAGCAGCGAGAAAAATTATATCAAAAGAATTGCTAACTGTGCTCAGCGTAACAAAACAGATAAAGATGATATAGTCTATTACACTAGTCTACGTGTAGAGTGGTTTCATTCACACTGGGTACTCATTCAACAGATTCATTTATCACAGTAGAACTGATAATTTCCATAGTAACATCTAACAATAGAGAGTAATTAGTTTGTACAAGATGGCCGAATTCATGTCATGGAGCATGTAATGGCACAGCTCTGTTGTCAGCTTAGCCATATTGTACTCTGAGAACAGTCATGCTCAGTAGAATTAATTACTTGAATAAAACATGTCAATTCAGTTGCATTGTTAAGGTAAAGACAGGAAAAAACAAATGCTTCAGCATCAGGAATGATTCATGAGCTGAAGGCTAAGTGTTTAATCCTGTTGTGAAACTAACTGCCAGCAATATACAACACCAAAGGACCATAATGCTTCACAGTTTAGCTGATGTATTATAACAATCATCTTCTGAAGTATGTGGTGAAATATCCACCGTAAAAAAAAGAAATGTTAGACCAGTCAAATCAAATGTCAACTAAATTGTCATATGTAATATCCACTAAATTATATCATCTGAAATGTCCACTAAATATAACGAATTATCATATCAGTTGTCAAACAAATATGATGAAATGTTAGTGAAACTATTTCCACAAAATATGATGAATTCTGAGGTGACATTTCTGCTCCAATAACGAATCTGTTATGGACATATCAAAGTTAACATGACAGTGCAATACCCTCACAACCGATGCAGCAAATATGTCATTGCAACAAACTACCATAAATACTCAAGTTGGTGTATTGAAGGATGCAAACAAGGATTTGCATAAGAAAATGAAGCAGTTGTCTGATCAGCATACACTTATTGAAGAACCTGCATGTAAATCAGATCTTAAAGTAGAAATTTTCACTACAGAACAACAAGCTAACATTAAACTACAGTCAGCTGCACAGTTAGGGAATTTTGATACAGGCTATTCTGAGCATCTTTCATGTAAAGATAAGTTTGTAAATCAATATGTAGGTTTTGAACTGCCACACATAGTTCAGCAATCTGTTAATGGGATGATGTCACAAGGAGGTAGTCCAGGGCAGGTTATTAACATAGGGTTAAAACAGTTAAAAACAACAGCGGACAAAGATTTACCACAGTGGTGGAGAATGTTGCATCACACTTTAAAGAAATTCAGTGAGAGTTGTCGAAGATTAAGTGATGGTTCGTCAACCACAATTGTTAAGCAGACGAACATATTAACCCTGTGACTTGTGGCCAAGGATACAGGAATGAGTTTAATCACAACGGCATGTCACCCGACCATGTGTTGTATGGTATAGGGAAAAGCCACAGTTGTTATCCATCGTACTGGATGAAAGCCTGCCCAAATATAGGCAGTATTAAGTATTAATTCCTGGAGGGAGGGGGTGGGGGGGTGGGGGAGAGAGTATACATCCTCTTGTGTTCATCAAGGCTTTTAAAAATATGCTAACAAGCTCATCGACTGAGAAACAAAGAATTCAGTACATCACAGGATGAAACAGCCAAGTATTGCCAAGATTATGCTCAATCTGAGTGGTCATTTCCTAGCAAAGTATTGATCTGGGTTTGTGCGTGGATAAGGATGGAGGTATTTAATCTAGAGTCTTTTAACAGCAAACAGTAGTTTCTGCAAGTATTTTCAAAAATATATAAACAAGATCATAAACAATTTTTTCAGCCTTCAGTTGCAAGGTAATTTTTTTTTTTTACTCGTTTACCTAGGTTTCGATTCCAGTAATGGAATCTTCTTCAGAACAAAAAATTAAATTATTTTGAGAGCCAAGCACTGGCCATGTCACAGTGGTCCTTATGTCTGGGCGGCGTAGCTTCGTCTACGTTCGCCTTAATGGTTTTAATTTTGACAGACATAATCTTATGATTACGAGTCTTTATTGTTTTAATTTTTAATTGTGACATGGCCAGTGTTTGGCTCTCAAAATAATTTAATTTTTTGTTCTGAAGAAGATTCCATTACTGAAATCGAAACCTAGGTTTTTTTAAAAAATACCTTGCAACTGAAGGCTGAAAAAATTGTTTATTTTCTATACATATACGGTTGCTGACGCACTGCATTATGTTAAAGATTTGTAAACAAGATCAGATACTGGGGTGAGCCTATCTCTAACCAGGACATTCTCAAAATTTTGAAGCCAAATTACCAGTGGGTCTTTGGATAAATTGGAAACCGACCTTGATCACTTTAGATGAGTCTTGGATTTTCTTGATCTCCTAAAAGGGGATTCAAGGGAGAACAACCACAACGATAACAATGCGGCACAATTTTCTCAGTCACAGGTGCAGTGGTACAACCATAGTAGCCCCATGAGACAACAGAATACATTATGTGATGCAGTTGGGATCACCTCCATGTGAAATTCGCAGCATATGGATCATGGCCCACCCCAGTTTAATAAAAGAAAATGGTGTGACAACTGATATTCTTTGGGTATTACGGAAATGGCTACTGGGAAAACCACCATAATAACCAAAATAATAACAGATGGGATTCCCCATCGGAGGTCATAACCAGCAACACACACACAACTAGCACAACAAGCAATCAGGTTTAAGTTAGGGAGAACCAAATAATAGTCAAAGTTACGGAGTCTACCACTATTCACTCATCACAATGAGCTGAGCTAGAAAATGTAAAAAGTATGTGTGTGTATTTAGAAAAATCTTGGTATCATAAACACTTACAGTATCGTATGGAAGTCTGCCCACACGAGATCTATTGCTACAATACCTATTCCATCCCATGGTCTAAGAGAGCAGTAGTTAATGGTGAAATAAAACATGCTCGAGTGACATATAATAGAACCACCTTTGTCGCCCTATTGCAGCCCGTAGTTATCTGTGGCAAAACCTGGTGGCAATGTTTATTTAGCTTTAGATGCGAGGGCAGTCAAGAAGATTACAATCCCTGTATGAACTCATCCAGAGAATATGGGTAAGCGATTACAGGAATTTCTTAAGGCTACATTTTTCACTAGCATTGATTTACAAAGTTTGTACTGACAATTAGACTTACCAGTGAATGTAGGAAATACATTGTCTTTATTTTTGGCAGAAGAAGCTCTCAGCCATGTGACTTAAATGTGAGTTCAGGAGTATTTACAATTGCCATAAACACTGTGTTAGGACCTGAACCATACAACCAAGTTACACGGCATGTTGATTATATACAAGGTGTGACTGTAAAGTCTTAAGAATGGGCTTGTAATTGTACAATGGTGGTAGTTACAAGCTACTGTGATGCATCTCCTTCAAAATAGTCCCCTTCTGACTGAACACAGTAACTCCAACACTGTTTCCACTTTGGGAAACATTCCTGGAAATTTTTTTCCTGAGGTGTGTTAAGGACACACTCCTTATTTGCCTGGGTGTCTTCAATCGAGTCAAATCACTTCCCTGTCAGTGAAAATTTCAGTTTAGGAAACAGATAGAAGTCCACAGGGTCCAAATCAGAGGAATATGGCAGTTGTGGAAGCACAGGAATTTTGAATTTGGTTAAAAATTCAACGATGGAGAAGACATGACGAGCCAGAGCATTGTCATGGTGTAGCACCCAACTCCTGTCTTTCCACAATGAAAGCCTTTTCTTCTCCACCTTTTCGCGCAAATGCTCAAGGGCACATTTGTAGTATTCCTGGTTAATTATCTGTCCTCCAGGGGTAAATTCATGATGCACAATACCAGCAGAATCGAAAAAAAATTACCAACATTGTCTTCATCTTCGACCAACTTTACCGTACTTTTTTCGATCGTGGTCTGCGAAGACTGCACTTTGGTTTCAGAATCATATCCATATACCCACAATTCGTCACCTGTAATTACCCTATTTAACAAATCTGGGTCATTTTTAGTCCGATTAATCAGTTCTTGGCACACTTCAAGTTGGTATTGCCTCTGGTCACTTGACAACACTTTTGGAATGAATTTTGCGGACACTCGACGCATGTTCAGATCTTCAGTTAAAATTACCTAAACTGCATAGAAACTTAAATTAAGTTCATCAGCCATCTCCCTAATTGTAAGTCTACGATCAGAGTGCACTAAGTCGTGAACTTTCACAACATTTTCATTCGTTTTTGAGGTGGAAGGACAACCGGACCATGGTTCATCTTCAAATCATTCACAACCATTTTTAAATCTGTTGAACCAGACAAAAACATCTGACTGGCTCTTACAATTATTTCCAAAAGCTGTTTGAATAGTTTGTAAGTCTCAGAAGCTGATCTGCTGGTTTTAAAACAAAATTTCACACAAACTCATTGCTCCATTTTTACATCAATTTTCACGCAGACAGAATCCAGCAACAAGCCTTAACAGACCCGCACTCAACCAGCTGCCACGACAAACGGAATAAAGAAAAAGCATTTACTGTCAGAGAGTGTTCAAGGACATGGCAATGACTCACTCCCCACCCTCCGTGTGCCTGCCTGCCAAACCAGTAAGCAGTAGCGGATCCATTCTTAAAATTTTCCAGTCACACCATTTATTAATAGTTACTCATACAAGGGCAGACACACAAAATTATTAGAAAAGACAGTCCACAAATTCTCAGTGGCAGGTTAAATTTATTGGCCGGATTATTACCACTACTAGAATAACACCTGACCCTGATAAGATTACTGCCATAAAAAATTGCTGTGCCCACATATTAAGAAATAAATTAAAGCATTCTTTCGTTTATGCTCATTTTTTTGTCAATTTGAACCCAATCAGCTTTCAAACAGCTCACAATTACTAAGTCTTCTGAAGAAAAATACACCATGGATTTAGAAGAGTGGTTTGTGAGAATGATTTTAATACAATAAGAGAGGCTTTAGTAAATTTTCACATTCAGCACCATCCTGATATGGCTAAATGTTTTTGTTTAGTTACTGATGCATACTTTTTTGGATTAGGAGCTTGTTTATTTCAGGTACTTGAAGAGGGAAAACTAGACATTTGAGTCATAAGTTTTGCTAATCACACCTTATATGAATGCAAATGCCCATCCTCTCTACTGAATTGGAAGCTTGAGCAGTGATTTGGATGTATAGAAAATTTACCTGTTACATTTAAGGAAAGAAAATTAAAGTTTATTGTGACTATGAGGCACTAAGCTTTCTCATGTCATGCAAGCTATTGCTCCCTACTTAGCACAATGGTCTTTTTTTCTTCAAGAGTACAGTTTTGAGGTAATGTACATATCCAGAAGAGAGAACATTATAGCAGATACACTGTCATGATTACCACAAGGCTTGTCTGAATACACGAGACTAACTGAACAAACCAGTGACTATCAAGTACTGTTAATGCAAGATTGTTATTATCACAAGTATTACTTAGCTGTGTAGGAATGTGATGATCTACAGAATGCAGAAGATAAAACATAGCTTTCACAAAATACATCAAGGAAACTGAATCAGCACTACTTGATACAGAATGATATGTTCTAGTGACGAAATCTTAATTCTGACCCTTACTATATCTCCATTCCTGGTGTATATTAAGATGCGTTCCTCTAGTATACTCTTAACACTTGGGGACATTAAGGCACATCTGAGTGTATACAGAAGATTGATTTATACTGTTACTTTCCTGACATGAGAAACTGAACACAACAGCTGCTAAAAACATGTCCTATTTGTCAAAAATCCAAACCTACCAATAAATCTGATCTCTCAGAGTTATATCCTATTATACTAACATAAGCACTTAAAACAGTCTGTGCGATATTGGAAGACCTCTTCCCTCTGCTAGAGGTGGAGTTAAATATTTTGTAGCCTTATATGATATATTCACCATGTATTTTCATTTACACACTGCAAAATCTACAGCAGCAGCTGCAATCATCAAGAGAGTAGTAGACCATTATAACCCAACCTGCCGCACTGCTATCTGGCAATGCATCTAACTTTGTCAAACTTGGAAAACATTTCTACGTGAACATGACATTAAACAGATAATAATTTCACTTTTTATCCAAAAGGGAATCATGCGAACACCTCTTTAGAGAGTTTAAGAGATTCATTAGGACTTATGCGCACAGCCATTAAATGAAATAGATCAAGTATTCGAAATTCTTTGAACAGGTCAAACAATCTTCCTCTGTATAACACACAATTGGGCAATTCCATGTCAAATCAACAAGTGCTACAACCTGACCCTCTGAGATATTTTTGAAATTAAGTATGCATATACTACTCATAAATCATGACACAAATTGATTTTTTCACATTTTTCTGACGAAAAGTTACCGAGTAATGGACCTTCAAAAATTGAAAAGATGACAAATTTTTGACTCGCAGAACAATGTTTTTTTCTTTACAACTCGTATTCTAATTAAGCTAGAACAATAAAATTTACTTCATTGGAAAGCTCTTTTAAAGAGCTTTTATACGATACCAAACATCATTAGTTTAATATATACATACACATTGTTTATAAAAACAACATTGTTGAATTTTGAGAAATTGTATTTTTAAAATTCTCAAAAAAATACATGTGAAAGATACACTTTACATCTACATATTCTGAAAGTTTCAACTTGGGATGAGCATGGGATCACTATCAAAAGCAATTTTACGTTAAGGGTGGTGCTTTAAAAATTCCTAAAAACTAAACTTCTCACCCGCTGTATGTAGTTGTAAAATGTGGAAATTAAAAATAACTTATAATTGACAAAAGAACATATGTTTTATGCTTCTGTAATTAATAAATACAAAATGAAAACTTAGGGAGGGAAAAAAAAAACACACACAGAAAAATGAATACCTGAGATCAGACCTAAATTCAGTTAGTAATTACTATTATTTACAAATAGGCGTCCTATTAGTGCACTTCTTCATACTTCGAACTAATCAGTCTGTTGCACATCAACATTTCTGCACTGGATAACTTATACGTTCGCCCTGTAGCAGTTTCAGGGTTCACGATTGCCACTACTTCCCTACTGCTTATGGAAAGAATGTCTGGATGACTCGGAAATGTAAAAGATGGTGATGGTTCATGTGGATGTAAGAAACTGTGTTTTCATCCTTCTCCTGATTCTTTTCAAATACACAGGTTAACCACCAGTGTCCATTATAATCACAAGCAACATATCCTTTTGTGTCTTTGAACAGTATTGTATCACTGTCAGAAACTGTCACCAGTTCAATTTTACTATCATCAGAGTTTGAATACACTTTTGTTATTATTTTGTCCTTGCTAAAAGGAATAAAAGTGTGAAGTTTTTGTGTCCCTACAATTTTGCAACATTTCTCAAATCTCTCCATAAGCTTCATTTCTTCATTTTTGTGATCTTCTTTAGTAGCATACTTGAAGTTCATTCCTTCTATGTTGTCCTTGGCAAACAAATAAAGTTGTTTTGGTGTCATTATTTGATCACTGTATGGTCTTTGCAGACTTGCTCGAGCTGCAAGTCGTTTAACTGTTCCACCAACACCATCACTAGCTCCCTTCCCATGCGAGGTGGCTAAAAAAATGCCATTCAGCTTCAGTTTGGAAATCATCTTCATGATGGCACAGGTTGATAAAGTTCTTCCTATTTTTATAATGAGCTGCTGCTCCATCAGATAAATAATATATTTTTCTTGGTTTTCGAACGAACTTAACAGTCAGGAAGTCCATCAAGTACGATTGGAACAAATGCACAGCAACAGTGTCATGTGTTAGGCATTCCGATATGATTACAAGACTTGTGTGCTTGAGTTTGTTCCCATCCTTGTAATAAGCAACAATTGGGATGAATCGTTGCTTGCATGTTTGTCCAGTGATAGCCTTGAACTTCGTCCTGGATGACAAAGGAGTAATTCTCAGAAAAGTCACAGATTGCTGAGACCTCACCTTCTTTAAGTTCATTTCTCAGTCTCTTTTGAAAGGTTGATTGTTGACTAGCAACAAATGAATGTCGTGTAAGCGATTTTAATTTATGTGTATATATATATATATATAAAATTAATAAAGTTGTCAGATGATTTTATGATTGTTCTAGAGATGTGTGATCAACGGAAACCCATTGCTGATAAGTTATATTATCAATATCATTAGTATTCAACAAGTCTTGTAAATATGTCTTAAATGTTTCTGGGCCAAGGCAGAATTTACATTCACCAAAATGACAAGCAGGTAATGACGGATTACATACAACTCTTGCAATGCAGTCTTTCTAAGTTTTTATTGGATTATCTTCATCCTTTGTCAGCTGAGGAATGTTACATCCAGTCAGCATGAGTTTGAAGTTTTGATAGGTAGTACACACAGACAGTATGTGTACCACTACTTCCAGCTGAAACACAATTTTTGGGACATAGGTCTGCAAACTTCAAACATCCAATGTGGAGCTCTGGATGGTTGTCTTTAAAGTTCGCATAAATTTCTTACAAATTACTTAAAACTAGCCGTTTTTTGCACTTGCATTTTTTCTCCGTTATCTCTCACAAGCACAAAATCTTTTTTTCCCCGGTATTTCCCTGCTTATCTCATTAGAACAATAAAAGTTTCTAACTAAATCAGCAGTTGTTTGATTCCAGGTTTTGGGTTTGAAGAAGACAAGATTCCATTGGCCTTCACCAAATCTTTTACTCTTCGAGACATGTAATTTGTTACGTTAAATTCATCTTGAAGCTTCTTAACACTCCAGCTTTTAGGTAAAACGGTCAGAATTTCCATCTGTTTACTTCGAGATTTACATGTACGAAATGTATCTTTCAGCTGACTGATCATCTCAGATTCTGCATGATCATGTACCACCTCTTCTTTTTCGGAAGGAAGTAATAATACCTTTGTCTGAATTGCTGAAGTTAATTTAATTAGTTTTTCCTTAGGATATTTTGCTTCACACAGTCGTTTCTTCTTAATTGGCAATTCACCAACGGACTGCAAAGAAGCATTCAACCTTTGTAAGGCCTCACTTGCTGCAATGTCTTGTACGTCACTATCACATAAAACCTTTTCACTTTCTTGTTTCACCACACAATACAGTAAATCATCATCATTTTCTGTGTTAGACGTATCACAAATTTCTACTCGTGCAATTTTTTTACGGCAGATGTCACACACTTTTTGATTTAAAGTTAAGAAAGGTTTTCTTGCTATCATCTATTGTGAAACAGGCCGAAAGTTTTCTTTCTTGTGGTTATTGTGGCCCTTTTCATTAAGTGGATTACAGCACAAATTTTAGGCATTTTATATTTCTCAAGTGAACAAATTAATTTAAAAAAATGTTTTTGAAGTTGAATGCCCTAGCTTTCTATATTGAATACTACACAATATTACTTCTCTATTCTTTCACTTCCTGTAAAAAAATATTTCATTATGTTAATAGTATGCAAACACTAACAGGTTGTAGGCATACAAACTTACAGACTCTTGTGAGGTTTGTACAAAAGTACCTTCAAGCTAGATTCGAAACACATTTCAGAGTTAATCACATAATTTCACTACAACTGCCTCACAACAAAAGAATGTGTAGGTCACTTTCAGCAATAGGTGAAAATTGCTGACAATATTAACCAGAGATAAAATACTGAATAGATTGCAGATAGTAACACCAAAGAATCATTTTATATATGATCTTTAAAATGAGAGATAGCTTCCTTTTTTCCCCCCCATGGTTTTACAGCTATTAATAAATAGTTAGCACTAAAGTTTAATAACCAGTTATTTGTTTCAAAAGTACAATTTGTGGACCATGTAACAAAATCTAACACTGTAATATTTTCACGTGTAGCAAAATAATACAAATTCACCTATCTGACTGTGATTTTGGAGAATCGTGGTAAACAAAATTGCTTTTGATAGTGATCCCATGCTCACCCCAAGTTGAAGCTTTCAGAATATGTAGATGTAAAGTGTATCTTTCACATATATTTTTTTGAGAATTTCAAAAATACAGTTTTTCAAAATTCGATAAATTCAACAATGTTTTTATAAACAATGTGTATCTATATATTAAACTAATGATGTTTGCTATCATACAAAAGCTCTTTAAAAGAGCTTTCCAATGAAGTAAATTTTATTGTTCTAGCTTAATTAGAACACGAGTTATAAAGAAAACAACATTGCCCCGCGAGTCACAAATTTGTCATTTTTTTCAATTTTTGAAAGTCCATTACTCAGTAACTTTTTGTGAAAAAATTAATTTGTGGTACTATTTATGAGTACTGTAGGCATACTTAATTTCATTTAAATCCAAGAGGGTAAGGCTGCATTCACACTGCCGGCATGGTCGGGCCGCCGCCCGCTTTGATATCAAACACATGGTTTTGAATTGCGGTGTTCACACTGGCGGCCGGGCCACGCCGACACGGCGTGAGCCGGCGACATCTTACTTACTGTAGGCATATAATGCTATTTCTACAGTTCTGGTCTTTCTATTGCCCGAGTTTAAATTTATTTGTAAATTTATAAGACTATATGATTGTATTTTGCTTATCAGGAATGAATTTTTGGATATAATAAGTGGGTAATTTCCCCAACTCCCACAAAAAAATGTGATTTTGTGTAATGTAATATCTTGTATAGGCACCTTTTATTAACCTGACACGTTCCACATCATTACGAAGTGTCGTATTCATGATCTAGGGAACAAGTACTAATCTAATCTGTAGCATGTAAGGTGATATGATTTTCAAAGTTCTATCTTACCGTATCTATTGATTGAGTTAAAATTAACGATATGCTATATAATTACATTTTGTAATAGATTTGTGCTTCAGAATTTGATTCATATAGGCCATGAGACTAAATGAGTAGATCCTTTTGCAATTTTGAAAAGGGACAATGTTCATAATTCGTACTGCAAAAATTTGGACTTTTTATGTAACTCTGTTTATTAATGCTTCATATGTGAACACTTTTTATTCCTATCTGACATTAACCGTACATAATTGCTTTTGGCATATAAATAGGTAGAGCATATGCTGTGTAATGTGAGAAGATATTGAACAGCATATTTAGTACACAAAACGATGTTTCCCGATTTGATGTGAATAATAGACAGGAAGTTACCTCTCTGATTTTTGTACATGTGGGAGTGTAACATCTTAGCTTCGTATTGAATCATTTATCTTTCCATATTTCTTAAGTCATTGTGAAATAATGCTATTTGTCAACGTTGTGCACTTGATTTACAAATCTTGTAGTGAAAAAGTTATGTAGCGGATAGCTTACTGTTAGATCCGTTTTAGATCATACATTGTTGGGAATGAAATGTAGCTAAAAGTATCAAAAAGTTTTTGAAATGATGATACTGATATGTCTCTGGTCACATGTAATGCGAGCTATTCAGTGGCGTCAGTGCCGCGTC
This sequence comes from Schistocerca americana, assembly GCF_021461395.2. Lineage (NCBI taxonomy): Eukaryota > Metazoa > Arthropoda > Insecta > Orthoptera > Acrididae > Schistocerca > Schistocerca americana. The sequence continues at coordinate 381,920,828 of NC_060120.1, forward strand.
TGCAAACCACGGAGTTCGCGCGGTTACAGCTTGGTTTAGTGTAGTCATATGATGCAGGACAGAAAAAAACTAATTACTAGTGATCAGCGCAGACCTAGTGTCGGTCCCTCGTATTATTTTAATGGTCTCATTGTCTAGATAAATCCAAATGTACAAGAATTTTTCCCTCTGCTACTGGACAATCATCTGCTATGCTTTTATAATTGGCCCCACGTTGCATCACAAAAGACAAACAATTATTTGTCATCAACATCCTACAATTAGTATAATGTACATTTCGTATTTCGAACTGAAAGATAACTGAAGCGCAATTCTGTAGTCTCGTTATCTACTTTGACAGAAAAAAATAATGGAGAGTTGATGAAACTACTGTAGATACACAGATGTGCGTTTTTTTTTTCCCCCCTTCCTTGGCGGGCTGCGCTGCACTATCAAGCTAATCCCCACACTCTGGCTAAATGGCTGTTAGCTGCCGGAGGCCAAATAAATAAATTTAATTAGAAAGATCCCCACCCTTCGACAGTTGACAAGCAAGTCAGTAGAAGACGCAGCTGCAGTCAACAGTTGCTCGCCTTTAGCTAGTCTGTGCTGTCGTGTAGAACAATGTCTTCACTCTTTTATTGATATTGTTTTGATTCTGCAGTAACTCGTCGAGTTTTGAAGTACAGAAGAACTAGGAGGTTACGGATTCATCCCATAAATAGCGACAGACATTTAGGAGTGTTTTTTCTTTATATGAAGAACTTAAAAACTATCCTGAAAAATTTTATTCATATTACAGAATGAATCATAATACATTTCAGTATATGCTGCAGGACATTCAACACAAAATTTCGAAACAGAACACAAATTTTCACAGAAGTATAACAGCAGAAGAAAAATTGTGTATAACGATAAGGTAAGATTTGTTAGTACACACTTTTTGGTTTGCAGTAAAACTTTGTACAGCATTCACTACCTCCAATTAATTGTAGTCATGCTTTTGTATTTTAAATTTCACAAACGCTTACCTCTGAGGGGAAGAGAGTTTGTGGGACTCCTGAGAATCATTAGGAAGTAATTAGCTGCGTCATTTTGGGTAATGTCTTGCTGTGCCTTCAACGAAAAATCGCAGAAATACTTCAGAATTTTCCAACTTTTTTCTTCATGATGAAGCGCTTGGCAGTGGTGATGGTTCACCATGTGGAGCCACTGATGACCTCACAGAATTCTTTTCATTACCTTGTAAGATAGACTGATTGATAGGCGAAGAGTTTTGAGATAATGCCCTTTGACTCAGTGGTTCTATTTCCACTGATAAGGAACTGCCACATAATGACTTTACAATGCATTATCTGGTAGGGACACATTTCCGTCCCTCAGTTACACTCGTATCTGTCTCCGTTTACAAGTAAATGCGAACTATTCAGTGGCGGCAATGCCGCGATCGCTGGCAAGCTATTGTTGGAAATGCATGTAAATACGGTAGATTAAATAAATGAAATAAAAGTAATTTCACATGTATCATTATAATAAACTTAATTTTTCCTCACCGATTGTGAAATGTGAGGTAACATCTTAAAATAAAAGATGTGTGCAGTCACACTTGTGACGAAAGCAAAAGGGAGACGTGTGATACGTGTACTGCAGAAGCTGTAGTGCTGCTCCACAGGCTCGCGCCGGCAATATTAAACACTCGGGATGTCGCCGGCTCGGCATTATCTTACTTACTAAATTCATGACAAACAATACAAAATTATATAGTCTTATAAATCTACAAATGTAGTGTGTATTTTCTTCCAGACTAGGGATCATTATGCATCTGTGTTCAAAGGCCTCATGCTCTATACTAAACATTAACAGTGTTTGACATTTTACATACTTGCTTTGCTTACCAATAGCTCCTCTTACCTTTACACGTGCAATGGACATTTCCACAAAATTCTTACTATACTGGATCTTGTCTCTATTCAGATTTACCACAAATTGGGCTACCTGTATCAATCAAACAATTCCCTTCCCACTGATGAATCTTAATGTAAGAACACCCAAAATCTGAATCATACTCTTTATTATTATGTAAAAGATCAGTTTCAATTTCATCAAATGCTACATTCACACTGTCTGTGCAGAGTTTTATCAACTTTATTGGTATCATATCATTACTTCGGTTACTCATGTTGTCAGGTAAAGATTGAACAGAATGAATGGATTTCATAGCACAACTAGCATCACTTATTACAGAAGGAACACAAAATATGTTACTGCGAAAATTACACTTCCTGCTCAGATCTCCTTTCACTTCATTCCACCAGTTTTAACTAACCACAGTTAACTTAATCCAGAATGCACATTTATCTGTGTTACCATCAGTCTGATCCCAGACAAACTACAAAAAGTTTTCATCTATATTCCCTAGCCTTACAGATAACTCACCTTTACAGTTTGGATCATGACTCTCACTTACAGTATCACTTGCGTTATCTGTACTGTCAACATCATTCACAAAACATAATTAACATCACAAATCTCATCTCCATCATAATCACTTACCTCACCTGCATTTATTCGCAATAAGCTAGCAGTCTCAGACTTACCAACCTCAGTTATTTCACAGCTCTCATTCACATCTACATCAAAAATACCACTTATTTCAGATCCAATACAGTCGTCACGTAATTTACATGCATCAATAACACTGTTTTCTGGCCAAGAGGAGAAATCATTAGTACATACTACATCAAAATTCTCATTACTCTCACCTTCTGGTTTGTGATTAGCACCTACATCACTATAATTAAGCATAGTGTCCCAAAACTTTTGATCAAAACATAAGTGAGAAATCTGATATTCCTTCTGTTCAACTTCAGATACCTGTGCCATATTATTAACACTGTTATTACTGTCTAATTGCAAGTGTAAATTGGGGGTCCTGTGCTTCTTGTGTTTCCTCGGCCCAGAACTGTGGACCTTCGTTGAGGCCGACTGCCGTTTCCAGAGTAGTTACCTTTATGATTATTTCTACTATTAAATTGCCCATGGTTATCTCCATTATTCCTATTCTGCTGATGTTCAAAATTTCCGTCTCTCTTAACATTTTGACCCTGATAGAAGTTACCATTATCTCTGTTTCTATAGTTAATACCATTGTGATAGTCCGCCCCGGTAGCTGAGTGGTCAGCGTGACAGACTGTCAATCCTAAGGGCCCGGGTTCGATTCCCGGCTGGGTCGGAAATTTTCTCCGCTCAGGGACTGGGTGTTGTGTTGTCCTAATCATCATCATTTCATCCCCATCGACGCGCAGGTCGCCGAAGTGGCGTCAAATCGAAAGACCTGCACCAGGCGAACGGTCTACCCGACGGGAGGCCCTAGCCACACGACATTTCCATTTATACCATTGTGATCTCTCTCATTTTGATGGTTATGGTACATACTTCTTTATACTGCCCTATCCAGCCTGTCAACATATCACAAAAATTGTTCAATACAATTTCAGGTCCATGTACTAAATCCCACTACAATCTTTCCAGTAATCTTCTTTTGAGTGCACCAATCAATGTTATTTCGACAAATGGTTTATCAAGGTATGTTAATTTCTCAAGTTGATTCTTACAAAAATATCTTTCAGAGTGCCGTCCCTATTCTTATAATTAGGACCATTCAAAAATTCCCTTTCGATTCTCCCTTGTTCAGCTTCTGACCAAAATTTATCTAAAAAACTTTTTTTGAAACATATATTTTCTACTGACTTAAATTTACCCAAGACAGAGCTTCACCTTCAAGACATCTTCTAACAAATTTAATTTTCTGATTGTCACTCATGCCTGACAAAATTGGTGCATTCAAAGATGCTGTGTCAAGATTTCGTGACAACATCCAACTGAAATGTTACATTCTTCTGCAGCCTTTAATTGGTGCACACAATTTCACTGATCTTCCTGACATGATCATCATCAGCAGACGTCTAAGGGCATCCTGAATGAGCGTCATCTTTAAATTCCTTGCGGCCATTTTTTAACTGTATGAACCATTCGTAACACCGAATATGCCTTAAGCCCTCATCTCTGTACACTTCGTGCATCATTTAGTGTGTCCCAATAAAAGTTCTCAAGTTTTGCGTAAAGTTTAATGCAGACACGTTGCGACTATAAATCTGCCACATTGAAATTCGCTAACTGTGCAACAATGTTCTACGCAAAACAGTGATGAACAATAACAGACACGCAACAGTGAAACTTCTGGCAGTTACACATCAAACACAAGAATGTGCAGGGATGCAAACCGTATCTTGCCACAACACACCATTGGCATGAAATTATGAATGTTCCTGAGATGTTTGAACCCACCTCACACGTGCACCTCCCAGAAACATTCTCCCTTACCTCTCTCTTAATCTCATTCTGAATATTTATTGCTTACAGTATTTTTTCCTAAGTGCAGCTGGCATCCCCGTGGCACCATTGGCTGAACAGATTCCTTCTACATGACCAAGCACCTGACATTTTATTATAGCCTGTTATGCTCTGGTGCTGCCTGCTTGCCTATTAATTTTTCCTGTTATTTTAGTGAAGCTTCCCCCTCTTATTAACACTCAAGACTTAGCCGTCATTTCTACTGATGCAAGACAATGACACTTCTAAATATTACTAATCTATTTGTTTGCAACAAGAACATTACTATCTTTGTACATAACCTTCAGTGTTCATAGTTGGTAATTATTAAGTGTTGATAGTCCACATAAACTTGTTAATGTGTTACTCTTTTGTAAATAACCCATTGTCTTTATTAGTCACCTCCACTACCAACATATCACAAATAATAACAAAAGCTCCATACAGAAAATGCACAAGATTAAAATTATTCTTTTATTGGTGTTGAGAAGTTACTTAAAATGCTATAAACATTCACAAACATATAAATCTTTCATAAAAATAAAAAAAAATGCAGAGTATATACAAGATTCTACATGTATGATATACAACAGCTCTCTGATATGTACAGTAAAAGGAACAAATACAATTTACATTTACATTAAATGTCTTTAACATGGTTCTGTATCCAAGGATGTGTCATCACATGCTTTAATGGGAGACGCTGCTTTGGATTGCGTTGCAGGAGCTGTAAATAAAAAGAAAACTCTTTGACTCTCACTAGCAAGGAAAGGACTTTTTCAGAGTCCTCTTGGTAGACAAATCAACAGGCAGAATATACAGTCCAACTAATGAAAACAATCAAAATGCATAAATGAAAAGTTGTTTCCCATTGTTACTGTCATTCCTCTCTTCCTCCATTACACAGATGTATCAGCATTTGATGGTATTTTGGAATTACAATGTCATTGGCAAATGTCAAAGTTTTTAATTATTCTTCCTGAACTTCAACTCCTCCTCCAAATTTTTCCTCTGTTTCCTCTACTGCTTGCTCAATGAACAGATTGAACATCAGGAATAGGCTCCATTCCTATCTTACTCCCTTTTCCAAATGTTGCGCCCCTTATATGCCCCTTGATTCGTAACGGCCATTTGATTTCTGTACAAGTTGTATACAACTTTCCACTCCCCATATTTTACCCCTGCAACTTTCTCAGTTCCGAAGAGTGTATTCTAGCTGACATTGTCAAAAATCTCTCTCCAAAAAATGCTATAAATGTAGGTTTGCCTTACTTTAATCTGTCTTCTAAGGTAAGTCACAGGCTTGTACTGCCTTGCTTGTTTCTACTTTTCTCTGGAACCCAAACTTATCATCCCCGAGGTCAACTTCTACCAATTTTTCCATTTTTCTGCAAATAATTCACACTAATACTTTGCAAACATGACTTACTAAACTAACAGTTTGGTAGTACTCACACCTGTCAGCAACTACTTTCTTTGGAATTTGAATTATTATATTTGTCATGAGGACTGATGGTATTTCACCTGTCTCGTACATCCTGCACAAGGTAGAATAGTTTTGTCGTTGCTGTTCTCCTACAGAAATCAATAACTCTCACGTAATGACCTCTACTCCTGGGGCCTTGTTTCAACTTGGGGCTTTCAGAGCTCAATCAAATTATTTTCGCATATAGTATCTCTCTTCTTCATCTATGTTCTCTTCCCTTTCTGTAATACTGCCTTCAAGTCCGTTTTCATTTTATAGCCACTTTATATACTCCTGCCTTCAGCTGTCTTTTCTTTGCTTAGTACCGGTTTTGCATCTGAGTTCTTGACACTACTGGTTGTCTTTTCTCTAAAGGCCTGTTATTTTCCTATAGCCAGTATCTAGCCTTCCCCTACTTATATATGATTATACAGCCTTGCAAGTTTCTTCTAGCCATTCCTGCTTCACCACTTAGCACTTTGTCAGTCTTATTTGTACATGTCTATATTCCCTTTTCTGCATTTTTTCTTCTTTCATCTATTAAATTAAACATCTCCCGTGACATCCAAGGATTTCTACTAGGACTAGACTTTTTACTTATGTGATCCTTCCTGTCTTCACTATTTCATTCTCAAAGCAACCCATTTGTCTTCCACTGTATTCATTTGTTCTCACTGAAACTCAACAACCTCTGGTTCTTTTAACTTATCCAGGTCTCAAATCAATTTGCAACTTTTTTGTAGTTTCTTCAGTTTTAAACTGTAGTTCATTACCAATAAATTGTGGTCAGGGTCTACACCTGCCTCTAGATCTGTTTTAGTTTAAAATCTGGTTCCAGAATCTGTTTCTTGCCATTGTACAGGATAAGTCAGAAAGGACTTTACAGCTTGGGGATGACATGAAAATTTATTGAGATAACTTACAGAATCAGTAAAGGTGTCATTTTATAGCAAACAACCTCAGGTTTGATTCAAGCAGAGCATCAGGAACCCATTCCATCACCAGGAGTTCCAGCATAGAGCACAGGTAAAATGGCTACTTTCACTGGTGCAGAGAGTGCTCAGTGTGTTTTGGTTTCATGAAACAAACTCTGCAACAATGTTCAGAGTAAATTTTGCACAAAATACATTGCAGAACCTATATGCAGGTCTAGAATTTACTCTTGCTACAAGAACTTTGTTGGGACGAGTTGTTCACTGCGCTATGATGAATCACCGGGTCATCCGCCTGTTGATGATTCAAGTCTAACAAATTAGGGAGAGCTTTGCTCGCAGTCCACAAACATCAACTTGATGTGCATCTCGCGAGACTGACATTCCGCAAAGACTGAGTGGCGAGTACTGCATACAAGTTTACATTCGAAACCATACACATTCCCAATGACACAGCACATTAGTAAGGCAGGTAAGGTTACTCATGGGCATTTCTGTGCAGAAATGTTGCATCAGATAGAGGACGAGATATTCTTGAACACAATAATCTTCAGCAATGAGTTATTTCATATCAGTGGCATGGTGAACACCCACAAGCGCAGAATATGGGGCAGTGAAAATCCACACGCAACCCTGGAACATGTTCATGACAACCCCAAAATTAATGGGTTTTGTGCCCTTAAACAAAGTATGCGGTCCTTTCTCCTTCCTTGAGAAAACTGTCACTGGTATTGTGTATCTGGATATGCTTTAAAACTTTTCAATTGCACAAACCAGTCAAGACGAGACAGACAGGATGATTTATACCAGCAAGACATTGCATCACCTTATTTCCTGAAGGAAGTTTAAGGTTTCCTCAATAATCGTTTCCCAGGCCAGTGGACTGGCCGTGAAGGGCCAACCGAATGGTCACCTCGTTCCACAGACTTGACACCATTGGATTTGTTTCTCTGGGATTTCATTGAAGGCCATGTGTGTGATCCTCCTCTACCAAACAATTTAACTGACCTGGAAAATCAAATTTACGCCGATGTTGCATAAGTTACGTTCAATTTGCTGCAACAGGTGTGGGAAGAAATTTATTACCAGTGGTCTGTTTGTCACATCACAAAAGGTAGTCACATCAAATCAAAATTACACTTGACACTTTATGTTGTTTGGTACAAAGTGGCATCTACCAATTCTGTAACTTAGCTCAATAAATTTCTATACCACTCCCAAGCTATAAAGCCTTTGTTTCACTCTGTATTATTAATCTGAAACCTTCCAGTGTCTCTAGTCTCTTCCAAAATACAAATTTCTTTCATGAGTCTTAGTGATAATTCAATTACGTTTTATGCAAAATTCTACCAGGCAGCTTCCTCTCATTCCTTTTCCCCAGTCCATATTTACCTATTTTTCATTCTCTTCCTCTTCCTGCTATATAATTCAAGTCCCCATCACAATAATGTTTTCCTCTCCCTTAAGTATCCAAATGATTTCTTTTATCTGATCACACAGTTTTTCAACCTCTCCATCATGTTCAGAACTAGTTGGCATATGAACTACTATCATGGTGGGTGTTGGCCTTATGTATCTTGTCTAATAATGTGTTCACTATGCTGTTCTAGTGGCTTACCCACATTCTTATTTTCTTATCCATTTAACACTCTTTCCTGTATTACCCTTTTGATTTGTAATTACAGCCCTACACTCAGGCCATGTTTTGATGTTACAAGGCTGGTTCAGTCAATCATCAAGACTGTCACTCCCTGAAATTAGTGGAAGGCTGTTGCCCCTATTCAGGACCTACATGTTTGACTGCCTCTCAACAGATAGCCCTCTGCTGTGGTGGCAACTATGGCATACCTATTAAACATGAACAGTACAAAACATATTAACATGTTTAACTCACTAGTAAGAGAAGAAGCTGTGACAGATACAAGAAATGTTTGTAACTGAGTAGGATATTAATGGAGATGGTACCAATATCAGAGAAAACAATATTGCAGAAGGCTTTCAACTGCTGCTGAAGAGTAGAAAATAAGAGTCTATGACACTGAAGTTATACAGAATTTACAGAACTGAATAAATCCATCTGAGTGTAATGAGAACACTAAATCAACCAAATCTGCCAAACAGATGCAAACAAAATGAGCACTTATTATGGTCAGTTATTATATGCCACCGGTCAGTAAGAGTGACAAAGTAACACTAAACATCTGAAGTGTTCCTTTTAATAATGTTCATCTCATCAAGTGAACTTTTCCTGAAATATTTCCAGAGGTGGAAAAAGGCAACCCATGTGTCAACAGCAAAAATCTGAGAGCCCGTAAGTTTGATATTAAAAAAAATCTGGAGATTTTGTCGAAGTGGAGCTTGTGCAATTATCTACAGAATGTCTGCATTAAACTATTCTGACTATCTGAAACCACAATATAACTGCTTTAATTCACAAGACATACATGTGTTTTTGTCAGTGGCACATGAGATTTTAACCAGAACTTTAACAGCAGACTGACTAGAGCAAGGAAGATGCTAGTTTCAGGACTGTTTATGGTGGTACAGGACATGTGCAGGGTCGTATGAATACCCTTCAAAGAACACTTTCCATATTGCCATCACAGAGGGCAATCCATTGCTCTGCTGAAATGTGGAATGCAGAGTTGCCTAAAGGGGGCCACCACTATCTCTGGCTGTGCAGCTTCCAGAGGGTCTTGTCCTGTCCAGAATGCACCTAACTTTTCAATAGCCTAGAGCACATTTCATCTAATGGCAGCCCTCAAACCACAATTTTGTTAACCCACTACTGTGCTCAACAATTTTAGTAATAGAAGCAGAGGTCACAACCTGGTCTGTGAGTATCATTGACTTAACTTGAAGACTTGCCAGCAGCTAAAAGTTCCATATAGTGATATAAACTACAGATTTTGTCTGTCAGTACAGTTGTGTTCTCTCATACTTACTTTGTCAATTTCTTAGAAATGATCCTTGTGGAAAGGAAACTGTTTTAGTCTTTTGTAATAAGTATTCACAACTTTTCCAGTATGCCAAAAGAAATTAATCTATAATTTGACACTAAGGTAGAAATTGTGCAGTGTACGTTTGGCATTTAATGCTGTTTGTTGGAGTAATCCAAAATGAAGTATGGTAAGTCACTATTGAAAGAAATTGCTGCAAGAAACGTAAACTGGTTTTCTTCGCAAGTATAATTATTTTGGATCTACTGAAGTAACTGTCAAATGCAGATATAATCAACCTTCTCAGAAAGAAGGTATATTCAACAGTCTCCGAAAGAAAGTGCAATTAAATGTTCATGTCCATTAAATGTTCATGTCCACCAGTTCACTATCAAATGAATATTTGTTACATGTTCAAGATACAGCTGCTTCATACACAACACAAACTCATTTTGGAAAATGAATCATTTGCAGCTGTAATGTATTGTTTTGCATTCAATGCTGGATCATTTGGACTAGATAGAACAATGACTTATAACTGAATTGACTGTTCTGTTATTTAAACATCATTAGTATGCTTCTAGTGATTCTTGTTTTTGGGTTAGTGAACTTGAATTATTGCGAGAGTGTTAGCATTTTGTTGGAAACTTTAAAACTATTCATTATTGTTTAGACAGAGCACACATTCTGATAGAGCTATTTTCAGCCAAATTTACAGCAGTCTGCCAATGCTTGGGTAACTTTTTGAATTGCGACTGTAGATATTACATGGTTTTGAGGCGAAGAACTTGTCGAGCCATATTTGGAGGGCATTTTAACCCGGAAACTAAGTTCATTGAAGGTTGTTCAAGAGAGAGGAGAAATGCTGCAAATATGAGGGGCCTCAGGTGAATAAGGTGCAGGCGGAATAATGTCCAAACCCAATGCCTGTAGTGTTTTTTGTAGGTTTGGCAGAATGCATGCGGCCATTATTGTGGGATAGCATTACTTCATGCAGTCTTCCTAGTTGCTGTTTTTCAACTGCATCTGCAAGATGTCTTAGTTGTTGACAATAAATATCAGCAGTAATGATTACACCTCAGAGAAGCAACTCTTAGTACACCACACCATCACTTTTCCACAGATACACAACATTATCTTTTGTGGATGCACACAGGTTTTTGTACAAAGAGTTGCTGCTTTGTTTGGACTCAACCACTCCTTTCGTTTCCCGTAATAATACAAGATGGAATGGTTGGTGGTGTTCAAGAACCAATTGATGACGAGTTAGCCGAGATGCACATATGGCCACCCACTGATTAATGTGATTTTGGCTTAGTGCATGCCATACCCATACACCCAATTTTTTTAAACTCCCCTTCTACATCAATATCTACATCCATACTCCGCAAGCCACCTGACGGTGAGTGGCAGAGGGTACCCTGAGTACCTCTATCGGTTCTCCCTTCTATTCCAGTCTCGTATTGTTCGTGGGAAGAAGGATTGTCGGCATGCTTCTGCGTGGGCTCTAATCTCTCCGATTTTATCCTCATGGTCTCTTCGCAAGATATACGTAGGACGGAGCAATATACTGCTTGACTCTTCGGTGAAGGTATGTTCTCGAAACTTCAACAAAAGCCCGTACCAAGCTACTGAGCGTCTCTCCTGGAGTTTATCTATCATCTCCGTAACGCTTTCGCGATTACTAAATGATCCTGTAACGAAGCGCGCTGCTCTCCGTTGGATCTTCTCTATCTCTTCTATCAACCCTATCTGGTACGGATCCCACACCGCTGAGTAGTATTCAAGCAGTGGGCGAACAAGTATACTGTAACCTACTTCCATTGTTTTCGGATTGCATTTCCTTAGGATTCTTCCAATGAATCTCAGTCTGGCATCTGCTTTACCGACGAACAACTTCATATGATCATTCCATTTTAAATCACTCCTAATGCGTACTCCCAGATAATTTATGGAATAAACTGCTTCCAGTTGCCAACCTGCTATTTTGTAGCTAAATGATATGGGATCTTTCTATGTATTCGCAGCACATTACACTTGTCTACATTGAGATTCAATTGCAATTCCCTGCACCATGCGTCAATTCGTTGCAGATCCTCCTGCATTTTAGTACAATTTTCCATTGTTACAACCTCTCGATATACTACAGCACCATCTGCAAAAAGCCTCTGTGAACTTCCGATGTTATCCACAAGGTCATTTATGTATACTGTGAATAGCAACGGTCCCACGACACTCCCCTTCAGCACACCTGAAATCACTCTTACTTCGGAAGACTTCTCTCCATTGAGAATGACTTGCTGCGTTCTGTTATCTAGGAACTCTTCAATCCAATCACACAATTGGTCTGATAGTCCATATGCTCTTACTTTGTTCATTAAATGACTGTGGGGAACCGTATAGAACGCCTTGCGGAAGTCAAGAAACACGGCATCTACCTGTGAACCCCTGTCTATGGCCCTCTGAGTCTCGTGGACGAATAGCGCGAGCTGGGTTTCACGTGACCGTCTTTTTCGAAACCCATGCTGATTCCTACAGAGTAGATTTCTAGTCTCCAGAAAAGACATTATACTTGAACATAATACATGTTCCAAAATTCTACAACTGATCGACATTAGAGATATAGGTCTATAGTTCTGCACATCTGTTCGATGTCCCTTCTTGAAAACGCGGATGACCTGTGCCCTTTTCCAATCCTTTGGAACGTTACGCTCTTCTATAGACCAACGGAACACCGCTGCAAGAAGGGGGGCAAGTTCCTTCGCGTACTCTGTGTAAAATCGAACTGGTAGCCCATCAGGTCCAGCGGCCTTTCCTCATTTGAGCGATTTTAATTGTTTCTCTTTCCCTCGTTCTCTATTTCGATATCTACCATTTTGTCATCTGTACGACAATCTAGAGAAGGAACTACAGTGCTGTCTTCCTCTGTGAAACAGCTTTGGAAAAAGACATTAGTATTTTGGCCTTTAGTCTGTCATCCTCTGTTTCAGTACCATTTTGGTCACAGAGTGTCTGGACATTTTGTTTTGTTCCACCTACCGCTTTGACATAGGACCAAAATTTCTTAGGATTTTCTGCCAAGTCAGTACATAGAACTGTACTTTCGAATTCATTGAACACCTCTCGCATACATTTCGCTTCGCATAATTTTTGTTTGTCTGCAAGACTTTGGCTATGTTTATGTTTGCTGTGAAGTTCCCTTTGCTTCCGCAGCAGTTTTCCAACTCGGTTGTTGTACCACGGTGGCTCTTTTCCATCTCTTACGATCTTGCTTGGCACATACTCATCTAACACATATTTTAAGATTTATTTATTTTATTCATTTATTTCATGTTCCGTGGGACCAAATTAAGGAGAAGTCTCCATGGTCATGGAACGAATCAATACATGAAATTATAACACGATATTAGAAACAGATAAAATGAAATATAAGAAACATATTCAGGCGACAATTCGTAAGTTTAAATAAAGAAAATCAACACTGGAATTTGCTTAATTTTTTAGCTCTTCCAGGAGCTCCTCGACAGAATTGAAGGAGTGAGCCATGAGGAAACCCTTCAGTTTAGATTTAAAAGAGTTTGGGCTACTGCTAAGATTTTTGAGTTCTTGTGGTAGCTTATTGAAAATGGATGCAGCAGAATACTGCACTCCTTTCTGCACAGGAGTCAAGGAAGTGCATTCCACATGCAGATTTGATTTCTGCCTAGTATTAACTGAGTGAAAGCTGCTAACTCTTGGGAATAGGCTAATATTGCTAACAACAAACGACATTAAAGAAAATATATACTGTGAGGGCAATGTCAGAATTCCCAGACTATTGAATAGAGGTCGACAAGAAGTTCTCAAACTTACACCACATATAGCTCGAACAACCCGTTTTTGAGCCAAAAATACCCTTTTTGAATCAGAAGAATTACCCCAAAAAATAATACCATACAACGTAAGCGCATGAAAATATGCGAAGTAGACTACTTTTCGTGTTGAAGTGTTACTTATTTCAGATACTGTTCTAATGGTAAAGAAAGCAGCATTTAGTTTCTGAACAAGATCCTGGACATGGGCTTTCCACAACAGCTAACTATCTATCCGAACACCTAGAAACTTGAACTGTTCCGTCTCGCTTATAATATGCCCATTCTGTCTGATCAAAATATCAGTTTTTGTTGAATTGTGAGTTAGAAACTGTAAAAACTGAGTCTTACTGTGATTTAGCATCAAATTATTTTCCACAAGCCACGAACTTATGGGGGAAAGAAATACAGATCAAGTAGGTAAAAAGACGAGGGCTAGTAGAAATCCTTGGGTAACAGAAGAAATATTGAATTTAATTGATGAAAGGAGAAAATATAAAAATGCAGTAAATGAAGCAGGCAAAAAGGAATACAAATGTCTCAAAAATGATATCGACAGGAAGTGCAAAATGGCTAAGCAGGGATGGCTAGAGGACAAATGTAAGGATGTAGAGGCTTATCTCACTAGGGGTAAGATAGATACTACCTACAGGAAAATTAAAGAGACCTTTGGAGAAAAGAGAACCACTTGTATGAATATCAAGAGCTCAGATGGAAACCCAGTTCTAAGCAAAGAAGGGAAAGCAGAAAGGTGGAAGGAGTGCATAGAGGGTCTATACAAGGGCGACATACTTGAGGACAATATTCTGGAAATGGAGGAGAATTTAGATGAAGACGAAATGGGAGATACAATACTGCGTGAAGAGTTTGACAGAGCACTGAAAGACCTGAGTCAAAACAAGGCCCCGGGAGTAGACAACATTCCATTAGAACTACTGACGGTCTTGGGAGAGCCAGTCCTGACAAAACTCTACCATCTGGTGAACATGTATGAGACAGGCGAAATACCCTCAGACTTCAAGAAGAATATAATAATTGCAATCCCAAAGAAAGCAGGTGTTGACAGATGTGAAAATTACCGAACTATCAGTTTAATAAGCCACGGCTGCAAAATACTAACGCGAATTCTTTACAGACGAATGGAAAAACTAGTAGAAGCCAACCTTGAGGAAGATCAGTTTGGATTCCGTAGAAATATTCGAACACATGGGGCAATACTGACCTTACGACTTATCTTAGAAGAAACAATAAGGAAAGGCAAACCTACGTTTCTAGCATTTGTAGACTTAGAGAAAGCTTTTGACAATGTTGACTGGAATACTCTCTTTCAAATTCTGAAGGTGGCAGGGGTAAAATACAGGGAGCGAAAGGCTATTTACAATTTGTACAGAAAGCAGATGGCAGTTATAAGAGTCGAGGGACATGAAAGGGAAGCAGCGGTTGGGAAGGGAGTGAGACAGGGTTGTAGCCTCTCCCCGATGTTATTCAATCTGTATATTGAGCAAGCAGTGAAGGAAACAAGGTATTAAAATCCATGGAGAAGAAATAAAAACTTTGAGGTTCGCCGATGACATTGCAATTCTGTCAGAGACAGCAAAGGACTTGGAAGAGCAGTTGAACGGAATGGACAGTGTCTTGAAAGGAGGATATACGATGAACATCAACAAAAGCAAAACGAGGATAATGGAATGTAGTCAAATTAAATCTGGTGATGCTGAGGGAATTAGATTAGGAAATGAGACACTTAAAGTAGTAAAGGAGTTTTGCTACTTGGGGAGCAAAATAACTGATGATGGGTCGAAGTAGAGAGGATATAAAAGGTGGACTGGCAATGGCAAGAAAAGCGTTTCTGAAGAAGAGAAATTTGTTAACATCGAGTATAGATTTAAGTGTCAGGAAGTCGCTTCTGAAAGTATTTGTATGGAGTGTAGCCATGTGTTGAAGTGAAACATGGATGGTAAATAGTTTAGACAGGAAGAGAATAGAAGCTTTCGAAATGTGGTGCTACAGAAGAATGCTGAAGATTAGATGGGTAGATCACATAACTAATGAGGAGGTATTGAATAGAATTAGGGAGAAGAGGAGTTTGTGGCACAACTTGAGTAGAAGAAGGGAGCGGTTGGTAGGACATGTTCTGAGGCATCAAGGGATCACAAATTTAGCATTGGAGGGCAGTGTGGAGGGTAAAAATCATGGAGGGTGACCAAGAGATGAATACACTAAGCAAATTCAGAAGGACGTAGGTTGCAGCAAGTACTGGGAGATGAAGAAGCTTGCACAGGATAGAGTAGCATGGAGAGCTGCATCAAACCAGTCTCAGGATTGAAGACCACAACAACAACGAACTTATTTCATGAACTACATTATTTGTTACTGTTTCGATATTACACACAAGATCCTTCACTATCAAGCTGGTGTCATCAGCAAACAGAAATATTTTTGAATCACCTGTAATACTAGAAGGCATATCATTTACATAAATAAGAAACAGCAGTGGCCCCAGCACCGACCCTTGGAGAATGCCCCACTTAACAGTGCCCCATTGGGACTGAACATCACTACCACTCTCAATATTGCGGAGAATTACCTTCTGCTTTCTGTTCTTAAAGTAAGAGGCGAACCAATTGTAAGCTACTCCCCTTACTCCATAATGGACCAACTTCTGCAGTAATATTTTGTGGTCAACACAGTCAAAAGCCTTCGTTAAATCAAAGAAAACACCTAGCGTTCGCAACCTTTTATTTAATCCGTCCAAAACCTCACAGAGAAAAGAGAATATAGCATTTTCAGTTGTTAAACCATTTCTAAAACCAAACTGAACATTTGACAGCAAATTATGTGAATTTAAATGCTCCAGTAACCTTGTATATACAACCTTCTCAATAACTTTAGCAAACACCGATGGCATAGAAATAGGTCTAAAATTGTCAACATTATCAGTGTCTCCCTTTCTATAAAGTGGCTTCATTACCGAGTACTTTAATCGGTCAGGAAACCGACCACTCCTAAAGGAAAAGTTACAGATATGGCTAAGTACTGGGCTAACATACATAGAACAATACTTCAGTATTCTGCTAGATACCCCGTCATATCCATGGGAGTTCTTTGTCTTTAGTGATTTAATTATTAACTCAATCTCCCCCTTGTCAGTATCATGGAGGAGCATTTCAGGTAACAGTCTCTGAACACTTTTTTCTACGAGTGCTATATGATTCCCTGTTGGGACTAGGATTCTATTTAGTTCACCTGCTATATTCAGAAAGTGATTATTAAATACTGTACATATACTCGACTTATCAGTAACACGGACATTCCCACTACGCATTGATTCTATATCCTCGACCTGTCTCTGCAGACCAGCCACTTCCTTTACGACTGACCATATGGTTGTAATTTTATCCTGAGACTTAGCTATTCTATCTGCATACCACATACTTTTTGCCTTCCTAATAACTTTAAGCACCTTACAATACTGTTTGTAATGGGCTGCTGCATTTAGATTTTGACTGTTTCTAACGTTTTGATATAATTGCCACTTTGTTCTACAAGATATTCTTATCCCTCTAGTCAGCCACCCAGGCTGCCTGTTTGTGCTAGTACCCTGTTTTGAACGTTCTAACGGAAAGCAACTTTCAAAGAGCATGAGAAAAGTCTTGAGAAAAGCATTATATTTATAGTCTACTGTATCAGCGCTATAAACATCTTGCCACTCTTGTTCCTTGATAAGGTTTACAAAGGTCTCTACAGCAACTGGATCAGCTTTCCTAAACAGTTGATAACTATATTTAACATGTGTTGCAGCACAAAAATCTTTTAGACTTAAAATTTGTGCATCATGATCTGAAAGGCCATTCACCTTTTTGCTAACAGAATGCCCTTCTAGTAATGAGGACTGAACAAAAATGTTATTCTGTTCCCTTGCACTCTCGTTGGAAAGAATACAGTTTGCATAAGATTATATGAATTAAGGTGGTCTACCAGCATCCTTTTCCTTGCACAATCACTTACACAATTAATATTGAAGTCACCACATATAACTAACTTTTTGTATTTCCTATAAAGTGAACCAAGAACCTCCTCTAGCTTTAGCAAAAATGTTGTGAAATCAGAGTCTGGGGATCTATAAATAACAACAGTTAGAAGTTTAGCTCCAGTAAATTTAACCACACCTGCACAACATTCAAACACCTTTTCAGTGCAGTACTTTGAAACATCAATTGACTCAAATGGGATGCCATTTTTCACATACATGGCTACTCCCCCACACCGCAAAGAGCTCCTAGAAAAGCTGCCAGCCAACCTGTATCCTGGTAAAGGAAGCCTCTGAATTATCTCCTTATTTAAGAAGTGTTCAGATATACCAATAATTTCAGAGTCAACATCTATAGGCAGTTCGCTAACTTTATCTCTAACACCTTCTATATTTTGATGAAATATACTAATTCCCTCATTACTCTGATACCTAAGCTTTGTCGAAAGTGGTTCCGTTGTTAGACAGACTTCCCTTAAGCAGGAATACCTATCAGCTGACTTCAATCTAAAAAAGGTGCAGCTCTAACACCCACTACTGCAGGAATTTTCCCATGAGTGATCCCACCCACCCCACCTATGCTGTCACCTATAAGCTTTCCCAACCTCCCCTTCCCATACCTGTTGAGGTGCAGGCCATGTCTAGTGAAACCCGTCCTGCTGATAGACTCCACCGACACCACTGAAATGTGACCCATGCTTTCTGTCATCAGCGCACCCCCAAGTCTCATGTTATTACGCCTGACAGCTGTATTAAGATGAGGCTGATCGTGACGCTGAAACAGTTCCACGAAATGCACATTCGTGTTGCCAGTCTGAGTGGCTATCTTTTCCAGGTCACCATTTATGTCATACTCCCCATCCCTATCAATACTATTACCAGCCCCACCCACAATCACTACCTGATCCTCTTTAGTAAAATCCCTACATAACCCCCCTATGTTAACAGTCACCTGAGCCAATCCTGCATTAGGCTTCACAATGCTGGTGACCTGGTACTCACTCCCCAGCACTTCCTGCAACTGCTGGCCTACACCTCTGCCATGAGAACTACCTAACAGCAGAACCTTGTTCTTCCTCTTAGACTTTGCAACTGTTCTAGCCACCGGAACTACTGAGGTCTGCTGCATACTTCCTACATCTACAGCTACTAGAGATTCCTCTCCACTAGACTCTGACAATTGGTCATATCTATTGTAAACACCAATAGTAAAACTATCTGAAAATCTTCTTCTCCTAGCAGATCTCTTGTCAACAGCCAGCTCCCTTTCCCCAACCCCCTTCTCCCTCCTCATCCTATCTAGCTCCTCCTGTGCGTTTTTCAACTGCACCTGAATGGCACAGATCTTACGCTCCTGCTCCTCTATCAACTTACTCTTGCTACATAACCTGCAGTTCCAGGAGAGGATCTCACCAGAATGCTTCCCCCACTGCATTCCCCCCAGTGAAAATACTTCGAACAAGTCTCACACAGCAATCCACTACTCACTAAACTACGGCAAAGCCCAGCCCCATGCTGGCAATCAAAGGAGTCATCGAAGAATGAGGCATAGGATGGGTGGACAAGCGTGGCAAACGAACAGCATGCGTATCTGACGAGGAGAAAGTCACAGCAGTAGGACGAAGGTAGTTCGGCAGCTTCAGCATACAAACTCTCAACCGGGCTAGTGTAAAAGGCGCCAGTGGCCAAACAGATGCCACAATGGTGGATAGTATTGAGACGGAGTAAGAGGGATGGATGTGCAGATGCATAAACAAAGCGAACAGTCTGGTTTCGAACGGATAAGGGACTGGTATGAATGGAGGAGGGTGGTTTACTCTGCACCCCACCCCACGAAGTACCAATGAGGACAGGTAGGACAGTGAGTGACTGTACAGTGGGCTGCCAGGGAAGACACGTGGGAGGATCACGAGTTTTCTATAGAGCAGGAGCCCCAGGAATTTTGTAGTTTCAACAAATGCACAAGCAACAGACCCAAGATGTAAAGATGGAGGGAGAAACCAATTGCACTACCAGAAATTCATACAAATGGTTTTATCACTGAAAAACAAAAGCCATTATCAATGCTCCATGAGTAAAGACTATTGAGACATTGCTGAAAACACTGCTCAATGAGACAGGTCTGTGGAGAACTGCAATAGATGGCAAAGATGCCATGCGGGAGACACGCCATTATAGGGTTAATGGTGAAAGCAAAGAGGACAACATTCAGGACGGAACCCTGAGCCACACCATTTTCCTGGATAAAGGTGTCCAACAAAGCAGAACCTACACGTACATTGACAACTCTGTCTTAAAAATTCCTCGAGGAAATGGGGCAGGCAGCCATGGAAGCCCAACGTGTAGAGAATACGGAGGATTCCAGTCTTCCAGCAGGTGTCGTAGGCTTTCCCCAAATCGAAAAACATGGCCACTGTCTGGGATTTCCACGGACAACCATTCATCACATGGGTGGACAAAGTGACAAGATGGTCAACTGCGGAACAGTGCGCTCTAAATTTACAAGGAGACTGGAATCTTGCCACAGGTGTGGACGATGGAATGTATATTGTACAAAGAGAGAAGGTGTATCCAGAAAGGTTTGATTCTGGTTTTGCTTTGTTTTAGGGTGCAAAACCAATTGGGGTCATACATGCCCAAGTCAAAACTTTAGTACACGAAGACAGGAGTTAAAAATATGATTATACATCAGTCCTAATTGACATAATAGAAGACAGCTAAAAACAGGCATGTGGACAAAGGGCTAAAAGACACACCATACAGAAACGGAGGTCCAAAACTAAAAATTAAATGGTCTTTGCCATGCTGCTTTGGCATATAAAAAGTAAAACGCGGTCGACAGCCCTCGTGTCATTTGCTAAAATGGCTGATAATTCAGACAGCAAACCCAAACGGGAACATAAAAGGTTAAAAAAATTGACATTCCATAAGGAATATGACAGATAGTTAAAACTTGAGTGTAATGTATACAAAGTGGCAGGGGTAGTGCCACTTAGCAAATGGCAATGGCTAAAAAGGCAGTGCCCAATATGCAGCCGAGTTACAATAATCTCCTACTGGCATGAGGGCTGAGAGGAGGTCGTCCAAGCTGGTGGGAGAGGCTTAATAAGCCGGAGCATATCCCGTGAAGGGAGGACTATTGGCAATGCCAAAGGGACACAACCTCCTGACAGACGGCAACACATATATCATTGAAGGGAATATACATACTCGAGGGCAGAGGTACAGGGACTGCAGTTTTGGCAGCAGCCTCGTTTCCCGGCAGACTGACATCACCAGGAACCCACATGAATATCACACTGGCTCCACCAAGAGTGAGCAGTTGATAGTTTTCCTGGACTCATTGCACTAAGGGATGGTCGGTGTACAGTGGACACAAACTTTGAAGGCCACTCAATCAGGCTGACCAGTGGACACAATTGAAAAGGCTAAAAGGCTGTGTCGCCAGATGTACTCCGTGGTCTGTTACAAGGCAAAGAGCTCGGCTGTAAATACTGAGCAGTGTGGCGGACGCCAATATCGAAAGACAAGGATGCCAGTGACGAAGGCATACCCGACTCCATGATCAGTCAGAGCCATCAGTTTACACATAGGTACTATCGCCAAGTTCCATGCGAAGGTTGTGAAACAGAAGGCGATAAACCAAGGCTGGAGCAGTGTCCTTAGGAATCGAATGAAGGCCAAGGTTAACATTGGCAGCTTCAAGAACCCAAGGTGGTGAAGGGTTCATACCCACCGGGAAAGATGCAGGCAGTCTGAAGTTAAGCTACTGTAGCATGTGCCGAAAGTGGACTCCAGGAGGCAACAGAGAAGAAGGATGAGCCCCATATTGATGATCAAAGGAATCAAAGAAGGAGGCATAGTATGGGTGGCAAGACGAACGGCATACATACCTGCTGAGGAGAAAGTCATTGGCGGTAGTACGGGGGTAATTCAGCAGTTTCAGCATACAGACTCTATACCGGACTGATGTAAAAGACGCCCAGGGCCAAATGGATGTTGAAGACTATGAAGACAGTGCTGAAGGCGCTGCTCAGTGAGACAGGTCCATAAAGAACTGCAATAGATAGCAAAATCGTCAACAAAAAGGGAGCCGGAGATGCCTGGTGGAAGACAAGCCATGATAGGGTTAATGGCAATAGCAAAGAGGACGACACTTGGGACAGAACCCTGAGGCACACCATTCTTCTGGATAAAGGTGTACTACAAGGCAGAACCCACACGCACCTTGAAAACTCGATCTTGTGAAAATGCCTTAAGGAAACAGGGCAGGTGTCCACAGAAGCCCTACATGTAAAAAGTCATAGGTCTCTCCAAATCGAAAAAACTGTCGGTCTGGGATTTCCGCAGAAAACCATTCATGACGTGGGTGGACAAAGTAACAAGATGATCAACTGCTGAACGCCGTACTCTAAATCCACACTGTGCACTTGTCAGTAAATTGCGAGACTCGAGCCACCACACCAGCTGGGCATGAATCATATGTTCCATCACCTTGCAAACGCAGCTGATAAGAGAGATTTGGCAGTAGCTAGAAGGAAGGTTTTTGTCCTTACCAGGATTAGGTATAGGTATGATGGTGGCTTCACGCCAGCGTCCAGGAAATGTGCCCTCTGACCAGATGCGGTTGTACATGCCCGGAAGAGAAAGGTGCTGCAACATCTGAATGTGGATGACGCTTTAGGGCGGAGGATCAGGATGAACTGAGAAAATGATCTAGATTCCTCACAGTAAAGGTGGCATTGTAGCACTCACGATTTGGAGAAGAGAAGGGTATCCCTTGAGCCTCCTCCGCTCGTTTCCGATGGAGGAAGGTAGGGTGATAATGCGAAGAGCTTGAAACTTCTGTAAAATGGTGTCCCAAGGTGTTGGAGATAAACAATAGGGTCCACGATAACATCATCAGATATGGGGGAATCTGATGTTGGTCCCACAGAACCATCTGAGGTTGGCCCACACGACAGAGAAAGGGGTGGAACTGTTAAAAGAACTAGTGAATGAAATCCAGTTAGCTAGTTTGCTATCCTGGAGAACATGACACTTTGCACGCATCTGTTTAAAATGAAATAATGGTTGCAGTTTGCCATCATAGGATGACTGTTAAAAATGCGGAGAGCACGTCTGTGTGCGAATTGTATCACAGCATGCCTCAGTCCACCAAGGGACTGGGACACGACGTGGTAAAGAAGAAGTGCAAGGAATGGAATGTTCTGCAGCAGTAAGGATAATGTTGGTGAGATAGTCCACCTGGTCATCACTACTGGAGAAATCCTGTCCTTCGATAGTCGCCAGGGAGGAGTAAAGCTGCCATTCAGCCTTAGTAATCTGCCATTTGGGCATGCACGTGGATGGGATAGGAGTCAGCAAACAGGAAGCACATGGGAAATGGTCACTTGAATAGGTGTCTGAAAGAACAGACCACTCAAGACGATGGGCAAGCTGGCCAGTGCACAAGGATTGGTCCAAATAGGAATAGGTGTGCAAGGAGTCAGAAAGGAAAGTGGGTGCTCCAGTGTTAAGGCAGAAGAGGTTAAGAAAGTCACCCAAGAGGGCACCTCTCTGACAGGTCCTGGGAGAACCTCAAAGGGGGTAAAGCACATTAAATTCACCGAGTAGCAAAAATGTAGGGGGGGGGGGGGGGGGTGGTAGCTGCCCAATAAGCTGCAGGAAGTTTGCCATGGTGACATCGAATGACGGAGATACACAAATGGTACAGAGGGAAAAAGTCAGGTGGGGAAGGAAAAGGCAAACTGCAACAGCTTGAAGATGGGTAGTCAGGGAGATGGGTTGACTACGAATATCATCTGTAGGAGCAGCATGAAGCCCCCATGAGATGGAATGAAGACCTCAGGGGGAAGGTCAAAACGAATTGGTAAGTAATGTGGAAGCTCAAAGTAGATATGAGGGTGCAATTTCGTTTCCTGAAGGCAGAGTAAAAGGGTATGCTGCAATGCTAAAAGCAGCCGTAAATCCTCTCTGTGAGACCAAAGGCTGCATACGTTCTATTGGAGGACAGTCATTATGAGGAAGAGATGTAGGGGTGTCAACTCAGCAGCTGCCAAGTGACAGCCAGTGCAGAGTCGCTACTATAGGGCACAGAAGCAGGAGGATCCTGCTTCATGGGGTGCACAGAAGCATCGGCTTGTGTGGTCAGTCCATGGAGCCCAGTTAGCTAAAAAACGGTTGGTGGTGTGCACCGGCACGACAGACGACTGCCGGGCTAAGGTACAATTTGGCGACACCGTCGAACAGCATCTTCGAGTTGACAAAAGAGAAGACCATTTGCCTTTCGTGTTGGAGGAAGACTCTTGTGTTGTTTGGCTGGAGGGACAGAGGAAATCTTCACAGGAGTACTCCTGTCCTTTGCTGCCTACTGGTTGCGTAGCTGGTGGCTTTGCTCCTTGAGGTGAGAGTTTGATCTTTGTTGCACAGTGGGACGCCAGGATGGCAATGCTACCTTGACACTGCATGATTTCAACCTCAGACCTGAATTTGAGGTCGCATGTCTGCGTGGCCATGTCCTTTGTGGAGCGAGGGGTAACAAGAACAGAACTACAGGTGCCAGATGGGAGAACACAGGGTTTGAAACTAGACAGTAACTTGCGAACTACTGTGTAAGGCACTTTTTCCTTTACCCGAATCTCTGACACTCTGCTCATCAAGATACACGGGACAATCCTGAGAGGCGGCAGCATGGCCGCCATTGCAGTTGATACAGCGGGGAGGAGGTGGCGGACAATCGCCCTCGTGTGCATCCCTACCACAGGTCACATCTTTGGCTGGGTGTCGACCAGACGTTCTAGTGTGGTTGAAACGATGACACTGGAAGCAGCGCATCGTGATTGCAATGTACGGCCAGACTGTGTTAATTTCATACCCTGCTTTGATCTTGGATGGCAGCACTACTCTATCGGAGGTGAGGAAAGGAGTGCGGGTGGGCACTAAGGAAGAATCTACCTTTCTCATTATATGATGGACAGCAATGACACCCTGATCAGAGAGGTAAGATTGGAATTTGGCCTCTGTTAGACCATCGAGCAACCTGGTGTAAATTACACCATGGAAAGAATTCATAGTTCTATGGGCCTCAACACGAACAGGGAAGCCGTGGAGAAGTGAGGCAGTAAGCAGTAATTGTGCTTGACAATCAGAAGCAGTCTGCAAAAGCAAAGTGCCATCCTGTAAATTAGAGAAGGATTTCACAGGACTGGTAACTGCATCAACACCTTTCTGAATAATGAGACGAATAATGAGACGAGGAATCGTGATGCTGCGGGAAGGGTCTTTGAATCATTAGCCTCATTATGTTTACAATGATTGAGAAGATGACTGACTCATTATGAGAAAATCTCCATCATTGCCAGCATCTTCGATGGCACACTCCTTCCAACTAGGGGCTCCTTTCACATGGGGGTGCACCTGCCTTAGGTGATTGTTAACAGATCAGGTCACACCTCCTGAACATCTGACAGAGGGACCAATCGGCAATTTGGGAAGGTTGCAGAACCTTCTTGGCAGCAGGATGTTGAGATGAGTGAGGAGTCAATGGTTGTGAGGTCTGGGTAAATAAAAAAAAATCTTCACAAGTAGGCTCAGTTTTGAAAGTCCGGGTATTCAATTTTGGGGTCTGTGATTTAGCAGGAGCCGATGAAGGTTGAGTCTTAGAGTGAGCGGGTGATAGTGGGGAGGTTGAACGGGCAACCCTTGGGCTGGCTGATCTGATGACGGGCACTACAGGTAAGACAACAAGTCTGCGTGGTTATCTTCTTAGTAGGTCAAGGAGAGGCGAGAACGCTGCTATATTTACCCACTGTGAGCACAGTGAGCTTTCTACTGCCAAGTAACAAGCAGCAAAGGTAAACACCTTTTCCTTCACTCTGATTTCCTGAATAATTCGTTCATCTTTAAAAATAGGGCAATTTCTGTAGGAAGAGCATGGTTGCCCATACAGTTGATGCAATGAGGGGATGGAGGTGGACAATCACCTTCAAGGGCATCCCTACCATAGGTAACGCACTTGGCCACATTTGAACATGACTGTCTGGTGTGATTAAACTGCCGACACTAATAGCAACTCGTAGGATTGGGGATGTAAGGGCGAACTGAAATTACCTCATATCTAACTGTAATGTTGGATGGAAGTTGAAATATGTCAAATGTCAAGAAGGGAGTACAGGTCAGTAGCAGTTCTTTGTCAACCCTTTTCATGAATATGTACGGCCATTAAGCCCTGATCAGACAGTAATTTTGAATGTCCTCGTTGGATAAACCGCCCTGCATGATGAATTTAAAGTACGGTGTGCTTCCACCTGGACAGGGAAGATGTGTAGCAGTGTAGTTAGAAGCAATTTTTGTGTCTGGAAGGCACTGTGTTTCTAACAAGTTGCCATTTCATAAACAGGAACAAGACTTTACAGGACCTGCAACTGCATCGACACCTTTCTGAATATTGAAAGGGTTGACTGTGGAGAAGTCTTTACCTTCGTTGGACCGAGAAACAACTAGGAACTTTGGCACTGACAGAAGAAATGTCAGTGGTCGACACTCATCTAGTCATCTCTTGTGGGCAGAAGTTTAAGAAGAAACCGTTGCGAAAGTATCCCCATGATCATCTGCATCTCCGATGGCATGCATGGGGGCCCACAAGCTCAGGGTCCCGTGCTTGCCATGTACGTATCCACGGAAGACTTGGGTGGAGGGGGATGGTTAGCTTCCTTTATCTATGAGTACGCCCTGCATTACTATTATTCTGACCTCTTCAGTGGCAGAGCTGAAAATTTGATAGGTGACCAGAAAGTTTCCATATACAGACTGAAGCAGTGGCTGAAAATTTGTACCAAGGCTGGGGATACTATCTCTCTACCATTCCATTCTCGAACAGCGCACGGGAAAAACGAACACCTAAACCTTTCTGTTCGAGCTCTGATTTCTCTATTTTATTTTGATGATCATTCCTACATATGTAGGTTGGGCTGAACAAAATATTTTTGCATTCGGAAGAGAAAGTTGGTGGCTGAAATTTCGTAAATAGATCTCGCCGCAACGAAAAACGTCTTTGCTGTAATGACTTCCATCCCATTTCGCATATCATATCTGCCACACTCTCTCCCCTACTAAGTGATAATACAAAACGAGCTGCCATTTTTTGCACCCTTTCGATGTCCTCCGTCAATCCCACCTGCTAAGGATACCACACCGCAGAGCAATATTCTAACAGAGGACGAACGAGTGTAGTATAAGCTGTCTCTTTAGTGGACTTGTTGCATCTTCTAAGTGTCCTGTCAATGAAACGCAACCTTTGGCTCGCCTTCCCCACAATATTATCTATGTGGCCTTTCCAACTGAAGTTGTTCGTAATTTTAACACCCAGGTACTTAGTTGAATTGACAGCCTTGAGAATTGTACTATTTATCAAGTAATCGAATTCCAACAGATTTATTTTGGAACTCATGTGGATCACCTCACACTTTTCGTTATTTAGCGTCAACTGCCACCTGCCACACCATACAGCAATCTTTTCTAAATCGCTTTGCAACTGATACTGGTCTTTGGATAACCTTACTAGACGGTAAATTACAGCATCATCTGCGAAAAACCTAAGAGAACTGCTCAGATTGTCACCCAAGGTCATTTATATAGATCAGGAACAGCAGAGGTCCCAGGATGCTTCCCTGGGGAACACCTGATATCACTTCAGTTTTACTCGATTTTCCGTCTGTTACTACGAACTGCGACCTTCCCGACAGGAAATCACGAATCCAGCTGCAGAACTGAGATGATACCCCATAGGCCCGCAGCTTGATTAGAAGTCGCTTGTGAGGAATGGTGTCAAAAGCTTTCCAGAAATCTAGAAATACGGAATCAACTTGAGATCCCCTGTCAATAGCGGCCATTACTTCGAGCGAATAAAGAGCTAGCTGCGTTGCACAAGAACGATGTTTTCTGAAACCATGCTGATTACGTATCAATAGATCGTTCCCTTCGAGGTGATTCATAATGTTTGAATACAGTATATGCTCCAAAACCATACTGCAAACCGATGTCAATGATATAGGTCTGTGGTTCGATGGATTACTCCTATTACCCTTCTTAAACACTGGTGCGACCTGCGCAATTTTCCAATCTGTAGGTACAGATCTATCGGTGAGCGAACGGTTGTATGTGATTGCTAAGTAGGGAGCTATTGTATCAGCGTAATCTGAAAGGAACCTAATTGGTATACGATCTGGACCTGAAGCCTTGCCCGTATCAAGCGATTTGAGTTGTTTCACAACCCCTAAGGTATCTACTTTTAAGAAACTCATGCTAGCAGCTGTTTGTGTTTCAAATTTTGGAATATTCCATTCATCTTCCCTGGTGATGGAATTTCGGAAAACTGCGTTCAATAACTCCGCTTTAGCGGCACAGTCGTCGGTAACAGTACCATCGGCACTGCGCAGTGAATGTATTGACTGCATCTTGCCGCTTGTGTACTTTACATACAACCACAATTTCTTCGGATTTTCTACCAAATTTCGAGACAATGTTTCGTTGTGGAACCTATTAAAGGCATCTCGCATTGAAGTCCGTGCCCAATTTCGCGCGTCTGTAAATTTTAGCCAATCTTCGGGATTTCGCGTTCTTCTGAACTTCGCATGCTTTTTCTGTTGCCTCTGCAACAGCGTTCGGACCTTTTTTGTGTACCACGGGGGATCAATTCCATCTCTTGCCAATTTATGAGGTATGAATCTCTCAATTGCTGTTGCTACTATATCTTTGAATTTGAGCCACATTTCGTCTACATTTGCATAGTCAGTTCGGAAGGAATGGAGATTGTCTCTTAGGAAGGCTTCTAGTGACACTTTATCCGCTTTTTTAAATAAAATTTTGCATTTGTTTCTGGTGGATTTGGAAGAAACAGTATTGAGCCTAGCTACAACGACCTTGTGATCACTAATCCCTGTATCAGTTATGATGCTCTCTATCAGCTCTGGATTGTTTGTGGCTTAGAGGTCAAGTGTGTTTTCGCAACCATTTACAATTCGCGTGGGTTCGTGGACTAACTGCTCGAAATAATTTTCGGAGAAAGCATTTAGGACAATCTTGGAAGATGTTTTCTGCCTACCACCGGTTTGAACAAGTATTTTTGCCAACATATCGAGGGAAGGTTGAAGTCCCCACCAACTATAACCATATGAGTGGGGTATTTATTTGTTACGAGACTCAAATTTTCTCTGAACTGTTCTGCAACTATATCATCGGAGTCTGGGGGTCGGTAGACGGAGACAATTATTAACTTAGTTCGGCTGTTAAGTATAACCTCCACCCATACCAATTCGCACGGAGTATCTACTTCGACTTCACTACAAGATAAACCACTACTGACAGACACAAAAACTCCACCACCAATTCTGCCTAATCTATCTTTCCTGAACACCATCTGAGACTTTGTAAAAATTTCTGCAGAAATTATTTCAGGCGTTAGCCAGCTTTCTGTACCTATAATGATTTTAGCTCCTGTGCTTTCTATTAGCGCTTGAAGTTCAGAGACTTTCCCAGCACAACTACAACAATGTACAACTACAATTCAGACTGTTCCTTGATCCAAGCACGTCCTGTATTTGTCATGCACCCTTTGAGATTGCAGCCCACCCCGTACTTTCCCGAGGCCTTTCAACCTAAAAAACCGCCCAGTCTACGCCACACAGCCTCCACTACCCGTGTATCCGCCAGCTGAGTGTAGTTAACTCCTGACCTATTCAGCGGAACCCGAAACCCCACCACCCTATGGCGCAAGTCAAGGAATCTGCAGCCAACACGGTCGCAAAACTGCCTGAGCCTCTGATTCAGACCCTCCACCCGGCTCTGCACCAAACGTCCGCAGTCAGTTCTGTCAACGATGCTGCAGATGGTGAGCTCTGCCTTCATCTCGTAAGCAAGACCGGCAGCCTTCACCAAATCAGATAGTCGCTAATCCAGAGAGAATTTCCTCAGATCCAAAGCGACACACATCATTAGTGCCGACATGTGCCACCACCTGCAGCACCTTCCGACAGTACTGGACACCACAAAGCCTTTTTAAAGCACTGGAGGTGTGATGTTTGTAGGGGAGAGATCAGGACTACAGGGGAGGTGCTGAAGTGTCCCAGTGTCAAGTGCACAGCCTCTCAGATTGACCGGCATCTTGGGTCGAATCGCATTAGTACATTAAGTTGTACACACCTGCACAACGATGGCTTTAGACAGACATTGCCCTATACACATTCTTGATTCTCTAATGGATGTTTACCAGTGTGTGTCCTTCAGCAGCCACGAAAAGAATAATACTGCTAATATTACGTTCGTCCTGTTTGGAAGCTTTTGGTAATAGTGTCACCTTAGTTCACATTTCCGCATTTACTGCACACACGTTGGAAAAGACAAATGTCACACTAATCCCTTCCCTAGAAGTCTGTGCTTAAATACCTTCACCAGAATCGTGCTCCATTGTATATATGTTGCAGCAATGCCCACAAACAAACTTTTTGATTGCTCCTAACAGAAGCAGTAAACACATTTACATTGATAGTAACATCTGACAGCATGTGAAAAAGTGGCATGTGATTGGTGTTGCTTATATGGGCAGCAAATAGTTACATTTTACTTTCACCACATGATGTTGATAAGTAAATTATGTTTCATCCAGACCGTGGAAGTCACTGAGCTAGCATTATCATGCGCTGTAGCACGAGACCTGCTGCTATCATCAACAACATTGTCGTCATCCACCAGCCTGTTTGCTCTGAAATCCTGTCATGCATCTGAAATATTCCTCATTATCTCCAGCACCAGCTTTTGGATAATTTCTCTATCTGGAAGCCTTCATTACATTCCACTCAAATAGTAAAGAACTTTCGACTCTGATCCATGAAACTTTCCCCGTTTTGGTACACACGAATAACTGGCTTTTTTTTGTTTATTCATTTGAGCCCATCACAAACATTTGCTTCTCTGATGCCTAATTTTCTTCCTCCTGCACAGGTGTGTGTTACATCTGCTTCAGTAACCACCATTAACATAAAAAATAGAGCATTGTTGTCTACGTGAACCAAATATGAGCAGCAAACTCGTACATCCACAATTCTTTACAATCACTGTTGTGATTTGTCTCTATGATCTATTGCTATACTTTACTGTTCTGACAATACTAATGATCTAAGCAAACAATTACAGGAACAGGTTGTTCTCTTGGGCCCCTATTGCTGAATCAGCAGAAATCTGATCACCTCGGCCACACAGTGAGCACCATTTGTTGCCAATCTACAAAATCAACAGTGCTGTGGAGTAGTAGCCACTTTAGTACAGTTGTTAAAGCTTGTGCTTCATTTGCTGTGCCACGTTTCAAGTGTTCTGTGAAAACTCTC
Source organism: Schistocerca americana (assembly GCF_021461395.2). Lineage (NCBI taxonomy): Eukaryota > Metazoa > Arthropoda > Insecta > Orthoptera > Acrididae > Schistocerca > Schistocerca americana. The sequence goes on from NC_060120.1 coordinate 381,951,798, forward strand.
GCCTACTGTAGAAATGTATACTATTGTTAATTTGTCGATTTATTACGTCACTTCTGTTCTACTATGATTCTGGCAACCTGTACTTTAAGCATGGTATTTGCTCATAAAAAAGCAGGTTGCATTGCCATGGCTGGCAGCCTAATTAAACTTGCTACCCAATCCCACACCAGAATTATCTTAGTGCTCAAGTTTGTGCCACTGCTCCCCCCCCCCCCCCCCCCCCTCCCCCAAAATGCAATTAAAATCTGCATGTGACCTGCACTACCAAATCTTGGCTTACAACCCCAAAATTAAGCTATTTTAGATAGTAAAAATGTTGACCTCAGTAACAACAGCATAACCTACAAACTGAAGATGGCCACACATTTTTCAAAAGACGAATCTGGAGGAAAATTCATCTGGTGAAAAGCGTATTATCAAAGATTTCCTAAGGTGCTACTTATTTCCTGTCAGCAGGTAAGTATAATCATATAAAAATGGCTTGAATGTACAATACATACCTTACTTATTAGATCCTTAGCCAAATCAGATACGTGGTCTGGTATTTTATATTTGACTTCTCGTATCAGACTGTATGTTTTTTTTGAAGAATCTGTTTCAAAAGGTGGTTTCCCAACAAGAAATTCATAACAGAGGACACCTATGCACCAGTTATCTACATTATGATCATAAGGCTTTCCTTCTACCATCTCCGGGGGCAGATAGTCCAGGGTGCCACACATCGTCTTTCGCCTAGGACAAAAAGAAAATGTTTTAACATCAGAAAGTGATCATCAATTACTGTCCAACAATACCTAAAGGCAAAGCAATGATTACACAAAAAACAAATATGGTAATGTACTCTCAACAGTGAGTGAGGCCAGTAACTATCCTCTTAACTCAAAAATGGAAATATTCAGATATCAATGAAAGTATGTAACATGAACCTCATTGCATTCAAAGCAATTCTTTGTACTGTTCTTAAGTGTTCAAAAATTACCACTCGAAATGGCTGCCAATGTTCTTGACTAATTGAGGTCAGGAATGATGAGCTATTGTTACACCCAGACTATGTATGCTACGGAGGCAAAATAACATGCAGAGTAATAATCACAATGAACAATTTAAATGAATGCTGAAGTGAGATACTAACCGATTGCTTGGTGCGTGTACAGACCAACCAAAGTCGGCCATTTTTATTTTATCATCGGAAGTGAGGAGCAGATTTTCAGGCTTTATATCACGATGAATTACATTATTTTCATGGCAGTACTGCAAAGCGTTTGCAACCTGGTACATGTATCTTGCCGCTCTGAAAATTGAGGAAAACATTAAGGAGTATCAAAGGACCGAAAACCGATACCATAGACCAAAATACTAAAACATCACTGAACTAGGAACAGAGCACTCAAAATTAACTCTAAAAACATGAATAATGTGGAAATCTGCAATCTGATGACTGCTACCATCTGAACCACTAGTGCAGTTGTATGTACCAGCACTAATTACTATGTCAAAACCGGCAGGTTTACAAAGGACAGGGCACAGTTCGGCCTAGAGAAATAAATAAGGGAAAAGAGTAATGTTGAGGTAGACAGAATACTTATCCAGGAGTGATAGAAGTATCACAACAAAGTTTATTCTTTAGTTTGGTGTTGGCAAAGGAATTAGAGTGAAAACACTGCTCGAACAATAAGAAAAAATCATCATGAACTACCAGCAGAATTTGTCGTAGCAAAGTGAAGAACAGCAGCTTTATGACTCATCAGATTCCACGAATAAGCTACAATCATCTCCTATAGTCCAAATGGAGTTAAGATAGTGACACTGCCAATTACTACATATCTCTAAGAGGAAATAGGTGAAGGTGAGACAGAAAACTTACTATAATCTTCGACTCTAATGCTGTAAAGTCAAGGGGTAGACAATGGATGAATTACAACGTACACAACAAAATATATGGTAAAAAGATGGCCCACTTTTTTTAATACTTTAGGTATTAGTGCCCTCATACTTTCATAATTTGGCGGTACCTGAATCGGAATCATGACTGGAAGAAAGAAACCAACTACAAAGAAGAAAATTTCTTCTTTAACTGAAATCATTTCTAGTACAGAAAAGCAGGCATCAGCATAGCAAAGCTCCTCCTCTTCCTCCTTCAGCACAAGTGCAAAATGGAGGAAAGAAAATGTGGATGGTGCACCTTTGCAAATGTTCCGTGGGTGGAAAGCATCCAGAAAAGTTCAGATATTTTCTTTTGTCTGTGAAACAACATTCAGAATAGCTTTTGTAATAGCTGGGGGTGAATGACCATTAGGGTGGATGGTGGAACTGAGCTCTCTGCCAGGAAGCTAGTGGTACACTCCAGGGCAGTATAGCAGTGCAGCAGCAGATGGAAGCCTGGTAGTCACCTGACATGTAAACATGAGAGCATCATTTTTAGAACACAACAGATCACAGTTCAGTGGAGAGCCTGTGACCATCGTACGTTGGCTGGGGCGAGGTAGCACACACAGGATTGAGATAAGTATATGACTGACTTGGTACATATGTACCGTGTATTTGTAAACATTTTTCATGGGGTCTTGCCACTGTAGATGTTGATTTTAGCCTTTGACTATGCCTATTTAGGCAAGCTGTTTTATATTTGTTTTAAAGAAGGCGTGGTTACTCACACTGAAACCTACGTAAACACCAGGTAGTTTGTGCAATCGAGGCGGATTTCATAATTATTTCGATACTTACGATTGCTGACGCGCTGCAATGCTGAAAGTTCTTAACGTCTGAGTGGCTCTGTTCTGGCCCACTTCCATGGTCTGTTGCATTAGCTGCATTTACTGAGCCAAGTCAAAAAATGGTGGTGGTGTTACACTTTGTTTTAAATCTAAGTATGTTTCAGATCGAAGACAAATACATCTGAAAGAGCTTATACAGTTTTCCTGTTTCAATTCAGTAATTTGCGGTTTTTCTGTCAGTCTGCCAAAGTGCACAAAATAGTGCCAATATATATGGTGTAAATTAACTGGGGTCTTTATGACCCCAGTGGTAGAAACAAACAAAAAATTCTGGTAGCTCGAGGGTAAACTTTATGTTTTATAAACATTCTCCATCTCCCTCTGGTAGACTATTTCAATCATGTAATAATAATACCACTTTAATATGTGCAAAAAAGGAGAGAGAGAGAGAGAGAGAGAGAGAGAGAGAGAGAGAGAGAGAGAGATAATCCAATACTATGTCCTGATGAAAGAAACTTACACAGGTTCGGAGAAACGTCCATTTGGGCACGCACGAAGTACTTTGTACAATTCTCCTTTAGCAGCGAACTCTAAAATTAAATATATCTTCCTCTCATCATAGAAGTATGTGTAAAGCTGTAGGATGTGAGGATGCCTGCAGAGGGGAAAAAGACAAAAACAACACATTACAATGAGCTTTATCTGAAGCAAGCACACTTTTTTGGTGGCTCTAGAAACAAGTTAATAATGACGGTGACTAACTTACTAGTTAAATAATTTCATTTATAGTTGGTGTTAATGATGAAACTGATAATTTCTGCAGTTTTAACTCCTTAATGCATGAATAAATTTCTCGATGAAAGAAAAAAAAAATAAAATAAAATAAAATAAAAAAATAAAATAAAAAATCGTGGTGCTGTAGTGATACCTGAAACACTCAGGAGAATGCGGCACTTGCAGTAATGAAGAATCAGCATCTATCACCACTGGCATTCAAAAACAGTTAACCTTCCAGTTATTAGCACAGCATTGGCATGACATGAATTCACGACACCCAGCATTATGGGGTTTAATGATCAAGTTAATTCTTAGATTTGGTATGTATTGTTTAACACTTTAAAAAACAAAACTGTAGCAAATTAACACTGCTATATAGTTGAGGCAGCGAACATCTCAAAAGCAAACATCCATCATTTTCCAAGCATTCCATCATGAAAACCCTTCAATGCTGTGCTCTGAATCAAGATACACATTATTAAACTGAACAGTAACATGAACTGTGAAAGTGCCAATTTTGGGGTGGGGGGTCACAGGATCAAATTCCTAATTAATCATGAACATTTTCATGTCTGTCTATAATATAGGCTTCACTTTTTCAACAATGTGAGATGTCACCAGGAGTGATACACACTTTGGACTGACAGTCCCCTTTCCCAGGTTGGGACCCTGTGGTCATGTAAGTGGCACCTCCCATGGAATTCTGTCTGTCATCACTTTCTTTTAAATTTAACACAATTTGAGTTACAAGCGTTATTAGTCAGCGAATCTTTTCTTGCCTGAAAGTAGCCTAATAAGTCAAACTTGTACCAAATGGTCAGCGAAAGGAAGTGCTAACCCTCAATTCAGCATTGACTAGTCTGATCTTACTGTGTTATCTGATTCACCAAATGCTGGTAACAAGTAGCCCCATACCTGCACCACTAAAAAGTAGTACGTAACACACCTTTTTCCTTATTGTATTTATGTTCTTTTCTCTGAAGTCAATCGAACATATAAAACTTAAAAATCCAAAATGTGTGCTTGTGGGTTCAGTACGTGGTGTGTGTGATGGTTTCCTAGCTTACGCGCATTGATATCAAGTGTAGCTGCCTTTGATTATTTAAATACAGTTTTCATTAAATTTATACAAAATTTATTGTGTCACTGAAATACAATGCCTCTGCCAGCAATAGGTACATCCAAAGATATTACCACAAACATTTTCAGTCTGATACTTTATCATCATTCATTAAATAGCTATTAATTTTACAAGATTTTCAATCACAGTTTTCTTCATGCTAATGAAACTACACTCCTGGAAATTGAAATAAGAACACCGTGAATTCATTGTCCCAGGAAGGGGAAACTTTATTGACACATTCCTGGGGTCAGATACATCACATGATCACACTGACAGAACCACAGGCACAGACACAGGCAACAGAGCATGCACAATGTCGGCACTAGTACAGTGTATATCCACCTTTCGCAGCAATGCAGGCTGCTATTCTCCCATGGAGACGATCGTAGAGATGCTGGATGTAGTCCTGTGGAACGGCTTGCCATGCCATTTCCACCTGGCACCTCAGTTGGACCAGCGTTCGTGCTGGACGTGCAGACCGCGTGAGACGACGCTTCATCCAGTCCCAAACATGCTCAAAGGGGGACAGATCCGGAGATCTTGCTGGCCAGGGTAGTTGACTTACACCTTCTAGAGCACGTTGGGTGGCACGGGATACATGCGGACGTGCATTGTCCTGTTGGAACAGCAAGTTCCATTGCCGGTCTAGGAATGGTAGAACGATGGGTTCGATGACGGTTTGGATGTACCGTGCACTATTCAGTGTCCCCTCGACGATCACCAGTGGTGTACGGCCAGTGTAGGAGATCGCTCCCCACACCATGATGCCGGGTGTTGGCCCTGTGTGCCTCGGTCGTATGCAGTCCTGATTGTGGCGCTCACCTGCACGGCGCCAAACACGCATACGACCATCATTGGCACCAAGGCAGAAGCGACTCATCGCTGAAGACGACACGTCTCCATTCGTCCCTCCATTCACGCCTGTCGCGACACCACTGGAGGCGGGCTGCACGATGTTGGGGCGTGAGCGGAAGACGGCCTAACGGTGTGCGGGACCGTAGCCCAGCTTCATGGAGACGGTTGCGAATGGTCCTCGCCGATACCCCAGGAGCAACAGTGTCCCTAATTTGCTGGGAAGTGGCGGTGCGGTCCCCTACGGAACTGCGTAGGATCCTACGGTCTTGGCGTGCATCCGTGCGTCGCTGCGGTCCGGTCCCAGGTCGACGGGCACGTGCACCTTCCGCCGACCACTGGCGACAACATCGATGTACTGTGGAGACCTCACGCCCCACGTGTTGAGCAATTCGGCGGTACGTCCACCCGGCCTCCCGCATGCCCACTATACGCCCTCGCTCAAAGTCCGTCAACTGCACATACGGTTCACGTCCACGCTGTCGTGGCATGCTACCAGTGTTAAAGACTGCGATGGAGCTCCGTATGCCACGACAAACTGGCTGACACTGACGGCGGCGGTGCACAAATGCTGCGCAGCTAGCGCCATTCGACGGCCAACACCGCGGTTCCTGGTGTGTCCGCTGTGCCGTGAGTGTGATCATTGCTTGTACAGCCCTCTCGCAGTGTCCGGAGCAAGTATGGTGGGTCTGACACACCGGTGTCAATGTGTTCTTTTTTCCATTTCCAGGAGTGTATTTTCCACTGTAGTGATACAAAAGTGGTATTGGAATGTTCAGGAAGTCACAGTTCAAATACTGTCCACAAGCAGTAGCACCACCACAGTTATATTGTTTGCCCAAAATATACATGGAAGGCAATTGTGACCTATTACAGTGTGGCACAAGAGAAACAGGAACTTTTGAAGTTTATGTTGGCATCTCTGTAGATGTTCAACACATGGCAGGAAAACTTCCAACTGTCGACCAGTAACTGACATTTACTTGCAAAGGAGCAATATGTAGTGAGTAGTTGCCATGAGCACATATAACCCCCATGGCAAGTTTGACAGCTTCACAGTGTTTCAGCATCACTATGTGGTCCCAACTCAGGGTCTCATTCTTTCTTCGCATACAGTCAAAACCTGCGTTTGTACATTTGAAGAGACTGCATCAACTTTGGAAAAAAAGGGTCCAGTGAGCACATATTGACTGTACATACGCCAGAAAGCATTACTGCTGTCCAAGTTGCAGTGGTAAGGAGTCCTCATTGTTCAGGGCAAAAAGTTGTACTGTCATTGATGTTCAGCTTTCAATCTCATTGTTACAAGCATCAAATGGTTCTAGATATAAAACCTAATGATTCTGTACTGCAAGTACAATTTTGTGAAAACCTGTTGGCTAAAATCAATGAGGATGCTAACTTCATGGAAAATTTTTTGGATGTCCGATGAAGCTCATTTTCACACAAGTTGAATGATACATGAATAAGCGAAACACGCATTATTAGGTACAAACAAATCCTGCTGCACTTCATCACTGTCCATTACACAGCGCTCAAGTTACTGCAGGGCATGCAGTGTCACAGCTTGAGACAATAAACCTTACTTCTTTTAAGATGAATGCTCTGTTGTCAGAGTGATGTCTCAATGCTGAAATATACAACAGATATTCTGGCTCCTAGGTTCCAACCTCTTGCAAATCTTGACTTTCAGAGCACACCTGTTTTAGCAGGATGGATCCACTTCACAAGCCGCCTGACTATAGCTGCAGTGAAATTTTTGTTTGTGGGATTGCATAATTTCAAGGCATCCTGTTGTCACTTGGCCGCAATGGTCTCCACCTCGCAGTTTGTGATTGTTTTAAGAAGAAATCTAAAGCGTGTTGTGTACCATACTGAACCAGCAAACCCTGCCCAGCTCAAGACTCAGATTGAAGAAATTATTGTTGAACACCCTGGAGACATTAAATTTTTCTGTGCAGTGCAAAATCTACAGAATCAACTAACTGAATGTGTCACAAAATGGACAGTTCATAAATGAATAGTTTTTAGAAAGTCGTGTCTAATGAAATTTACATTCTTTTAGAACACTCATTTCAGTATCAAAGTTTCATAAATTTCCTTCATTTTTCTTATACGACTCCTAATTTTAACAATGTAGGGAAAGACAGATTGCTACTTACCGTAAGGAAGACATGTCAAGTTGTGGACAGGCACAATTAAAAAACACACAAAGCTTTCAGCCACAGCCTCTCCACCCCCCTCCACACACACACACACACACACACGCCAACTCCAGCATCTCAGGCCAGAAAGCAAATATAACATTGGATGCAAGTGGCAATCTTGAGGGGGGCGAGGAAGGGATAGCAGTGTACAGGTGGGGAGAGAGGAATGCTGGTTGGTGGAGTGTGCAGGGACTAGACTGCCAACAGGTACAGTGACAGGAGGTTCTGGGGCCGGGAGGTGGAAAAAATAAGCAAAAAAGGAGAGGTGTGGGGAAAGACTGGCAGATGCATTGGCAGAGGACTGCAAATAAACAGGATAGGCGATGAGAATGAGGAGACTATGATGGGGTGAAAACTGTTGGGTGGGACAGTATGTTACCATAGGTTGAGGCCAGGCGCAGAGAATGTGTCTTAAGGATAACTCCAATCTGTACAGTTCAAAAAAGCTGGTGTCGGAGGGGAGCATCCATGTGGCTTGGTAGTGAAGTAGTCATTTAAATCAATTGTGTTATGTTCAGCTGCATGTTGTGCCACAGGGTGGTCTACTTTGCTCTTTGCTACAGTTTGGCAGTAGCTGTTCATGCTGGTTGGTAGTCATATCAACATAAAAAGCTGTGCAATGATTGCAGCAGAGCTGGTAAACAACATGATTGCTTTCACAGACCGTGGCCCAGTCCCTGATGGGGTAGAATAAACCTGTGACAGGTCTGGAACTGGAAGTGCTGGGTGGGTGGATTGGATAGGTTTTGCGCCTGGGTGCTGCGTTGCAGGTAGGATGATGCCAGGATTTTTTAAATGTTGTAAATGGCTGTTCTTTCTCCTACAGAAAGGTTAGTGTTCTGAGGAACAGACCTGGGAAAGGATGGTGAGGCTACATTGGAGGTAAGGAATTCCTGGAAGGAGTGGTTGGGTGGAGTGGTAGGGGAGTGGGCGATCACAGTTGTATGGTGATATGAACTGAACTGGAAGAGGTGGGTTCAATGTCGGAATTAGAGTGATTTTTGTTGTAGGGATTGGTGACAAAAAAGTGCATCCTTGGTAGAGATTGGGGGAAGTAGAGAAGGTCTTTGACAAGTCCAGCATGGTTAAATTTTTGTGTAGGGTTTAAGGTGAGGCATTTGGATATAACAAACTTCTGTGAGGTTGAGGTTAACAACAGTGTTATGGGATATTTTTGCTCTGGAGTTGGTGGAGAGTTGGTAGGGAGTTTTGGAGGTGTGGCAAGTTGAAAAGGTCAGCTAGGCAGGGTTTAGCTGCTGTGAGCAATGGATGAGGAAGAACACTTTGGGTACGATAGGGGTTGGATAGTGGTGTCTTAAAGTGACAGTAGGATGTCTGCAGGTTGGATAACTTGTGGAAGTGGTATCTGAAATGCTCCTCTGGGTGATGGACAGCAAGAGATTCAATTTCAGAGATGTGATGCATGGAGTAGGGATTGCAGAGTAGTAGTATCTTGTAGAGGAAGCAGAGGTAGTTCTGGAATGTCTGTACCAGGTTTGTGGGTGGCCAGGGATTGGTGTAACCTGGAAAGGTGTAGGTCATTGTGAAAGGAGGGGTGGGATCCACAGAAAGGAATTTTTACAGTTAGGCTATTTGGAGGGATTAAATGGTTTAGGCAGCATTTAAGGAACAGGACCTCAGGCTGGGTTTTAGCCAAGGGATACTTTTCTGAAATGGTGCAGAAAGATGGAGCAAAGGTACATAGTGGCAGGGATGGCGTAAAGGAATGGGCAAAATATGTGTTGATGGTTGTGAGAGGAGCTGGATAAGCAAAAAGATGCACAAAGATAAGTAAAAATACCTAAAGACACACAGAAGCATCCAAAGATACAGATATGTAAAAATACGCAAAAGTATGCGAAACCACAAAAATATGCACAAATATGTTGAAAACCTACAGAGACGTGGGTGAAAAGGAATTATTAGGTATGGCAGTGTGTGTGTGTGTGTGTGTGTGTGTGTGTGTGTGTGTGTGTGTGTGTGTGTGTGTTTTTTTTTGCAATAACTGAAGAGGGAGGGGGATGGGTAAGGTTGAGGATCAAAGTTCGTGTGGTATGGGGAGATATTGAAAACAGAGCACTACAGTACGTCAGGATGAGGGATGACGTGGGATCAATGGAGTAAATATAACAATCCACACGGTCACTGAGTCTGTGCTGTGCACAGATGATCAGTGATACATTGTGGCTCGGAAGTAAATGCAGTTTGGAGGGTGGTACATAAACATAGGAAAAAAGAGAAAGAACGGACACTGAGAAGAGTAATGCTGTAGAGAAAAGTAACAAAGGAAAATGTCACAGGGCTGCAAGATGGATGAAAGCCATTCAGCAAAAATCAAACAATGAAAACGCCAGGTACGAATATCAATAACTTACGAAAAGACAGACTGCTTCTCACCATAAAGAAGACGCGTCAAGTTGCAGACAGGCACAATTAAGGCACTTACAAAAGACTAACACACACACACACACACACACACACACACACACACACACACACACACACACACACAAGCCACTAACGCCAGCATCTCTGGCCAGAATGCAACATCATGTCAGATGCAAGCAGCAATCTTGAGAGGACAAGGAAAGGATAGTAGCGTATGAGTGGGGAAAGAGTGACAAACACAGTCTGATGGAGTGTGTAGAGACTAGGCCACCAATAGGTGGCTGTGTCAGGAGGTTGTAGGGCAGGGGAGAGGGATAAAGAAAGAGCAAGAAAGGAAAGCAGCAGGGAAATAAGAAGAAAGAATAGCCACACACAACCCCAAAACAAATCCTGACCGTGTCATCCTACTTGCAAGACAAAGGGTCCATCACTGTTATAAATCAGTGACTTCCTAGCGGAATGCCTCTGACAGCAACCTGACTTCCATCTATAAACTCCATCAGAGTGATCCCATCCCAGAAGTCCAACACAAACTCAAATCCCTGCTTAAAGTCTTAGGCCCTTCCCAAAACTCCTTCCCTGAATCCATTTCCCTCCTCAGCCCTATGACACCCCACACACCCACCTTCTACATGCTCTCCAAAATTCACACTCCCAACAATCCTGAACACCCCATTGTAGCTGGTTATTGCGTCCCCACTGAAAGACTTTTGACCAACACCTCCAACTAATTGCCCATAATCTGGCCTCCCATGTCAGAGAGACTAACCACTTCCTTCACTGACTCTTCACTCCCAAACTGTGGCCAACAGCAAAGTAGACCACCCCATCGTGCAACACGCAGCTGAACGTAACACACTTGATTTAAATAACTGCTTCACTACCTGAGCCATGTAGATCCTTCCCTGTACCACCAGCTTTCCTTAACTGTGGACATGGGTGTCATCCTTACTACACATTCTCTGCAATTATCCCAGCCTCATCCTACGGCAACACACTGTCCCCACACCCTCCGCTCAACAATTCTCCGGCAAGGTCCCGACAGTCACAGAGGGCGGGCCTATTAGTTATAGGGAGCTCCAACGTTAGGCGGGTTATGGAGCCCCTTAGGAAAATAGCGGGTAGGTCGGGGAAGAATGCCAGTGTGCACTCGGTGTGCTTGCCGGGGGGTCTCGTCCGTAATGTGGAGGAGGCCCTTCCGGCAGCTATTGAACGCACTGGGTGTGACCGGCTGCAGATAGTAGCACATGTCGGAACGAATGACGCCTGCCGCTTGGGTTCTGAGGCCATCCTTGGTTCCTTCCGGCGGCTGGCTGATTTGGTGAAGACAACCAGCATCGCACGCGGAGTGCAAGCTGAGCTTAATATCTGCAGCATAGTGCCCAGAGTCGATCGCGGTCCTCTGGTTTGGAGCCGTGTGGAGGGTCTAAACCAGAGGCTCAGACGACTCTGCGACTATAATGGTTGCAAATTCATCGACCTCCGTTATTGGGTGGAGAACTGTAGGGCCCCCCTAGACAGGTCAGGCGTGCACTACACACCGGAAGCAGCTACTAGGGTAGCAGAGTACGTGTGGCGTGCACACGGGGGTTTTTTTAGGTTAGAGGGACCCCCCCTTGGGCGAAACGATAAAATACCTGACGGCTTACCAGAGGACATTATCATCGTTGATAAAGAACGTCCGGCCTCAGAGATCAAAAACAGGAAAAGTCAACGTAATATTGGTAAACTGCAGGAGTATCCAGGGCAAGGTTCCTGAATTAGTATCTCTTATTGAAGGAAATAGTGCGCATATAGTATTAGGAACGGAAAGTTGGTTAAAACCAGAAGTGAACAGTAACAAAATCCTAGACACAGAATGGAATATATACCGCAAGGATAGGATAAACGCCAATGGTGGAGGAGTATTTATAGCAGTAAAGAATTCAATAATATCCAGTGAAGTTATTAGCGAATGCGAATGTGAAATAATCTGGGTTAAGTTAAGTATCAAAGGTGGGTCAGATATGATAGTCGGATGCTTCTATAGACCACTTGCATCAGCAACCGTAGTAGTTGAGCGCCTCAGAGAGAACCTGCAGAACGTCGTGAAGAAGTTTCGTGATCATACTATTGTAATAGGGGGAGACTTCAATCTACCAGGTATAGAATGGGATAGTCACACAATCAGAACTGGAGCCAGGGACAGAGACTCTTGTGACATTATCCTGACTGCCTTGTCCGAGAATTACTTCGAGCAGATAGTTAGAGAACCAACTCGTGAAGCTAACGTTTTAGACCTCATAGCAACAAATAGACCGGAACTTTTCGACTCCGTGAATGTAGAAGAGGGTATCAGTGATCATAAGTCAGTGGTTGCATCAATGACTACAAGTGTAATAAGAAATGCCAAGAAAGGAAGGAAAATATATTTGCTTAACAAGAGTGATAGGGCACAAATCGCAGAATATCTGAGTGACCATCATCAAACGTTCATTTCTGAGGAAGAGGATGTGGAACAAAAATGGAAAAAATTCAGAAACATCGTCCAGTACGCCTTAGATAAGTTCGTACCGACTAAGGTCCAAAGCGAGGGGAAAGATCCACCGTGGTATAACAATCATGTACGAAAGGTACTACGGAAACAAAGCTTCATCATAGGTTTAAGAGTAGTCTAATCATAGCTGATAAGGAAAAGCTGAACGAAGCGAAAAAGAGCGTAAAGAGAGCAATGAGAGAAGCATTCAACGAATTCGAACATAAAACATTGGCAAACAATCTAAACAAGAACCCTAAAAAGTTTTGGTCATATGTAAAATCGGTAAGCGGATCTAAATTCCCTATTCAGTCACTCGTTGACCACGATGGCACCGAAACAGAGGACGACCGAAGAAAGGCAGAAATACTGAATTCAGTGTTCCGAAACTGTTTCACTGCGGAAAATCGTAACACGGTCCCTGACTTCAGCCGTCGCACGGACGCCAAAATGGAAAATATTGAAATAAACGATATCGGAATTGAAAAACAACTGCTATCACTTAGTAGCGGAAAAGCATCCGGACCAGACGAGATACCCTTAAGATTCTACAGTGATTATGCTAAAGAACTTGCCCTCTTTCTATCAGCAATTTATCGTAGATCGCTGGAAGAACGTAAAGTACCTAGCGACTGGAAGAAAGCGCAGGTCGTTCCCATTTTCAAGAAGGGTCATAAATCAGATGCGAATAATTATAGGCCTATTTCGCTTACGTCAATCTGTTGTAGAATAATGGAACATGTTTTGTGTTCTCGTATTATGACGTTCTTAGATAATACAAATCTCCTTCATCATAACCAACATGGATTCCGCAAACAGAGATCATGTGAAACTCAGCTCGCCCTATTTGCCCAAGAAATTCACAGTGCCGTAGACACTGGCGAGCAGATTGATGCCGTATTCCTGGACTTCAGGAAGGCACTTGATACGGTTCCGCACTTACGTTTAGTGAAAAAAATACGAGCTTACGGAATATCGGACCAGGTTTGTGATTGGATTCAGGATTTCCTAGAAGAAAGAACACAACATGTCATTCTTAACGGTTCAAAATCTGCAGATGTAGAGGTAATTTCGGGAGTACCGCAGGGAAGCGTGATAGGACCTTTATTGTTTACAATATACATAAATGACTTAGTTGACAACATCGGTAGCTCCGTGAGGCTATTTGCAGATGACACGGTTGTCTACAAGAAAGTAGCAACATCAGAAGACTCGTACGTACTCCAGGAGGACCTGCAGAGGATTAATGCATGGTGCGACAGCTGGCAGCTTTCCCTAAACGTAGATAAATGTAATATAATGCGCATACATAGGGGCAGAAATCCATTCCAGTACGATTATGCCATAGGTGGTAAATCATTGGAAGCGGTAACGACCGTAAAATACTTAGGAGTTACTATCCGGAGCGATCTGAAGTGGAATGATCACATAAAACAAATAGTGGGAAAAGCAGGCGCCAGGTTGAGATTCATAGGAAGAATTCTAAGAAAACGTGACTCATCGACGAAAGAAGTAGCTTACAAAACGCTTGTTCGTCCGATTCTTGAGTATTGCTCATCAGTATGGGACCCTTACCAGGTTGGATTAATAGAAGAGATAGACATGATCCAGCGAAAAGCAGCGCGATTCGTCATGGGGACATTTAGTCAGCGCGAGAGCGTTACGGAGATGCTGAACAAGCTCCAGTGGCGGACACTTCAAGAAAGGCGTTACGCAATACGGAGAGGTTTATTATCGAAATTACGAGAGAGCACATTCCGGGAAGAGATGGGCAACATATTACTACCGCCCACATATATCTCGCGTAATGATCACAACGAAAAGATCCGAGAAATTAGAGCAAATACGGAGACTTACAAGCAGTCGTTCTTCCCACGCACAATTCGTGAATGGAACAGGGAAGGGGGGGATCAGATAGTGGTACAATAAGTACCCTCCGCCACACAAGAAAGTAGCAACATCAGAAGACTCGTACGTACTCCAGGAGGACCTGCAGAGGATTAATGCATGGTGCGACAGCTGGCAGCTTTCCCTAAACGTAGATAAATGTAATATAATGCGCATACATAGGGGCAGAAATCCATTCCAGTACGATTATGCCATAGGTGGTAAATCATTGGAAGCGGTAACGACCGTAAAATACTTAGGAGTTACTATCCGGAGCGATCTGAAGTGGAATGATCACATAAAACAAATAGTGGGAAAAGCAGGCGCCAGGTTGAGATTCATAGGAAGAATTCTAAGAAAACGTGACTCATCGACGAAAGAAGTAGCTTACAAAACGCTTGTTCGTCCGATTCTTGAGTATTGCTCATCAGTATGGGACCCTTACCAGGTTGGATTAATAGAAGAGATAGACATGATCCAGCGAAAAGCAGCGCGATTCGTCATGGGGACATTTAGTCAGCGCGAGAGCGTTACGGAGATGCTGAACAAGCTCCAGTGGCGGACACTTCAAGAAAGGCGTTACGCAATACGGAGAGGTTTATTATCGAAATTACGAGAGAGCACATTCCGGGAAGAGATGGGCAACATATTACTACCGCCCACATATATCTCGCGTAATGATCACAACGAAAAGATCCGAGAAATTAGAGCAAATACGGAGACTTACAAGCAGTCGTTCTTCCCACGCACAATTCGTGAATGGAACAGGGAAGGGGGGGATCAGATAGTGGTACAATAAGTACCCTCCGCCACACACCGTAAGGTGGCTCGCGGAGTATAGATGTAGATGTAGAAGTCCCTCTGTCCTACCACTTCCTTCCCAATTTCTTCCCCCACCCTGTTTATTTTGCAGCCCTCTGCCAACACACCCACCAGTCTTTCCCCACTCCTCTCTTTTTTTGTCTGTTTTTCCCCACCTCCCTGCCCCACAACCTCCTATCACTGCACCTGCTGGTGGTCTAGTCACACTTCAGGGTTCACCGACCTAGAAGAGAAATATGGTTTCAAATTTAATTTCTTTGAATCGACCAGAGGCAATGTTCAATCAGCAACGTGTACTGACAATGTTCTCATTAATTATGCATATGAAGATGCGTGTAAATTTTGTCTAGATCTAGGTATTTCATATTGTGCATTATTCATTGAGCTGCCACTGACACACAGGAACATTTCACATATGAGAACCCATATGAGCAGGAATGTCAGCAAAGAAAACTTGCTAATATTCAGTAAGCAGTTAAGAGAAAACATGGCCTTTTGATCATTGTAACTCAAGTGATGAAAACTAAGAAATTCCTAAATAGTTTTCTTGGTGTCTAATGAAACATTTCCACCTATACTTCGCAGCAATAAAATTACAAATTATAGTGGATTACCCAGGGCATAAAAATTTCCAGTGTATGGAAAAGACAATTGCACAGAGAACTAAAATTTAATACAGATATTGATTTCATTGAATGTCAGACTCTATAAAACCATATTTAAACGAGTGGTCAAGGTGGCAAAACAACTGGCAAGTAACAGGCTAATTTTAAATCCATAAAAATAAGAAAGGCTGTGAGGCATTAAAGACTAACCAAGAAATTTCAAAAATTGACATCGATGGAAATACTTCTGTAAGTCCAACTCTAATACCAGAGTACTTTAATGAATTCTTTATGAACGTAGCGAAGCCTGATGTAGATATAACAGATTATCACAACAAAGTAAACCCCCTTGGCTCTAGTGAAAACTCTGAAAACCTCACAAAATTCTTAAAAGTTTCTGTAGAGGATACAGAAAATGCTACTCTAACATTAAGAAACAAAAAATCTGCATGTTGGGATGGAATACCCACCACAGTTATTAAAGCAGTACACAATAAAATTGCAGTCCCACTAGCTCGAATAATAAAAATGTTTTGAAGAGGGCTGTTTCCCAGAGGTAACGAAATATGCTGAAGTCAAAACACTCTTGAAAAAGGGATCATGAGAGATCATGGGAAATTGTCATATTTCAATTCTCCCAGTCATATCTGAAACATTTTAAAAACTTCCTGTTGTCCAAATCCAAAACTTCATTAACAAAATATTCTGTTATTCTAAACAATCAATTTGGTTTTCAGCAGGGGAGAAACACCATAGATGCAGTCAAGAGTTTCATTGAGAAAATAAGTACATCATTAGACAAGAGAAATAAAGTGGTAGGAATTTTATGCGACCTCACAAAGGCATTTTATTCTGTAAACCATGCATTGCTTATTTACAAACAAAAATATGGCACTGGTGGCAGGGCCCCACACTGGCTTACATCCTACTTATCAAACAGAAAGCAAAGAGTTACCATATCTTTAAATGGCACATAATATTTTTCTGACAAAAATATCTCAGGATGTTCCACAAGGTTCCATATTGGGCACAGTCCTATTTCTCTTCTGTCATTACATATCAGCTCACCACCAGTTCTGTTTGCAGATGATACTTCTGTCTTAGTTTAAGATTAGGATTCGGAAAAATTCCCAAATTTGTGATCAGTACCTTAGAAACTTGGTTTCGGCTAAATGGGTTGAATCTAAACATATCGAAGACGCACATGATGCAATTCAAAAGCGAACAGTCAAAATTTGAGCAGATTAAGATTGTTCACAACAACCAAGATATAGAAGAAGCTGACTCAGTCAAATTTGTACGTTTAAATGTAGATAAAAATTTGAGCTGGCAGGTACACATTGAATACCTAGCAAACAACAAACCTGGCAGCTTTGCATTTGCGATGCAAATATTATCAACAGCAACCGACCTCGACACATGAGAAGTAGCACATAGAAGCTACTTTGAATCCATTATTAGGTATGGTTCTGTTTCTTGGGACAACTCAACAAACAGTGCAGATACTAAAAATACAGAAAAATCTTTCGAAATATGTGCACTGCTAATCATAAAGAACCAAGTCACCCATTACATAGAAAACTTAAAATATTAACTCTGCCAACCCTATACATGAATGAGATTATTATACTTTTGTACACCAGACATTAATTATTTGAGGGAAACTGTTCTGTCCATTCACATGATACTAGAAACAAACAAAATTTTATGTTCCCACCAACCACCCCAGACAATAAGTTCAAGGACCTCAATACATGGGAATGAAAATTTGCAGTAAATTAAAAGGGAACAAGTTGATGCAGATGAATTTACCTCCACTTAAAAGAAAGCGTTAAGAGGTACTGACACTGAAATGTTATCACTCAGTGGATGAATTCAAGCAAGACAAACTGGAAGTTTGAGCTGGATACAATGTGTTAGGCTACATATTGCCAGGAATATCATTTTAATATTATTATTTACTGGTAGTGCTATTATTCATTAGTGTAAAAATCACTGAAAGTGTATTATAAATTTTTGACATGCCTCCTGTATGCAAATCAAGTGGATTGCAAATGTACATCATGAAATGAACAAAACAATTCACACAATTCAACTTTTTACTTACCACAAATTTATCAGGGCTAAGTAGCAAAACTTAAAAATAAATTAATGTTTTTTAGTTTGGTATCATTATAAGCTTGTTTCACTCTGAATACGTCACTATTGACATTTGTATATCTGAATGAGTTCTTTTTAAGCAATCCCATTTTTTGGAGTATGATGACAGTGTTTTTAAATTTACTAACTTAAGTGCCTCAGTATAAGCTCATCAGCAAAGTCAACACTTATTGTTTAGTACATTTACACAAAAACAGTACAGTGTACCTCAGATGGGTCTGTATCTCTATCTCTCTGAGAACTTGTCTTTCAACTCTGCCACGAACAATTTCTGATTTTAGCATTACTTTCAGGGCAATTATAGTCCCGGTTGTCTTCTCTCTTGCCATGTACACATGTCCAAACTTCCCTTCACCGAGGGGGCAGCCTATTTCGAAGTCATCAAGACACCATTCCTTCCTGTGGAAAATTACATTCCATAAACAAAATCTGAGAATAGTTTTAGATCATTTACTGTGTCATAATGAATGTAATAATGTTAAAATGCAATGAAACACATCAATAATGAAAGAAGTTAAATGAAAATCACTATTTTTATCATGTGACATGTCAAAGTGTTTCCAACTGTCTTGATAAATCATAGCAATCTTTTAAATGATACACCATGCCATCTTAAAGCAACCTTAAACACACCAGTACACAAGATGTGGATGGATGGAGAGGGTTATATAGGCGCATGACGGCAAGGTCTTCAGTGCCCGCTCAGTAACAGATTGAGATGGGTGTAAAGAAAAGACTCAGAACAGTAAGATAAAACAGAATGTAAAACACAGGTAACAAGTTTGGAAAAATATGTGCCTACCCACAAAGAAGTGTGGGAAGAAGCATGCCACCAGCAGTAAAACATGGACAACACGGGAAAACATGGTAGAGGGAGCTAAAACAATATACCAAATGGAAGTGGCTGGCTGACTGCAAGGAAAAAAGGGAGGAGCCAGCCACTTTGCAATACACTAAAACCTCCAGCCTAGAAGTTTAGGCTAGAGTCCAGACACATCACAAAACTTTAAAACCCTAGACACACACATCTCATCATTAGCTAAAACACAGGGCAGATCCCCATCAACTTGTGCTTCTGTCCTTGCATCACGGTATAAAATGCAGTCTGTCAAATGTGGCGGACAGAGATGCGCACTCAGCAAGCATCACAAAATGAGGGATCCTTCCGCCGTAATAGAAAGCTATGTGTGAGAGGACAGCACCCAATCCGAAGACGCTTGAGGGTAACTTCTTCACGCCTGAGAAACCGGCAGGAGGAACGCCACAGCCGAGTTGTTGACTTCACCAACCGCAGTTTATTGGCCGTCACCGCCAGCCATTCTTCCTCCCACAACTCCATGCACTTCTTGTGGAGTGCAGAAATGACAGACTGCAAGGGAATAGGACACTGGGAAATACGGAAGCGTCCGATCCTGCCCGTCTGCTTTGACCCATGACGTCACAAATATGGCGGAAACTACCATAAACCACAATTCCAATATGGCGCATACAAAGTCAGTACGTACACATTATGAGGACGAAAATACATCGCAAAAAAAAAAAAAGAAACCCCCACACACACACACACACACACACACACACACACTTTCCACAAAAAGCCTAATGACACTAACGGGACAAGCACGGGAAATGGGGTGTTTTGGGTGGGGGCAAACTAAATATAAACAAATTTAGTCACCCACACCCATACAAAACCACACACACACACACACACACACACACACACACACACACACACACACAAACAAACAACCAAACAAGCAAAAAAAAAAAAACGACATCACAAAACTCCCCAAATACCACAACTAAACACAATATCATCTGGAATCTGACACTTCCCTTGACCTATATAGCTCAACAGCAGCTCCTGGTCCCATAAATTAGGATTAAACACTTCCCTTGGCCTATACAGCTCAAAAACATCTCCCGATACCAATATCAACATACAAAGCCACACATTGGGATCGAACACTTCCCTTGATCTGCGCACTGTTCATTTTATCCGTCATATCCATTCCTGAACAAAAACAACAACCAATTAATTTCACTAAAATTACCACACGATGTACAGCGAACAACACTAAATTAACCTTCACACAAAATCGTTAACTCACTGAAACGAATTCCACTACAAACACAGCCGACACGCAAACAATTCTGGATAATGTGCAAAAGCAAACTGAGCCCATTACACCTCACAAATGAAAACTCTTAACATACCACCAGAGAGCACAACGAACCACAACACAACATCTACAAACACGTCACACACACAAACCAAACTCCGCACCGTCATGACGTCACACACGACAACACCCTTACGTCACGGGTCAAAGCCAACGCGCGGGATCAGACGCTTCTGTCGACCCGGACACTGGATCACATCCTGCTCTCTGCAGGCCTCCTTGGCAGCCCGATCGGCCTGTTCATTGCCCCATATTCTGACATGACCAGGCACCCAGCAGAAGGGCATCTCCTTACCCCGCCGTTGGAGCAAGTACAGTTGGTCATATATCAGATGGACCATCTCCTCAGTTGGGTACAGATTCTGCAATGATTATAAGGCACTAAGAGAATCAGAGCAGAGGAGACATCTGTTGCCCCAAACACGATTCATCTGCACCAGTGCCTTCAGGATCACGTGGAGTTCGGCTGCGAAAACGGTATATTCATCAGGGAGGCAAATCTGGGTAACATGATCAGGGAACACTACAGACCAGCCAATGAAATTCTCCTGTTTGGAGTCATCAGTGTAAACGATGATAAAACCGTGATGCACATCTAAAACGATTTTTTTATATAAAAAAACAGATTGGAATGTAAAATCTGGTGTACCATCTTTCTTAAAATTAGTGAAGTCTTAAAATAAGTCTGGGTTTCTGGAGGAGCCAAGGTGGAAATCTGCTCCAACTACGACGGAATACCACAACATAGCTCATATGCTTATCTGTGTGCTAGACCCTCTATGCTCAAGAAATTGAAAGAAAGTCACTGAACAAGATCATGGATTATGGTATACCCGTAAATGTTTTAAGGAAACCTGGGTCGACAGAAGTGTCGGATCCCACCCGTCGGCTTTGACCCGTGACGTAAGGGTAGTGTTGTGTGTGACTTCATGACGGCGCGGAGTTTGGTTTGTGAGTGTGGTGTGTTTGTAGATGGCGTCGTCTTGTGGTTTGTTGTGCCCTCTGGTGGTATGTTCAGGGCTTTCGTTTGTGTGGTGTAATGGGCTCAGTTTGGTCTTGCTCATTATACAGAATTGTTCGAGTGTTGGCTGTGTTTGTAGTGGAATTCGTTTCAGTGAGTTAACGATTTAGTGGTTTTGTGTAGAGGTTAATTTAGTGTTGTTCGCTGTAGGTCGTGTGGTAATTTGAGTAAATTAATCGGTTGTTATTTTTGTTCAGGACTGAATATGAAGTATAAAATTAATAGCGCGCGTCTACGAGAAATGATGAGAAATACCACGTTGAAGCTGATAAAGTTTTTACAGCTTTGTTTATATTTAGTTTGTCCCCACCCAAAACCCCCAATTCCCCGCGCTTGTCCCGTTAGTGTCATTAGGCTTTTTGTGGAACGTGTGCGCATTTGTTTTTCGATGTGTGTTCGTGTGTATAATGTGTACGTAACGACTTTAAATGCGCCATATTGGAATCATGGTTTATGGTCGTTTCCGCCACATTTGTGACGTCATGGGTCAAAGCAGACAGGTGGGATCGGACGCTTCTGTCTTTTCGGAAACCTCAATCTGGGCGAATAAACAACTTCAGTCCTGTTCTTCTGAATGCAACTTCAGTGTCTTAACAACCAGGCCATCTTGCTAAGTTTGATAACCTGGGCCAACAGAAATAGACAGCACTGCAAAGCTAATGATCTGATTATTGTTACACACACAATTTCTCAGTAAGAACAATCACTATAAGTAGTACTGAAGTGAGACAACATTTTACTGACCCATTTTGGAATAAAGTGGTGGGAGTGGCTGTAACAAACTCCAAAGCGTACGATAGATGTAAAGAGCATAAGTGCTGTATTTTTCACAGAATTCAGTAGGAAAGTTGTTACTTTGCTTCACTGTGGATTGTGAGCTTTTTTCAAGGATAAATCCTTGGAATACTCAAATGGACAAGGAATGTGTGAAATATTCAATTCAACAAATTAAAACATCACAATGAAAGGAAACAATGCCAGTGGCTACTATTAACTGTTCATAAACACTGGTAATCACCACAGAAACATCAGCTACCATCACAAACACTGTATGGTTTTACACACTACAGCATGGGACGCCATGATGTCAAGAAAATATCCAAACAGTTTTTAAGAAAACCATACTGAAATCACCTTTTTAGTTCGTGGCCTGTAAGAAATTAAAGACACAGGCAGTACTTTTTACATATCAATACATGAACCAGTACACAAAATGCATTGTAACACTCAGACTGAGTGAGTTGGAGCAGTGGTTGGCACACTGGACTCTCATCTGGAAGGATGACGGTTCAAACCCGTGTCCAGTCACCCTGATTTAGGTTTCCCGTGATTTCCCTAAATCACTTCAGGTAAATGCCAGGATGATTCCTGTGAAACGGCATGACCAACTTCCTTCCCCATCCTTCCCTAATCCAATGGGATGGATAACCCCACTGTTTGGTCCCCTCCCCAAATCAACCAACAAACCCATCCACCCTCAGACTTGTCCATTTTCTAAGTTTTCACAATTTTCTTACAGTTTTATAATGAGAAGGAACTTAAGCATGAATGCAGCAATCAGGCGATGCCATGGATCAATTATTACAAGAACCTTTGACTTGCACTCACATGAATTAGTTTTGTCAACTCAAAACTAAATCATCACTTTCCTTTATAACCTAGGCCTCTGGCTGAACACTGATCAGTCTCTCACTACAGTTGGGATTTCAGGTGGAGTGGCTGGTGTTCACTCTCACTAGTCCAGATTATTAATAACAAATGTATCTGGGGGAGGCGGGGGGGGGGGGGGGGGGGGGTAGCAGTAATGAAAAATTGCTGCAACTATTTCATGTACATCTGACTAAATGTGCGGCAAATCGTCTTCAAGAGGATTACATAAAAAATACATCCCCACAATGTGAAAGTATTGCATTATAGGACTAAATATAACCATCAGACAAGCTGAAGCTAGGTGAAGCTCAAATTTCACAGTGAATTACGTTACTTGTTACACAAAGAAAAAAAAAATTCGGTATGTCTCTCGTATGCAAGCTTGTGAGTTGAAAAGGTTAGCAACAGGTGCACTTCACTGGTTGTTAACACTACTGCAAATCGCGATAATTTCAAAGAAATGAAGTAATAACACAACATCTGTATATCACTTCAAAAGTGTCTACACCAAACAACATTTTAAATACTTGGAAGTGCAGCAGGTTTACCGAGACAACTATAACTTTCATGAGTGACAGAACTCCAGAAGTTAACTACGAGTGCTAGACAGCTTTTAAAGCACATCATTAAACTCAACTTCTGACCATCTCTATAAGAGCACCTAGCTTAAATATAACTGGCTTTACACGCGAAAACAAAAAATACTTACGGTTTCCCCTGACGTAGCGCTATTTGGTCCTTCAGTTTCTTTACGTATGCATCTAAAGCTGTTTGATGCGTCGGCTACAAAAAAGGTTAAAATCGTTATCATTCAGCCTAAAGCTAACAGAAAATACTAAACTTTATTACGGATGAGCCCTTTCTCGAGTGTAGAATCTCTGTTACACATCTTACGATACTTACATCACAAGCGATATATGTCTCATTCATTTTCGTGCCCATCCTCACGATTGCAACATCCGCACAAATTTGAATTTGAACGTCTCACCAAAGATAACAGCCTGACACTCACAGTATCACCAACACAAAATCCTTAATACAAAAACGCAGAAAAAATTGTGGGTCGCCGACAAGTAAGGTTGTGTCTGTACAAATAACGACATGCAGTTGCGTGTGAACGGAAGATTTGAGCAGAAATGAGATATGAGCAACACTGCAAGTAGTAGCTGGAGGTTTGAGCGAAATTTCTCAACTCTGTGGGTTCAAATCACATTTGCGCAGAGAAGTTAAGCGGCGGACAGCAGATCGTCGTAAATCTTGCACTAAAATGTGTTTGAGTCAGCTGTTGGTTCAGTCAGGTGTCTCGTCTGTGTGTGGACAGCAAATCTTAAAAATGGCAGATACACGTCAATTCGCTGCTGGATTTAACGAAATGTGTATGCGTTTGTGGGAAATTGAAAGCAGGAAATAAAGGGAGAGGGATAAGACGGCAGCTGCTTGTAATTCTGTAACAGAGAAATTATGAGAGATTGAGCCGACGGCAAACAGAGAACGGCACATAAAAAGGTCGATGGGGATTGTTTACCGCAAAGAGTAACGAAATCTTTTCGATCCGGTGCCAGGAAATTGCTAGCATAGTTTCACTCAGTACTGTCCTATGCCATAATTTAAAGTGACTTGCGAGAGCACAACAAATGATGGAAGATATTGGAACAGCGCCTTCAAGGACATCGTTATTATTATACTTCTTTTACTTCCTAATACAATATGTGATTCATAACAAGAGTGATTTGGGGTTGAACCGTAGAATTCACTATCACAATACTAGAAGTAAAATTTCCCAGATGCACAGAATGGAATTTTAGATTCTGGTGCAAAAATTGCTGTGGATTTCAGTCAAGGAACTAGAAATCTCTATTTAGAAAAAGACTGTACTATAGCTCATTGGCCACATACATAAATTCTAAGAATATACGGTGCCTCAAACATGTCTAAAACCTGCAAAAATATTATTTGTAACTTGGCACAATTGAAGTACACTGCTTAATTTGCTTTCATGGAATCATCCTTCAGGAGACTGTAAACAGCTTGTTCGTAAAAAGTTGTTGGTAGACTTCAGGCAAGTAACTGGAATAAGTGAGGTGGGTATGATTTCACTAAATGATTGTTCCGGAGCCTTGTTGCTCCTATTGCCAGCGGTTTTAACATCAGCGTCAGCCGCTCTTGTATTTCATTTACTGGGAGTTAGGAGCGTAAAAGATAATTACACATATCTAAATCCATCCTTATATATTACACCAGTCGTACTTCGCCCTAGGACTCATAAAATAAATTTATGTGCGAAATGTCTTTGCTTAAGCAGCCACTGTGTAGATCATTCTGATCTGTCTTTCTGTTTCTCGCATTTTGTTTGTATTTTTCAGCAGCACAGAGTTGCGAATACATAATTTTTGGCGAGAGCAACCTAAAAGTATGTTCAAACTGAAGAAAGCAGTAAACAGCCTAATGTGACAACTGTGATAACAACTAAGTGCTCAGTTTTCTTAATTGATCAGTCTTCTTCTAAAGATAATCTTATGTGAATATAAATTAAAAGTCGTTAATTAAAGAAAATAAAAGATGCTCTATATAAAGGCCAACTCGCACTGGGCGTCACATCACGTCAAAACATTCCACAATTTATTTTAAATAACGCCGCTGACACAGGCCGTCAATGGACCCTCACGTCACGTTAAGTCATGTCAAGGTTTCTCGGGAAGGAAGTTTTGACGGTTTCGTCGTCCGTTACCAGCTGAAGGTAATCAGCTTTCGCCGCGCTCACTCAGGTTGTACTCGTGGATTTTGTGCTCTTACGTCTTCGTAATCTTTATTTTTATTATTGTGGTTTCTTTTCGTGTCAATTCGCAAATGTTCCATGACGATTAGGATATTTTTTTACATTGAGTGGTCATCCATAATCGAGGCTGTTTGAGAGTGGAAAATGGCAGGTTTTACAATAACAGGTCAGAGCTGAAGCATACTTTATGTACACATAAGAAATTTTTATTAAATAACCTTTTGTTACCTCAGAAAGTCAGATCTATTGAAGGAGAAAAATACAGTTGTTTATGGCGTTATTTGCTACACAGGAAAAAGAGTACCATAAATTGTGGAGAACTTGATCAAAACCAGCAGGTTTTTTTAAAATATCATCCATTTACTGCTGCGATAGCACAATGCAAATTTGAATTGTTAACTGTACAATCTTGTTGATGGTACATTCATGTATTAATTTATTTCTAAATCATAAATGCAATTATATTTTAATTTAATTGCTCATCAGATTCACCCACAAGATGGAGTGATTCCAGTCACTAATTTATTTTGTGTACAAAAATCGATTCATACTTCCAATATAGCGAAATTGATCACTGTTTCGAATTTAAAAAATACATATATATTGACGTATTTACAAGAACATAAATTTTCTAGCCTAAACAAGTTTTCATAGCTACATTAAATTCCGACATAGCTGCTATAAAAACACTTGCATTCTGGGGAGGTAGCATACAAATTTCAGTTTCAGAAATTCCTTGACACTATCACCATGAAAGATATTTACTCAGTAACATAATAATTTACCCTTCAAATTTATATTTACCTCACCTTCTACGTTCTGGCAGAACTTTTTAAAAATATGGCTCTTTCAACATCCGTACCATCTACAGTTTCTGGAAAGACAGTGCAAACTTATCCATCAAGGACGCTGTTCCTCAGAAAAGTCATTTCATGAGGTTCATTATGGATGGTATCAATTTTACTAATAAAAAACCTGAACCTTCTTTTCATACAAAATTTCATTATAATGAAATCATTTCTATTGAATTCTGGGTCATCTTCATCCTTCCCCTTGTCCATTCCTTTAGTTGCATTTGACTTGTTTGTTCTACATCTCTGTCAGATGATCTGATATAATCAGAATGAAAAGATATGGACTCCCTGCTTTCAGCACTCTCGCTATCACTTTCATTGAAGTCCCCTCGAGTTAATGATAAGCTGTTTGCTCAGCATAACATTCTTTTTGCTTTGTTAGAGCGAAACAGTTTCAACTGCATTTGTAATATTGTTGACAAAGCAACTTGTGGTGAATCGATTTCACGTGTATCTCCTTCTTCTACAATCTGTGAAATGACTTTATCAGAACAGAAAGGAAAAATTCCTTCGAAGTGATAGATAACTTTCGAAAGGCTCCATTCAAAAAGCTAGAAAATTCGGATTTGGCTACATCTTCTCTAATCTTTTTCCTAGTCATGTAGCAGGTTGCTTCACCCAAGTTTTAGAGGTCTAAAAAAATGCCATATCAAGTGGCTGACACAAATGTGTAGGCATGTTTAGTGGCATGTCCCTGGAACAGTTCAATCAAGTTAAGTGAGAGGTAACTTGAGAGATTCTAATCTGTAATCAATTTTGGCCCCTATAAATGCTGGACATAATACAAGGCAATTTGAATAACTCATGGCTGAAACATTGTTACGTCAAATCGACATCTTTGATACCTGTTATAACCAGAACTAGGAAAGTCTCCTTCAGTCCAAGAATCACAGAGCCGTTTTGATTGATAAAATATGTACAGTAAGATGACTGCGCTATCAGCGGCCACTGCTATTATTACATCGATAATTGACCTAGAACTATACACAATCGTTTCAGAATGTCTTGTACCTAGCTTCACTATGACTCTCACTCATCCAGTATCGTAAAAGGCTAGTCTTGCCATAGTTTATAGCGTTGAATGGAGGAACACAAAACAAGGACACTTCAAGATTCTTTAAACACTCACTCTCCACTAACTGATGTCCTTGTCCTCTTTACATTTTCATGTACTCTAGTTGCTAATTCCTTAGTTCTTTTATGAAAACAATTTACCCACATGTCACAAGGTTCACTGTCACAAAATCTTTTTTTAGTCAGTTCTGCTCGATTAAGGGGTGCCAGCATAAGGTCGCTACCATCATTTTTGCTCAAAGGAAACCCCTGTTTTGCAGAACACAATATTCCTTCAACCTGATTTTTCCTGAGAATTGGTCAACTCTGGTTGGCCACCTATTTTATATTTGTTTCTGTTCTCCAGTTTGTCATTTAATGTTGTATAAGGGACTGTGTATTGTTCTGAAGCTTTCTGACTGCTTAATTTTCCTGATTTGACAGCCTTCACTGCATTTAGAAGAAATTCTGGGTTATAATTGAATTTCTGGGTTAGTCCTAGACTCTTCTTACATATTCACATCATTGGATTTACCCTATGAAAACACAGTTTTGTAGTTAGGCATGTACAATATCTAAGCAGTACTAACAATGAACAATAAATGAAATAGTACCACTTCCAGATGTTCATATGAAACTAAAAATATTGCAACTTACCAATTACACACTTGAAATCCCTGATGTGAGCAGAAATCATAAGTGCAACACATGAATTACACATCCACTGACAATGGCATCTCTTGGCACTGCACACTCCAAGACGCCATTGTTATAAACAAATCAGTCAAGAACTGACTAATGGTTAGCTGCTGTGTTTTTGTTAAGATACTGTGCTCAGATATCCACATACTGAAAATAGGTAAATGATAAAATTCACACTGCCTGATCGAATTCACCCCCTTCTGTAGTAATGAATACGGTAAACAGGCTCTATGTATTCCTTTATAAACATTGTTTCCGATGACCGTTGCAGTCTGGTCCCTTTAATCCCACATAAACATTGTTGGATGTGTTTCTGTGTGTGAAGTTTCACTAACGAATAAACTTCGATGTTTCGGACATCTGTTTCACTTTTCAGCAGTCTTCCATATTAAATTGATCAAAAACATCCATTATAGAATGTGCTTTGGCAATTAATAAACTTATCATTTTTACTTCCTCAATTTCAAAACTATACTACATCTAGTTGTGCTACATATGGTAACTCGAAACTAGTGAGTGGCAAACCAAGAATTGCAAAGTTCTCTGTTCCAAAGAGGTCTGAGAACTGACAACAGTTCTAGGTTTCCAGTTCTCAGTTTGTAGTTTTATGCTGTTGATGCATATGTTTATAATCCTAGCACTGGCACAATCATATTTAATGTGACATCTAGCTATAATTCATCTTAATAAGCTGACATTAACAGCATTATTGGAAATGGTGACATAGTGTAGGAGATTAAACTGTATTGTGAAGTTTGTCATCAATAGAATTTGAAAGATATTCGTTATCCACACAGAACCACTGACTTAAGGTAGATGAGGAATAGATCGAAAGAATGAACACAGAAAGAAAAAAGAAAAGAAAAAGATTTGGAATTTTTGTTTTTAAATCTTTATGACTTTGATCAATATTTTTATTCAATTAACTAGTTTAAATGTATTTCTTTCCCAATCCTTCACCGTGTAAAATTTAATCAGTATACTAACTGTTCTATTTGCTGTTAGTTTTTCATATCGTCCTTTTTCCATTTTGTGTATTTCCCCCAAGATTTTGCTTTTTTATGTATTAACTTCGATTTAATTTCTTGTTTTGTCATCTTATATTTTCACTCGTGCTGAAGCATTCTGAAATAAGCCATAGATGATTTTGGAAATTATTATTGTGTGGGTTGACATTTGGAAGGAGTACAGTTTATACACTCATATTAGGAAAAAATAGAACATCTTGAACAAGTAGAGATAGGACGTTAAAATCCACAGGACATGTACATTAGTATGCACAGAAATGATTAGCATTTGAACCATGTCAGCCCACGCATTTGAGGTCAACACCGGTAAAAAGTGCCTGCAGCTCTCCTTGTCACTATAAACTGAAGGTAATGGATCAGGGTGAATTGCGCAGATATGCAAGATGCCTCACAGATGTATGTGCGAACTCTACTGCCAATTCAGTGACTTTGAAAGAGAGCACATTATTGGTATAAGAGTATGTGATAAATTCATCTGGGAAATTGCAGCTCATGTGGGACGAAATGTTGTGGCAGTGCAGTTGGTGCGTGCAGAATGATTCACAACGGAAGGCCATAGAAAACGAGGTGGATCAGGTTGCACCATCCAAATCCCCCCCCCCCCCAAGAAGACTGACACCCCATCTGAATGGCATTGCAGGATAGATCTGCATCTTCCCTTGTCTCTGGCACAACAATGGAACAGTGTAAAGCACTGTACATTAGCAGGGACGACAGTCTGTCGCTGTTAATTAGGGCATGGGGTAAGCACACATCACCCACTTCTGTGCATATGTTTGATGAATGTGCAAAAACAGGTTATATGGCAATGGTGTATGGGACAATGTCACTCAGGACAGGAATGGTATCACACTGTTTTGGTTAGCCCTGGACAGGGGGAGCGACATCACAGTGACTGCATTCACACAAGACATACAGCACTAACTCAAGGCCTTATGATGTGGGGTGGTATTGGATACAACCACAAATCACAACTGCATCATGTCCAGGGCACTGTGAGCAATGTGACTTACATGAATGACATCCTGCGACCTGTAGCCATATCTTTTCTACACAACACCTCAGACCCATTTTTCAGCAAGACAAGCTTGACCATATGTTGCTGCATGAACACATGTCTTCTTGGTGTCACAGGATGTCAGCCTTTCAGCTGATCTGTCAGATCAGCAGTCTTGTCACCAATCGAAAATGTATGGTGAAAAAAAAGGGTGCAGTGCTGTGACCTAAGGCCAACCACCACAGATGAACTTTGGAATCAGATGATTGCAGCGTGGGTGGCTATACCACAGGACGCCATTCAAGCCTTATACGCATCATTCCCATCACAGATGGAATAAGTTATCATGAACCATGATTGACCCTGTGCCCTGTGCCTAGGGCAAATGCTGAATCGAGACTACTGAAATGCTAATCATTTCGGCAGAAACTACTAATGTACAAGTCCTGTGAATGTGAATGTCCTACCTCTAGTCATTGAAGACGTTATGTTTTTTTCTGAACATGAGTGTAGATATATGGTGTGGGTGAAGAACCTGCATCACAGTTGGGTGCTAAAGAAACTTGGAACAGTATGCAACAAGAATATATATATATATATATATATATATATATATATATATATATATATATAGGGGTACATACTTGTACATATATGTATAGACTATGGAAATGTGAAAAATATGGAAAAATATAAACAAATTAGAAAATAAATATGGGAAAAACGGAAAAATTATGGAAAAATGGGAACAAATAGAAATTTGTGGAAAATATGTAAAAACTGGAAAAAGTGTGTAGAATATGGAAAAATCCAGAAAAACCCAGATACAAAATGGTAATATATGTGTATTTATACAGAGGGAGTAGTCGAAATTTTTGTCATAAACACTGTATATGCAATCATGTAGGAGAGGCATGATGTCACCCATATTCTTAGAAAAAATTAAGCATTATGCAGATGGAGTAATTAGAGCATATGGTAGAGAGGGGACCTAGCAGAGGAAATGACAGTAGGTATGCATATATGTACATGTGCTTCAATAGTGGAAAGATGGAGCACTCTATACACATGGTGACTGGATGAAATTATATTCCCACTAGTTCTGTGTGTGAGAGGAAGTGGTAATGTTATTGTCTATCAACAGTAGTTATAATACATGATGAGGTCGTTAACATGCATGATACACAAGCTATTCTATGCTTTTTTTCCAAATTACCTAGTAGTATTTACAGTACATTTCCAGTATTATTAATCTGGATAACACATAAGCTGTGCTATGTACTTGTATTTTTCAAATTATGTAGTAGTATTTACAATACTTTCCTAGTTATAAGATTCTCTTATGGCATAAACTGGTAGGCATACGTTTGGTTACTTTTGAATACATTTTGGGAGAAAACATGGTTAATCTTACTACAAATATTTACTATCAAAAATATTACTAGTGATTTACCACCAGAAGGAGGTTCTCGCTCATTGATCTGAAGATGACCACAGCTGTGGTCGAAACTGGTCACAGGAATAAATAATTTGTGATCAAGACTGTTTCTGATAGTAAATATACTTTTGGTTGCTAAACTACTAGTTCTATACATAGGAATATAGGGTGAAAAAAGTTGCTGACATGCACTAAGTCCTCTTATTACTGTGGAGTGTGACTTGTATGATATCCTTTATTTGAATCTGAATGTTGTAGTATTCTCTCTCAGTACATACAAGCTGCAAGTCATGTGTATTTAGAGTCTTAAATTGTATGGATGCAATGTAAAGCAGAATGATTCCACAACCGAAGAGCAACACACATATCAACACTAATACAGATGAAATCACGAGAAGTTGACTGATAGAGGACAAAAGTGCCCTGTGTACAACATGAGT
Source organism: Schistocerca americana (assembly GCF_021461395.2). Classification (NCBI taxonomy): domain Eukaryota; kingdom Metazoa; phylum Arthropoda; class Insecta; order Orthoptera; family Acrididae; genus Schistocerca; species Schistocerca americana. The sequence goes on from NC_060120.1 coordinate 381,983,993, forward strand.
AGCACATACTTTTTATCTACATTACTTAGATTAACAACTAATACCATTCCACAGCATTTTCCTAATTACAAGCCATTTGTCATACTTTCAATCATTTTTTGTTGTTGTCCTCTCTGGCAGTATCAGTGATGTGAAAGTTATTGCTTTTGATACATACACAACTAACAGCTTTGGAGAAGAATTAACAAACATTGGGGAGAGACAGCTGGTTAGCAGGTTGATTTGGGGGAGTGGACCAAACAGTGAGGTCATCTGTCCCATCAGATTAGTGAAGGATGGAGAAGGAAGTTAGCTGTGTCCTTTCAAATGAACCATCCCAGCATTTGCCTAAAGCGATCTGAGAAATCATGGAAAACCTAAATCAGGATGGTTGCACATGGGTTTGAACCATTGTCCTCCTGAATCCAAGTCCAGTGTAGTAAGCACTGCACCATCTTACTTGGTCATAGAAATAAAAAGAGGTATGGTTACAGTGTATACCTTTCATATCACACCATTGACTGGTGGAAGGTTAGGCCCGTTCTGCTATCATGGCCCCCCAGTATCGTTATCTGTCAGTCAGTGAGCGCTTGTCATTGTTCTATTGTTTTAATGTTTAACGTTTTACAACAATGCATTATTATTATTATTATTATTATTGTAATAAACAAGTACACTCTTGCTATAAAGTGGAAATGGCAAATGTTAAAAACAAATGAGTGTTCTTATAGGATATTGTAACAGCTTCATGTAGGCAAAATGTGATTTATCTGTAAGGGTCGTATTGTAATTAAAAAGCTGGCAAAATACACTTTAGGCTGCATCTACACCACACCATGGTTTGTAAAGCAATAACTGCATGTGACGAAACTGTGTGTGACATGTGGGGACCTAATGCAAAGTACTGTTTTCCTTTCTACAGTTTTAATTGTTTAATGTGGGAATCAATTACACAAACTGATACTGTTGGTGTACTCATATAAAATAATATATTCCGTGATGTTTACTACAAAAGATGCCTCTACAAAGGATGCATAAGTGTGGGTTAGGTAAGGACTATGGTCCAAAGTCTAGATTATCCGTACTATTTTGACAAAATACTCGTCTTAGTTATACTTAAAACGATATTAAAGTCATCCATACATTATGACGACCCTCCATGCTCTTATAATTTCCAACATTAACATTACCTCATTCTTCCAACCAGCTGTCTGAGTTGGGATGCACTGTTCACTAGGGTCTGCAACTCGTGGTCATGCGGTAGCATTATCGCTTCCCACGCCCGGGTTCGATTCCTGGCGGGGTCAGGGATTTTCTCTGCCTCGTGATGACTGGGTGTTGTATGATGTCCTTAGGTTAGTTACGTTTAAGTAGTTCTAAGTTGTAGGGGACTGATGACCATAGATGTTAAGTCCCATAGTGCTCAGAGCCATTTGCCATTTTGTTCACTAGGGAGTAGCATCTCACATTTTATAGACTTCAGGGTTGGTACTTTAATAAATATGTGCCACTACATTTCCTTCCTTAATATGTATTTTGGTATGTAGAGTAACATTATGCTTACAAAATAACAACACATGCATGTTGCTTGTCATTGCTGGATCTATTCCCACACCCTATAGCTGTGGCATTCATGTCACTGCATGCAAAAAAAAAAAAAAAACAGTGTAATTGGGCTAGAAGTTTACAGCAGATTGCAATTCCAATCAAATTTATTAGGTATAAGCAGAAGAGCATGTGAATGGAAGTGTTACCATCTTGGACTTTACCCAAAGGTTTGTTTTTGCTGTTGGTATGAAAAATCGTCTTCAACAAAAAGCATTTGTTGTAGGTAACATGATGATTATACTGTTATGCTAAAACATATTCCATTGCTTATCCTACATGTATACAAACATTAAGACAGTCTGACATGGGATTTGAACTATCATCTTCTGGAGAATTACAGTAAAAACATACAGGTTGATGGTGGACTTGTGTGGAAGTACACACATTCCAGCTAATCAGGACCTACAATGCATTAAAAATGCTCTATATGTCTATAGTTTTAATTATTTAATGTGGAAGTCGATTACAGAACCTACAAAACAGTGATACTGACAGTTTTATTGTGGACTACACCTTGGTTGAACACTGTGTCACACAGCTGGATGAATGTCTATTCGTCAGAAGCAAATTGCACTTCAGAATCAGTATGGGATGCATGTGCATTAAAAAGTGTAGGTTTAATGAAGCATTTGTCAATGATGTCAGGTACTTGCTGCAGAACCAAGACTGGGTAAGATAATGATACCGAGAAACATGTTTATTGTTCATGGATATGCACTCACAACTAAGGCTCGCATGAGCTCCACCTTCCCAGAGATTTTTGCTGGTGTTAGTAATATGGAAAAATCTAGTGAGAGTCTGTAACATCCACGTGATAAATTTTTGGCTACAGTGCGACGAGAGGAAAATTATGCCTCTAACAGTTATAAAAATTATCTATTCAACGTATGAACAAACAGTGAAAACTTATAAATATTAATTATTTATATAATATTCTATGATGTAATTGGACATATCGATGTGTATCATACAAAGACAATGATAATTGTAATTTCCTTTTATGATCTGTGTTTGTCTTCCTTTGTTTTTACTTTTTGTTGGTTGGCTTCTGTAGATTGCGGATGCATATCAAACTGAGGTCTGTTAAGAAATTGTAATTATTTGTTAATTATTACTTGAAAATAGAGTTCATTATTATTATAAATATGAGTGAATAATTATTTGTAACTTTAATTCCTCTCTCAGTAAGCATTATCTGTGTTAATTATTTCTTTCCGCTGCAAGGAGCGCAGCCATTGATGATAGCGATTTGTATCGCGTTTTTGTCTGTGTTTTCTTTAGAGACAAATCAAATGTTTGCTTGATGAAGTCTAAATAGTGCACAATACGAAAGTAGAGTTTCTGTAAAGTTTAATAAGCATTTTAAATACTTATTTGCTCTAACAATGGTGTGGTTTATAATTATTGTGTAGTCTATCTTGACTGTATGTTCCGTAAAAATTACGCAACAGAGTGTGTACTATAAGAGTACTGCATTTAGCAATGCACAAGACAATGAAGAAAATTTTAACTTCTCCTCTCCGCAGTATCAGGCACTGAACTTGAGTCCGATATTAGACAATTTGTGATTTGTCTTCAATGACACTGTCATAGAAGGGACATAGTTGGTGTTCTTACTGCTCAAACAACACATGAGATCACAGGAGAGGAGGAGTCGTGGTAAATCTTAAAGACTAACACTTTAAACCTGATGATTTTATTTTAGTGAGGGGATATCAGGAGCAAATACAGGTACATACTTGTTATTAAATAATGCATTTGTTTAAGACAAGAAATGGACATATTTTGTTAATATGACTGGATGGGCAAATCCAGCAACTAACAGACAAATTCAACAGTGTGCATAAGTCATGCAATAAAAATAATTTCTGAACATTTTTAGTCACCAGCATATTGCGTTTGGTGGCTGCTACTGATAAGACACTTGCGGATCTATCACTGTAAGTGGGTGATACTCCTGAGTGGCATGCTTAAGAAGCTGTGTGAATCTTACCTGCCAGAGACAGGTGCCCACTTCAAGCTGGTTTATAAAAAGCTTGACCATTACCGATCTCATATACATATGACGTCAGTGATTTCTGAGTTAAGGCAGACCAGCTATGGAGCTTGGGCTGTGCCCAGGCAGTGTCAGCCCAGGGCTTCCCCATGGCCAGTTGGGTTGTGTTTTCCGTATCTCAAGCGACAATGGTAGTATCCCTCCAGTCAACTATGTTGTAGTGCGCACCTGGCATGAAGGGGATTAAACATTCACTGTTTTAGTTAATAAAATAACTATTAATAAAGTAATTGTTTAGTTAATAAAGTATATTTGTCTGCTATTCCTGTCCAATGGCGGGCATTCTACGTTTATCACATGTGTGTAGGATTTTTTTTCCAGCAGTTACTGGCAGCCAACCTGCATGTGTCTTCCGCAAGTTCTCTTAGTCAGGTGAGCTAACTGTTTGGGTTGGTATTTATGGATGTGTCTTTGGAATGTTGCTGGAGAACACATAAAACTGTTATTAGAATAAAGGGATGAGATCTTTACCAGTGTTTGATCACAGAAGGTGCAATGAGGAACGTATTCCTTGATAAATAATGCATTATGGAAAGTTGTTCTAATAATGATCTGTGGTGATTGTTTGTAGTGATGTGTTGTAAGGGTACATACTTAGATTTTTCCTTAGCTATTTACAAGTCTTATAGTGACATCACACCTTAATAATGTAGGCATGAAGCAAGAGTTTATTTGCTTAAACATCGTGTTGTGGAAGGTTAATTGTAATTAAATGTCTTTTTATTTTGCCTTGGATTGTTGGCTGATCTAATATTAAAGTTGGACAGTTGGAGGAGGAATGGGAGATTGTTTCTTACTGGTCCAAAAGGAAAGGGGTAAGGGGAGGAGAGTGCTTAGTGCTTAAACTATTAGCAATGTTTATTTGCAAAGCTATCCACAGATTTCCACTGGCAAACATGTAGGCACCAGCGGGTTATGACAAGTTTTCTGTTATAAGTGTTGACTCGATGCCACTTACTGAATGCTTCATTTAGTAGCAGTGCCTTTTTTGCCAGTACCAAGGTTGATCATGCCAGAAACGATTACACACACTGTTTAAATAATGTACATTTCCCTACCATTGCTGGGGAAATGGGTTAACATAGTATTAACTGCCTGATTTGTTTCAGTCAGATAGTGTAAAAAAGCATTGGGTGTGCTTACAGTAGGGTAAAGTCAGCACTTTGAACATTATTATGATTTCTATGGCTTGCATACATACGTTCTTGACCTGAGCCTTATCAAATATAGAATCAGTGCCATGGTTTGCAATGAATATGATTTATTTTTCCATCTTACTGTACAAAATTTTCCACTACTTTGCATAGTATGTAGTGATGTCTTGAAATTAGCCACACTCTGCATTGTCATAGAGTCGTAAACCATAAATTATGCTTTACACCAAAAATTACGCTATTCTTTATCGTCACATTGCGTAATACATCGTGGCTTCATTCATTTAACCATGCAATGCATTGTCAACGTGTCTTATACCATAAATTACGTCAATATTAACCACCATTTTCCATGATATATCGTCACATCATCAATTTACCTATATGCTGTCAAAGTATCTTACCTCGTAATATTTACTGCACTTTCCTGAGAGCTTCATGACACTGATGTGACATGATGGTTACACAACACAATGCTATGTTGACATGAAGTGACTTAGATGTGAGATTGTAACAAATACCCACACTGTCTCACTACAGTGTACATACCTCAAATGACGAAATTCGCATAGTTCACATTAGGGAGTCCAGATATAAATTGATAAAACTTGCATAATTTATTAATATTATCTATAACATACACCCACACTCTGACCCCAAACAAACCTGCTATTCCTACAGTGCACAGAACTCGAATGATGGATCTCACTCAATTACTCTATTTATAAAGGATGAGGAGGGGGAGGGGGCCTTGAATCTTGTTGGTCCACAGAGGGAGGAGGAGTGCATGGGCAGGGTGGTGGTCCCCTGCAGTGACCTCACACAACTGTTTCAGTTGCATGGGCTAGATGGGGTCCTTGAGAGAGAGGACAAGGAAGTTTTCAAAAAATGGCTCTGAGCACTATGGGACTTAACTACTGTGGTCATCAGTCCCCTAGAACTTAGAACTACTTAAACCTAACTAACCTAAGGACATCACACACATCCATGCCTGAGGCAGGATTCGAACCTGCGACCGTAGTGGTCACGCGGTTCCAGACTGTAGCGCCCATAACCGCACAGCCACTCCGGCCAGCCACTGGGAAGTTTTCCTTGCCCATTTGCCTCAGTATGTAACTTGACACCACAAGTCTTCTCAGTGTCCCTGAGATAAGATCATTGTCTTTGCTTTAACTATAACTAGATAATTTCTAATATGGTATTAAATGTATTTCAAGGAGCTTGCCAGCAGATATGTCGAGAAGGGTGAGAATGGAAAATATAAAAAGACCTAGCGTCCTATAAGGGTGGTTACACAAGTGGAGGAAGTCGATATTGCGACTTGGGACAGAATAAACGGCATATTTTTTCTTCCAAGGTCAAATGTTTCAGATGTGGGTGCACGGACTAAATTAAAAAGCATTGTAAGCAAATGAAATGTTGTAAATGTAGGGTAGTAGGCCATCAGGCTTATGATTGTCACGTTAAGGGTGAATGACATCAAAGTAAACATTCATTAAACACCAGTGGGAATGTCTCAACCATCAAATGGCATTCCCAGTAAAAGAGAATACTGCAAAACCAAATGCAGGGATGGAATGTTGCTTAGTGGCTTATTTAAAGGAACAGAACAGATTTTTCAGTGGACACAGACACTTACGTCTGGACCTTCTGCATAAGACTAGACTATGGACTCAGTTAAATAAGGTACATTGAGTAGATGATAGTAGTATGGTGTCGTTGGAATCTGCCTCACTCTGCTTCATTATCGGAATGAGAAATTTTCAGGAATACATGAACCTAGTGCCAAATGCTGAGGAGAGATTCTATGTGATCCTGGGACTCGACTTTCTGCATAAAGATCAGGCAATAATTTATCTTTCACAGGATACTGTCGGGCTTAGCAGGACATTTTTCAGCTAGGAACCATCACTGCAAGTGTTACATCGCCACAAGGTACACCTATCATGAATTTGGTACCAAATAAACTGCTGATGCATGCACTAAATGTTAAGTTATAAGGCAGGGGGCAGTAAGCCACAGGAAAGTCACTCTTTATTAGTGAAGCTGTTGACCTCCCAAGTGAAATATTGTGTATGTGCGTGTGGAGCTATCAGAGTGCAATGACGAGTTGGATGCATCACACTGCTTTGTGTGTGACAGAGGTAGACCTTTTTGGTGAGTACAGATAATTTTGGTATGGAAAATGTGAATCTTCCAGACTGTTTATTGACTGCCAGTTTGGATGTTCTGAAGGAGGATGATCTCAACAAGTCAAGTGAAGACCTGGTCCACAAGCAAGCTGTTGGTACATCTACACTGTGCGAAAAAGTGAAACATTTAATGGGGAAAGATAAATCGGCTATGGAAGCTTTGTTTTTAGAATTTAAGGATCTGTTTAACACAGAAGGACTGTGGTCTGCAGCCGGCCAGTGTGGCCGAGCGGTTCTAGGCGGTTCAGTCTGGAACTGTGCGACCGCTACAGTCGCAGGTTCGAATCCGGACTGGGGCATGGGAGTGTGTGATGTCCTTAGTTTAGTTAGGTTTAAGTAGTTCTAAGTTCTAGGGGACTGATAACCTCAGATGTTAAGTCCCATAGTGCTCAGAGCCATTTGAACCAAATTGGACACCTTGTGTACAATATGCTGATCTTAGTCACAATGTATCCCATTACATATGTTTCGAGAGGCCCAACAAAACTGTTCAGAATGCTTGGGATGGATATTTTGAACCCATTTAATGGAACTCCTGCAGGTAATTGTTCTATGTTGACCATGATGGACCACTTTTCGCGTTTTGAAATGATAGTTAACACTCCAGACAATAGACAAGTACAGTTGCAAGGGCTATGGTGAACGGACTGCTTAAAATTGGTGTTCCTGGTACCATAATCATGGGCCTAAGCAATAATTTCATGTCCAAATTAATGAAACAGCTATGCACTTTTTTACACATTAATAAGCTCACTTCCACCCCAGTTGAGTGGGAGAACGGAATCTATGCATCACATGATTTCTAAGATGCTAAGTCATTATGTGCACAGCAGCCTAGCGTCAGAGAAACATATCTTTCTTTCATTGTGTGAACATACACGTCCAAAATTCGTAGTGGAATTGGACTCTTACCATATGATGTAGCATACTGCAGGAAGCTGCGTCCCTCTCTAAAGCAGTGAAACTTAGGCTAGTGAAAACTGATGATTTGGCAAGGAAATTTTCAAAGATGTAACATGATGTGTGGCAGAAAGTAAGATAGTCGAATACTCTCAAGTGTAACACACTCAAGGATAGCACAAAAGAATTCTTGGCACAGTACCAAGAACCATGTTGCATTATAGAAATGACATCATCCGCCAACTTTAAGTTGCAATTACCAAAGAAAACTTCTATTGTTCATGTGGGATGTGTAAAGCCATTTAAAGGAGCTATAGATGTTTTACCACAAATGCCTGTATCATTGTCTGTCCAGGATAGATAGTAAAGACACTGAGGAATCAAATGATATACTAGAACATGTACAAGGGATGGCGGATGCTACCATGGCTACTGTAGTGTGGCAAACAACTGCGTTATCAGACCTGAAACGAAACATACTAAATAACACCAGAACAGTACGAGAATGAACTGTGGAGTTGGCACAGTATACAAGGAGTATGATGCTAGCAGCTGCAGTTGAAGACAATCATGTGTTCTGGAACAATGAATGTCTGTTTGGTTAATGATGTTTTATTAGTACCTTCAGGCATCAGACAGGCCATCTGCCACTGAGCCACTGCTGGTCCATGCCCAAGGGATTATGGCTCAGCCAGATCCTAACATCGACAACCTAACCCTGTTGTCTAACACAGCGACCAACACATCAGGTTGCACCAATGTTGTTGCATTCATTATTTATGTTCCTCATTCTGCTTGAATTTTGTTTGATTTATAGCCCCTTCTTTCGTTTACATCTTCATATGTGTTATTTTGTCCATAATGAAATGAGAATAACAGTTACCATATAACGGTTCTTGGGTTTCATGTCTCACTTGTCAGTTCTTGTTTCTAAGTTCCGACTCCACAGTTCCTACTAATTAGCTCTCGCTTCTCCATTCTCAGTTGTATATTTGGTAAAATGAGACAAATTCAAAGATTTGTATTTGTTTCCATTTTGTGGCTGTTGCCTTTCATAAATCAAATTCACGCAGAGTTGTTGATTTCTTCGTTTGCTAAACAAAGCAGAACTTTGAACTGAAATATATATTAAAATGTACACTGTACTTGTAATATCAGATACATAAAATTATGGAATGAAATGTTCCATTATTATCCAAAAATGATTGTGAAAATTCAGGTGGATAAAATATTTTGCAAACAGCAACAATTTCTGTGGCACTCCACAAATACCAGTAAAAGCTGTCTGTCCGGGTGCCAAAAGTTATCAGCTGAGTAGGCGTTTGTGGTCTTAGGGTAGCCAGTGGATCCTCAGTGTGGTTCAGAATGAAAGAGTCAGCCAACGTCAGCTCTCAATTCCTTGCGTTGTACATATGTGAAAATAAAATCTTATAGAACTAATGCATAATTTTTGAGGGGTAATTGCAATTAAGAGATGGATGTTTGCATATTTTGGCCCATCTCTTGAAGCCTACAATAATTTAAGCCAGATGTTTGTTACACATATTAACAGTATGTACCATGCAGACAAAATTACTGTGAATGTAAGAACTGTGGATTACTATCCTAGGGCACTTAGAGATGGGAATGGTAGTAGGATGAGGGTTACATTAATTGAAAACAATCGATATTTGTGTCAAATAAACAGTATTTAAAAATGGTTCAAATGGCTCTGAGCACTATGGAACTTAACATCTTAGGTCATCAGTCCCCTAGAACTTAGAACTACTTAAACCTATCTAACCTAAGGCCATCACACACATCCATGCCCAAGGCAGGATTTGAACCTGCAACCATAGCAGTCCCGCGGTTCCGGACTGCAGCGCCTAGAACCGCATGGCCACTGCGGCCGGCAAACAGTATTTATGGTCGCTTTGCCAAATGATAACACATCTAATATTTATCTGAAAGTTTGGTCAAGTAGAACTCTATAGAACATTCTGGAAAGTTTTTGAAATAAACAGATATCTTTAGAATCTTCTGTAGGGAACTAAAAAGCAACACATGCTCTAAGAAATCTCACCTACCTACACATGTACATGAACCTGTACGTAAACCATCATTTATATACAACCAAAAACAAATATTCAAGGAGCATTGAGTATAAACCTCTGTATCTTATGATACACCAGGAAGTCAGCTATTAGCTAATTGTAGATGTGTGATTGGGTGTGTAGAATGGAGCAGAACACCAACACTCATAAAAACGCATTTTGGAAAGCCTGATTTCTAGCTAAAGGAAGAAATCACCTTGTAATTATTTGTTGTAGAGTCACTGACAAACAGATGATGGATTGGCATAACGTGGATGACAACAATCAGTCGTGATCAATGGGTAACAAACAACTTTGAGAGACTTCCGTCTACTGTCTGTTTGTTGCTGAAGGGGTGGAGTAGCGGCAGGCGCTGGCGCTGGCGCCTATAATTTCGACGCTCTGTAGCGGAGTTGTATGAAGTTTCCAGACATGGGTTACTGTCCTCGATTTGTCTCCTAAGACACATTGCCAGTTACCTGGGTAAGCAATGGCTGGAGCTTGACATGTGGGACAGAGACAAAGAGTATACTGGTGACATTGCAAAGCATTCTCTGGCTCTCTCTGCGCAGAATGCATCATTCAACTGCCTTCTTACGTGCACACCACCACAGCATAAGAAAGAGTCATTGGTAAAGAAGATTAAGTGTATCGAGTGGACATAGGCTGGGGAAGATTAATTTCTGTAGTATTAATTATTTAAGGCTGTGACTTATATAAAGAACATAATTAATGTATGCAAAAATTGAATCACAATGATTTCATATGATGACTGTCATATAATCTTGCATTAGATGTAGGTTTTGTAGGTCACCCACAATTCAATACTGATTTGTGAAAAATACAAACCTTAGCCACGTGTTATCATGGTCAATGGTATCCAAACTGCCCTAAAGTTCTATGAGTGTGTGAATAACGTATACTGATGATTGCCAATAGTGTTGTGTTTGTCTATGTGTTCAGATATGCCCCACTGGGTGAAGTGACATAGTGGTCAAGACACAGGACTAGCATTCAGGAGGACAGCTGTTGAAATTCCCTCTCATTCATCTACTTTTAGATTTCCTATCATTTTATGAAATCATTTGAAGTAAATTGTGGGATGGTACCCTCGAAAAGGACATGGCCTATTTTCTTTTTCATCCTTCCTCAAACCGAGTGAGGTGGCGCAGTGGTTAGCACACTGGACTCGCATTCGGGAGGCTGATGGTTCAGTCCCACATCCGGCATTTCTGATTTATGTTTCCCGTGATTTCCCTAAATCGCTCCAGGCAAAAGCCGGGATGGTTCCTTTCGAAGGGCATAGCCGACTTCATTCCTCGTCCTTCCCTAATCCGATGAGACCGATGACGTCGCTGTTTGGTCTCTTTCCCCAAACTACCCTACCCTACTCCTTCCTCAATTCAAGCTGCTGTCCTGTGTAATGACCTTCTATGGAACAGAACATTAAACTCTAATCTTCCTTCCTTTCCCATATACCTTAATGTACAAAAGTGGTTCTGCGACAAAATAATGCTCTCCCTCATACACTGGTTCATCAGTTCTTTGCCCTTAGTGGTGCATAACTTCCTGATTATAGTTTATAACTAGGATGTGATGGAACAACGTGTTCTGTACTGTCCACTGTAGATACAGACATTAAGAATGGCTACTCAGCATCTTATGTAACCCTGAAATGAGGCACTATTTACATTTTTTTGCGCTCTGGAGGCTAAATAAGGTTTATTTTATTCTTGACAGACTAAGACACTTAAAGAATGTAACAGCTTCAGATACCGAAAAAAGGCTTAAAAAATAAGCACACTGTAGTGCTCAGTAATACTTTATACTGTAATTCTGATGATATTATTAAGATTAACAGTTTGTCCATTTCAGTAAAACGAAATCTGAGTTCCCTGCAAAGAAATTGTGTTCTAATATATTCTGAAAGTCCCCCTCTTCTTCATGACTTCTGCTCCATTTCACCAGAAAAAGAAGTCAAGTAGAAAGGAAAGACCATGGATGGAAATTGAGTTTCCTGTAAGTGGTAAAACTGGCATGTCATCATTGATAATGATATGGTGGGAAGGACAGCTTCCCATGACAATTTGCCAGGTACATTTTTAATGTTGTGTCTTAGAAGGGAAGGTTGGAGGCACCTATAACGTAAAACGCAGGACAGTGAAGTCTGCAGCTCGTGGTCTAGTGGCTAGCGTTGAAGCTTCTGGATCACAGGGTAACAGGTTCGATTCCCAGCTGGGTTGGCGATATTCTCTGCCTGGGTAGTAAGTGTTTGTATTGTCCTCATCATTTCATCATCATCATCATTCGTGACAGTGGCTAGATTGGATTGTGTAAAAGTAGGACTGCGTGGAAATTGGGACTTGGTACGGGCGTTGATGACCACACAGTTGAGCGCCCCACAAACCAAAAAATATCGCCAGGACAGTGAACAGGAAAGAATAGAAGTGATTTGCTTATTGGCTACTGCAGGGGAGGGAGTGGCGGAATATCATTGTCACTTATCTGAAGCATACAGGTATATTTAACACCACAGATATGTGCTCAAAATGGTTTAAACAGTTAAATGAACAGGTATTACTGCAAGACAAACAACTGTCAGGGTGGACTCATCTCATTATTGAATCAGATATGATTGTTCTGGGAGATGATGTCATTAAGAAAAACTAACGAATCACAATGGAATAACACAGTGAGTGTCAAAAGGATTTATCCGATATATGTGATTATGTCTTCTGCAGGAATGAACAGAAATTTGTGGCAAACTATAACTTAGCACCAAAACTAAAAGTTTACCTTGACGCCAGTTGTTAGTTGCTGATGCATTTGGTTGCCATACGAATCTGCCTGGTGAATCTGGCTGAGAGTCCACAGACATCTGCTTGTCCTTCCAGCTGAGAGTTGGCGACACCTCATGTGTGTCTCCGGCGAGTGTTGGCTGACGTTTGTGTTCCAAATAATATGGAATTTAATTGTTGCAAGTCCTTTATAATGGTGATAAAATGACAACATATGGAGTTTTCCGAACTCATTCTGAGAGTAGAGATGGAACATAGAAATATACTTTCATGTTTCGTGTTCAATGATGAACCTATGTTTCCTTTGATTGGAAAAGTGAACTACCAGGATGTAAAAATATGAGAAATGCAGCAGCCACAAGGCAGGATCAAATACAAGAGAGTCTAAAAAGCTTCTAGTGTTATGTACTACATCCTTTTTTCCAAGATGGTGTCAATGGTTACAGGGATTACATACGTCGATATGGCTCTTTCCTCAACTGCAAGAAGAGGTCACAGTTTGTTACTCTCTGTCGTTCCTCTCCACCCTACAAATATAATCTGCCATCACTCCCACTTTTAACATGCCTCAGATGGGTACCATTTTGATATTAATAGCAGTAAAATATATAAGTTGTTGTAATGTACGATTAATAATTGTTTTGTTACCAAAAAGTGTATGTGATGGCCTCACTATCAATAATGTAAATGCAAGTGAATAAGACTCTTTGGCCAGCAGGTTATGCTCCCACTTGATAAGTCTCTTTGACGGTTTATTTCTATGAGTAACTGTCTAGAATAGTGCATTCGAGTTATCTCTCCATGTTGTTATTTTATTAATGTATTTTAACAACATCAACATGCTGTCTACATTTCACGACAAGCATTTCCTCAAGGAAATTTCTTAATGGTGACCCACAAAAAACACCAGCAGCTACTATAATTTAATCTGTGTGCTTTGCCTGATTGGCTTTGAACAGTGATTGAACTGTTCTACAATTGCTGCGTGTGTGAACAACGGATGCAAGAGACTGACTCTCATTGTGTTTCGTACAATGTTCTTTACATTGCCTGTGAAATACGAAAGTGATGTTCTGCCATACTGTACTATTGACTGCAACAACGATCCACTTGTGCTTGAACAAAGTGCAACGACTTTGATCTTCTCGGTGACTTTGGTAATGAGTGTAATCTGTTTTCACAGCAAGAGAATGTTATACAGACTGTTTCCGGATTACACTGTAGTGAATCGTTCGACTGTACCAGTACATCCACGCTTCGCACAGTCCAGCCAAATACGCTCAATGCAGGGTCCAGCCAGCTGGGCCTCTGAGAAGATTCTCGGTTTACCATCCATAGGTCCAAGGGATCTCGTTCGCCATTGCCACATGTACCACCACTTCTACGACAAAATTTCTATGGAACTTAAATAGCTGAATTTTCACACTAAACTGCCATCCGTTCAACCAGAGCATCTGGCAGCATGGTTCACAATGATCGAATAGATTCTACAGAGCAATGGCCCCTTCCAAGTCCGTCACTCTATTAAGCAACTTAAAAGAGCACATCAGTGATGTCACCATACACCTCCAGCTGATGCCAAATATGCTACTGCCATAGCAGTGTTTCTTCGTCGGCTTGGCAAGACACTGGACCAACAATTGCGATGTGTAATTTATAATGAATGGTTAGGTAACAGGATACCATCCAGTTCTGGCGATGCCTCCCTACGTTAAACAATTCGAATCTCAAACCCAACAGTGCGCCATGGACGCTATGGCTTATCAAACTACCGCCGCAGATACAATTGCCAACGATCTCACGTGAGAGCAACTTGATGGAAAGCAAGTTAATCCGGTTACAGACTTATTGCTATTTGCCGACGTCGACAATACCCAAAAGTATCGGACAACAATGGTCGTTACCAGGATACTCCTTAAGCACGACCCCATCTTCATCTGTTGGCAGTGGCACGAACCAAGTGATTAAGGACACTTACAAGAACTAGCTGCTACCACGAGCGCAGTTTATCTCCGGTCAGCCACAAACACATCCCCACCAGTTGACAACATTCCACTAGCAGGGGAGCTGATGCGGCCCCATTTGCGTAGGTTCAACACTCCCCTCAGTAACGAAGTGCATAACTGCACTATACCGTGCAATCACCCAAACACAAAATGCGGTGCGTATTGCCACACTCACTCAAGTCGCTACACCTAAAACACATGTGGCAATCCAGTTTTGCCCAAGTTCTAGGTGACAATGACTGACTCTACGCGCTAAATTACCTAGCAAACCAATATTTTCTGATCGACACCGGCTCAGAAGCGAGCACCGATCCAAGGGACAATTCAGCAACAGGGTATACCGGTTGTCCAAGTGCATGCTACAAACGACTCTCCTATCAAACTTTATAGAACTGTAACACGCACCAAAGACCTCGGCCCCAACAAAACATTTTCGTTGCAGTTGTTGGTTGCAGATGTTCGTGAACCAATCTTGGGCGAGGATTTTCTCTGTCACCTTCGATCTCTTCTCAGATTAGACACAAGGAAACCTTCAACAGACCAATAACAAGGATTCAGCGCAAAGCATCACTGGTTTTTAGCCACTATATGCACAAATGGCTTCAGAGGACACTACTCTGTAAACATCTTCCCTGTGCTCCACACACGACAACCATCTGCAAGAAAGGAGAAAATCAGACGACGCAATGAGAATTGTGAATTGCATGCCACAATTCTTTCCTTAGGAATCGACTTAAACGCATCTGAAACTACTCAAACTGGAGCAGCACCACTGTTCCAGCAAAACAAACATGAACGAGATAGCAAGAAGTGTGAGGTGTGGGACAGTGGGATAGAGAGGACACTGGCGACATCGCAAAGCATTCTCTGTCTCTCTCTGCTCAGAATGTATCATGTAGCTGCCTTATTATGTGCATATCACCACAACATAAGAAAGAGTCATTGGTAAAGAAGGTTAAGTGTAGACAGTGGACGCAGAGTGGGGAAGATGATGGATAATTTTTATAATGTCAACTATTTAAGACTGTGATATATAGCATGTTATAATGGCTACAAAGAACATAATTAGTGGATGCAAAAATGGCATCACAATGGTTTCATACGATGAGTATAACCTCAGTCTTAGTCATGTAATCTTGCATTAGGTTTTGGTTTTGGAAGTTACTCACAATTCAATACTGATTTGTGAAAACTACAGACCTTAAGCACCCATTATCATGGTCAATAGTAGCTAGACTGCCCTAAAGTTCTATGAGTGTATGAACGGCAAACTAAGTACTGTTTCAGTAACCACCTTAAACCCATATGGATTTTCTGGGATACCATTGGCACAGCAAGCGCAGATGCAGGACGGATTTATGTCGCTGCTCATATTATTCTGGAGCATGATAGTTGGGGAAATCAGTTGGGCTGCTTCTTGGTCTTCTCTGTACAGTCTTCTTTCAGGATCAAATATCTGTCCTTAACTTAGATAACTACAACTGATTGGTTCAACGTAAATCGACTCGTCTCGAAATGGGCTGTGTATTGTTTTGGATACTCTCGACCTGTCCTCGTTTCAATTGGAACGAGTCTTTTATTTAAGAAATGATATACCCACTAACGAAAGTGAGAAGGCCTTGCTGATAACAATCAGTCTGCAAGATCGCCAAAGAACCGATCTAAAATACATGCTACTTTAACTTATTAAATGAATACAAAACTATACATTCGATGCAATACAAGTAACAATCGTAAATGTGAGTAAAGGTGACCACACTCGTTACTGCAAGCTTGAAAATCATGCATGCTCAAGCATGAAGATCAAGCGTACTTGAGTGTCCGTGGATAAAATTTACGGAAGTAGTTGAATTTGTCAAGTGGAATGGGGACTGAACGATTTGCTATTATGCTAGCTTGCACAAGCATCCATGCTTGAGTGCGTGAGTCAGATTTGTACACGATTGTGCAAGCAAAGATCAGTCCAAGTTTGTTTTGGTAGCGGCAGTATGTGAAGCGGTCTCAAACAGATAAGTCGTGGTCTTCTGGAGTATTTTATCCGAGGTTATGTGAACCGACCATGGCTGCTCCGAAAGAAAACGAAGGAGAGTCACGAAAAGAATTACGGTGAGGCAGCATGTTACACTTTGTTGTCCAGATAGCAAGTAATCGATCAGATCAACGACCAAGTTTTCAGTCGGTCTAATCGTTAAAGGAAACTGGTAAATCGCGTGCCTGGAAGCCGAAATCGCGGAAAAACTACGGAATATTTCAGCCTGCTTCACCTTTTAGTCATAAGAAGATTTGCTAGGAACGACATGTGGTTCGGTCCTCTTTCACTGGTGACATTACTACGGTACGTTAGGGAGAAGCAAGTTGTCGAACTGACGTCCATTTGAAAGGCTTGTACTGGCCATTGAGCCATGCGGAATCACTGTTATTGTTATTTCTATTACTGATTAGCGATTAGTCGTTATCTAGAAAATTAAGTTCATCACAAATTTTCAGGGAGAAACGAAAAAAGGAAGGAATATTAGGATTTAGCGTCCCTTTGATGACGAGGCCATTACGGGCAAGGCATGTGCTCGAGATGGTGAAGGATAGGGAAGAAAATTAGCCGTGTCTTTTTCAAAGGTTCTATCCCAGCGCCTTGGCTGATGATAGAAAAAGCGAGTAGGAGAGAGTTATAAGTCTGGAAATCTCATAGATGAATTATATAAACCCATACTGCGGTACACCCTTTTATTCGCTTATGTCTCGATTACATTTGCGGATTTATGATAGTTAACCGTTTCGACTCCAGGGAATCATCATTAGAACCGAAAATCTAGAAAAGAAAAAAAAAAAAACAAAAAAAACGCAAAATTACTTTTAAAGACAACCAATTACACGAAAATTAAAAAGGGCAATATTAAGAGGGGGAAAATACTCAGTACGTTTTTACGAAAGTAACACGTCGAGTCGTCATTTAGCAATCATTGTGGTCAGTTAAAACCAACAGCCGTGCCTGCTAATGCATCGTACTTTAAAAACGGAACAGTTATGATCTTAGATGAAGCATGACCTTGCTTAGCTTACAGATACGAGAGATGCAGTTTATAAAATATTTAAATATTTATCTTTAAAACACGATGACGTTACCATTTTTATCACACTGTCGTATTATTTAATTTTTAGGGAGTTGTAGACAGTATGAGAAGTTTAAAGAATTACATAATTCAGTGCTTCTGATGAAATGACAATTGTATATTTTAGTGCATCGTATTTCCCTCTCACCGCGAGAAATCTCAATGCCACCATCAATCTTTTGTGTGGGTTGTTGCTTCTCTCATAGGTTTATCTTGTTTTCCAATAGAGAGAGTTAACACCGAGTAAGGAGCGATTGCCAATAAAGATTTGATCGTCTATATCTCTCATGTTTCCCTCTGAGGAAGGCGACGCAGTGGTAAGCAACTTCACTTTGTGAGGATGGCAGCTCAGATCTCCGTCCGACCGTACAGATTTCATTGGTCTCCCTAAATCAATTCAAAAAAATGCTGGGATGATTGTCTTGAAAAGGACACGATCGATCTCCTTGCTGCATCCATGACTATTTCGAGCGTGTACTTCTCACGTTATACTGATTCTTGACGCTTTGTAAGAAGGGTCAGTTGGGTCTTATTTTCAAGCGTCTGGCACTGCAGGTTTTTCATCTCAGTAATGATCTCCTGTGGGTGGAACAAATCTATGACCATTCGTGTTGTCCTTTGCGTGAGTTCTTTGTAACGATCTCTCATGACCACATCATCGATCGGATGCTAAGCCTTCGACGAAATTACGGATGTATAATAGGTTCAAAGACGTCTCTTCTACATCTATACTGCGCTAGCCACTAAGCGGTGTGTGGCGGAGGGCACAATTCGCACCAAAATCATATCCCCCCCCCCCCCCCCCCCCCGCTCGCAGATCGCACGAGGGAAAAATGACTGTCTGAACGCCTCAGTACGAGCTCTAATTTCCCTTATCTGTGAATGGTGATGATTGCGCGATTTGAAAGAAAGTTGGTGGTAACAATAATATATGCTCTACATCCTCGGCGAAGATCAGATTTCGGAATTTAGTGAGCAGCCCCTTCCGTTTAGGGCGTCGTCTATCTGCAAGTGTACCCCACTTCAAAATTTCTATGGGATTCGTAACGCCCTCGCGATGGCTCTTCTTTGGACCTTCTCAATCTCTTGAATGAGACCCAACTGTTAAGGGTCCCATAAAGACGAACAATACTCTAAGACTGGACGAACTAACGTATTGTAAGCATTACCTTTGAAGGACTGCATCGCTTCAGGATTCTAGCAATAAACCGCAATCTAGAGTTCGCCTTGCCCGTTACTTGTGTAGTCTGATCATTCCATTTGAGATCATTTCGAATAGTTACACCCAGGTACTTGACGGATGTTACCGCTTCCAAAGACTGGGCATTTATTTTGTACTCGTACATTAATGGGGATTTTCGCCTTGTTATACGCAGTGGGTTACACTTACTGATATTGAGAGATAACTGCCAGTCATTACACCACGTATTTATTTTCTGCAAATCCTCATTGATTTGTTCACAACTTTCGTGTGATACTACTTTCCTGTACACTACAGCATCATTGGCAAACAGTCTAATGCAGCTGTCAATACCATCCTTAGACGATCACACCAGTTCCATGAATGTAACAGATGCGACAGTGAAACGGGAAAGTTTGAAACCTCACAGATTTATTCATATAAAAGAAATGCAACTTGAATTTACAATGTCTGTAATTTAAAATGCCCATCGTTTGAAAATGACATTACGTAGGTGGCCGCCATTTTCCTTCACACGCATTTCAAGACTTTTACGGAAGTTACATGTCACATCTTTAAGGGCTGGCACTGGAATTCGATTAACTTCCTCCCGAATTTGATCTTTCAGTTCCTAGATGATGTGTGTTGGGTCACACTTGAAGATCTCAGACCTCAAATGACCCCAAAAGCAGAAATCACACCCTGTAAGGTCAGGGCATCAGGGAGGCCAGGAAGTGTCCCCGTTCTTGGAGATGAGGTGACCAGGAAAGACCTTCTGTAACGCGTTAATGGAGTGAGATATGGCATGTGGCCCCGTCTTGTTGGAAGAATGTGCTTGCTGTTACAGGAAGATCAGCAAGCTGTCTCACTAGGAACTGGTTTAACATGTGAACATAACGTTCTGTACAATAGGCCCTATGATTCCAAACGATGATACGCTGCACCACACAACCACTTTCTGACTGTGAAGTGGCGTTTCGTGAAGCACTTTGGGATGTTCACGTGATCAGTATCTCAAGTTTTGCTTGCTAACAAAGCCTACATAAAAATTGACGTCATCGGTCACGATCAGATTGTCACCCAATTCATGAGTTCCAACAATGCCGGGGTTACCCGCATTCACTTTTTGCACTGTCTGAATTCTGTATGGATGGTGTTGCAGTTCATTGCGGTGTATTCATCGTACACTGAGATCCGATATTTCAAGTCGTAGCGCATGCTTGCGTGCAGATCGCTTGGGACCTCAGCTGAGGGCTGTTTCCACTTATCAACATTCTCTGTTCCGCAGACGCGTTTTGCACTTCCACCCCTCTTTCGCACCGTATCACCCGTTTCCTCGAAGTTCTGTATGCACAATGTGACAGATTGTGCCGACAGGACTGGGGGCATGATGTGCGAGATTGTAATGAGCACGAAATACAGGCTGTGAGCCCACGTAACTGTCGCATTTGTAAAACGCCTTCACAGCAACAGCGTGTTGTTTACCGGTCGACGACATCTCGACTGAACATCGATATCACGGTTAATCTGTTGTAAATATGTTTTCTGATTCCTAATGTAACGTGCTATTTCCAAGATTGCCAAATCGCCAGTTTCACTACCGAACCCGTTATCTTCAATTCATCAAGTAAATTATGGAGGAAAAGGTTTTCCGGTTCATTAATCACTCTTTAGACCATATGTTACGTTTCCTTTTCTTTTGACCGCTCCATCTTATGTGTAGACGCAACCAAAGCGACTGCGTCGATGTCCTGTTCGATGTACTGAGTACACTAACTGTGAAAGCACTTTCGAGTCGCGTCAGGACGGGGGCGTTCTGTATTGTTTCCGCAAAATGTTTGCACACTCGTGCTTGTCACGCTTGTAGTAACGTGTGTGGCCACCGTAATGGTCTCTTAATGTTGCGATTGTACATGTCATCGTCGACAGATTTGTGTTTCTTAGAAATTTGTGGCAACGGCATCCTGATTCAAAAACGATTGTTCGGTAACTTAACGGTGTATTTACCTGATAAAAGTTATAGTTTTGAGAGTTTTTGGATGCTTACGAGTGCTGTGCATAATGTACTTCGTGGAAAATTGTGAGCTTCAGTTGTGTATTCTGTAAACTTTCGCAGCAATATCTTTTCAGCAAATCGTTTCCGCCTTCATTACAGCGTGAGTACTTACGTGATTAGTGCCATATCTGTAAACACGCCAACCCCAATTCTTCAAAGAATCTAACTCCCGTGTATAAAACACCTTCCAAGCTCTGGTTACAAATGAGTTAGTGTGATAAATATTCCACATTAAGCACGTAACTAGAAAAAGTTTAGGAAATGTTTGACAGTATGTGTAAAGTTCGGTGGAAGTTGCTTAGTGTTCTCATTATCAAATACTGAATGAACATGGTCTGCGTAATTAGCTCTCCTTGAGTTGCATTGTCTCAAGACAGACGCAGTTTTTAAGTGTAATATTTGTCTTACTGTATTAACATAAGGTTATACCTCCTGGGTAGATTATAAAAGCATTCTAAATTTTTAAAATCGATCAATAATTATGCGAAATACTAGAAATGATTTTTTTGTTACCCTTGGAAGCCGTTAGACATGGAAACTGAAAGTGGGACTGTGCACCCTGAACCGGTTTAGCCGTTTGGTAATGTAGATGTCCACTTTTTTATGCTTCTTCTAAGTCAGAACTTGAAATTTTACGATCGCGACGCAAACTTCGGCGGTACAAATTCAGACAGGGTGTTGAAATATTGTGTTTTACGCTTATTACAATTTTCCGGCTTCGGCAGTAGTGTATGCTGTCGCATATATCGCTGTTTTCAAGACTGTTACACGCGTCTATTAGTAAAGATAACGTCGACGAAAGTTTGAGACACAAAGTTAACTTTAGAGAATCAATATCTTTTATCCCAGGCTTTTACCTCATTATTTCCACTAATCAATTTTTTGGGTGTTCTAGCTTCGGATCTTAAAGCTGCACTGAGTATAGATGGGTGATGATTTGCAGGAGGAATTAATTGGTGATTATAGTTTTCTTGCAGGGTTAAATGGGAGTTTGTGTTTTGACTTAAAAAGAAATCAGTTGAACTGAGGTGAGGTGGAAGTAGAGTAAACAAAATGGCGGAAACATGTGCTACTACCTCAGATCCAGTTGCTGCTTTAACTCAGCAAGTGCAAGCATTACCTAGCAGTGTGGTTGCATGAAACAGAGAAATTTCGAACTTAGTCGTGAGTTAGAGGCTCGTAAAGCGAGTCACGATGAGTCGCAGTCAGAATCAACGGAAAATAAGTCTGAACAGAGAGTCCCTTCTGTTCCATATGATCCAGCGGTGGTCGCACTGATTAATCCATTCTCGGGCAAGGCAACGGAGGACGTGACAGTTTTTGTTAAGGATGTTACGGACGCTGCTGAAGCACATGCGTGGTCAGGTGAAGTAACCCCGTATGTTGTTGGGAGACGTCAAAGCATATGTTTTTTACCACTAGACATTGAGTAAAGCACATATGTTCCAGGAGTGGGCCGCTGGGTTGTGCCAGCGCTGTTTAAAACAGACCAGTATGCGATTTTTTCGGGAGAAATTAAGTACGTAGTCGATACAGCGCAACGAGTGCGTGGAAGCATTCTTGGATAGAATCCTTAAGCTAAATATAAAAAAAAATATACACAGACCCAGAATGCAGAAGCTAATAGGCTGCTGTTACAGGAGGCAGAAAACAGAGCAGCGGATGTTTTTTTACTTGGTATACCCGCTGAAACATCACGGGGGGTACGGATGGAGGACCCAGAGGACTTATAGTTAGCTCTTACGATCGCAGCACTTATAGAGGAAGAGGATATGGCGACAAAGCAGAGTGTGGACTACCACGTGTTCACATCTAAAGTATTGTGGTTGTGATCGGGAGGGATCTATAAGGAAACAGTGTAAGGAACCAGAGAGCTTTGCCTATGGCATAGTGGACACCAGGACATTTGAGTGTAGAGGTAGGAATGGTGGAAAGCAGCGCAAGGGAAGCAGCCGTTAGATGCAAACGGGATTGCTTCATCTGTCGGAAGGCAGTCCCGATAGACCAGAACACGGCGCAAGTTAGTGCACAGACAGAATTCAGCTTAGTGAGTGGCAGAAAACAGATTTTTGGTGGACACGAGTGCGAATGTTTCCGTTATCAGTGTGGACCTCGTGGGAAAGAGGAGACTGGGGCCACCACGGTATAGATTACGTGGGTTTGGCAATAATAGGTTGGAATCATTGGATACGACAGTACTGGAATTTTCGGCAGGGAAAACTAAGTTCAGCGAACACAAGCACTTGTTGCCACGTGTAGGTGAAGGTTATTCAGTGATTCTAGGGATAGACTTTCTCGATAAACATCAGGCTAAGATTGATCTTTTGCCATCGCTCTAAGGTTCGTCTTTTTCAGTGCATAATGGAATTCAATGGGACTTTGTTTCAACTGGAGGAAACAGTTGCAACTGAGGCAATGGCGCAAGGTTCACCTATCATGGGGTTGAGACCAACTAAACTACGTACGCTTTCAGTAAATATCGATCAGCAGAATAAAAAAACCAGCAGGTACGGAAAAGATAGTGCGGGTTCCAGTGGACACGGATTTGCCGAGGAAAACATTATAAGTGGTTAAACCACTCTTAAGCAATAAAAAGTTGTATAGTTCGCATTGTTTTACCCGCAGTTTAGCGTATGTGAGTGATATTAATGGGGAACAGATGACCCGGTTAGTGTCGATAACTTTTGTGAAGGAGAGGTGACTCTGTCAAAGAAAGCAATAATAGCCACTCTGGAAGTCTTGGAAGATGCGGACTTTGATAGGTTGAGTTTAGAGCAAAGCCACTAGCAAACCTTCGGTACGGAAGTGTTACGAGGGAAAGTACATCATTTGATGAACAGTGATCGAATGGCTATGAAGAACTTGTTGAGGCTTAGTGATTTATTTTGTGCGAGTGGAGGGCTACCGGCAACCCCGCTGACGCATCACATACTGACAGGAGACGGTGCACCAGTTTGAAGGAAGTCGTACCGTACAGCAAAGTAGCTGCAATCATTGATAGAAGAATTTATTGAAAAACAACTTCGGGAGGGCATCATAGAACCGAATGATCATTCCTGGAGCACAAATATTGCTTTTGTGCCAAAGAAATCGGCGGACAGGACACGGAAATACAGATTTTGCAGTGACTACAGGTATCCAAACGCGTGAACCGTATCAGATGCTTATCCAGTTCCGAAAATCATGGAAACGTCGGATAATCTAGGTCAGTGTTGGTTCACTACAACTATGGACCTCAGAAGGAAATGCCATCAATAGGAGGTGGCGCCTGAAGGCAGACTGAAAACAGCGTTTGCCGTACAAGCAGGACGTTTTCATTACAGATGCATACCATTTGGACTAAAGAACACACCGGCAACTTTTCAGTGGTTGTTAGACGGGGTATGGAGAGGATTAAAGCCGAAAACTTGTTTGGTCTACCTCCATGATATAATTCTGTTCAAAGAATCTACCGGAGCGTGTGAGACGTTTGAAGGACGTCTTAAGTAGACTACAATCGACACGTTTGACGTTAAGTGTGGACAAGTGCCATTTTGCGCAAAATAAAATAAACTATGTGGGGCACGTGATTAGGGAGGATGGCGTACAGACTGGTCCTCGTCTTACTCATGCAGTTCAAAATTATCTAGTACCACAAAAAACTATGCAGTTAAAGTCGTTCGTATATATGGTTTGTGAAGGACTTCGTGAAAATAGCTTGACCCTTGAACGAGCTAATGAAGAAGGGGACGAAGACGAAATTCGATTGGTCGCAGGAATATCAGGAGGCATTTGAAACATCTAAAGAAATATTAATTTCAGAAGCAGTATTGGTTTTTATGTATTTCGAGAAGGAGTTTACCCCTTCATGTGTTGCTTCAAATGAGGCAGTTGGTTGTGTTTTGGAGCAGAGGTAGATGGTCAGTAACATCCGGTATCTTATGCATCAAGGCAGTTAAACAAGGCGGAGCGTAACTACACAACAATGAAGAAAGAGATGTTGGCGGTCATATATGGTAATACGTATTTTCGATGTTATCTGTATGGTAGGAAGTTTAAGGTCGTGACAGTCCATGCCTGATTGAGTGCTTGCTTGGTTTGAAAGATCCATCTGCTAGATTAGCTCGGTGGGCACTTAAGCTTAGTGAATTAGAGTACGAGGTAATCCATAAGTGAGGGAGATCACACGCAGATGGAGATTCCTGAAGACACGGGGTAGCGATATTACGTAGGCTAGGGAAGAGTGTTGAAGAGTGGCAGCGGGCGTAGGCAAGGGATGAGGAGTGTTAGACAGTCACAGCCACGTTTTGTTTTGCACGAGTTTTTTTGTGTAGAACGACGAGGTGTGGACCACGTGTGATGGTTCCAGAGGGTTTTCGGAAGGAAGTTTTGCAGCGAGCTCACGACCATATGTTGTCAGGTCACGGTGGGCGACGTGTGGCGGACAGATGTGTAGCAGAGCAGTTTTTGCGGAGGAACAGGAGACATGACGTGGGGCTGTATGTTAAGAACTTTGTGTCATGCGCGCAGAGGGCCGACATTAGACATCAGGAAGTGCTAAAGCATAGGTTACCAGAGGTGTCCACTGCATTTTATATTTTAGGGTAGTTTAGGAATGGTAGAGGGGATACCACAGCTATCGGAAACCAACCAAGAGGTGAAAATTGCAAAGAGTAAAAAGGACGTACCTGGAATTAGTGAGCAACATAAGATGTGTCAGGTCGCTTAAGTAATTTGGATAACTGTAATTTGTTGGTTTCTTTTGGTATAGTATATCAGGGAGTATGTATTTTTATTGCCATACGGATTTTTTTTTTTTTGTTGCGGAATTGTTAGTTTTTCATGTCGCTATTACTGATACTGCTTTCTTGTGGATTGTGCGTTCTTGGTAGGAGTGAAGTAGCGATATTACAGCAGGCAATACTTCATGTGGTGAACGGGCAACGTATTGGTTACACCGAGGGAATTCAGGATGGGATTGTGGCGGGCAGAAAAGCAGTTTTCCGCGGAGTTACAGCATATAGTCAAAGTGTCGCAGGAGAATCTGGTACTGTTCTTCCATATAGCTAGTGTGCATACAGCGATCCGTGTACCTGTTGCAGGGAGAAACTCACAGTTTCACTAACGCAGAATTCAGCCGTAGCCAGTGAAATGGGGGATACTGGGAAAGTGGGTGCAGAGCTGCTAAGGTTCACTACAGTGACGAATGTTGCCTTCTGCACTCTACATCTGGTCCACAAGTGACACTTGAGGGAGTAGTCAGCTATGTCCTCGGCTGCCAGTACAGCCAGTACATGTGGTGGCCATTTAGTCGTGTCATGGGTAGGGGTGCTACATCTGCAAGGCTGGGCGACCACACTTACACAGCAGGTTTGCGCTTTGGTATTGGTGCTGACCCACACATACACGCCACGTGGCGCCATCATCGTAACTGGTGACAGGCCAGCTGTGTACCTTTGATGCAATAAAGTGTTGCCAGTTGTCAGTGTTTCTCCGCATGCTTCGGCGTGAGTCACCCCTCTCTCCCAAACCATACCTCTTGGTCGTTCGGCATATTACAACCTCTGAGCTCGTGGGTTTGTAAGACAGCGTATTTGATAATTGCAAGTTGACTAACGCTTGAGTCTACTTGAATTTGGTATTATATCCATATGACAATTTACTGCTACAGTGGGATGAAAGTGGATACAATCTATCATTTGATAGGTATGTGAAGTTCTATGCTTGTTACTGTGAGGGTATTGATGACGTAGGATGTCTACTCAGCCCACAAAAATCCAAGGAGATGGAACCAATCATTGTAATACACTGCACTAAACAGAATGAGATGATTAAATCGAGACCAGTAGAAGAATTAATTGAATTTGAATCGTCAGCAAATTTCCGAGAACGCGCTGCAGAATATGCCCTAATTCTACATGACCATGTGATTAACTATTGCCGATTCATTGGTGTTGTGCAGCGGGCTGGTGTTGTATCATACCCAGACCATTTCACAATGGCATCTCAAAGTGTGAACATCATTGCAGACATTCAGCGCTTCTGTGATAATGATAGTAGGCAGTTCATATTTAAAGATATTTCATCCATAGCATTCACAGATGATACCACTGCAATAGAGACGTTCTCAGCAAGTTCTGCACTTCTGAAGCCTTTCAGGGGTATGAAGTGTGCTAAAACACGAAGGAATGCAATGTGGTTAACATGTTCATTCCGTGGAATTCACTCGACGATCCTGTTATGCCATA
This sequence comes from Schistocerca americana, assembly GCF_021461395.2. NCBI lineage: Eukaryota > Metazoa > Arthropoda > Insecta > Orthoptera > Acrididae > Schistocerca > Schistocerca americana. The sequence continues at coordinate 382,011,328 of NC_060120.1, forward strand.
TGATGGCATCGCTGCTATGACTTGACTACATGGATACCATTATCTGTGTCAGAAGGAAGGAGAAGATAACATGGACGCATCGAATCTTCAAGTATGCAGCTATTCAAGACCTTGAATTCTATGGGTGTCCTGCTCTCCAGCGACTCAAGAAGAAGAAGATGTATCAAACAAAATGTAAAATTACTTTAAAGTTAGATGAAAAATAAATGAATTTTTGCCTTTCATTTTGTGTACTTTTTTTACTGGTTTCACCTTCTTCACACTTTGATAGTTTCATAGTGTGCAGGTTTGTCCATATACTGCATCTGTGGTCCTCCTCAAGCATAGGTGATGTAATTTTAGACATGTGAGCTGTGTGTCACTGCAAGCAGACATGGTCATGTATCACCTCCTCCCATAAGCCAATATATGCAGCTTGATAGGCGAAATCCTATGCAACCAGTATATATATTTCTTTATTCTCCTTCTAAAATTTTACCCTCACATTGAAAACTAATGTTATATATGTGTCTTGCACCCGTTATATATATATATATATATATATATATATATATATATATATATATATATATTATTGGTGTTTTGCCCTTAAAGAGCGCATTTGGACTAAACTACATGGCCAGTTCCTTTTGCTGCCTTCCTTGCTGCCCAAACTTCCCTCATTCGCTCGCTGTGTTTCTGTTTCCGGTCCTCTGTCCATGCTTCTTGTCGGCTTTGTGTCTTCGGCTTCATCTTGATTGCCTTTTTGGTTGCCCATATTTCTTTCATCTTCTGGCTGTGATCTTGCTTGCGTTCTTCGGTCCATTTTATGCCTGTTCGTTTGTAGCATTGTATCTCATGTAGTTTACTTTTCTTAATGATGTTTCTGAACTTTATTCTGTCGTTTATTGTGTCTGCTGTTATGTTGAGCTGGTTCAGGTCGTTTTCTACCTCTGCCACCCATTTGTTGTTTCTAGTGGTTACCCAGTCAAAGATCTGTTTGGTCAGCCTGTGTGATGGCATTCTGTATAGGTGTCCATAGAATTGTAGTCTGCGTTTTCTAATCTTTTCTGTGATTGTCTCCGTATGTTTGTACAGTTCCTCTGTAGGTTTCTTGATCCATATTCCATTGTTGTTAGTTGCGCCAAATATTTTCCTAAGTATTTTCCGTTCTACTTTTTCTAATTGTCTGATACGTGTATGCCCTAGGATTAGTGTGGTCTCTGCTGCATATAGTGCCTCGGGGAGCACCACCGTGTCATAATGGCGTAATTTGGCTTTTTGTGAGATAGACTTCTTGTTGTAATGATTCCACACTACTTTGTATGCCTTGTCCAGTTTAGTCTTTCTTTCTTCGTTTGAGTCTCTGTTATGTCCACTCATTTGTAGTGTTTCACCGAGGTATTTGAAGTTTGCCGTTTTGTAAATCGTGCCATACTTTGTGTTCAGAGATGAGAGTTTCTTTGTGCTCATAAACTGTGTCTTTTCGTAAGAGATCTGTAGTCCAGTTTTGGAAGCGATTTCGTGCAGTTTTTCAATAGCGTCTTTTGTTTTCTTTATATCTTTCGTGATAATCGCCAAATCGTCTGCAAAAGCCAGGCATTTAATCTGTAGGTTTCCTAAGGTTATCCCCTGTTGTGATGTTTCCCATTCTTTTATGACCTTATCTAACACCAGATTGAAAAGGAGAGGTGAGAGGCCATCGCCTTGTCGGACACCTGTGCGAATTTCAAAGGGCTCTGATAGTTCCCCACAGAACTTTACTTTGGAGGTCGTGTTGGTTAAAGTTTGCTCTATGATAGCCCGTGTTTTGTTGTCTACTTTGTATTCTGCTAGAATTTTGAAGAGAGTTTTCCGGTCGATAGAGTCGTACGCCTTTTTGAAGTCAACAAAGGTAATGATCAGGTTCTGTTTGTGTTGTAAAATCATTTTCAGGTTCCAAATTTGTTCCGCACAAGACCGCCCTTTACGGAAGCCTGCTTGGTATCCCCAATCAAGTGGTCGGTTTGGCATTCTAGTCTGTTTAGTAAAGCTTTAGAGAGGATCTTGTATGTGACCGGTAGTAGGGATATTCCTCTGTAGTTGTTCGGGTCAGTCTTGTCTCCTTTTTTGTGTAGTGGGTGTATCAGGGCAGTTTTCCAGTCGCCAGGAATTTTCATGGTCTTCCAGATGTCTTCCAAGATCCTGTGGATGTCTTTGGTGAGTTCTGGGTCTTGCAACTTCCAGATTTCCGCGATGATGCCATCTTCTCCTGGTGCTCTACGATTCTTGAGTGACTTTATTATTTCTTTAACCTTTTCTAGAGTTGGAGGTTCACTATCTGGATCGTATGTGCTCGTTTCTGTCATCATTTCTTCCATGGGGGGGTCCGTGTTGAGCAGTTTTTCAAAGTACTTTGCCAGAATGTCACAATTGTTTTTGGTATTGGTTTCTAGGGTTCCATCCGGTCTTCTGAAGCACAAGTTGGGTGGTTGATATCCAGTCATATTTTCTCTGAACGTTCTGTAGAAGTTTCTTGTATTGTTCTTCATGAAGTCCGATTCGATCTCTGTCAGTCGCCGTTTGTCATACTGTCGTTTTTCACTGCGAATGATTTTGCTTGATTGCTTCTGTGTTTTCAAGAAGTTCATCCAATTCTCTTGGGATTTATGGCTACTAAATTTTTTCCATGCACTGATTCGTTGGTCAATAGCTTGGTCACATGTGTGGTTCCACCAACGGTGTTTCCGTGTTCGTGGTGCTTGTGCTAGTTTCATGGCCTCTCGGATTCTTCGTGAAAGTTGTGTCCAGTCTGTCGTTTTCTCCATTTTAATTTTGTGTAATATTTGTGTCTGATTTAAAGTAACGTATTCTGGATCTGGTCTAACAATTTTGTTCTTCTGGAGCTTTTTCTTGGGCAAAAGACGAATCCTGATCTGTAGTAGGTGGTGGTCTGAGTCGAAGTAGCCTTTACGGGTGTCTATGTTCAAAATGTCTTTTTGTGAGTCTTTCTGCACTATTACGTGGTCGATTTGTAGTTCTTGCTTTCCGCTGGGGAATTTCCATGTGGTAAGTTTTCGTGTTGGTTTCTTGAATTTTGTTGACATAATGCCGAGGTCGTGGCTTTTGCAAAAGTCTATCAGATGTTTTCCGTTTTTGTTGGTGTACTTGTGTGGAGTATGTTTTCCTGTGATATGTCTGTATATCTTTTCTTTTCCGAGTTTGGCGTTGAAGTCTCCCAGTATTATTTTGACTCTATGTGCAGAAATTTTTCTGATAGTTTCTTCCATTGTAGTCCAGAAGTCATCAATTTCGTCCGGGTTTTTCCTGTTGTAGTCATTAGTCGGTGCATGTGCGTTGATTATTGTGTAGGATTTATTGGCTGATTTCACTGTGATGGTGCTGATTCTTTCGTTTGGTGACGAAAAGTCGATTATGCTGTCCGTGATGGACCTGTGTACTGCAAATCCTGTGCCAAAAAGCCTTAGGTTTTTCAGTTGTCTCGATGATTTTCCTTTGTATATTCTGAAATTCTCCGTGTTGAAATGGTCTTCGTCTGTGAATCGTGTTTCTTGCAGTGCACATATTTTGATTCGAAATTTTTCGAGAGTGTCTGTCAGCTGTTTCATCTTTCCTGTCTTCATCAGTGTGTTCACGTTGAGTGTGCCGATGTAGTGTTTGCATTTGGTCTTGGGGGAGTTTGAGAAGCTCCGATTCTTCTCATGATGTCCGTGAGCCCCCGGAATCCGATGCTCACGACAATCCCAGTCTATTGACTGGGGCCCGGGGTAATGAGATTTTTCTCGTTGTACCATCATGATGTTTAGTAGTTGGATGTATGGCATGCTGCCGAGTACAACCTGACTTTCCATATCAGGAGGTTGGTTGAGGCCGCCACTGACATGTGGAGCAGACGCCTTTTGTAGCCGCCCACTGTGGGAACAGACGCTACTAGTAGTTTTGGTCCGCCCCGAGTATTTCATTTCCTCGGTACCACCTATATCTAGGAGGCATTCCCCTATCCGCCACCTGGGGAGGCGCTCGGTTGCGGGTCTACTAACCGCCCCGATATATATATATATATATATATATATATATATATATATATATATATATATATATATATACAATGCGATGGGGGATAGGTTTTCTGTAAATAACAAAAATAAAGACGAATGGTAACGAAATTAATTTATTCAATTCTCACAGATATATAGATACAATTTGATTTTTGAGATACACTTTGATTCTTTAGCACAAAACACTGATACAGTTTGATTCTTGAGATAAAATTTGATTTTTCAGATACAATTTGGTTCTTGAGATTCTGTTTAGATCTTTTCCAAACAATATTGTTCAGTGCAGACTTTTTTATTTGCACCCTATTATGACTCAAGAAACCCCCCCACAGTCACTCAAAGGGCTGGCCGTAGTGGCTGTGCGGTCCTAGGCGCTACAGTCTGGAACCGAGCGACGGCTACGGTCGCAAGTTAGAATCCTGCCTCGGGCATGGATGTGTGTGACGTCTTTAGGTTAGTTAGATTTAATTAGTTCTAAGTTCTAGGCGACTTATGACCTCAGAAGTTGAGTCGCATAGTGCTCAGAGCCATTTGAACCATTTGAACCAAGTCACTCAAAAGTAGCACCAGCTGAGAACGGTGGCAAGTGAAACTTAAAAAGTATTATATTTACGTGATGTACAGGGGCTATTTAGAAGTGTATGCATTTTAAAGAGTTGCTTACAAGTGTGCATTCTATCAGCTCACATGGTGTACGTATATATGACACGATTTTTGGTTTGTTTACACTATCACTGACCATATGGTGTGATGTATTTACATATGCACAGGTATGTCAGCACACATGGTAGGCATATATACATTCACTAAAAATATTTACATTATGATAAACTGGTCATATCATTCCACGTACATACACTATTGACACACACTCTCTCTCATTCACACCACTCTCATCAAATGAATAGTTTGAGTATGGGTGAGTTTAAATTCTGTCCTCACAAATGACCCATTTATTGTCATGAGTTGATAGACCGATTTTAGATTTCAGTACTGTGTACACCTTGTGACTTCATGGTTGGATACTAATTTGCTGTACCATATACTGTGGCTGTGGTGGAGCGCCATGAACACTGCTGTACAAGCACTGCAAGTAATCTCCATTCGTCAGTGTCCTTGATTCCACACAATACACATCCTTTACCTGCCTCTGGGTAGCACATCACTATATACGATATGCATAGATTTTGGATCTAAGACCCACAAACTCCACAATCGCAACCTATTCGCCTCGACTTTCATAGGGCCAATAACCTTCCTGTTCCTTGGAATAATAATGTAAGGGTTATTGGCCATGTAGAGGGACATGTTGAACGCATTGGGGTGGCACCTCATATTTCATATGGATCACAGCCCTTCATTCGATAATGAAGCTATCTGTATTCTTATAAAGTAACTTTGGATCAGAAAAATGAATTTTCGCAAACTAATAATTAAATCGGTACATGTGAAGTTTGGACATGTCTGATATGCACATCCCCAGATAGACAGGTTTTATGAACTCTACTGCAGCCTTCCCCATCGCCACAGCAGCAAAGTTCTTGTTGGAGGTCGTGACACATTTAACATTTGGTCTGGTGATACATCTTACGGCTCAATGCCCATCCCATTGTGCTCTAACAGGAATTTCCCAGTGTTTTCTCAAGTTTTCACTGTCTTGCCGAAAATTGCATAATTAAAAAAATCTTTTTCGGTATAATTCTTCACTGAACCTCTCATTTTGGTATTTAAATCAATGTACTCCTTCACATACGCATCACACAAACTTATGGTCTGTCCCCATAACATACTCCACACCAGAATCAGCCGCCACACCATGAATATTTCCACCTAATACGACGTATTCGTCTTTGGACAGCCATCAAAACTTTCCAATCGGCAGCGATTGTTGCATGGTATGCCTGTACAAGCTAGTCACATCCAAGTACATGTGTAGCTCGAATCGTCGAATGCGTTGAGCCTCTCGTCCATCCGTGGGTTATTTGCCTTGGCATGCCTGTGGACATATCGGCAAAGTCCCCCACAGATCCCTAGCTCAAAGAGAAAAAAAAAAAAAAAAATGTAAAATCGGTCAGTAGTTCAATGTTGACTTTCGTTTACTTGAGCATAGCATCCCAAGACAACCCAGGTGCTGTGTAATAAAAAGCAGTGTCGAGGGTATATATGACCATGTACGCACTCCTGAATTCCTCAAAAACATACGCAGGCAAATGCACGTCAATGTCCATGTAAAGTTTTGCATGCTCTCCTAAAGTGGGGATGTTAAACTCCTGTCAAACATTCACAGCATGCTCATGCTATGCATCCAGTATGCTTTCACATGTAAGATTACTGATTAATGCAATCATGCTAGTTGGTCTGGTTCGTTGAGTTTTCCGATACAATTCAGACAGCAGTACAGGAAAGTCTCCTTCCTTTTCACAAACTGAAACTTTGTGTCATCGAAATATGCAGCTTCAGTAATGTACATATCCTCCTCAGGCAGTTTCGACAAGTTTCTGGAGTGGTGCCTGCATAGAACGTCCAGGAAGTGGAGTGTAATTCTTGGCGTTATCCGTTTGGAGAATGAAATATATATCCAACATTCTCAGGCAGTACTTTGACCCAACCCTTCTCCATATCGAAATCAGCAAATTACTCAACAAGAAAGTGAGCATCATACTCAAACTGTGGAAAATATAGGTATGGGTCGTGGTAATTTGTACTGCTCGTTGCACATGTTATGGGCGGCATCGTGAACCTTCCCCATTAGATGACCTTGATCCCTATGAGGAGTTTCCACTTTCGAATCTAACAGCTGTCCTCAGATATGACACTCAACTCTCTTCTTGTACAAACCATCATTCTCCTTTGACTTGGTTGTGGGCATATTGGTGCTGTAAATCATATCAAACTCCCAAGAAAGTTTTTCAAACACAGTGAGCAGCCAAATCGCAGGATTATCCTTGAAATATGATTTGTGATGGCTAAGACTCGACTCATACTAACATACAGCTTGGTGCACTACTGCTTGTGGCATGTGTTTTTCTCTGAAGGTGGTATATGGCTGTAGGGTCGCCTTCACAGCATGTCATGGGAGTGAGGAGGCACTGAGAGTCAACTTGGAATACAAAAAGGCGTCGCTCCTGATGGTGAGCGTTTTTAAACTCTAAGATATTGTTTCCCTCAGTGGGCATTACAAAACATACTGGTTTCCTGGTAGAGCAATGCACAATATGCTTTGCTAGTAAGATGCTTGTGGAAAAGGCATTGAAACACCTAAGGCTAATACGCTTTCTACACATGTGTTTGCTCAGTTGGAAGAAGAGGAGTTGAGACATATGTCTGATCCATACATCATGATTATTATTACACCGATTGGAGGATAGTGACATGTTTACATGCATCTTATGCTGGCTGGAATTTCAGAGAAATGTCTATAAATTTACCATCTTTACCTGGCTTGTTTTCCTTCAGGCTATAAACATGAATCGATATCCTCGTATTCTGTGCCTCAAATTTAGTAATGTCCTGGCTCTTAAGAGGGAATGCGAAACACTTAAAATTATAATGCCTAGGAATATTATTATCTACTTGGTATCTACCAGGGTGCTGCAGATCTTTCTTTTAATTTCCTTCATAAACCGGGATTGACCATTCGAAACAGTAGTTGTCTATTTTATTTTTAACACTAACACATGCGTTCTTATCAGCTATATTCTTAGGAGGCTCGATATAGCAGGACCCCCCTCCCCTTTTATCATATGACAGACGTGTATGGATGTCAAGCTGTAGCACTCATCTTAGTGCTTTAGCTGAGCCTTTATAGCACTCAAGGTGGAATCATTAAACCACTTTAAATTGAGGTACTCTGTGATATCACGCCACTTTTCTCCAAATCTACACAATGTTCAGCTTCTCAACACTGGAGACCTATTTGGGACAATGTGTGAGTTCACAACACAGCACAGTGCTGCGCTTTACAGCGGGGTACCGCGGATCATCAATGATTCTGAGGAGCTAAGCCCCCAAGACAGGAAAGCAAGCTTTCAGAGAACCGATTGGGTCTTGTGCCCTCCTGCTGGGTTTTATAAACGAGAAAATGAGATATGATCCTCAAATGCATCTTCAATCACCTTGTAGTTCAGCTGTGGTATCACATTGCTAACCTGGTGTCCATTTATAATAGGGCAGGAGAGGGAACTGCCGCTAGCCACAAGATCATTATTACTAGCAGCCAAGAACTGCAACTATCCTGTGTGTGAGGCTGTCTTTGGGGTGGAACGAGGACATAAACGCCATGGCACACCAGCCTTGCAGAACCACTGACAGCGGGGTGCCGTCGCATCAGCCAGTGTGACAACCCAGGCTCCAACCCAGTTGCTGGCGGTGATAGCGTCCTAGTGGCTGGAGGGATGGAGGTCCATAGCCACCAGAGTGGTGCTGTGCGCTGTGGTGGCGGTGGAGGCTGCGGCAGAGACAGCAAGGACGGCAGCAGTGGGGGTGGGGCTGCAGCTTCCACGACCACGAGCCTGATCCTGGTAGGTAAGGCATGCCGCACAGGACAGTGTTTCGGTGTTGCTCTCTTCACCGGCTCCGGCACCCGTGCCGTAGCATACTGCAGGGATGGTGAAGTGGATCACACCCTGGATTCTGTCAGCTTGCCAACAGTAGAGGAAGAAAAATAAATGTAGTTTAAACTCGCCTGCTTTTTCTGCAAAAAAAGAAAGATCACTGATTATATGTGTTACAAAAAATAAAAATGGGTACATAAATTACTTGAAGCAGTGGCGATGTCACCCTGCCTTCACAATCACACCACATCACTGAGGTCGTCAGTGACTGCCACCACCCATTCAGGCATTGGTTACTGGACTTCACGGAGCTGAAGCTCCTGTTCTGTTTCTACCACCTACTGTGACAGCTCCTTGTCTGGACCGGCATGGAGCCACCAGCCCAGCTCACCGATATCGCCTGTAACAACAACAAGGAATTGATCTAAAAAACAAATTACAGCACTACAAAAAGAAAAAAAAAACAGAGCGGAAAGTGTATGTACTTAGGTAATATCTGTGATAGATTCATCAGGGGTGGTGTAACACTACCTTAGACCTATAACAGCAAGAACATATCGATTTAAAAACGTATGCATATCCACAAAATACAACACTACGAAAAAAATTTTTGACGAGCGTGTGTACTTACATGGTGGAGTCGCCGATGGAGCCTGCTCTGGGGATTGTACAGCGCCAACTCCAGACTCGTTGACTTGCTGCTCAAGTTTTTCACTCCCCAGCTGCTGTTCGAGCTCAGCCAGCATTTATAATCCAATAACAATGAGGCGTAGCGCCTTCGCATCGCTCCTGTCACTTGTTAGGACGATATCGTTACAGGCATGTGTCATCGGCAGATGTCACCAGCTGACATGGACCTGAGTTACAGAGCTGCACGTACTTGTACTAGTAGGCGGCAGAGGTCAGCAGTTGATGGACAGTGTTAGCAGTCGTAGTCCAAAAAATGTTGTAAAGTTATGTTTGATTAATATTTAATGTATTTGCATAATTATAATTGTTTTATATGTGTAGTAATTAGCAGTGTGAGTGTTGTATGAGTGAAGAAGAACAGAAGTTAATGAAAATTGTTTTGTTTATTCACGAAGGACTAGTTAAACAATACAGGTGATTTACTATAATTAAATGTGCAGTCTGTTTATGGTACTAATAAATCGTGAGTAGAACACAAATTAATCGGTAATTTCAGAAGGAGTAATTTTATGTTTGATACTTTTCTAAATTTATTTAGTTAGCAATTGAAATAAAAAGAAATGTTTTACTGTGATTGGTCATTGAAGTAAAGCGCGGGTTAGCGCGGGATAATACTGCAACCTGATTTGCTGTTTGTGATATCAGCCAATCAGAAAAATGCAGGCTCGCGCCAATCTATGCTGGGAACAAGGCCTTTGGGGTGATCTAGGGCTCGGGGCTGAGGGTCGGACCCTCATTGAAAGCAGCTCCGACGAAAGTACTGTAAAATCGCGCAAAAATGCAAATTACGAGTTCACGAAGTAGTACAAAGTGTATTTAAGTGAACGGTATAGTGGAAGTCGTGTGGAATTTCGCACGGAATATCAAAATTATTGCTTTTGACAGTTAGTTAAAACCGCGTGGCGTGTTGTGCGATCTAAGAGTGGAACAGGTATTACGTGTAGAGCAGAGTGCACAACATTTGAGCGAGCATTTTCATAACTAAACGATCCGGTGAACTCTATTAACTTCGGTAACGGGTGTAAATACCATAAACTGGCTACGTGTGTGATTGTGGTGTGCGTGTAAACTTTACATTGTGTTGCCACTTAGTACGGACTTGGCACTATCAACTGTGATCTCTATTGTAAAAATACACCTGAAAATTTACATTGCCAAGTTAAAACTTTTATTTCAGTAGCTAGCCACATCCCGTTTACCGGACAATTCTATGTATGTTGCGACCTGCAATAGACAGTAGTGGTCTAGTATTTTCTACTAAAGCTTTTAGCTAGGCAAATGAACATTGCTGGACACTGTCAGGGCGGTAAAAAGTAACGTGCCGCGCCGCAACACCAATATACCATGAATTTTGAACAAATGCTTTGAAATTTGACGATATTTTTGCTATACACCGAATCTGAACACGCAAACACTTGCTACTAAATTCGTTTTAATGGAAATATATAACGAAATATGAACACACTGAGCTACGAAATTCATTTTAACTGATACGTACAACGAAATATGGACACACTGGTTTGATAATTTCATGCTACGAAATTTGTTTTAACGAAAATACGAGTATAACACGAAATATGAACGCACAAACACTTGCTAGAAAACTTTTTAAGGAACATATACTACAAAATCTGAACACTCAGAGCAACGAAATAACGAAAATATACATCGAAATATCAAGACTCAGAACAATGAACACTCAAACACTTGTCATGAAATATGTTCTTGCACGGGCTTGGAGGTTTCCTACTGCCATAGACGATTCTAAAGCTTCTTGAAGATGCTGAACGCTTCATGGCAGTGTTAGATGATGAGAAGAATGAAGATGACTGTGGAGGGAGTAGGGTTTATATAGACTCAAGCTCTATGCACCAGTAGGAACGCTTATGCAAGGCGTAAGGCTTGTTCAGCAGGTTCAGGCACATCGGATATTGTTCAGAAATTTCAGGATCATCCACATACAGAACGCAGGACAGGGAATGCCTCTGTTGCCATTCACCAGTCCTTCCTGGAGAAAACCAGTTGTCAGCTACAACAAAGACAAGGCCAACGTCCTGGTGTTTGCCATACAACTCTTCTGGGTGCCTTTGAAGCAAGCGCTTCGACAGGAAATGCTCTGTCCTTCCAGGCAACACTTGCGCTTTTGTCAGCGTCTTTCGAGTGCGTAGGTGACCACCATCCTTCCAAGAACAATAGCATAAGCTGAGGAATGCTTCAATGCACTCACTTCTTTGTGACGACAGGAAACGCTCCGTTCTTTTGTAGGTCTTTCTAGGAACGTCTTTGAAGCTACCGCTACAAGCTAGCTGGCTCGAAACACGCCGGGGGATGCGGTGGTTCACAAGAGAGGAGCGTCTTTCAGACAGAACGCAGGAAGTATATTGTTAAGTGAACACTCCTTTCAGGAAATGGTCTTTGATGCACCCGCTACAAACCGACAGCCTGTATCAAATCGAGACTGATACAACAGCCCCAAGACACCGCTTCTGGCCTGCAGGCGAGGGAACACAGGCCTGCGCTAGTTGCTAGCGAGGCCGAACAGATTGCTGATTGCTGCGGCAAGTTAATGTGCTCCCAGCGCCATCTCATGCGGCACTCTAGGCGTAGTGAACTAACGGTGTTTTCTAGCACTACTCATCCGCTTGGGAAGATACAGGTATCTCTATTTGCGGCGTGTGTTTGGTGGTACGTTTAGATCTTTATTAGTGATGTTTTTGGATCTGTATAGGCTAGGTTTTTTTTCGATGCGTTATTCCCATCAATCTGTAGCAGTGTAATTAGAGCCATGAGTGTTTTTGTACCTGTGATGATGTTATTAACTGCCATTTTTTGGCGATATGTACGATTTATTGTCAGAAATCCCTCTGTTTTACCACATATGTTTAGCATGATCTGTTCCTGGGTAATTACTTGTGGTGAGTGTTTTATGTTGATGCTTACGTCAGTTTGATTGTAGTATTGCATACACGATCGGATAAAACGGTCTAGTTGTGTATTTAATTACTTTTTGACAGATCGATAATTTTTTCGAAGTATTTTACAACACTTTCACCTTTCAACAGCAGAGAATGATGAACTTTCCCCACCAAATAAAGAGCTCCACAGCACTGTCTCCTGCAAACTGATTAAATAAAGAATATACAGGTTGAATATTATACATAAAGAGTATATCCTCTGTAGTGTAAATCACATTGATTTCAGTTTCCTGTCGTGATATCCTTCCAGTCCAACAGCTCAGCACACAGACAGAGCGATTTTTCCAGCAGATGTTTTCTGGGATGGGTGGGATAGGGGAGGGTTTGGCAGGGTGAAGGGTGGGGGTTTCCGAGAGGTGGAGGGGGGAGGGACCTTCGGATGGGCTGGGGACTTACCAGAGAGAGAGGGGTAATTAATCCATCAGTTTAATGAATTAGTCCCTTAATTTGATATCTCCTCTTTATCCCATTACTTTCGACCTCCAACATGTCAGCCTGCGTAGATTCTGAACACATCAGTCATCAAAAAACCGATTTGCATTTTCCTCACTTGAATTTTGAAAGCCATGGATCACTGAAACCAGGTGAGTGCAGTACCTCTTCACTTCCGAAAAGCGTTTGTCTTGGTACCAACCAATGATTATTGACGAAAGAGAGTTAAATGAGGGCTCAAAAAAAAAAGTGACTGGGTTGGAAATTTCTTAGTGGGGGGAACGTAGTATGTTATCCTGCGCAGAGTGTCATCGACAGAAGTAGAAGTAACTTCAGCTGTGATCCAGGAAAGTGTGTTGGGTCCTTTGCTGTTCATACTGTATATTACTGACCTTGCGGACAATATTAATGGTAATCTCAGACTTTACAGATGATGGAGTTGTCTACAATGCAGTACACTCTGAATGACACTGTTCAAATTCCCTGTCAGATCTTGATAAGATTAGAAAGCGATTCAAGGATTGGAAACTTGTTTTCAATAATCAGAAATGTAAAACTGAGATCTTCACACAATACAAAAAAGTACTATCCTATAATTAAAACATCAATGAGTTAAAATGGAGTGAAACAACTCATACAACTACCTGAGTGTCAGATGTTCGAAGGAAAGGAAATGAAATAAACGTAAAGCTTAAGCCATGATTAAGGCATCTACATCTGCATCTACATGGATACTCTGTCTGGCAGAGGGTTCATCGAATAACCTTCACAATAATTCTCTTTTATTTCTATCTCGTACAGCGGGCGGAAAAAACGAACACCTGTATCTTTCCGTGCGAGCTCTGATTTCCCTTATTTTATATGCTCCTTTCTCCCTACTCAGGTGGACGAGAATAAATTATTTTCGCATTCTGAGGAGCAAGTTGTTGATTCAAATTTCATGAGAAGATTCCGCCACAACGAAAAATGCCTTTGTTTTAATGATGTCCACCCCGAATCTTGTATAATTTCAGTGACACTCTCTCCCATATTTCCCGACAATACGAAACGTGCTGCCTTTCCTTGAACTTTCTCAATTTACTCCGTCTGTCCTATCTGGCTAGGATCCCACACCACGCAGCAGTATTCTAAAAGAGGACGGATAAGCGTAGTGTAGGCAGTCCCTTTAGAAGATCTGTTACATTTTCTACGTGTCCTGCCAATAAAACGCAGTCTTTGGTTAGCTTTCCCCACAATATATTCTATGTGTTCCTTCCAATATAAGTTGTTTGTAATTATAATTACTAGGTATTTAGTTGAATTTACGGCCTTTAGATGTGACTGATTTGTCGTGTAATCGAAGTTTACCGGACTCCTTTTAGCACTCATGTGGATGACCTCACACTTTTCGTTATTTAGGGTCAATTACCAATTTTTGAACCATACAGATAACTTTTATAAATCGTTAAGCAATTTCTTTTGATCTTCTGATGACTTTATTAGACGATAAGCGACAGTATCATCTGCAAAAAACCTAAAATGGCTGCTCAGATTCTCTCCCAAATCGTTTATGTAGATAAGCAACAACAAAGGGCCTACACACTATCTTGGGGATCGACAGAAATCACTTCTACTTTACTCGATGACTTTCCGCCAATTACTACGAACTGATACCTCTCCGACAGGAAATCACGAATCCAGTCACATAACTGACACGATATTCCACATGCACGCAATTTCACTACAAGCCGCTTGTGTGGTACAGTGTCAAAAGTCTGCTGGAAATCTAGAAATACGGAATCAATTTGAAATCCCTTGTCAATAGCACTCAAAACTTCATGCGAGTAAAGATCTAGTTGTGTTTCACGAGAACGATGTTTTCTAAATCTGTGTTGACTGTGTGTCAATAGACCGTTCTCTTCAAGCTAATGCATAATGTTTGAATACAATACATGTTCCAAAATCCTGCTGCATATCAACGTTAATGATACGGGCCTATAATTTAGTGGATTACTCCTACTACCTTTCTTGAATATTGGTGTGACCTATGCAACTTTCCAGTCTTTGGGTCCGCTTCTTTCGTCGGGCTAACGGTTGTATATGGTTGTTAAGTATGGAGCTATTGTATCAGCATACTCTGAACTGGTATACAGACTGGACCGGAAGACTTGCTTTTGTCAGGTGATTTACAGGGGATAGGCAAAGTAATGTGAACAGTGGTTGTAATGGAATGGTGGTGTTTGACGGTTAAAAACCCAGGTAAGGCATGTGTCGCGCTGGACTGTGCGTGTTCAGTACGGATTAGGTATCAGTGCAGGTTGTTGCGAGTAGTGCATACTTCGTATTTGCATTCAGAGGCCGAGATCGGTCGACGTACAATGAAAGACCTAACAGAGTTCCAAAGAGGGCGAAGACAGCCAACTTATTGAATATTTCGAGAGCAACTATTTCAACAGTCATGATAGTCTACACACAACATGGAAGGACATAATTGTGTAAACGTAATAGTAGCACAAATCAAAATTAAATGACAGAGATCGTCGTACGCTAACACGAATTGTGTCAAAACGACATAAAACTGCGGGGGCTAAAGTGACTGCAGAGCTCAATAGCCATCTTTGAGACCCCGTATCTATCGACTCTGTCCGCCGAGGACTCAGAAAGCGAATATTCATGGACGAGCTGCTATGCCGAAACCATTAGTGACGACAATAAACACAAAGAAGCGTAAACATGGTGTCAGAAGCACAAATCCTAGACGGCCGATCAGTGGAAACACGTCATATGGTCCGACGAATCAACGGTTTCGTTATTTCCAACATCGAGCCGGGTTTACGTCGATAGAGCGCCAAAAGAGGACTACTATGACGACTGCTTGATCCCACTGGAGCCGGCCGGAGTGGCCGAGCGGTTCTACGCGCTACAGTGTGGAACCGCGCGACCGCTGCGGTCGCAGGTTCGAATCCTGCCTCGGGCATGGATGTGTGTGATGTCCCTAGGTTAGTTAGGTTTAAGTAGTTCTAAGTCCTAGGGGACTGATGACCACAGAAGTTAAGTCCCATACCGCTCAGAGCCATTCGAACCATTTTTGATCCCACTGGTATAGCATAGAGTTGGAGGTGTGATGGCTTGCGCAGCCATGTCATGGTATTCTGCTGGTCCCATCATTACTCTCAAAGGCCGTGTTACAGCCAACGATAATGTGAACATTATAGGTGATCAGGTGCACACCATGATTCAAATATTCACACAGCGAGGACAGTACAATCGTGGCATGTGGAGCATGAAACTGAACTGGAGCATCTTCCCTGGCCAGTACAGTCCCCGGACTTGAACATTATCAAACCCTTGTGGGCGGTATTGGAGAGGAGACTCCGGGGCAGATTTTCGCTTCCCTCGTCAGTACAGGGATTAGAAGAGGTTCTGATCGAAGAGTGGCATAACATTCCACTGGAGACTATACAATCATTACATGCCAGTATTCCAATTAGAGTCGTTGCTGTATTACGGGCAAATGAGGGTCCAACCCCTAATCAATAAACCATTCCTAAGTATACGTGTTCACATTATTTTGCCTATCCCCTGTAAGTTGCTTCACTACTCCGAGGATATCTATTTCTACGTTATTCGTGTTTGCACCGGTTGTTGATTCGAATTCTGGAATATTTTCTTCGTTTTCTTTGGTGAAGGAATTCCGGAAGGCTGTGTTTAGTAACTCTGCTTTGAGAGCACTTTGTTGGTAGTATTTCCGTTGCTATCACTCAGAGAAGGCATTGATTGTGTCTTTCCGCCAGCATACTTCACATATGACCAGAATCTCCTTGGATTTTCTGTCAGGTTTCGGGACAAAGTTTTGTTGTGGAAGCTAATATAAGCATCTCACATTGAAGTCCACGCTAAATTTCGAGCTTCTATAAAAGTTCATCAATATTGGAGATTATACGTCCGCTTAAATTTGGCAAGTTTTTTTCGATGTTTCTGCTATAGCGTTCTGACCCATTTAGTGTACCAAGGAGGATCAGATCGCTTGTTTGTTAATTTATAGGGTATAAATCTGTTCAATTTTTGCCGACAGTGTTTCTTTGAATTCAGCTTCATCTAGTCTACATTTATATTGTTAATTTGGAAGGAGTGGAGATTGTCTCTCAGGAAGGTGTTAAGTGAATTTTTATGTTTTTTTTAATAGATATATTTTTCCTTAATTTTCAGATGATTTGGGGGTTACAATATTCAATCTCGCTACGACGCCCGCCCCGATAGCTGAGTGGTCAGCGTGACGGATTGCCGTCCTACGGGCCCGGGTTCGATTCCCGGCTGTGCTGGAGATTTTCTGCGCTCGGGGACTGGGTGTTGTGTTGTCTCCATCATCATTTCATCCCCATCCGGCGCTCAGGTCGCCCAATGTGGCGTCGAATGTAATAAGACCTGCACCAAGGCGGCCGGACCTGCCCCGCAAGGAGCCTCCCGGCCAATAACGCCAAACGCTCATTCCCATTTCCATCTCGCTACGACGATCCTGTGTTCACTAATCCCTGTATCCGTTCTGATGCTTGTTATTAGGTCAGGATTATTTGTTGCTAAGACGTCAAGTGTGTTTACACAACCTTTTACTATTCGCGTGGACTCATGAACTAACTGCTGGAAACCATTCTCAAAGAATGCATTTAGCACAATTTCGGATGATGTTTTATGCGTAACTCCGGATTTAAACATGTATTTTCACCAACATATCGAGGGTAAATTGAAGTCATCATCATCTATAATTGTATGAGTCGGATACACATCTGAAATTAAAGTTTTCTTTGAATCTTTCAGCAATTGTATTATCTGAATTGGGAGATCGGTAAAAAGACGAATTACTTTTTTAATCTGGTTGCCAAGGACGACCTCTGCCCATACTTACTCACAGGAAGTATCTACTTCAGTTTCCCGACAAGATAAATTATTTATAATTACAACAAACCCGCCACCGCCAATTTTGTTTAGCCTATCCTTTCGGAACAACGTTAGGTTCTTCGCAAAAATTTCGGCTGAACTTATCACCGGCTTTTCAGTGCCTATAACGATTTGAGGATCAGTGCTTTCTATTAGCGCTTGGAGCTCTGGTACTCTCCCAATACAGTTACGGCAATTTACAACTATTATACCTGTATCTACGTTCTTGTGTTCGGCCTGCACCCTTTGTGACTGAGGCCCCTTTTGTGTTTTCCCGAGACCATCTAACCTAAAAAGCCACCCAATCCACGCCACACAGCCTCTGCCACCCGTGTAGCCGCCTTCTGCGTGTAGTGGACTCCTGACTTATTCAACGGAACCCGAAACCCAACCACCCTATGGTGCAAGTCTAGCGATCTGGAGACTACATGGTCGCAGAACCGTCTAAGCCTCTGATTCAGACCTTTCACTCACCTCTGTACCAAAGGTCCACAATCAGTCCTGTCGACTATGCTACAAATGGTGAGCTCTGCTTTCATCTCGCAAGAGAGACTGGCAGCCCTTACTTCCGTTTGCCACTCGAAACCAGAGAGAATCCTTTCCAATCCAAAGTGACACGCATCGTTGGTACCGACGTAGGCCACTACCTGCAGTTAGCTGCAACCTGTGGTCTTCATGGCATCCAGAAGGACCCGTTCCACGTCTGGAGCAACTCCACCCGATATGCACACTGAGTGCACATTGGCTTTCTTCCCCTTCTTGGCAGCCATGTCCCTAAGGGGCCCCATAACGTCCCTAACATTGGAGCTCCCAAATACGAATAATCCCATCCTCTGTGATTACCCAGATTTTGCAGGCTGAGAAGTTTACTCTGAAACAATACAGGCGACTGCATCTGCCTGAGCGACAGTGTCAGCCACAGACAGCACCTGGAACCTGCTTGTCAGACTAACTGGGGAGGCCTTACATGCGGCCCCCTGGTAAATCTTTCTCCGCCTGCCACGCCCCGAGACGACCTCCCACTGGACCACGGGTGAGGGGCCAACCTCAGTGTGAGCAATAACTGTGATGGCCATGGGTGAGGAACAGTCAGAGGACCCGGAAGTGCTGGACGACCGTTTGATCCCCATGGACAGCCCAAAACCGTAATGTCCATCCACTGCTGCTTCAAGCTGTGCAACCGAAGTCATCACAGTCTGGAGCTGAGAGCCAAGTGTCACCAACCTGGCTCACATCCGCACACAACAGTCACAGTCCCTATCCATACTAAAGACCTTGGAAAACTACACTGCTAAGACAAACGAACTATCGACACACGCTGTGGAACTCTACTGCAGACCCTGAAGAAAATGCAAGAACTGTGTCTAATAAATTAGATTAATACACAGAGACTACAAAACTGAACCACTGAAGCACTCAGGTGGGACTGGATACTTTGCCCCTGATTAGGAAGTTGTAATATGTAACAAAATCGGTTTACTTTACGACACAGACATAAATCAGAGAAGTTGCATGGGGACTTAATTATATATTATGCAAATAATTTTAATTTTTAGTCGCTGTTTGTCTGGTTACGCAGTATCGTAACCGGTTGGCCCTGACTAGTATTAGTACGCAATCTGACTGCATAGAATAACAACAAAGAATGAAACAAAACTTCCGTTAACACAATTAATTAATTAAGTCCCCAGCAACTATAAAACCTACGAAACAACAAAACACAAGTGTAACTGTTTTGTGTGTGGAAGTGTGATTCAACATACACATCTGGCACGGTTCTTCCTCAATAAGACAAGGTATCTTAAGCACCATTTACACTGAAGTAATTAAAAAAACCCAGAAGTACAATAATTGCATATAGAAACCAATATTACAGTTTAATACAAGAACACAAGCCAGATGCTTTGTTGACTGAGCCTGTGACCAAGAGACATTGTTAGTTAGGACATTTGAAATGAAAAAATAAAAAAAATTATCTTTTCCTTCATATATATTGACGAAACATACACTCTGATCATTACAATATCCGCAATCGAACAGCATCAGCTGTCTAGCCCATCAGAACAACTGCATACAACATGCTCACAACTAGTCACGGCTACATCAGAACTCCTACTGCCCACTTCTCAATAAGTTCTCTCCACGACGACTTCACGACAAGCACTCTCCACTACCACATCTCAACAAGCACTAACTATGGGAACTTCTGAACAAGCACTGCCAGTGGAGGCGGCTGAATAATACTCTTTGGGGCAATCTCTGGCGCTGTGACTCAGTGTAGCCACCTTTCATATGCCCCTCCTCCACAGGCTAGAATTTGATGGTATTTTTGCCAGCATTGGTGGTGAAAATACCACCAAATTCGTCCAAAAAAAAATACAGACAAAAATTAAAAAGTAATATTAATAAGTAAATGTAACATAACTAAATAAATTTTGGCTTTGCACTGACCCTTCAATAACCTAATATATAAAATACAGTAAGGAATACAAATGCTTGCATACATAATATTTTACATAATAGTTTACACAAGTATCATATGGTTAAACAATTCAATCAATAGCGTCAGCAATGACGAATAGGTGCAGGTAAGAGTCTCATAACATCTCATAAACAGTAAACACACAAACAAATCAGTTTATACAAATATTCACATAAAATCCTTTCAGTAGTTCAATAAACAAGTAGAACTTCTCAGAGTAGTTGACAGTTCCAACAGTAGCACCCAGCAATGATCAACAGCTGCAAATAGCAGTCTCATAACATTTCATCAGCAGCATTTAAACAGTTTCAACAGTGGCACCCAAAAATGGCGAGCAGGCGCAGACACCAATAAGTGACATTATCTCAGTAGAAGCAGTCCATTAGTGGCACCCAGTAATGTTGAGCAGGTGCAGACACCAACAAGTGACATCATTTCAGTAGAAGCAGTCCATCAGTGGCACCCAGTAATGTTGAGCAGGTGCAAGTAACAGTCCATAATATTCAGTATCACTAATCAGACAGTTCATCAGAGTTCATCAGCAGAAATTAAACATTTCCAAGTGGCACCCATCAATGTTGAACAAGTGCTGGTAACAGTCCATAATATTCACTATCACTAATTAGACAGTTCATAAGAGTTCATTAGCAGAAATTAAACATTTCCAAGTGGCACCCATCATGTTGAACAAGTGCAGGTAACAGTCCATAATATTCACTATCACTAATTAGACAGTTCATCAGAGTTCATCAGCAGAAATTAAACATTTCCAGGGGGCACCCATGAATGATGATAGGTGCAAGCACGAACAACAGTTTGAATGCACACACAATTGCTTTTACAAAATTATTATCAATGCTCTTACACTAAACATACAAAATATAATAAACACACAATTGATATCAGATAATTGTCATATTAAATATTACAAATACACAAATATCAATAAACCCATAAAATTTATGGGTGTCAGTGCAAGCCACAACAAACAAGTAAAATAATATTTAGGAGATAGGTCGGTACCAATTATTTGGGATTAGGAAGGGGAAACACACAAAACACACTCACTCATCTTTCATCCACATTAAGTACTACTGTGTAATTGAATGGTGTTAACTGTGTAAATGCAATTCTGTCCAAAATTTTATGTTCAACTTGTGTATCAAGTAGTAGTGGCAGCAATGTATAACAGTCAATAATAATTAGTCAACGTCATAGTCATCATGTCAAGACCAATGTTTGCCAAGCCAAATCCAATGTACGGTTGCTGAACAACTGTCAGTGTGCCAAGATATGCAAATACTTCCTCTCTCCAAAAAAAAGTATATACTGCTTAGTGATTTAACAAAGTGTGTGTAGACAATCTTCCTTCCACTTGAGTGTTCTAGCCTGCTATCTTAATCCTCCTTGTTCCATATAGACAAAAAAAAAAAAATGCTCCTCACTTATTTCACCTCTTATCCACCAAAACTCCAATAATCATTATCATCACATAATCTTAATACTTCAATAATACCTCTTACGTCGATACATATAAACCTTATCATCAATATCATTTACCTTACCTCTTGTCCACCAAAACTCCAATAATCATCAACTTCACACACTCTCAATACCTCAATAATACCTCTTCAATACGTTGACACATATAAACCTTATCACCAATATCATTTCACTTCCATAACAACTCTTTCCTCTAGTCAGTCTCCTCGAACAAGTACAGACAAAATCCTAGTGCAAACTTCAATTTATCATCCCATGCAATCCGAAGGCACAATGTCCACACACAACCTCTGTGTAGTCCACCTGAGCCAAATCTTCTATTCATTATGAATTATAAAATACATTTTAATTACCTTGTCCATCATAAAATAAAAGAAATGCATACATAACCTCTAACAGCCTTCAGTTTGAATAACTTTCAGTAAGTAGGTGCGAGTACGTGGTATGAAAGATCACATAAGACTTTGAATGAATAAATCGTAATATTTCACAGTGTATACACCACTTCAAGAATCATGGCAAAACAGAAGCAAACATGTGGAGTATTTCTTGTGTCAAGTGTCACTTACTATTTCAGTTGCTCATGAAGAATGCAGTGTAATAACTGTCAATGGTCTAAACCTAGTGTTGGTATTTCATGTCGTTAGCTTCCTTTCTATTAGCATAAATTTATACAGCTTCCATAAAACCTCCAGCTCATGGCAGTTCATTTTCTTATCTTAAAATATAAAGCACTGAGCGTAAGAAAAACATGCAATAGCGAGTAAATATACCAGTAGAGAACACAATGTCAACAAGTGGATGTAGCACAATCCCTCCAACGAGGCTCTGCCAAGCGAACAATCTATAATTAATACAATAGTGTGACCTAAACTCCATGTTCGTACACCGTATATCAGCATTTCTATACACCAAATTAAAGAGTAGTTGTGACAACAAACAGAAATGTATAAATATGCAATCCATACGCAAAGCAGCAAATATGTATCTTACATAATAAACTGGTCATTAGCATCATTTCACCATAAGCAAATAAATGTTCATATGTAATCTTAATAAGTAAACATGACGGCGCAAGCAGATAAATCACAAAGTATACCTTACACACATAACCATATCAGCACAACTAATCAGGTGACAATTATAATTTAAATAAATAAGCACAGCAGGCACATAATAAAAAAATATGACATCAGTGAAAAAGCATAGCAGCCATGCAGTGCATAATATACACAAATAACAATCCTGTTCATTAATCAATCATTGTCAAAATCAGTTAATGTACGCAAGCACGTCGCTTCACAAGTAAATTCATAGAACATGAAATTTAGCACAAAGTATGAATCACGTAATCGCGAGCAGCAAATTACGTCTAAAGTACGTACCTAAGTGGAAATATGTTACCTGAAACATAAACTCAATTAATAGTTACCTTTTTAGTTTATTACTTTCTTCTTCGAAATTACATTCTCCCTGAAAATTTTCTCGATAGCAAGTCCTCTTAACATCGGACACACACAGAATTTACCTGAAGTTCTTAAATATTTTATACAACCGTATCCTGGAAAATACTGAATGTTAATAACATAATTTTTCAAGTCACTATAGCTTTATACTGAATTTAATCAGAGAAATTCTACTGTGTATTTGTTTACGGCTGTCAGTGCATTCGCACTGAGCGCTCGATCAGCTGTAGGTACGCGTGACGTAGGAAGTAATTGTTTACGGTCAACGACTGCCTTGTGCGGCGCGCAGACTTGACTGTTGCTTTGAGTATGTGCTGCCGCCGGAACACGGCGCGGTATCCTTGTATTCTCTGCATGTTTACGTATAACTGTTGGTTTCTCGAAAGTATGTCATTCCACAAAAATTTTAACGTTCGATATGTGATGTATTCCCTTAGACCGCCGAGATTTAAGAGTTTCTACTTCGACAGTGTTATCATGAATAATTTTGCGAACTTTATATGGACCGTTATAAAGCAGAAAAAATTTGCGACACAAGCCTTTTCCTTTGTGAGACAAACGGTGAGACTTAATTAACACCTTTTGACCAACTGACAAGGTTTTTAAACGACCGGCCCGCATCTCGTGGTCGTGCGGTAGCGTTCTCGCTTCCCATGCCCGGGTTCCCGGGTTCGATTCCCGGCGGGGTCAGGGATTTTCTCTGCCTCATGATGGCTGGGTGTTGTGTGCTGTCCTTAGGTTAGTTAGGTTTAAGTAGTTCTAAGTTCTAGGGGACTGATGACCATAGATGTTAAGTCCCATAGTGCTCAGAGCCATTTGAACCATTTTTTTTTTAAACGACCAGGACGTTTAGCTGATTTCTCTCTTCTAGCAGCCGCAGATGAAATATTTTGCAGAGCCAGGTTCACAACTTCAGAATGCCGCAGTTTCCGTGTAGGAGGAAAAGGAACGATTTCAGAAATGCGATTTGTCGGTGCTTTATTTTTTAATATCAATATAGGCGGTAAAGAAGTTGAATCATTAGGGAGTTCATTCAGAATGTTTTGAAAAATATGAAGATACTGATCCCAAGTTCTGCGATTCTGATGACAATAAAGTCGACACAATTTATTGATTTCCTTCATCCATCTCTCTGAAGTGTTAGATTGAGGGTGAAAAAGTGAAATGAAAATTGGTTTAATCTTACGACGCCTCAGAGTACGAAGCCAAATTTTAGAACGAAATTGTGATCCATTATCTGATATAACTTTATCAACATGACCCACTTCTTTAAGAAAATGTTTGATGAAAGCATTAGATACTGAACGAGCTGTTGCTTTGCGTAAAGGTGTAAAACACACATATTTTGATGTCAATTCCACTGCTACCAAAATGTACGAAAACCATTAGTAGAACGAACCACTGGACCGAACAAATCGATTGCAGCCATCTCCTCTAATTTCGGTGGAATGATAGGAAACAACGGTGCTCTGTGAGAAATAGTTGGCGGCTTAGCCTTTTGACATAATTTGCATTTGGCAAGAACAGATCGAATACGTTTTTCCATATTACTGAAGTAGCAATTTTCTCGTAATTTATGAAAGCATTTTCTGGGACCAAAGTGTGCATAATTGAAATGTGTGTACCAAATCAATTTATTAACCCACTCATCAGGAATGCAAACTAACCAAACAGAGTTGTTGACCGATTTTCGTTTAAAAAGAATATCATTGCGAACTAAATAATACTGTCTAATCGCTACGCTTTCCTTTCTCCTCCACTTCTCCTTAATGTCCTTCCAGATTGGATCCTTATCTTGCTCCTTAGCGATGTCCTGGAGCGAAGACGAAATAAAATTCTCAATCGCAACACCTTGAATGTACATCAAACAATAATTGTTTTCTTTGCAGTCCTCCTCAGAACTTTGTTTCAAACCCACAGGTGCACGTGATAAAGCATCAGCAATAATATTTGAAGAACCCTGTATGTAAACAATACTAAAATCAAATTCCTGTAGATACAGTGCCCATCGTGACAATCTGCCATGTGTTTATTTTGCTGACATAAGAAATTCCAGAGCTCGATGATCGGTGTAAACCTTAGTATGTCTGCCATACAAAAATATGCGAAATTTTGTGAAAGCCCAAACAACAGCCAAAGCCTCAAGTTCCGTAATCGAATAATTCTTTTCTGATTTAGAGAGAACACGACTTCCAAATGCAATAGTTTTCTGTACTACAACGCCGTCTTCTTCTATCTCCTGAAATAAGTGTGCACCTAGGCCTTTGTACGATGAGTCCGTCGCCAAACAAAAATCTTTAGATAAATCCGGATGTGAAAGAAGTGGAGCAGCAACTAAAGCATCACGAAGTTGTTCAAATTCTGATTGAGCTTCCTCATCCCAACACCAATTAGAATTCTTTCCAGATAGTTCACAGAAACAAGGTGTGGCCAAATCGTCCAATCTAACAAAGCGTCTAAGAAAATTACAGACACCAAGGAAACTACGAACATCACGTTTTGTAGTAGGAACAGCATAATTACGAATAGCGTCTAGTTTCTCTGGATCAGGAAGAATACCTTCTGTAGAAATAATATGACCAAGAAATTTCACCTGAGAACGACCAAATTCGATTTTTCCAAGTTCACTGTAATGCCAACTCTTGCAAAAATACGTAATAATGAATCCAAAATTTTGTTGTACTCACTCCAAGACCGTTTAGCAATAAGAATATCGTCAACATATGAAGTAATATTGTCACGAAGATAAACAGGTAAAATTTCGTTTAAACTACGAATGAATGCTGCAGAAGATAAAGTAAGTCCAAACGGTAATTTCCAAAATCACTTTTGGGTAAAGTAGTCATATCCGGTTATTCTTTACCGACTCTCTAGATAGATTGATAGTTGAAGAGTTGTTTTGATAGATACAAAGAATAGTAAAAGAGTAGGCAGTAGTGCAGAAAAATAAAAGGGAAACAGCACTACTACAGCTCGGGGCCCTGTGCACGCTACGGCACATATTCACTTAGCGTAGTGAATCCCCTGAGGACTTAAATAGCCGCACATAAATTCCAGTTTGTGACTTAGTGGCCAATTTGGTGGAAGTGCATACATAAATTGATCTAACCATGAACATGGATGTATGTCGTTCTTAGATTTGCAAAAGATCTTAAATTTCCGAACAGTTAAAAAGTGTTTATAGTCAAAGTTTTCGCCTCGTGGCGACAAAGACCTACCGCGTCTGTCCCAGTCCGAATGTCGATTATTGTCAAGTTCGCGCGCCTGGCGCTCTCTTGTTGCATCTCGTAAATGAAATAAATTATTTTCTTCAAAGCCCTCTGCTATCTGTGATTCTAAATTTCTTCTGCTGTCTTTTCCTACGATTTCGCCTTCAATTTGTTTGACTTGCTTTCGTAATGCCTCAAATTCCCTTTTAACGCGTTCATTAAATTTTCCCTGATTTTCAACATGTTTATTTATGCTCTGGTACTCTTCTGTTTCTGCAAATGGCAATGGAGCTGTATCATCTGAATCTCTGTCCCCATGTAAACTAAGATTTGTCAATTTATCTGAAATCTCCTCAACTCTTTCCGATAAGTCACCTGTTTGTTCTTTCTGTTTATTTACGTCTTCCGTAAGTGTCGCGACTCGGGTTTCAGTATTGACACATTTAGTAGTTAACTGTTCATATTGTTGTGTTAGGTTATTTATTCTGTCATTTGGTACGGATTCCTCGATTCTTTCAAGTATTTCTTCCTTATCGTGTGCACGTTGTAAATTTAACTCTGAAAATTTTTGTACTATCACGCGATCTCTTTCTTCCTGTTCTCTATCCTGTTCCTTTTGTCTGATTTCTATTGAAATTAATCTATTATTGTGAGCATTTAAAATCGGTTGTACTTCTTCTCTAATTTCTTTCTTTAATTCATCTTGCATGTTTCTAAAACATGTCCCTATTCGTGAGTCTAACCGAGTTTCTATTTTTTTAATCTATGTCTTTATTTGAGATCTGAACTGTGTTCCCAAATTTAATATTGCACTCATCAACTGCTCCATATTAACTGGTTCGAAATTCTTTTCACCCCTAACATTTCCCGCAAAACCAACTTCTTTCGTCATAGCTGTAAAGCTATCTGTTTTCGATACTATTCCAGAGTCTTCTGTCGTTAATCTAGTATTCTGAAAATGTTTTGATTGTGAAAACTTTTGAACTGGTTCCGGCCTATTTTCCAGACTTATTAAATTGTTTTCAACTTCATTACTCATCATACTGTTGTCCTGTGTTGGCGAGTTCGCCATGTCAACAATTTCGTCATTCTGACTATCCATCATTTTTGCCTTTTTCATCGATCGCGTAATCATTTACAAAACATACAAAACTCATCACTATACGAAAATTAAACACAATATAACACTTTACCACCAACAATACCATTCACACGAAATGTAGCCCGACAAACACGTCTAACGAACAATTAAAATCTTCATAACTGCACAAAATTGTCAAACCCGTATACAAGACATCAAAAATTAAATTCTGCAAAAATACCATTAGAAGAATGACAAGACAACTACAAATGTTCAATTACCAAATCTACACATGCAATATAGACTACAATTTCTAAACTACAAATTACTACAACAATACTACTGTCTGCTATTTTTACTATCAGAGGATTCCAAGGGACGATCCGAAGCAGCGGTCGCCACGTGCATGGGGGCTTAATTATATATTATGCAAGTAATTTTAATTTTTAGTCGCTGTCTGTCTGGTTACGCAGTCTCGTAACCGGTTAGTCCTGACTAGTATTAGTACGCAATCTGACTGCATAGAATAACAACAAAGAATGAAACAAAACTTCCGTTAACACAATTAATTAATTAAGTCCCCAGCAACTATAAAACCTACGAAACAACAAAACACAAGTGTAACTGTTTTGTGTGTGGAAGTGTGATTCAACATACACATCTGGCACGGTTCTTCCTCAATATGACAAGGTATTTTAAGCACCATTTACACTGAAGTAATTAAAAAAACCAGAACTACAATAATTGCATATAGAAACCAATATTACAGTTTAATACAAGAACACAAGCCAGATGCTTTGTTGACTGAGCCTGTGACCAAGAGACATTGTTAGTTAGGACATTTGAAATGAAAAAATAAAAAAAATTATCTTTACCTTCATATATATTGACGAAACATACACTCTGATCATTACAATATCCGCAATCGAACAGCATCAGCTGTCTA
Organism: Schistocerca americana; assembly: GCF_021461395.2. Lineage (NCBI taxonomy): Eukaryota > Metazoa > Arthropoda > Insecta > Orthoptera > Acrididae > Schistocerca > Schistocerca americana. The sequence continues at coordinate 382,039,616 of NC_060120.1, forward strand.
GCCCATCAGAACAACTGCATACAACATGCTCACAACTAGTCACGGCTACATCAGAACTCCTACTGCCCACTTCTCCATAAGTACTCTCCACGACGACTTCACGACAAGCAATCTCCACTACCACATCTCAACAAGCACTAACTATGGGAACTTCTGAACAAGCACTGCCAGTGGAGGCGGCTGAATAATACTCTTTGGGGCAATCTCTGGCGCTGTGACTCAGTGTAGCCACCTTTCAAAGTGTGTCTATCAGATACTCAATTAACACGCAGAAACTCAAGAAAGTAAACTATCAAAGCAAACTGATGAAATTATACGATTCATTCCTGGTTGTTGTTGTGTTTGTGGTCTTCAGTCCTGAGACTGGTTTGATGCAGCTCTCCATGCTACTCTATCCTGTGCAAGCTTCTTCATCTCCCAGTACTAACTGCAACCTACGTCCTTCTGAATCTGCTTAGTGTATTCGTCTCTTGGTCTCCCTCTACGATTTTTCCCCTCCACGCTGACCTCCAATGCTAAATTTGTGATACCCTGATGCCTCAGAACATGTCCTACCAACCGGTCCCTTCTTCTTGTCAAGTTGTGCCACAAACTCCTCTTCTCCTCAACTCTATTCAATACCTCCTCATTGGTTATGTGATCTACCCATCTAATCTTCAGCATTCTTCTGTAGCACCACATTTCGAAAGCTTCTATTATCTTCTTGTCCAAGCTATTTATCGTCCATCTTTCACTTCCATACATGGCTACACTCCATACAAATACTTTCAGAAACGACTTCCTGACACTTAAATCTATACTCGATGTTAACAAATTTATCTTCCTCAGAAACGCTTTCCTTGCCATTGCCAGCCTACATTTTATATCCTCTCTACTTCGACCATCATCAGTTATTTTGCTCCCCAAATAGCAAACCTCCTTTACTACTTTAAGTGTCTCATTTCCTAATCTAATTTCCTCAGCATCACCCGACTTAATTCGACTACATTCCATTAGCCTCGTTTTGCTTTTGTTGATGTTCATCTTATATTCTCCATTCAAGGCACTGTCCATTCCGTTCAACTGCTCCTCCAAGTCCTTTGCTGTCTCTGGCAGAATTACAATGTCATCGGCGAACCTAAAAGTTTTTATTTCTTCTCCATGGATTTTAATTCCTACTCCGAATTTTTCTTTTGTTTCCTTTACTGTTTGCTCAATATACAGATTGAATATAATCGGGGAAAGGCTACAACCCTGTCTCACTCTCTTCCCAACCGCTGCTTCCCTTTCGTGCCCCTCGACTCTTATAACTGCCATCTGGTTTCTGTACAAATTGTAAATAGCCTTTCGCTCCCCTGTATTTTACCCCTGCCACCTTTAGAATTTGAAAGAGAGTATTCCAGTCAACGTTGTCAAAAGCTTTCTCTAAGTCTACAAATGCTAGAAACGTAGGTTTGCCTTTCCTTAATCTTTCTTCTAAGATAAGTCGTAAGGTCAGTATTGCCTCACGTGTTCCAATATTTCTACGGAATCCAAACTGATCTTCCCCGAGGTCGGCTTCTAGTATTTTGCAGCTGTGACTTATTAAACTGGTAGTTCGGTAATGTTCACATCTGTCAACACCTGCTTTCTTTATCTGATACCTTCTAGTATCTTCAGGATTCTTCCATGTATACAACCATTCCTGGTTAGGAACTTGTAAAAGTCACAAAATCTGTTGCTTCCCTATTGCTGCTCCTATCTCGGCTGGCTGCTGCTGCCTGACTGCCTGAGGCCAGTGGCAGACTTTGGTGTACTGACAGTATACTAGGAAAATGTAGTCTACAAAAGAGACTCCTTACAAATCACTTACGGGTCCCATTGTAAAATACTGCTAAAGTGTTCAGGACAAAAGGCAAATAGTACTAACAGGGATCGTTGAACGTATACAAAGAAGGGCGGCACAAATAGTCACAAGTTTTTTTTGACCGTCACGGAAATGAAAAACCTGAGTTGGCAGACGCTTGGAGTACAGAGTGGTTTAATTAAATTACCGTTACTTGAGCCAGTGCAGGTGGAAAACTATTTACGATACGCATAGCAAACTTCATAGGAATGATATTTAGGCTGCAGGATTTGCATTATCAGTAGTGTTAGTGTTATCACTTGTTAGGCGCCGGTACTGGTACGGTGAAGTGAGGTCCTCTTTCCGATCGGGACTGAAGAACATGATTCGGAAGTTCGAATTATCTGGCGACATGGGAATTGCTCATGGGAGAGGCCGACGGCCAATTGGCTCATGGGAGAGGCCGACGGCCAATTGGAAGACGTTACTTTTATCATGGCTGAGAATGCTGAACGCAGTGTGCAAACTCCAAGCAGTGCATCAGCAGTGTCACGACAGCCGAAAATTCGATGGTTCACCATTCGAAAAGTGTTGCGAACAATAGTGAAATTATATCTCTAGTGCGGTTCCTGGGTATTGTGGATGCAGATGGTCTTCACTCTGAACAACATTCGTAACCTGGAAAGTAAACATGGTATGCAATTTAAAAATGTTACCCTCGCGTGTGGAAATTAAAATGTGTTTATTTCAGTTGTTTGATTGCTATTTCTCTTCCGCATGTCTTACAAATACTTCCACAAAGTTTCACTGTCCTATGATTACTTGTTTTTCATGGGGCCCTTACAACCACTCTGTGGACATCAACTATACCGCGAAAGCCTACTTGCAAAGCTTCAAGAATCCGTAGGTTATTAAGCGGAGGGTCTGGAGATATTCTTCGTTCCCCTGCGTATCGTTCCCATAGGGACAGTGACTACGTAGAGCAAGCAGAGTTATTTAAGCAGTCATTCTTCCCCCGCACCATAGGCGACTGGAACGGGAAGAAAACCCAACTTACGGTATCATGTTAAGTACCCTCTACCACCCACTGCACATTGCTTTGACCTTTACACAGCAAGTGTATAGACGTAGAACGGAATATCCTTCATCAATTTTGAATTGGGAATAGCCTCATTAAGCGCTATTACCTACTGCATCTGTGACGTGACACTGATAAAAGTTTCAGCTGTTTACTCCTTGGAAACAGTCTTGTTATTTGTAACCAATATCTTTCAGTGGTGGTAACATCCTAGTACGTCTGACTAACGTGGCCTCCACATGCTCACGCTTCACTCACTTCGACCTGCCTAAAAGTGCCTTCGAAACAAAGGAATTTCTTCATGTATTTTTCGCGTAAGGAAACATACAGGAAACAGCAACTTTCTGTCAAACTTAAGGTAAGTCAGTAAGCGTTTTTAAATGCTAACAGTCACACGTATTGAGTTGCATGTAAGGAATTCGCGTTTGCTTTTCATGACAATTTTCCTTGATCGTACGATTCGAATGGCGACAACAATTAATGTTATCCATTAGTCTGTTAGATCTCCATCTGATAGAAGCACACGAAGAATGGAAATTATGAGAAAAGGCGTCCCCACAAATTTGTCTGAGAGGGCGTCGAGATTCTAAAATTGTCGTTTTTTTGTGTAAAAGGGTCAGTGAGTTTGAATACATGTCATACCCCAAGAAATACATTTTGCAAGAGATAGGCCAACACAAGACTTGTTATATTCCAAAGGACACATAGTTATCATCTTAATGTTGTTAGTGTGTAGATTACTACGATAACTAAGAAGTACGCTTGATGTCATTAGTAGTACATCTTTTTATGTTATTACTAGGATTATTGATGTCAATTTTTTTAACTTAATGTTTTAAATCAACGCCCAGTAAGCATTCATAAAAATGAACAAATTAGGGAACGAAAGTAGCATTCACGAAGGACATTTATATTTAAATATCGATAATGTTGCGCTGAGACTGAACTGTCATTAACTAGTATTTCTCAGACCTGAAGAATCAGTAAACTTTAAAAACGCTTATTGAACTTTGATGTTACCTACAGAGTCTCTCAGAAATATTTTAACAAACTTTGGGTGTTTCATTTTTTACACCAGAATAGCAATAAAATGCACATACACAAAATACAACTTATAAACGCTTCATTTTTGAGTTGTTATGAGTTTTTCAGACCATTACGTCGAAGGTAGTCTCTAACCAACAACTAAATTTTATTCTGTTGGATAAGCGATCGATAGTAACGATTAAAGTCAATCTGTTGATGCCCTTAGTGTATCCTCGTTGGTGATTTGTTGCTACGGACACATATTTATATTTGAGATTTGTGGTCGTTTGGGATATATATTTGTCTTGAACGTCTCATATGTATGATACAGTAGTATGGAAGTACATGGTCGAAATATCCATCCTTCGCAGCTGTTTATCATAGCATTGCTGAGACAGTACTCCTAGCATGACAGATGATGGTTCCCTCTAGAAGATTTTCTCGTTAATCTCATCATAAAGAAGGCATGCTGGAGGCTGTAAAAGGATATATACGCGCACTTACAAGCTCATGACACGTTGCTCATGTAGTAGGTCTCATAGTAATAAGGGGTACCTGACAGGTAATTAATTTGTCTGTGTCATCTAAATCTACATTTACATCTATGCTCTACGAACCACTGTGAAGCGCATGGCAGCCGGTCTGTTCGAGTTATTTGCTTTTTTTTCGTTCCATTCACGTATGGAGCGCGGGAAGAATGATTGTTTAAATGCCTCTGTACTGACTGTAATTAATCTGATCTTTCCTCACGATCTGTAAGTGAGCGATACGTAGGGGGCTGTAATATGTTACTAGAGTCATCGTTTAAAGCCGCTCATTGAAACTACGTTAGCAGACTTTCTCGGGACAGTTTCTGTCTATTTTCAAGAGTCTTCCAGTTCAGTTCTTTCATAATCTTTGTGACACTCTCCCACGGGTCAAACAAACCCGTGACTATTCGCGCTGCTTTTCTCAGTATACGTTATCCCCTGCTGGTCCCATTTAGTATGGGTCCCACGCACTTGAGGAAGGTTCTAAGATTTGTAAGGAAACTCCTTTGTAGATTGATTATATTTCTCTAGTATTCTACCAATAAACCGGTCCGACTGAGGCTATTTGATCGTTCCATTTCATGTTCCTGCAAAGCGTTACATCCAGGTATTTGTATTGGTTTGCAGATTACAACTGTGACTCACTAATATTATTATATACAAAGACTACTATGTTTCTTTTTCGCTTTACGAAGCTTGCATTTATGAACTTTTAAAGCGTCTTTTCACCACTGAAATCTTATCAAGGTCTGACTGAATATTTGTACAGCTTCGTTCAGACGGTACTTTGTTATAGATAACTGCAACATCTGCGAAACATCTGAGTTTACTATTAATACTGTCCACATGATCATTAATATAAAACATCAACAGCAAGGGACCAAACACATTTCCCTGGACTAATCCCGAAGTTACTTTTACACCTGTTGATGATTCTCCATCCAAAACAACATCTGCGTTCTCCATACCAAGGAATCTTCAATTCAGTCACAAATTTCGCCTGATACTTTTGATAATAAGCATAGTTATGGTGTTGAGTCAGAACTTTTCCTAATTCGAGAAATACTGCGTATGTCTGACTGCATCGATCCGTGGCTTTCAGCCTTCTGTACTAGCAGGTTCTTTCTGCTACCATTCACCGATGATAGAGGAGGTTTTGTTAATGATTTCTTGCATAAATTTACTATCTTTTTTTTATACCACCAGTTTTGTTTACAGATGAAGACATATTTTGTAGAGAAGGCATAGCAAATTTCACAGCAATTATTGCGACCAGATAAAAATCCTTAAGATATAGTACAGGCTAGTCCCCCAGCAGGATTTCAAGATTAATGTTTGGGCTAGAATTGTAGACGATTATCCGAAATGTACGAGGGTAATCATTAAGTGTTAATCATCATCTCAAAAAAATTATACTGTGGTCATGAAGTTGGCTGAAAGTCTTTCTCTACGCATAATTTTTCACATTTTTCCTGATGATGGATGATAAGCTGGTGGAGACTTTACTTGTAGGTGTTTGTATTTTGGCTTCCTAGGAAACGGTTGAAAATCTATTCCATCCAAACAGGCTTTGGAAGGCCCGAAGGTACTGACCGGCCGCCATGTCATCCTCAGCCCACAGGCGTCACTGGTTGCGGATAATGAGGGACATGTGGTCAGCACACTGCTCTCCTGGACGTTGTCAGTTTTGATGACCGGAGACGCTACTTTTCAGTCAAATAGCTCATCAGTTGCCCTCACAAGCGCTGAGTGCATCCCGCTTGCCAACAACGCTCGGCAAAACGGACGGTCACCTATCCAAATTCTAGCCCAGCCCAACAGCGCTTAACTTCGGTGATCTAACGGGAACCGTTGTTACCACTGCGTAAACGTCGTTGGCCGTTAGGAAACGCTCCACCTCGAAAATCATCTCGTCATCAGTCTGCAAATGCCTACCACAGGTTGGGTTGGTTGTTTTGGTGGAAGAGTCCAAACAGCGATGTCATCGGTCTCACTGGATTAGAGAATGATGGGGAAGGAAGTCGGCCGTGCTCTTTCAAAGGAAACATCCCGGCATTTGCCTGAAGCGATTTAGGGAAATCATAGGAAACCTAAATCACGATGGCCGGACGCGGAATTGAACTGTCCTCATCCCAATTGCGAGTCCAGTGTGCTAACCACTGCGCCACCTCACTCGGTACCTGCCACTCAAAGGTTTACTTAGTCTTGACAGCCTCCTGTAAACAAGTTCGTTCCCCTGAGGGGGCTAAAAACTTTTTATTGAGTACATGCGTGGAGAGTGTTGTGCCCCAAGCTGTTATAGTACTTCTTGCTTTCCTATACTGCAATTTTACTGTCTGACTACATCCTTTCTCCGACTTATTTTCTAGGACTGTTTAGCTGCTGACAACCTAGCTCGCTCACAGGACGTCGAGTATGGCTGCTCCCGTTTTGTTTCCTTCCGTGCATTGGATATTTCGGTTAATTTATGTTCAGTTGTCATATATTGGCTTGACCTCTGCCTTTTCACGGTGTTTCTTAGAATGTGCTGGATGTGCAGGAAATGTTGCTCAATATACAGCAAGTTTTGTGTTAGCCCCCTGACCACACAGTGATCGCAGTATTGATGCCCGAACTGTCTCCTTCTCCTGCATCCCGAGAAGTAGGTGCATGTCCATTTGGGGCCACTGGGATTCCAGGCACCGGCCATCATGTCAAGGGGCCTTCGCTCTGGTTGGGTGCATCCGTTGGACGAGCCCTTGTTCAGAGTAGGTGGCACCATGGTGGATATTTGGCGTCATGGCACGAGTTATCAGCTATGTGCAGTGGGGCCCAGACAGTCTCTTCAGATATACTGCCGATGGATACTACCCTAGCCATGGGAAGAAAACAAAACGAAACTACTTGTAGTTATTCCCCTCAGCTCATAATTTGCACCTAAGCCAATGGAGTGTCCTTTCTCCTACTAACTCTTTGAGGGGCAGGTAAACACCACTAAAATTTACCCTAGTGGGTCAAGAAAAATTATTTGCAAATTTCAAATTTCTTTTACTTGTAACACATTTGTTTTATTGTCTTGACATGTTTTATACATCGAGTTTGTAAAAATTCACTTAAACAACAACAAAATATTAACATTAAATGTGGCCACTACACGTAACCACCACCCCATTACAGTATACAAATTAGATATTTGGTGGTTGAACTTTGAAATAACTAGTTTTTAATTTTCGCGGTATCTCTTGAAACAGTTCTTGTCTGCTCTCAGACACAAAGGTACTTTGCACACTGAACACATCCACGCTGTTCGCACTGGATTTTTCTTTGCACTGCAAACTGCGCATCTTCTAGATTATGAGTGAATTGGTTGATGTTTACTGCTTTCGTGGCGAATACTTTCGCCTACGTATGGTTTGTGTGATCTAATCTTGGTTGCTATACTACTTTGGGATACAGAAGCAAAATTAGCTGCCACTGAAACTATTTTTGGAGCCAACAAGATTTTGTACACCTCTCGACGGAAGTCTTTATTGGAGAACTGCTCCATTTCGATTTCTTTGTGCATAATGAACGCGTTTGTCACACTGCAGTCTAGAAAGTGAAAAAACAATCTCGTCCACCATTTCTTGCTTTTCCTGTCAATAGCATAGCCTGACTTTAGTCGATCAAAATTATCCACATAGTTCATACTGGAATTGTAGTCTTTCAATACAATTGGACAAGTGTATCCCATCTTCCATTTCTCGAGTTACTGTGGACACATCTCATGGTGAATGGGTTGGGGTTGTTTCGGGGGAGAGACCAGACAGCGAGGTCATCGGTCTCATCGGATTAGGGAAGGACGGGGAAAGGAGTCGGCCGTGCCCTTTCAAAGGAACCATCCTAGCATTTGCCTGGAACGATTTAGGGAAATCACGGAAAACCTAAATCAGGATGGCCGGACGCGGGATTGAACCGTCGTCCTCCCGAATGCGAGTCCAGTGTCATGGTGAATGATACGTTGAAATCAAGTTGACTGTCCTGTTATCTTTCCATCTATAGATTACTATGCCATCATTGCTTATTTTGTAATCGAATTCCCCTCTTTCCATTTCCTTTTCCTCCTTGAGTTTTGGTATGATTTTCATTCTGGGATTTATTGTTCCACAAGCGTACACACCATTGGATTTTAGGTCCTTGAACGGATCATGTGATGTAAAATAATTGTCCATGAAAATAATATGATTCTTTCCATGAAGACGACTGATTAAATTTAGAACCACACGACTCCACTCAAGACTAGAACTTGAACAGCTTGTCGTGCATGTGGGGTCATTTCTATCAGTGCCATCACTGTCAACACTGCTGTCACTAGAAGGTATTTCTTCAAATAAAATTCGGTAACATTCGTCCTCAGTTATTCCTTTTTGGCTAGACATATTCGATGGAGACGAAGAAAATATACTGGTTGGAGCAGAATGGCGTTGGTTAGCAGCACTAACCACGCAGCAATTTGTCAGTAAAACCTGGAAAATTCTGTTTCAATTTAAAGTTACAATACACGTAGACTTACATGTGTTCAACAGATAAATATACGCAATTACTTACCAAAAATAGTCGTATAAAGAAGAGCTACAGAGAATACTGCACGCTGCTTCCAAGAATAGTGCTAACAATGAAGAAGTATCAACTATTGTTCTGAATACGCGGCAAAAATTCGCGCAGAAGACGTGCACTGCCATTTAGCGGCATTTTAGGCAACAATTAGCTGGTTGGCAGAGAGACTACTAGCCCCTGAGCGGTAAAGGGAGAAAATAGTACGTGGTTAGCCACAGTGACCACCGCCCATTGAAACTGTCTACGTATGTGGTTAGTTACAGTTTTGCTGCCCTTCAAAGAGCTAAACCAATTATTTTTGCGAAGAATATTGGAAACGTATTCGCTCTTCCCTTAGCAAATTTCGGAGCGGTCCCACCTTAATTGAGACAGCAAATCCTATCCACTCCCGGGCGTTGCTCTCTTATAAACAACAAAGTGATGTATCTGTTTTAATCACATCCCGTAAGATCCTCAACATGGTACAGGGTGCAGATATACAAAGAGGAGAGATGAGTAATCCACTTCATACGTCGTGCAAGTCGAGGCCCGCCAGACAGAAAGGTACACACTGGAGCATTCATCCTCACATTTGTTGCCCCTGCAATGTGAAGCTGTGTTGCCCACCCCCAAATGCGGTGTTTTAAATGTCAGCACTTTGGGCATATGTCTTCCATATGAGCCTATTTGTGAAGAATGTGATCAGCTACTTCACGAGAATTCAGCTTGTGCCCTACCACCTGTTTGTGTCAACTGTTGGAACTCCAGCTTTCCCTGACCACTAAGTGAGCTAACTTACTTAGGGAACGAAAAGTCCAGGAACTGGTTACAGATCACTTCTCTTTTTCTTTTAGCTCAGAAAAATGTATTCAGCAGTACCTGGTGTGTTTATTCCTTCAACATCGATATCCGACAGTCGTGCAAATAATCTGGACTATGGATCCTACGGCACTCTTAAGCAACCACTAATTGCACCTGGTGGGAGCAGCAGCGTCGTCTTCTGGTGCCTACCAGTGACAAGGTTCGCTGTTGGGGACTCTCTCCCCGAAAATCCATGGGTCAGAGAACCAACACCAGCTAGCAGCTGAAGACGACAAAAAGTGTGAATCCCATGCCTGCCCACTCTACTCCCGTTTCTATACCCACAGCGGAAAAGCCCTCACATGAATCTCGCCAGCTAAAAGTTGTGCAAGAGAAGAAGAAGAAAACTAGGGAAGGAGCTACTCCAGTGCCAGATTCTGAAATAATGCTCGTTGATGTTGTTCCAACCTCCTCGTGACAGACAGCAATTATGAGGCATGGCCTGTCCTGACCCCTTCAAGTGTGAACAAGGCACCTTCAGTGTGATGTTCCAACGGAACAACAGTGGATATTATTGTTACCTACCTGAACCATGACTAATAATTTACCCTCTTGTCCTGCAGTCAGTGTTGCTCTCCAAGAAACACACTTGTCACTTGTCACCTCCCAATCGACCGTTAAGAGCCAAGTGGCAATTGTATACCTCTCATGTCACCTTCGACCCATCTCTGTCAGACTGAATTGACGAGCTCGTCAGAGATGTCCCCAAAACGATCACCCATGCTGTGCGAACTGCTATTCCCCTTTCTTCAGCTCCTCTCCGCCATCGAGCTGTGCAAAGGCAGACTAAACATATTGCAGCAGCTATTCAGGATCGTTGAAGGGTCCTGAAACATATCAAGCAACATCCTTTGTAGACAACCCTCCTTATTTTTAAGCAGCTTTTCACTAAAGATCGCCGTCTAATTAAACACAGTAAGGAATGCTGGGAACAATGTATCTCCTCTTTGGGAACACATGCTACTTCGTCCCAAGTGTAGGCCGCCAGTGATCAACAACTGTTTGGGGTCTCTTACTTCATGACGATATGCGAACCGACTTATTGGTCTAGCTCAACTCATTGTGACCCTCTTTGCGACAACTTTGGCGTCCTGTTCGTACCTGGCTACCTTTTGAACATATAAATAACAAGTTGAAGACATATCACTATCCTTCACCCCTGTCATACCAAATTATAAAGTGAACTTTTCACAGAGAACTGCTTCAGGCTCGTGACTCGGCACACGATGTGACTCCAGGCCCTGATTCGATTTATAATTAGATGATCCAACATTTGACTGTTACTCAACGACTCCATCTACTCAGGCTCTCCAACCATATTTGGCGAGAAATTGTTTTTCCTTCGCAATGGCGAGATAGTATCATCACCCCACTCCTTAAACCCGGCAAAATCGCAAAGTTCATCGACAGCTACTGACTGATCAGCTTCATCACCATGTTGGGCTCTCGAATCAGGTCCAAGCCTTTCGTCTCCCAATCAGTTTGGCTTCCGTGACGGACAAGCCACAGACGACCAACTGGTTATCTTGGAAACAAGAGTCTTGACAGGCTTTTTCTATAGGTCAACATATCACTGTAGCTTTTTTACCTATGCAAGGGGTATGGCACCACTTGGCGCCATCACATTTAACTGCTTACTTGCTTACACCTCTTGGGATGCAGATCGGGTTACTCTCCTCCTTATTTATGGTATCCTGGTCTCATCTCTATTGGCCTATCGTTACCAGGTTTATGAGCTTTGAAACTGTTGGAGCCAGTCCATGATCGTGGCGTAAGACTGGCCATTGAGACCTTCCAGGCTAGTACCGCAGACGGTCTCCTCACCGAAATGGGTATCTTACCACTTCTGTTCCTACGGCACAAATTCGTGCTCATTAATGTATTCGGCATCCGATAATTTCCTAATCATTCAATTAACCAAGTTCTTTTTGCATATCAGATGCATTGACCCCCTGATACCCATCCACGTGTAATTACCAGTTGAGATGTACCTCGAGGTCCTGTTCTGAGAATTCCCCAAAACCTCATTAGAATGTGCTCCCCTGCTTTTCCACACACATCCCTGGTGTGGTACCCAGACCACGAATTAGGACAGGTCTGTTTCAAGGGCTTAATGCTTCAGTCGCCTCCACGTCGCTGTTTGTTCCTCTCAGTTCTTCAGGGTATTGAGGTGCTACCATATTTTTCACTTTGCCTCTAAAACAATAGGCTTTTACATCTCTCGACGTCAGGAACAGCAATTGTTGTCGGGAACGTGTAGTGTTCCTCCAGCGGAGCCGATAGCCACTAACAGAGCTCTACGTTTTATTAAACAAATCTCCCGTCACTGCATTTTAATTTGTAGTGACTCAATGAGCAGTCTCTAGGCTATTGACTGTTGTTACACTTGTTACTCTGTGGCATCTACTACGATACTACTGTGGTACATTCTTCTAGTATTTATAACTTTCTCTCTGATCCTAGTGGTATTGCCTGCTTAGTGGTATTTTCAAGGTTCCATGTTATGTGGGTGTACTAGGGAATGAACTGGTCGACCATTCGGACTAGAGAAGCGATTTCTCGCCCAGCATTTGCTTTAATGGTCCCAAGCGTGGATTTACGGCTGGGCTGCAAATACGTTCTCACTCAGAGATGGAACAACATCTGGTGGACTGCTGCACCTTATAATAAGCTCCGCACTACCAGAGAGGCCACTGCTTCATAGCGCTCCTCCTCCCGCTCTTCCCGGAAGGAATCTACCATACTATGTCACCTTCACATTGCTCATACCAGATTAAGGCATAGTTTCCAGTAACGAGCCACGAGCCACTTGGAATTCCCCCTTCTGGCCTTCGGTAGTAGGGTCCTGTGACAGTTTGCCCATTACGTGCACAAACTATTAGCCCCACACCATGGTAATCCCCTCCCCCCTTCCCCCCACTCCAAAAAAAGAAAGAATCATCTTGCCCGATGACGGTTGGGTCTTCGATTTTCCACGTGTTTTTACTGCTTGCTTTGCTCTTTTGCCTCAGGGCGCTAGTAATGCGCCCAGAACTCGTCTATGCCGATTAGGCGTCTAAAGAAGTGATCAGGATTGGTCTTATACAGCTCCAAAATTTCCATCGCTATCTCGCTTCGGAGAGCTATTTGAATGGATGCGACTAGTAACGGAACTCAGGGGGCAGCGACCTTTGTCATGTTACAAATGTTGAAAGCTCAAAATGAGTAACTTTCGCTTTTTTCACTGTCGCCTGTTGAGGTGTTGGTTAAGATGCAAGACTCACGGTAGGAACCGCAGTTTCAGATTCGCATCCAGTCTTCTAGATTTAGGTCTTCAGTACATTCCCTAAATTTGTTACGACGAATGTTAAGACGGCTACTTAAGAAATAACGCCGCCAGTATCCTTGCCCTTCTTTGTCCAATCTGAGCGTGTGCTGTGTCTGCAATTATCTCCTCATCATCAGGGCACTGAGTCTTAACCCAATTTTCACTCTTGTATGTGTCGTCAACATACTTGAACGACAGAATGGGCTTATAGGGCACCGAAATGAGTTCCATTTGCTCCACGTGCTGCACCACTGTATGACAACCAGCTGTATCGTGTAGAATGTGGGGTTCTATGATCATCTGAGGCGGGTGGGCAGAGAAAGTCAATCTAAACTGGTGATTGACAATTTTCACGGCAATGGAATGAAAGGAATTTTATTGAGCGTCTTTTTTTTCATTCCGTGTATTTTGGTGATTCATTACTTTCATGGAGCCCCATTGAAAGATGATTTAGTGATTTCCTTGATCGCTAATACTGTCAACGTAAGCACTTTATGCTGCAAACCGTAAAATGTTGTCATTTATTTTTGTTTGTCATTAGCTTTTGAATACACAGCGTGCTTCCGAACGTACCATATTTACCACTGCACATATTTCAGATATTAAAATGAAGTGGATGAAGCCGTATTAGCCCTTTAAACTATGACTTCTTCAAACATTGCAATATTACCATGCAACACATGGGTACTGTACAGGGTGTGTCGCCTAAGCTGTTCACTCGTATTTCCAAAACCGATTGATTTGTCGTAATTCTTTTTTCACCCAGGCGAGATGTGAGGACGTCCTCACCAAACGACGTGTGGCCTCTTTTCGTAGCTACATTGATAGTAACTTCGCTTTTCCAAATGGAACTATAGTAATTTCTGCTGCTAATATTGTAGCTCCAAAAGAGACAAATACAATGACGTTTACGTTTCAAAATACGAATACTAGTTTGGGAGTAATTACAATATTTACAACTGAGGAATTATCGATTTTGAACACGAAAGCTATTACTGTGTTACGCAGAAATTCGTGATTTCAAACCCAAACAAGGAAATACATCACGTCGGATAAGGAAGAAACAGTGTTTTGCACAGCCGCGATATAGCTTTTATCATGTCTGTGTCGTTCACGTGTGTCGAAAGGTTGTTAGTATAAACAAAAACATCTTTCACAAACCGAGAAAAAGTTTACGGACGAGTAGAAGGAAAGTGAAGAAAGCAGCTTAGATATAAGTGCGAAGGTATGGTGATAGACAATGTCCAACTCGCTGGAATACTATGCAGACGACGAGCAAGTCTGCAGTTAGCAGAGCAAACGAAATGGCCCTCCTGGAAACTGTTGCTTATAATCCAGATGTGAGCTCCAGAGAAACTCCAAATGCCCCTGGAATAAGTCAGCGTAGCGTTGTCCGCATTCTGAATGCAAACAGCTTCCATCCGTATCCTGTGTCACATCACCAAGACATTAATCAGAGGGATAGCAGGAGGCGCGTGGGGTTTTGTCGCTCGGCTCTAATGTGACGTCGCAACTGTAAGTCCTTTCTTCAAAGAATTTTCTTTATTGATGAAGCCACCTTTACAAGTCATGGAAAACTGAATGTAAGAAATTTGTATTATCGGACCGCTGAGAAACCGTATTATCTGAGTTTGAACATCAAAGGCGGTTGAGAGTGAATATTTGACGCGGGACGAGATTGGTCCTTACTTTATTGAAAAAACCTTAAAGGGTAACAGATACGCATATTTTTTTACAGATGTGCTAGCAGCTCTCTTAGAGGAAGCACCGCTTGAAATATGTAGATGTTTGTTATGCTAGCACAGCAGGTACCCGGCTGTCACCCCTTGTCACCTCTTTCCTAGTCGTTGGATAGGATACGAAGGCGTTATCAGTTGCTCTGCACGTTCGCCTGATTTGACGCTACTGGACTTTTTCTCTGGAGTAATCTCAAAGATAAGTGTATGCACACTTTTCGCCGACCCAAGAGAATCTAAAACATCACATTGTTGCAGCATGTACAATAACATCGAAGGAGTCTCTTCAGTCTGTTCAGAACGTGTATTGCAGCAGACAGTGAACGTTTCGAATCCTTGATGACATAAATAGAATTTTAATGAAGTGTTTATTGACTAATTCTCTTCCTATTTCCTTTATGTCTCTGTTGCTGGTGTAATTTTGCAATGGAAGTGTGTATCTTGACATTAAACTCATGACGCGAAGTTAGACACCATGTTCTTAGCCTTGCATTTCGTGTGTCGCTCTAATCACATGTAGCCTAGTGTAGTTGATATCAGTCTTAAATAAAACGTTGCTCCATGACTCCCCTTTCGTAATTATACTCTCTTAATCGTGCCAAGCTTCAGCTCTCCACATACATGACGCGACAGTCCATAAAACAACACGAACTTCTGCATAAGACAGCAATTGGCTTCATTATCAAAACAGCTATATTAAACGTTATTACTGTTGCAATGTCTCCAATAATAATAACTGAATTTTGAATTCATCTCCTTTAGGACTACGATATTAGTATCAGAAATTACTATACCTACATTTGAAAAAGCAATGTTGATACCAATATCTGTGATTAATACAGCTTCGAAAACTGATTCTGCGTCGTTTAATGAGGTTTTTTCACAATTTATTTCGGTGAAAATAGAATTACGACATCTTAAACGGCTCAGAAATTATCTGTGATGCACTGCTTTAGTGAATCACCATGTATGTAAATTTGATGTGACGCACCAACTCAATAGTAAAACTGCAGAACTGAATGGTCAACCACATTGGTCACTCAACAGAATTTTTCGTACTAATAATTAGATATATTAAGCATAATGTGAAAGTATACTGGGTATAGATTGAAAGTTAAAAGAAATTATGAAAGTTGTTTCAAAGTCTGCTTCTGCTTTCTCATTCTGGAAACATCCCCCAGGCTGTGGCTAAGCCATGTCTCCGCAATATCCTTTCTTTCAGGAGTGCTAGTTCTGCAAGGTTCGCAGGAGAGCTTCTGTAAAGTTTGGAAGGTAGGAGACGAGGTACTGGCAGAAGTAAAGCTGTGAGTACCGGGCGTGAGTCGTGCTTCGGTAGCTCAGTTGGTAGAGCACTTGCCCGCGAAAGGCAAAGGTCCCGAGTTCGAGTCTCGGTCGGGCACACAGTTTTAATCTGCCAGGAAGTTTCATGATTAGACATGTTCACAAATGCAAAGTAACCAAGAGGTAATTTATGACCGTTAAAACTGCAACATCAGAAAGTATATCAAATAATAAAAGTTTACTTATTTTGCGCATAGAGTGTTGTAGGAAGACTACATAATTACTTTGTAGGTGATTAGGTTGTATACTGGTTGCGAAATTTAGTACACAGAGCTGTCACGTCTGGCAGCAACTATGGCTCTAACCTGACTGAGCATAGAGTTGGACTCAGCTTGGATGACGGATACTTGAACGTCATTCCCTGCTGCTTCAACACTATTCAAGAATTCATCGTCGTAGGGACTGAAGTTACCAAGCAACACGTGACCAGAAGTTTTCAACGGGGTAGAGACCTGGAGAACGTACAGGACAGGGCAAAATCATGTGGTTGGAAATAGGTCAAGACGCTATGGGCAAATGGCAGTCTTGTGTTATCTTGTTGAAAGATAACGTCACTGATCCGTGAATTTACTTTCAAAACCTTTTCTTAAGAATTTACTTTGTTTACTAGCGATTCATCAAGAACATTAACACATTTCATCACACTATATGAGCGTGGAAGTAGTTGCCAGTGGGTAACGGATGAAAACAAATTAAATTTCTTTCAACAAATGGAAATTTTATTCCTAAAAGCCCTTTTTTTGCAGATTTAAAATTATAATCAGAAAGCACCCTTTAAATATCAAGTTACAATTTATTCAGAGGCAGAAAGAACAAATATTGACAGTATGAGCTTTCGGGCTGAGAACCTTGCCGCCCCCTTTTGACACGGCCGTAGTCACGACCGCTCACAACAACCTCTGAAAGACTACCCTGGTGTAAATCTGAAACACACCAGATTACTTTAAAGTAAAAATTTTAAAAACTCACACAAGCACATAAAATATGCACCCCGTAGGAGGGATGGAAATGGTACAAAACACTAACATTAAAAAATTAACTTGCCGTTGATGGTGCAACTTGAATTAAAAAAAAAAAAAAAAAAAGGAACTCTTAGGGTGGAAGGATGGCAACTTTATATACTAAAATGATTATTTAAATAAAAACCCATGAAATGCAGTCTTACATGAAATATACAAACATACTCTACATTACACATATACCGCCTCTCAAGATGATAGGCAAGATAAAAACATATTTCAGGAATTCGGCCGTTACACTTCAAGCAATAAATTCGTTAACACTGAATCCGACAAACATGGCAGAGGCAGCTATTAACGTATGGCAGACCGACAGACAGACTGACAGACAGACACTAACTGCCTAACAAATGCGGACGAGAGGCAGACGAGCAAGCTGGGGACGAGAGACTGACCAAGAAAACAAGTAGAATTTAACATGTAAATGAAGCAACATATCACGAATCACTTAACTTCTAATAAACTGCAATTTGTGGCGAAGATCTGGCGCAGCACCCCCAACGCTCTCCCGAACCGTCCGCTGGCAGCCGCTTCAACGGACGCAGGAAGCCGCGCCGATCTCCCGTCTCACGGCGTTGCAGCTCGCACCGGCCAGACCGATGTCGTGGGTTGACTCCTGTTGCTCTCGTGTCGACCGCGAAGCCACTACCCCTCACTATACGGCGCTGCCCACTGGACTCACGTGGCGACCTCACATGCGCCGACGCTCAAGACGGACAAGTCATCTTGTGTCAAAGTGCGCGACCGACCAACCGATCGATCCAACCACCCGAGCAACTCGAGCAGGCTGGCGGCCTAACGCGCAGACTCAGATGCAGGAACTCAGCCCCGACCAGGCGACCACTAGCTGAGTTCTGTCACTGGCGGAGTGGCAAGACTCTCATTTGCCTGCTTTAAAGTTTGATCCAAACGACAGACATACTAGCGCTCCGACGACAGACATACACTGACTGCTCCACACTGACGCTGCTGACCAACTGATCAGACTCCCCCTAGCGAGCTCATAGCGCCCCTTAAATGCACGCCAACAGGTTACTTTTCCCCTTTCACACCAGAGAGAGATACCAAAGCTGCGATTGCCACAGCGGCGCCACCGCCAGAAACGGAGGGCGAGTGCTTTACACCACGCGCTGCGGCGCGATCTTCAAAACAGCAAATTTTACTACGGCTCAGTTACGGAGACCTCGAAGACGGGGCACAGTGCCAGAAATGTAACGTCTGTTGTCTCAGTTATTGGTCTTGCCAACTGAGGTAGCCGGTGCTGGGTTTGGAGAGGAAAAACCAACATCCAGCAGGCAACGAACAACAGGTTTATTACTAATAACATAAATCCAATTTTCACAGTCTTGGAACACAAATTCATAAGAACACAGAAATAGCTTATCACTCAAAATCTCAATCAAGAACCGAAGTTTAACTGCTCACCGAGAATGTTTAAGTCATCACCCCTACGATAGAGTCAAAGTCGTAAGGATCACTTCGTTGCGACAATTGTCTCTAAAAAGGAGTGATGCCGACCGTTGTTAATCGAGCAGCAGTCATATATCAAACAGTTTTACCTTGTGACTTCGGTTTTACATATCTTATGGAAAAGAATGGCCATGAGAGCAGTTGTTTTTTATTTTTTGTGACAATGATTTTATATCAGCTGGTCTGCCTCATGTTTCGTTATATCCAAATGGTTTATGTTAATCTACATTCAGATCCGATGATGGCATCTTTAGTGTGTTGAAACCCGTTATCCAGTAAACAGTATTTAAGAGATCTTTGCATTTGAATTATTTCTATAAAGTGTTTCAATTTTAGTCTTTCCCTGGTATCTGGGAACATAAGCTCATCTGTCAATATGTACATTAAAATCGTACACCTGATCGCAGGGTGCGCTATAGACAGTGTAGATCTCAGACAAAGAGGTCGTGAGGCGTTTAACCAGCGGTGAATGCAGGGTATAGTTCAGGTCGGAGGTGGCTGTGTTATACCTTGCGGGTGCTCTTCGTACCGTGACACCTTCATTGAGGTTACCGTGAACAAAAACTAGTATGTAGGAACATAGAGTGACCGAGCGGTTCTAGGCGCTACAGTCTGGAACCGCGCGACCGCTATGGTCGCAGGTTCGAATCCTGCCTCGGGCATGGATGTGTGTGATGTCCTTAGGTTAGTTGGGTTTAAGTAGTTCTAAGTTATAGGGGACTGATGACCTCAGACGTAAAGTCCCATAGTGCTCAGAGCCATTTGAACCATTTTGAACCCGGCATGTACTGCTCACGAACAACTCTAGGGTTTAAAGCCGTTTGTCGGCGTTGGGATACGGTGGCTTTTGGATCCTGACACTAGTGGAAACGTCGCCGTATCTCAATACTGACACCCAGCTGCAAACTCCAGAGCTTTCCATCTGTTTACGTCAACACTCTCGGTGACCAAGTGTTATCCTTTCTTCCACTTCTTTATGATGAACATGATGTACACACTCTCTTCTTCCAAGATGACAACAGCCATCATCAGAGGGCCGTATGCATACGTTTCTGGTTTGACGAATACGCAGGCATCCTGTCACACCTCGGCTGGCCCGCTAACCACCCGATCTTAATCCCACTGTTTGGAAATGGAGGTGTACGTCCCCGATACTTAGTAGCTCTACGGGATCTAACAACCAATGAATGAATTCAAGTGGATATGGCACATGTGAAGAAACTTGTGGGAACTATTCTTCGCCAAGTGTGGGCCATTTTCAAGGATAGAGGCGTTGTAACACAGTATCTACATCTACATACATAGTCAGCAAGCCACCGTATTGTGCATAGCAGAGGGTACCCTGTACCATTACTAGTCATTTCCTTTCCTGTTCCACTCGCAAACAGAGCGAGGGAAAAACGACTGCCTCTACACCTCAGTACGACCCCTGGTCTCTCTAATTCTGTCTTCGTGATCCTTATGCGAAGCGTACATTGGGAGCTGTAGAATCGCTCTGCTGTCATTCTCAAATGCCGGTTCTCTAAATTTTTTCAATGGTGCTCCTCGAAAATATTGTCGCTCTTCGATGAATCATTACCATTTGAGTTCCCGAAGCATATCCGCAGAACTTGCGTGTGTTCGAATCTACCGGTAGCAAATCTAGCAGACCGCCTCTGAACTGCTTCGATGTCTTCCTTTAATGGGCACTGATGCGGATTCCAAACAGTACAGTACTCAACAACTGGTCGCACTAGTGTCCTATATGAGGTCTCCTCTACAGATTAACCACACTTTCCTAAAATCGTCCCAATATACCCAAGTCGACCATTCACCTTCCCTGCTACAATCGCCGGCCGAAGTGGCCGTGCGGTTAAAGGCGCTGCAGTCTGGAACAGCAAGACCGCCACGGTCGCAGGTTCGAATCCTGCCTCGGGCATGGATGTTTGTGATGTCCTTAGGTTAGTTAGGTTTAACTAGTTCTAAGTTCTAGGGGACTAATGACCTTAGCAGTTGAGTCCCATAGTGCTCAGAGCCATTTGAACCATTTTTTGCTACAATCCTTACATGCTCATTTCGTTTCATATTGCTTTGCAGCATTAGGCCTAGATATTTAATCGAATTGACTGTGTCAAGCTGCACCATACTAATGCTCTATTCGAACATTATAGGTTTGTTTTTCCTGCACATCTGCAATAACTTACACTTTTCTACCTTTAGAGCCAGTTGCCATTCATCAGACCAATCAGAAATTTTGTCATCTTGTATCCTCCTACATCCACTCAACGATGACACCTTCCCATACACTGCATCATCAGCAAACAGCCGCAGACTGCTGCGTACCCTGCCCGCCAGTTCATTTATGCATACTGCAGAAAATAACAGTGATCCTATCACTAGTGGGGCACTCCAGACGACATCCTTGTCTCTGGTGAACACTCTCCGTCGAGGACAACGTACTGCCTGATGTCTGCTGCGCACTGAATAGTGCTCTGTTCGATGGGCTTAGCATGTTTCTTAATTCCTTTTGGAATGTGGACTCTCGGAATTTTGTCCGACGCACACCTTCCCTCTTGTAACGTAACCCACTGCAGTTTACTGCGCATTTTTGTGACACTCTTCATACTAACTGAATAAAGCCGTGACGGAGAGTGGGGCCAAGCGTTGAACCAATTCTATCTCTTTCGTTATTTAAAGTCGGTAATGCTCCTATATCGACGAGCAATAGTCAACAATTAGTCGCACCGTATTGTGCGTGAATCGCTTCTTCATGATTCTTTTAATAAACTGAATCTATCGTTTACCTTCCTCGCATCTAGCCTTACGTGGCTGTTTTGAAGGCCGATTCAAGATCAAATGGGACCCATAGCACTGATAACTGGTGTACGCCTATTCACCAACATGTAGGGCCTACTTATATTTTTAAAAACATATCGTTTTACTTCCATATAACATACTGAGCTGGCGATTAATGAAATTTTATTTGTCTAATTTAAGCACTAACAGATGCTATGCACCATGATTTTTGCACCGCATAATATAATGAACATTACTCACGACATTACAACAAATCGTCACAGTTTATTTAATTATAAATAATAGCTCCTTCCATTGCAAAAATGAAATGAAGTTTTAGTAATGTTATTTTCTGAGCCCATACATACAACCAAACCGATCAAGTGATGAAGGTGATCTTACTCTTGGTTTCAGAAAGTGTGAAGGGTAATGCAATCGTAGTTTCAGATTTATGCCATCGCTCGAATTACCGGAAAGCACAAGTGACGGTCGCCCACATCTACAGGCAACGACTTACGCAAACTGTCTCGATATTGGTTATCAATTATTGCAACGCACATTAAAAGTAAAACGTGTCGCACAGTAAACTTATATACCTCAGACTTCTGAACAGAACAACGTTTCGCATCACACTCCATAGTTCGAACCACCGAGTAAAACTTAGTGACTCTGGCTTGAAAATTCTAATCTACGTCAATGCTGGTAGTTGGAAACGGTAACACAGTGACATTCACTGAGGAAGAATGAGGACACTTGCCTGGTGGAATATGTCAAATATTAAAGCATGTATGAAAACCTTACAGTAATACATTGAAACAATTGTGCTTGGACAAAAAAAGAAAAAAAATAGTGACAGGAACGTAACGTCATCACAGCAAAAATAGTATTAAGTGAGTTAAATTATCATTAACCTTAATTCAAACGAATAACTGTCAGATTTTGGGACTATTGTTGTACAACTATTTTCCTGAGATTCCTATGCTGGATCAGAATAACGAAGTGATTGACGGTTCAACAAGGAGGAGGGAAATGTTGGTCCGCCGCTACACGCAATCGCTATATGGCTCCGGTAGCAGCGGCTATGTGGTTTCGTAGTGAAACATCCGTATTTTGCTTGTTAACATCCAGTTCGCTTGCAGGATCTTAGTAGTCTGTCACGTTCCTAAGCAATTTCACAGTCAGCTTTATGCGTTGTTGTCGTCTTCAGTGAGAAGACTCGTTTGATGCTAGTTTGTTCTGCGAAGCCTTTTCATTACTGCGTAACTACGCAGTCTCCATCGTCTTACTGCAGTCAAACATTGGTCTTCCTCTACAATTTTTACCCTGCACAATTACCAACATCACGAAATTGACTATTCCTTGATGCCTCAGGATCTGTTCCATCAACCGCTCCCTTCTTTTAATCAATTTGTGTCATAAATTTCTTTTTTTCCCAGTTACACCATATTTGTTATGCAATCTACCCAGGGGTTTTCAAACTGCATCGCAGTTCCCAGGGGCGTCGCGGTCTTACAGTGAGGAGTATAGAGGTGGTTTTACAAAAATAATAATAGGATTTACTCGCTTTCTGAGTAAAGGAAGAACGTGTCAGCCAGCAGTGATATCTAGCAGGCCAGCAAGTAAGTCTTGTTTCTAAAGCAGCGTGGTATATGACATTCAAATCGTACTTCGTGATTCACTTTTTATGTGGTAACAATCCGTTTTGAGGTTAATTTTGTCGAATACAGGTCGTTTTCAATTGTTGCTTGTCTTCTGTGATTTGTGTTTCTCTGTCGTCATGGACACATTTTTAGATGTTAAGTGCAAAACATGAAATTTCACATGTTGAAACCAGTTCTAAAGACACTTAATAGTTTGAGAAGATCAATAACATGTTTCTTCCAGTTCAAGTTCTCATCGATATGTACACCCAAAAATTTGGAGCGTTCTGCCCTAGTTACTGACTACTGCTCATGTGCTACATCAATTGTCGGTACCATTCTATCTGTTGTACGGAACTGAATGTATGCGTTTTTCCAAAATTTAGGGAGACTACATAGATAACCACTTAATAATGCTTTGGAAAATATCATTTAATAGTTCTCTGTAATAGGATTTACACAAATAAAAAAAAGTTTTTCATCATTTCGGTTCCGAGAGTTCCGGAACATGTACAGACAGTTGGAATAGAGAGCAACATAAACATCATTACCCCCTTTTTATTGCTCATATTGTACCACCATACAGCGAGACCTTCAGAGGTGGTGGTTCAGATTGCTGTACACACCGGTACCTCTAATACCCAGTAGTACGTCCTCTTTCTCTGATGCATACCTGTATCCGTCATGGCATACTATCCACAAATTCATCAAGGCACTGTTGGTTCAGATTGTCCCACTCCTCAACGGCGATTCGGCGTAGATCCTCAGAGTGGTTGGTGCGTCACGTCATCCATAAACAGCCCTTTTCAATCTAGCCCAGGCATGTTCGATAGGGTTCATGTCTGGAGAATTGTCACTCTAGTCGAGCAACGACGTTATCCTGAACGAAGTTATTCACAAGATGAGCACGCAGGGGGCGCGAATTGTCGTCCATGAAGACGAATGCCTCACCAATATGCTGCCGATATGGTTGCACCATCGGTCGAAGGATGGCATTCACGTACCGTACAGTCGTTACGGCTCCTTCCATGACCACCAGCGGCATACGTCGGCCCCACATAAAGCCACCCCAAAACAGCAGGGAACCTTCACCTTGCTGCACTCGCTGGACAATGTGTCTAATGCGTTCACCCTGACCGGAGTGCCTCCAAACACGTCTCCGACGATTGTCTGGTTGAAGGCATATGCGACACTCATCGGTGAGGAGAATGTGATGCTAATTCTGAGCGGTCCATTCAGCATGTTGTTGGGCTCATCTGTACCGAGGTGCATGGTGTTGTAGTTGCAAAGATGGTTCTCGCCGTGGACGTCGGGAGTAAAGTTGCTCATTATGCAGCCTATTTCGCACAGTTTGAGTCGTAATATGACGTCCTGTGGGTGCACGAAAAGAATTATTCAACATGGTGGCGGTCATCCACTATAGTAGTAGCCCTTGGGCGGCCTGAGCGAGGCATGTCATCGACAGTTCCTGTCTCTCTGTATCTTCTCCATGTCCGAACAACATCGCTTTGTTTCTCTTCGAGACGCCTGGACACTCCAGTTGTTGAGAGCCCTTCCTGGCACAAAGTAACAATGCGGACACGATCGAAACGTGCTATTGACCGTCTAGGCATGGTTGAACTACAGACAACACGAGCTGTGTACCTCCTTCCTGGTGGAATGACTGGAACTGATCGGCTGTCGGACCCCCTCCATCTAATGGGTGCTGCTCATGCATGGCTGTTTACACCTTTGGGCGGGTTTAGTGACATCTCTGAACAGTCAAAGAGACTATGTCTGTGATACAATATCCACAATCAACGTCTATCTTCAGGAGATCTGGGAACTGGGGTGATGCAAAACTTTTTTTGATGTGTGTATTATAACACTTGTATCGTCTAGAAAAAGTACCAATTTTGCTCGTTGGATGTTAAGTGGACGGTCATCCTCATATATAAGGAATAGGAGTGTATCCAAAACTGAACGCTTTGGGACTCCCTTTTTGATTTTACCACAGTCTTGAAAATTTCTACCTTTCCGATATTGTCTGAATTATTTAGCACGACCCTTTGCATTTTGTTTCTCAAGTGTGATTCAAACCAGCTATGTGTTAAGTTTTTCTAAGGGAGCATTATGAACTACACATTCGGAGGCCTTGGAGAGCACACAAGAAATACCAACAGGCGATTTGTTTTTATTTAACGCTTGTACTAATTGCTAAGTGAATGAATAAATAGCATTCTCAGTCGAGCAACCTTTCTGGAATCCAAACTGTAATATGCTATGTAAACTGTTTTCACAAGTGTGCGGCTACTCTTGAGTACATTACTTTTTCGAATATTTTGAAAAGGACGTCAGTAAGGAAATTGTACTACAACTGTCTAAGATTGTCTTGTCATCTTTCTTATGAAGTAGTTTAATAATTGCAAATTTTAAACGGTCTGGAACAATTCCCTGTACCAGGGCTGCATTGCTTATATCACTAAGGACATTACTTACTAAGTTGGATCAAGTTTTCAGAATTATGTTTGAAATATCATCAACAACACAAGAGCTTTTGTTTTTTCGAATTTTTATTAAGTTATTAATTTCAGTGAAGGATGTTGGTGGTACTTCTAGTTGCTTAAAGTTCTGCAGTTTTTCCACTGAACCATTTAATCCGCTATTTGCTGCTACATTTAGAAAGTGATTGCGAGAAATAACTTGCAACTTTTGACTTATCAATCGTAACATTGCCATTTACTTTAATTGTTATAGAATCCTGTACAGTGACTGGCTATCCTGTTTCCTGTTTGAGAATGTCCCATGTAGTTTTAATCTCATTATCTGCATTATTTACTTCTGATCGCACATGCATACTTCCGGACTTTCCATAAAATACCGCAATTTTTTATAGTATGCAAGTAATGTCGGATCTTGACTTTCTCTATTCTTCCCTCTTCCTCTTATCTGGCATTTTAATTTTAAATATGTGTGAAATCTTATGGGACTTAACTGCTAAGGTCATCAGTCCCTAAGCTTACACACTACTTAACCTAAATTATCCTAAGGAAAAACACACACACCCATGCCCGAGGGAGGACTTGAACCTCCGCCGGGACCAGCTGCACAGTCCATGACTGCAGCGCCCATGACTGCTCGGCTAATCCCGCGCGGCGCATTTTAATTCCTTCGGTTATCCATGGTGTACTTGTTTTCTTTTTTTTTTTTTTTTAATGGATCTTTGTGACAATGTTTTAGGAAAGCAGCTTTCAAATACTGACACAAACTTACTACAGAATGAACTGAATCTGACGTTAGCATCTCTTTCTACATATACCCAATCCCATTCCACTTCTTTTAGCGTACTCCTAAAACATAGTATCTTCTTTCCATCAACAAGCCTCACTGCACTGTATGAATCTGCTTCCGGTTTGTAAGGTGCCATACTGTTTATTTCCATTAATTGTACATCATGATCAGATAGTCCACTAGCAATTGGGTACACATTAATTGCTTCAGCCTGAGCACTGTCTGTATAAATGTTATCAGGCAGTGATCCATCATTTTCACCCAAACGATAATTGGAGTTCAGTTCTCCTGTTCGTATCTTTTATTTAATGACCAGCTGGTTTTAAAACTCAAAAATAATGATAACTTCGCTATTGAGCTGGATGAAGATACAATCTCAATGATGCACATCTTATATGTTACATGTGATTTATGTCTTTCGAACCAAAAAAGTCTAGTAAGCGTAGCCTCTAGAATGCGTACGGTAAGACCTATAAGCACTTCTTCACTTTCGACACTGTGAAACAGATCTCCTATACTGCAAGCTATTTGCTTTCCGTATATCGGGAGGAGGTAGTGTGGACCAAAACAAGAAAAATTGTCTCGTAAGCATGGGCTCTAAAATGGATACGTTAAGAGCTATGAGCAGCTTGTTCAGAATCAATGTGTTTCACTGAAGCGAAGATGGGCATGTGCTCATTGCTCTTATGATGTGCACTTAAGAGTCCATCTTCAGTGGACATTTTTTCCTTGTGGGACCCGTGCTGTCACGAAGATGAGGAAATGCTCATAGCTCTCAAGCTATGCATTTTAGAGCCCATGTTTACAGGACAGTTTTGTTTTGAATGATCGTTCCTGTCATATTCCTGAATATTGATCATTCCTCCTGGGACACTCTGTACGTGACAACAAATGTCAGTCTGTTCGAAATACTGGACTCATTTATGGAAGAAAACAATATCTTTTGGGAAAACTGTATAGATGTATGTGCAAACGGAGGTCGCAGTGTAGCTCGCCGCTACGCCGGACTACAAGCTGTGATCCGTAAGGAGGCGCTTCGTGCTATCTGGACACACTGTGTTATTTACCGAGAAGCACTGGCCTCAAAAAGCTGTGAGGATGAGTCACGAGACTTGCTTGGGTACAAT